>NC_137629.1:29558167-30155667 GCF_963383615.2 Lipophrys pholis | reverse complement strand
TTTGCACATAAAACATACAGTGGATTTATCTGATTTTGCTGATGACTGTGTATAAACAGCAACACTGTTTTGCAGAACAACAACCTAAAAGACTTAGAATTCCTGAATGAGGAGAACTGAAGAGTTGTGTGTTCACTGTCTTTGGGTTTCAACACATTCTGAAATGTCACATTACCCATATAAAAACAATAATATATGCCACTTTAAGGGATGTATGTTGGGAGCTTAATTGATTTGTTCTGCATGTAAAAGTGTTTCAGTCAATGAAAACATTTATTTTCATCAGTCTCTCGGTTGATTTGGTCCCACAATCAATTCCTCTTCCTGCGCCTCTGAGACTCGGAGCCAGAGCACCAGTAGTCCAAACCATCATAATTTGTGCGGGGAGTAAGAAATCACATGTGTCACAGTTTATGTCGGCAGTTGTGGCCCGGAGCGATGGCTGGTTTAGAATTTGGAACAAACTACGAAATCATTTTCTTTGCACACCACTCATTCATCTTTTTCCCAGACACCCAGACATCTCAGGCCTGCTTCCTCTCAAAGTGACGTGCGGGGCAGGTAAGCAGATCCCCCCCCCCCCCCCCCCCCCACCCCCCTTCCTGGATCCCATGTTAGGTTTTTAAAACGATATTGCGACTCAAATTAAAATGTAATCTTATTGAGAGTTGACATGACTACCACATGTTGACCTGGCTCATTAAAAAAAAAAAAAAACCCTCCCGGTGTCACGCGGAGGACAACAACACGCGGCCATCTGAGATGATGTTGTGGTGTTAAGAAGGTTATCAACCAATTTAATCTTAGAGTTGTTGAGAAAATCATTTACGGAGGGAGGACAGCTGAAGTCCTCCCCTTTCTTTGATGTTTTCAACTCTTTGTTCAGCTTATCTTCTGAGGCGTTTCTTCATAGGTGACCATTAAACGGATGGCTGGGTGTTCAGTCCCCGAAGGTCTGCATTCACCCTCGTGTTGTTTCACCTCAGAGGCTCGCCAGAAGATCTGTCAGGACTGCGATGTTTTACAGCTCAGTTTACAGACAAAACACCTCTCAACCAAATCCCCTCAACAACATCTGCTGCCAATTTAGCCGAGGCATTCCTGCAGTCTCTCCTGTTTAATATTCACCGGGGTTAGGATCTGCCGGGACAAGGCTGTGGACGACACCGGGCGAGCAGGAGGGGCAGACCCGGCTCCCACAATCCTTTGGTCCACGGTCCAGACACGGTGAAAAATGAGGGGTTAACAAAGAGTGAGCTGGAGCAGGGGCAGGTTAACTGGGCTAATTTGCAGGGATAATAATGGCGTTTGCGCGAGGCCCATTGGGGAGCAGCGGTGTGGAACGCAGACCCGACGGTGCAACCGCACAGGAAGTTTACAACATGGCCCACCAAATCAAAACGTATTTAATCATCAAACAAGCAACAAGGAGCTGGCAGCAGAGGCCAGAGCCAGCAGCCACGATGAAGATGAAGACAAATGTTTGGAGAGGAGGCCAGACGGCGCACCAGATCTGCACCTCAAAGCTCTCAGTCGGTAAAACACCAGATTTTATTGGCCAACCCAAAGGCTCAACGTGTCAGGGGTGCATATTCCCTTCTGTTACTGCCAGTAGCCCTGAGCGTGATATCAACACTGAGGAGTACATTATATATGTTTTTAATTATTCTCATGTGGGTATCGAGGAAAATATGTTGCTGTACCATGAAATGAACAATTAACCCGGATGCATTGACGCTTTTACAGGAAATTACTTAAGAATGGCAGAGCCGTAAAAAAGCAACAACCATGTTTTAAGCTTTAGTCGTGTATCACACATACGGAGCAGCACGTATGTTCTGCCTGACTGAGTTAGGAGAGAGCAATAACCCAGTTAATTGATAATTAGAGCCGTGGCCTCCTTAAATGCGGCCACACAGTGTCCTTGTGAATTTTTATGGATGTATCCCAGGCACTGCTAACTTTAGAAACACAGGAAACTCAGACCGGTTTCCTCTGTGGAGTGCAATTTTATCTGTTTATGCTTACTTCTGGGAGAAAATGTATTTACGTATATGTATCATGTCTCAAGAAATACAATACCTTGCGCAAAAGGAAACTTTAATAATAAAAAAAAACAATAACAGAGAATGAAAAATACTCTAGTCGGCTGTATTTATTTCATGGAGTAATTTGTGGGAATATTATTCTAAATCGTATGGTGAACATATCAAAAACTCCCTGGGCTTTTCTTTTTTGGGTGAAATTGCATTTTATGTGAAAATAAAATCTGTATATTTTCTTTGGTGCGTGTCCCCATTCTGACGTGACGGCACCGGTCCTGGTGGGGCGATGGCAGTTCAGCAGCCGACACAGGCGGGGCTGTTTGATGACCCTGTGAACGGGTGATGCAGATCGTGCAACACCTATCCAGGTCGTCATGGCAACCGCATAAACATCTGTCTCCCCGTTCACGGGAAGGATCTTCAGGGAGCGGATTGAAGCGCTGGTTGTTGTATCGGAGGGGAGGCCTGGCTTATGTGGATCAATGTTTGACTTCTTAAAGCGGCAAGTTAAAATCAGATGTCATGATTACGTCATGTGTTGAGCAGTTTTTTAACAGGTCTGTTTGTCTTCATGGGATTCCTTCCAGCGCCCAGCGATCCTGAACGGGATATCGTGTTATAGAGGATGGATGGATAGATGTTTGTCTTAATGTTTTTGTTCATATCTATATCAGTCTGTTTCGGTTCTGCTTTGGCTGGCAGGATGTAAATCTGTGTGGTGATATTCTAGGTTTTAATTGGTTGTTTCTGAATCACAATGCGATGATTCTACAGACGTATCTAATGTCCATATAATATCTAATTCTGTATATATCATATTTACCATGATCTTTTTCCATGCAAAGTCAGTTCTTTTGCACCTTTTACAAGCTTTGAAACCATAACGATTACCACCACAGTTGTGTTTTCTGGCTTTTTGTCCAGAGAACCAAGGTGATGCTAAACAGACGTGGCCTCTTTAAAAAAAAAAAAAAAAAACCAACACATCATAGCTGTGACATCTCTTATTAGTGTGTGTGCAGGAGCATTGTTGTTGGCTTAGTACAAAGGAGACACTTGACCTCTTGTAATTAGTGTATAAACCTTTATTATTGTGAATAATTGTGTTTAGGAATCCATAGGCTTATTATGCATCAAACATTTACATAAAAGTTTGATCTTGTTCAAGGAGAAAATATATTATTTATTTCCTGGTTAATGGCTCACAGGCTTAAAGCGTTTTTTCTTAGGCTCATAACTTATAAACCATCTAAAGTAGATGACTTATTTTCCAATGATACACAAAAGGCAACCTTTATTGAGCATATGTCGAATCATCAGCCATACGCTTGTGTGGCTTTTGTCCACTGACCTGGAATTAAAGCCGAACAGACATTTCTCCTCCCCAAACTCATGTAACATTCAGTATTTCATCCCATGCCTGCGTCAAAACACATTTAAGGGATCTGTTGATACATGGCATCCATGGGCCGTCGGCACTCGTGTTTTACATTCCCACCTCATGCCTCACAGACGCATCACACAGCGGAGCAATTAGCCCGACGCTGACAGAGTCCCTAAACATTCAGCGACGGAGGAACAGTTTCCTCAGTCTGAAAACGAAATGACCTTGGGGTGATAGAAACACACCGACTGGCCTCGTTTTTAAATGGTTTAGAAATGATTTATGACAACATGATTTATGCCTAAACACCATTAACTACCTAAGTAGTACAAATAGGATACAGAACTTTAAGAAGTGGAATATGTCTCGTCCTGAAAAGGAGTTCAGCTCTGCTGAAGTGCTCTCGTTGCACAGTAAAAGTCGTGGACGTGGTAAAGTGAAGAGCAGAGAAAGGCTGAATTCGTTACTGGGCATTGGTGAAGTGAACGTCTTTTTGGCCCACTGACATTTTCCAAGACAATTTTCTCTCGAAAAGAACAACAGCCTGACGAATACACAGAGTATTTTTCTAGCCCTCATCAAGAAGTAATTTTGATCTCCTGTTGGTAGAAGAAACAATCGGACTTGTTCTACGTGACCAAAAACAATGAGCCGAAAAGCAAACATGAGTCGGATCAAACTGCAGCCAGGAGCAATTGATGTCTATCTGGAAGCCTCAGCTGCGGTTCATATATTGTCTGGACTGTAAATGAAGCGTATCTAACGGGATAATAAGCTGTCAGATATCCAGGTTGAGCACAGAGCTGCCCTGTTTTTCCCCGGGAGCTGCCGAGTGTGTCGAACAGCCAGAGGTTTGTGTCCCTTTTGTTGCCTTTTGAGTTGTGCTGTTGGCACAAGGTGAAAGGTCTGCGGAGGGCTGAGGTCACTGCAGTGCGAGTCTCCAGCAAACTGTGACCAGAGACTTTTATTTTTGATTGACTCACTAGACAAACTCCACAGTGTGTGGTTTTGGATTTGGAGTTATTGCTGCAGTCTGACGACTTTATCTTAATGTATTCTGACAAAACTATTAGCTGCGGTAGACTGTCCTTTATAGCAACAACACTGAGCCCTGTACCCTGGCAACATGCTCTGCAGAAATGACATTTATATTTCACAAATTGTCATCTGTATTTGAAAGAAATAACCAGTGACAGATCGTACTCCCACATCAGGAGCTGGTGATGCACCAAGGAGAGCCGTACCCTGTCAGCGCTCCAGGCCATCACAATAAACGCTTTCCCCTCAACAATGGATATGATACTGCTTGTTTAACTGCAATATAAGCCGCTATATTTTGCATTTCTAGTTCTATCCTCCCAAAGTCAATGTTGTTTTTGAGAAGTTTTGTGGAATTTGGGTTAAATGTCTGAAATGCAATCCATTTTGAACACAGACTGTACACAGCAATCAATATGTCATTTTCTTTGAGTCTCTAGCATTCATTCAAAAAAACTGGTTGCAATTCAAGTACATTATTATATTTCATGGTTTGTGAGCTGGATTATTACTAACAAGTAGCCAAACACAGTTTTAGAGGCCGTTTGAAATATAATATCACCCTGCGATACAACGTCTGTATTTGTAGTCACGAGCGTTATCAGTTTCTTGTATCTTTCAAGTCACACTGAGAAATAACACTGATAAGGTGAACACATCGAGCGGGGGGGGGGGGGGGGGGGGGGGGGGGGGGGATGATTGACAGGAACAGAGCTTTTGGAGACAGATTGTATGTACTCGTGCATTCTTTTGTACTTGGATCAAAGATGTTTCTGCAGCAGTGTCGCCCGAACTTACATACAATCCAATAAACTGAAACAGAGGTGGTTAACTAAACGGTAACTTCCATGTCAGGTGATTGATAAGCGCAGTCGTTCATCGAGGATTAAAATTAGAGACGGTGACAAAGAATAAAATTGAGCTCTTGTTTTCTGTGGGGGATTACTGTCTTGTGCGAGTGTCGCGTCACTGTGGTTTTTCATGCCGCATGGAAATGGATAATCGCCGATGTCTTCTTTTCAAGGGACGCCAACATCAGAGGGCGCGCAGACATCAGTATTATCCGTTAAGGAAGCCTCTGCTTCGCTAGATAGTCCGCAGCGGAACACGGCAGGAAATTTGGGAAGGAAACAGATGATGTCTCGCCGAGGTCACGAGCTGGTTTTGAACCCGTGATGACAGGAACACATGGCGCTCACCTCCAGTCGGCCCAGCCAAACACGCCAATGATTTATCTGTAAACTGGAGCCGAGAATGTGTCACTCAGGTTCTGGCAGGCCGTGCCACACGCACTTTGGGGTTTTGAAGAGTGCTGGGTCTGGTTTTACGGAGAGCCTCTGTGGAATGAGAGCACTTTTCAAACTGTTCAGACTGCTGTTAGTCTAACAGAGGTCATGTTTACATTAGAGGAGGAGCCGCTGAAGGGACGGTCCCGAGCTACCAGCCAGGACTGGGCCTTTATGATCAAGATAACACACTTACTCGAATTACATTACTCAGTATACTTGCTTCATGCTTAGATTCAGTGAATGTTTAATTATAGCAAAATCAAAGGAAATATAAGGTCAGATTTTTGTAAGTCTCTTTTCACTTGTTTGTAATTTTTCCAAACCTGTGGCGCCCACACACGTGACCTTTGGAGATCTGAGTCATGTCAAATCATCCCTAATCCGACGTCATCCTTATCAGTCCCAGCGTACTCTGGATACCTCAGCACCTTCCCCCGCACCGGTTCCCTGACGTGTGATTGGCTGACCGCGGGTTGATTCATGTGGTTTGCCTCCAATGTTTACCTGTTGCAGGCAGATGTTCCCCAGGAAAAGCATGGACGCGCCATGGATCCAGACCCACGGAAAAAAAAGAAAAGTTATGTAAACTACACAAACCTGTGTGACTAATGGTAAACTGTAAGTGGGTCCATTTCTGAGATATTTTAACAGAACATCAGATTTGTCTGTGTTGCTAAGGATCAGTAATATGTAAATTAGATCGTTTTTTTAACATCTGCATATCGGATCCACTAAGACAATTTCAAACATTTGAAAATAAAAATTAAATATTATCTATGTTGACTTATGTTTGTGATCAGCTCGGGTTTCATTATATTATATTAAAAATACTTTCAGTCATTTATTTTCTTAGTGTAACACTTCTAGATGATGTAGGTTTATGTTTTTTGTGCTCGATTAATTTTTTAAAGCTTCAAGGTAATTAATGAATGAAAAAAAGAAATAATAAAAAAGGTATTATAAGCAAGCACAATTGAAATAGAAATAGACACAACTAACATTTAGTAATCAAAATTATGTAATAAACAATTGAGCAGTTTGGATTAAAGAAATAGAATACATTTGACATTAAACAAAAGAAGTAGTCTATATACTGCTTTATAAAAATCTGTGTACCATTGGCTATTCACATTCCTTAACAGTAGGAGGCATTAGTGCTTTGTAATGTGAGTTGATAGCTGCTATTTCAGACCACAGAAGAAGATCCACACCACGTTTGTTTGAAGGTGACAAAAGGCAGTGAAGCAGAACTTGAGGTTTGAAGTTCATCACGTAGAGAACAATGGAGGACTTCAGTGTGTTTCTATGCAGCGAGGCGTTGGCGCGTGAAAGGATGAAACCATCTCATTGGAAGTAGCATTTGCACTTATTTTTAAACATATGTCAGTCAAAACAAATTTTATTTCACATGTTTTTATGAAAACACTGAGTGTGTTAGAAGAGACTGTGGCTGATGTGGTAATAATTTGATTAAAAATGCAGTTAATTGAGCATAAAAGGGAATATTTAGCTCTCTTTCCACATTAGCTGCTCATTTCAGTCTTTATCAAACTTTTTTTTATAGTAATATACTGTAATCTTCTATTACCACGGCACTGGGGTACACATAAAGATGTCCTTCGTGTAATGCTAATTTGAGTTAAAAAAAATGTTTCTAAACAGTTTTTCCTCTAATTTAGTGAGTATAACACTCTGGACTGCTGTTGTTGCTTCTAACAGGTCAGGGCAGGTATGCACAGGAAAGCATCACACTGTTGTCCAATAATAGTTTACATGTTACTCTAAAAGAATTCCATGTTTACATTTGTTTGTGTCCCAAAGCCCTGCTTGTCCCATCCTCCACCGCCGGCTGACCTCTGTCATGGACTTTCTCCCTCGTCAGACTTCCTCTCCTGGCTTCCTTCATCGCTCTGACCTGAGTTTAATGGCTACCACCCTCAGACTGCAGCAGGTACATTATGTCATTGGTTCATGAGTCTTATTATTATTATTATTAAATGTGACTACAACCAAATCAATGTAATTTAAAGGCGAAAAGATGTTTGGCGTTTCCGAATTAAACATTTGCCTCCCTTGACGCAGTGAAACTTTTCCCACTCTATATGACAATCAAAGTCATATAGTCTCTCGAAGGCAAGCTTGTAAACCGAGCAACCCTCTTCAACATTGTATTTTCTCCTTCACGTAACAGAAAGGATTGCTAATGTAGTTTACAATTATGTGTAGAGTGTAATAAAACGTATTGCAATTCATTTTGTTTTACTCTTTAATAATGATGTTTGTCCCGTTTTCCTGACCAGGTTTTGTTTCACAGTTCTGTCCCTTGTGCGTATTCAACCAGAAACATACAGTATACCTTGATGGGCAATGCTGAAGCCTCCGCCTATGAATGTTATTTGGTCTTTAACTCAAGTTTTTTTTTTCCGTCTACTGTTTCTAAGGGAGAAGATTAGCGCCACAATAAAGATGTCCATGAAAACTATGAGGTATGATTATATAGCATTACACCATTCTAGCTGACACAGCTGAACAGATATGCAATCACACCATCAACACTGGTGAGTGCCTCTCATATTAAAGCAATGTGTGCTCGTTCCAGCATTAACCTGCCGGCCCTTCATCATCTCCTCCAGCCTCCGGCTCTCCTGACTCATCTCTGCTGTGACTCCCGGTGGCGTCCACGGTCAGTGTGCTCTGTATACTGCTGATGTCTGTGTTTACCAGCCTTACATGCAATGTTAGTCAGAGATGTCAACCTACCACAACGCGTGCACAAATTACCCACGTCACCCGACGGTGCATATGCACACGCAGAGCTTTGACAGAATCTCGGCGGTGAAGGAGAAAGGGGTTCACAGAGGGTTGGTGTTCTCATAAACAGTTCAGTGGAGATAATGAGTTGATAGGATGTCACTTTCATTTACAGTCGAGACTTGACTGCCTCTATATCGCCTGCAAGCTGAGCCTCACTCACAAGCTTTGTATTACCATATGTTGAATTTTTAATCAATTACCGTCCTGAAGGAGAAATACTAAAGTGCAGATTCGCTTCGGCGAAAAACGTAGGGGCAAGGACAGTGCTCTGATATTTGCATATGGCTCATGTCCGCACTCGTACGTACACCTCTGAAGTGTGCTCCTATATGGCTGGAGAGACTGTTGAAAACTGCTGTCCACCGCTTTTGAGGTAATTAGTAGCTCTGACCACTCAGACAGCTGGCCAATTAAATGTGCTCATGGCTGCTGCTGCTGCTGCTGCTGCTCGATGTGTGCTGGGCTTCACACAGAGGTGTAGATGGGGAGGACAAACTCATCCCTCCATAGTGGGGGGAGAGGTGCCAGCAAAGCTTGGCTGTGTCTGAGAGTGCTGTGCCTGTGTACTTCTCAACTGGCTGTGTGAGCAGATAAGAAAGGAAGCAGAGGCAGAGCTGCTGATTCTGGGTTTATTCCACATACCCTCTTCCACATCGCCGCTCCGTCTTTCTCTGTGCAGCTGCAGGTCCGGGACTTGACCTGCATTAAGACATCAGAAACCGCCTGATGGGGTAATAGGAACAGTTTTACAGGACACCTTCAAAAGCTTGTTTGTGGGCAGTAATTCAAGGAAACGTGCTATTATGGTTTCAATGGAGTTCACATTATCTGAGCTGGCAAATTCGAAATGCCTGGACACCAACTAAACACATTCTCGCTGACCGATGTCTCTGCCTTCACTTTAATGTATTTATTAGACATGTACACAAACCCCTTTCTCACAACTCAATGATCAAGACTCATAAGCTCACATTTCCTAAGCTCTATTACTTTTCATGCATTAAATGCACTCGCAACATCCTGTGAGTAAAATCAAATGCTCTTTGTTCTTCTGAGACCTCCGCACGGTTTGATGAAACATGCCCAAAGGATTCTTTCTTTTTTTTTTACTGTAACCATCCTGCTTTTATTGTCTTCTGTAAAGCCTCTGATGCTGATGTGAAAGTAGTCTCTGTTTGGAACGGTCTACCCAGTGGGCATCTGACAGTGATTTGCTGATCCTGTGCAATTGCAAGATTGCTCTTATCCTCCGAGGCCACAGGGCCCTGAGAGGCAGCCAATCACTGCCCCTCAACACTCTGCTGGTGGCAATTATAGGTCAGTGTGTGTCACGACATCATTGTCTCCCCTTTGAATGGCTCAGTACCAGCTTCTACCGCAATCAGTTGTGTTTCTCTCCAAACCACAATGGCTTGCTGAATTATTGTTTGATTCTCAAGCTTATCTAAAGTACATTTTTGCTACTTGGCTGCTTATAAAGATGACCAATTAATTTGTTTTTTTACCAGCACGGAGCTTCCCATCTTGCCCACACAGATGCTTTGATTGAATATGAAGACAAATTTTAAGCCTGAAACCTGTTGCTTTCGCTCAGCAAGTGACCGTTTAAATTAAACCTGCCACTTTATTAAGGTCACGTAATAATTCTGTTTTTCAAATATTTTTTAGTGGGAAGCAAGTGCAGGTAACACAAATTGTGTTAAAGGTTTGGCCATTCTGAATGTAATAAAGCAATAAGTGTAATAGCTTGCGAATAATGTTATAAAATATTGTTTTACAACCCTGACTGGGAGCGTTTTGCACAGTATGTATCCTCAGTGAATGAATGTTATCATCCAATAAAACTCGTTTTCATAAGCATACTGCGCAAAAACCCAATATTAATGGCAAATATGGGCTCATCACATTGAAAACGGGCAAAAATATTATTGACAGATTTTGCAATAGCGGCCATGATTACATTATTGGTCAATACAAAGTGCTTTGGCTGAGCTATTTGTCAGAATGTCAGTCCCAAAGTTACTTTTTCCTTTAAAAGGTTTACAAATATTTATCAATGACACATTTTGCACACATAAATATATCCAAATTAAATTCTTCTGTGTGGACAAGTTTTTGTGGAGGTTGGTCTGCATGTATAAATCTTCTCAAGCCTCTTTTAAAGAATTTTAGGTCTTTTGTCTTGAGAAGTTATTATAAACAAAAGTAAATGTCAGTGGTTTAATCCACAGAAGGAGCCAGACTTTATTTTAAGGCGCAACTGATTTTAATAGAAACAAAACTAGCTGATCGCTGCAGCCGAGGGAACCAGAAGCTCAAAACAAGAATCAATGGCTACAGAAATGAAAAAGTCTCTGAGGTTTTTACATTTTCATACTGAACTCTCTAATCCTTCTCGGTCCTCTCCAAAGCAGTGACCCCGACGAGGTGAAAGCAGTAGTTGGTGTGAATAACAGAGAGATGGTGGATGATTCTAAAGAATGATTATCTAAATGATGAGGAGGCATAATGGAGTGATGGATATGTAGAGCAGAGGCGACAGAGTGAAGCTTTAACAGAGCTGGTGCGTATAATTTGTTCATGGGTGCAACCAACATACTCATAAGACAAATTCATGTTCCTTACAAATGTGGGAGGGTTTAAAATCTGTCATCAAAGCCTCATTAACTAACTTAATGATTTTCTAGGATCATCCATAAGAGGTATTCAGTGTCCACTCTCAGGATCGCTCAATTTGAGGTTCTCAACACATCCGGGAAATGTTTGGAAACAGTAAAGTGACGCTTGTTGCCATCTGTGTGTAAGAGTTTGTGTCCTTGAGCGCCAATGTGGCAAATAGGTTAAAATGTTAACGCCTCTGTGGTCGCATGGCTGCAGGATGATGTCTTCTTGACGGGGTCAGCTCAGCCCTCAGAGACATGGCCTCTTAACGGACTCTTAACAAGATAATAACTGCACACAGATCAGCCCCTGATCAGCAGAGAATTCTTTCTTTGAATGCTTGGTTTAAAGGGAGCAGAGGAGCGGGCTCTACTGAAGTGA
Organism: Lipophrys pholis; assembly: GCF_963383615.2. Taxonomy (NCBI): domain Eukaryota; kingdom Metazoa; phylum Chordata; class Actinopteri; order Blenniiformes; family Blenniidae; genus Lipophrys; species Lipophrys pholis. Next base: position 30,144,055 of record NC_137629.1, on the reverse strand, counting down.
CCTTGGGTTGTGCCTCCTCAAACATCTCCGTCCAAAATGTGCCCTCTCAGATAATCTGCGCCATGCACGCCACCGATAAACTTGTTGTTCTCGGTGACACACGTCGGATCTGCTCACGCACTTCCTGGCTCAGCATGCACAAGTATGTTGTTTGGGTAGAGAGGAAAGGTATTGAGGAAACTTCAAGGACAACTGGATGCCTTGGATTCTTGTTTGAAGCTGCTTACGTCCTTTGTTGTCAAACAAGTCATCTGCAGGAGTGCAAGCGGAAGCTTAAATATCCCAAGCACCCAAACAACAGAGAACATTGCTGTAAAAAGTTTTACTCTGAGCTCACCACAATGGCTCACATAACATCCTTGAATGTTTTCTTGTTTATCGCCATTATATATATGGCTTTAAGGATTTCACTAGTGTTACCATTCCTCTGCACAGATACCTTCATGCTTCATCGCGGGGGGAAAGACCCCGCAGTTCATTTTGTAGAAGGAAAGGAAACGTCCTCTTGGCCCCATAAAGGGAACACTTGAGGAAGGGCTTAAGGAAGCTAACAGTTTATATCCCAAGTCCATCCGTCATTAATGTGTAACGTTCTAATGATGGGAAAGTTATGACCCTGATTGTATTAGCCTCAGGGCTGGTGAACTCACTTTGTTCATGGCCTCTGAGCTAAAGCTAATGTGGCTAAGCTTCACAGTGGATAGATTAATCCTGAAAGAAGTCTTGGCTCACTGACAAGGGACTGAAGTTAAAAGGAAGGTGCAAATTTACTGGACGCCACGGTCATGTTTTCCTCCAGTGGCTTTAAAAGAGCAGGGGAAGTTCAAATTACTGAAAATCCCAAACACGTGTACAGTGGAGGTGAAAATCTTGGCAACCCATGCAGCCACAAGTAGGTTTTTTTTTCTTCTTTATGTCACTTCAACCCCAGCTTTGCATTCTCTCCCCCAGCTGCCTCTTGTCCTGTGTTTGTGTTCGTTTTGTTTTTATGACCACTCCAGTGATCCGTTACCACAGCAGAGCTGCCCATATTAACACAGCTGAGGTGCATTACACACACTGTTGTTGCAGGTCCTTACCTGGCTCCAGGCTCTGCTATTTTGTTTTTTCGTGTGTTCGCTTCTGAAGTGGCCCGACAGAAACATCAATGTCCTGTCATCAGAATGTTGCTAAATCTTTTAGTTTATCAAATGAAACACACACACACTGAGTGGAAAAATACTACTCTATGTCATTGTGATACGGTACGAGTTGTTTCTTCATGCAGACAGTCGTTGATTAATTATACATCATCAAGTAATTTGCATGTTTTTCCTGAACTGTATATATTTGGAAAGTAACTGAGTCCTCACAAACAAGTCTAGGAGTCTCTGGGCATTCAGAGCTGAGAAGCTTGCGTATATGATAAAGTGAACAACCTCAGCTGATTTGTTCCAATTTAAAACTATATGGAAAAAAATGTAATAAACCTGTCTTCATTAGGAACATCTGCAGTCACGTCCTGACCGATGATTATTGCTGCAGTTATTTATTAAACCGAGGAAATATTACAAGTCAATGACCTGTGAGCCATATGAAGAAAACGCTGCACCAAAGACCTGCTTTTTGTTGGTCAATGGCGTAATTGCTTTTCGTTGCCTGAAGAAATCACTAACACCGCTGAGCGCACTGTACCTGCGACTGGATGTGTGCTTGTCGATTTGCCACTCGGCTGTGTGGATGTTGGACAAGATGGCTGCTCTGGAGATGGCAAAGACGCACTGTGCTTTGCTCTTAGTGGGAAAAAAACCCCCAATGAATTACTGGAGCATTTGTTGGTGTTTTCTGTAGTTACTTTAGTTATGAAATAATCACGAGGTGTAAAATACAAACCAAAATATTTCTTAATGCTACAGCTTTCGAATTTGATCTTGAAATTATTATTTTAGTGGTTTTGACTGTTCCGTTTAGGTTCCGCCTTGAACAGTGCGACTCCTGGAAGATCTTGGCTCCATCGTCACGCAACCACACACACACTTCTTCCATCATCCACTTACTGCCACATAACTAAAGAATAACATTTATAAGAATAATAAAAATGCAATCAGAACTTTTGTAGCACCTGCTTGTTACAAGTGTGCTTAATTTGCAATCACACTCTGCACGGTCGCTATAATTTGAGTCCATGGAGTCCAGGTGGTGGAGCGACGGCAAGGAGCTGGGTAATATCCATCAGTGTGGGGTTGTCGGCTTCTCTCTGGGCTTTGTTGGTGGTACTGAGAGAGAGAGCCAATTGCAATAAAGGTTTTTATGATGTGGCAGAAGCTGGATTTGCGATACGGTGCCATGAGCAACCCAGCTGTTACATCCGATAGGCGTCACCGTGGTGTACGTATACAGGGTTTCAGATGATGGATTTTGTTTGTTTGTAGTCGGTTTTCCCTTGATTTTTGTGCTTTGGGCTTCTGACTTTGCCTCTTACTTCTAACTTGTTGCCACCGGGTATGATGTAATGTCGAAATAATGAAGTGAAATACGATCTGTTGTCAAGACAATCCAGTGCAGGAAGTCTGGCTGCATCTGGTTTGCCTAACATGTAGACATGGAGCGCATCAGTGAATCACTAAATCAATATTTTGCAATATATTTATTTAGAATATTGATATGGTTTTAGGAATTGGCTTTTACTTCCTGTCTCACTGACTTTCAGTTTTGTTTAGTCAGACTGAAGGGATTTCATTATTGGCTTAAACAACTTTTTGAGAGTTTAACTGTGTTTGACACTCGTTCACATGATTAAAATTGATCTAAGAGGTTTTTTAGTTCTTTTTCCACAACAAACCCAGTGCCCACTGCCTCCCTCGCCGTCACTCTCTCAGCAGCGAGCTGGTGGCGGCGACACACAGCAGTGCTGGAGCCACTCTCACAGATGGACCTTGAACTCTTTGAAGGGACGTCTGGCCTTTGCAGCAATGCCCCACCAGCAGCCCTTGCTGCCCGACCACAAAACTGTAACTCTATAGCTTCATTGTCACGCTCCATATCCTCCCGGTGACCCCAAGCCCAATTATACAGCTGACCCAGGGTTGATGGTATAACCTTGGGCGTCTTTCGGGGTCTGCTGGGGCTCAGGGGTGCACCACTTGTCTATCATGACATGTCAGCTCTCTGCGTTAACCAGACACTTCCCTGAGTGGTCCCTGTGGGGTTTGTGGAGGAAGAGTGGCTCCCATGCTGGACCCTGTGTATTTCATCACAGTCAGCCACTGTGGCTTTTCTCTCTGGATAAACATTATAACAAATAGACTTTTCTGCTATAATATGTTTGTGTAAAAAATTCCTTCTTCGGAGGAAATATAGAAGTCGGCGCATAATCCATCAAGCATTTACCTAAAAGTATATGGAAGGGCTTGAATATCCAGACTTCACTTTCTGGTTATTCAGCATTCAGGACTGCAGCACACTCCCTTGTATGCAGCCATGACATGTATGCACACTGAATCTCATTGCATTTAGACATATCCATAGTCTCCCATGCATGCTCAGCATTAATGTGCAGCATGCTTAGTATGCACTATACAATCTGGGAAGGCTACCTGTCACTGCTGAAGTGTTCCTAATGGATGAAGCGTTGATTTACATTTCCATGCGCACATTGCGGTGAATAAATTTATATACTGGATGCAACTGAAGGAAAAGGTTAATGGTCAGCGCTATCAGATAAATGCGTTGTGGTTTTTGCTGTATCTTCTTTAGAGTTTCAGGTGTGTTTCTGGGGAAATACACAAAAAGCTTATCTGACTTGAGGTGAGACGTTAAAGAAATAATTTCTGTTAATCAGAAAAGTCAACGGTATGAGATCGTCTAGTGTGGACTTCTTAACATTTGGGCTGTCTTACTTATTTCACTGAGTAGAAAGGTTGACAAATGGATCATTCAGTTTGACACATGTGAGCTGTGCATTTCAGTTAATCCATGCTATGGTTTGTCTTAACTTGCTTCTTCCAACAGTCATCAGGATAGGAACGATATGTAACTGAAAACAGGCCCGAATGTGTGTTTGAGTGAATGTGTGTCTCTTTATTCAGCTTGTTGGTGACTTGTTCCCTGCCTTTAACCTACCAACCGCTGGGACTGACTTAGGCCGTGGGTATGGACGATAGATAGAGGAACTTCATAACGTTTCCAGAAGTGGCACAGCAAAAAAAAAAAAACACTTTGTGGTTCCAAGAAAGGGGGGGTGTTAGTCCTAGAGCCACTTATTTTTGTTTGTACTGAAATAGCTAAACAAATGAAGTGCTTTTGGGTTGACCTGAATCTTTTGGCTGACCCACAAGTTACCATCACTCGAGTTCACTGTCTGTCTGTTTTGGATTATAATAAATGCTCCTGTAGTTGCCTTACAGTGAAGATTGGCAGCTCTGAGGTCCTTTTTATGTGTTGTTTGTATGCTCTATCTATCTCTCAATCTCTCTATCTATTGGCGAACTTAATTCTGAAGAACAAAACATGAGAATAAATTAAGCATTTTGAACCCTTCATGAGTAGTCAGACTAAAAGCCTTTCACGGTAACACTGAGTTTATGACGGGAGAGTTGGACACAAAATGTGAAGTGTCATGCTTGGAAATAAAACCCACTGATTATGGGGATTCCTTGACGTTTTATCCAGCAGCAGCAGCCCCAAAGAGTTTGAACCATTTGTTTATGCGGTCTTCAAGAAGAATAGAGGGAATAAACGGTATTATTCCCATGAGACTTCAGACCAAAAACATTTGTTTGTCGGCATGGTCACTTCCATTGGCATTTACCTTCAGGCACCAGTGTCTTCTTGCATTACTGTTGATCCATTCTTTTTTTTTCATTATAAGCAATTTATAGTATTTAACAGCCAGAAAAGACAGAACAATGTGTTTTCTTAAAATAAGATTTTTAATATTACTTATTATCATAAAGATATATTTACACACTTTACAGAAATAGAAAATAAAAACACAAAGCTACGCATGAAAGGAAAAAATAAAATAAGTACTCCAAGAGCTAAAGCTTATCTTTTATAAATTAGAAACCAAAAGTTCAAATATGTACACAGTATTTCAACCATTTCTGATACACTTGTTTTATTTATTTATTTATGTCATTTATTTTTGCCCAGTTCAACATCAAAACAGAGACAGGGACTGTACATTTGGCCTGGTGAGTAATATGAGCACACACCATAAACAGAATATAAGTTTCAGGAGTAATACATTGTCTTTCAAATGGTTTCTGCTTGAGACTTAGTAACACTGTTGCGATGGCGTATAAGCCTACAGACTGCATTTCTCCTAAGATTGTTCTGAATGTAGCTGATCTCGGACACAGTGGTTACATAGATGGAGAACGTGTCACAATCAAGGCAGGAGGGGGGGTGGGGGTGGTGTGGGGGGGTGGGGGGGGGGGGGGGGGGGCTGTGCTATTCTGGGTGTAGGAAGTCTCATTTTGAGGCTCCGGGATAATGACAGATCACAGTCATTTCTCACGGGGGATAAAATCTAGTCATCCTTTGGGTTGCCCAGCCAGTAGAAAAGTGTGAATGCATTGGATTAAACATCAGCCGTATCACTTGATCCTGCAGACACCCGCCCCCGAAGGCCAACATGAAAGAGTTTTGATGGGCTTCGAGATCCATAAGGTAAAAATCATGGAATGTGTTTCCGCTTCAACAGTAAGCAAAATGTTTGGTTTTGTGTAAAAAAAAAAAAAAAAAAAAAAAAAAAATGAAAAGAAGGAACTGATTCAGGTAAAGTAAAACATGATAAAAAGGGGTCTATTTTTTGGGGGTGGGGGGTGGGGGGGTCTTGTGTCTTGTGTCTTCAGCTCATGTTGTAAAACCTGCTGCCAGTTTATCCTCCTCTCCACCAATAACATGTCCATCTCCACCCATCTTTACACACTCCCAGGCAAATGTATTTGGACAAAGTGAGGAATTAAACACGGAGGGGACAAGCCTGCAGAGCAAACTTTGTATTTTTCTTTTACGGGGGAAACATGCTAACAAGTGCATAGGAACATTACTCAGGCCTTGTGATGGTCACAGAGAAGAGCAACTGGAGAGAAAACATTGAGAGAATAGGAATCGTTTCTCTTGGGTAAGCCTTGCTGGTAAAGACCATTAAGGAAAATGGTTTTGCTCCCCGAGCATAATGTATTGGTTTACCATTTCAGTTTGAGCCTGGACGCGCTTGTCCTTCCACACCACAAGGCCCATTAACCTGATGTGCAGGGGAGGGCTGTGGGCTATGATCTACAAGAAAAGAATGCCTGAAAGCTTTCACGTGTCCACGACATATTGTGCTGCAGACTACTTTTCTATTTTGTTACATCCACAAAAGATACAGCTTTTCACACTGTATTCAAAAAGTAAGCTTTGGACAACCAGCTAGACAAGAATCAGACCAAAAAAAAAAGAAAAAAGGAATAAAAAAAATTGTCACAATACACTGGAAAACCATTCCATATCAACAGACTCTTGTTTTCAGGGTGTATTTTTCCAGCAGCATAATGGAATTGCAAAAAGTGCAGCCTTGCAAACCCATGCAGAGAAGTCTTGGAGCAAAGCCACGTCTATTTGTTGGGGCAAGTTGACACCGGAGGCTTTGGATCAGTGGGATATTTGGCTTCTGATTTTTATTTTTTACAATTTTTTGGGGTTCAACTGATAACCAGACCAAGATCAAGAGAGGGTACTTCGCATAAACATTGGTTTGCTCTGGTCTCTGAAAGGGCAGCATGGCTGGTGCAGATGGTGAGGATACATTCATGAAAAACAGTGCGAATACAGACGTTGCTCGGCTCCGTAGCAATAACTTCTGAGATGGGGAAAATATTGATTTGAACCCCGATGTCATGGCCCAGTCGGCTTCCAGCGTCCCAACTCCTGCGGCTTTGAACTTTCATCCCCAGCTCATATCTTCCTACTATCTTCCCCAATAATACATGAGACATCCTGAGCAAAGCTGTCTCACTCCAGAGGCGCATTAATGAAATCTACATCTCTGTCTGAGAGGGTATGAAAAAATAATGGTGGAACTGAAATTATTACACTTCACAGTGCCCTAGGATTTAATACATTTTTAATCACGGTGAGCTTGGCTGGGTGGATTACCACTGTGATCTTAGATGCTCTCTTAATAAAAGCTTCTCATGCTGGGGCTGAGAAGACTTGCATTTTATTCTACTATTTGCATGAGACATGGCGAGAGGGAAAAACTGCAGGAAAATCTAGGTTAAGGTGTTGTCAGTTGTTCATCTGATTGGAAACAAGGGAGTTTGCCGATTGAAATGCAGCAGATGGAAGTCGGATATTCACCTGAATCTATGATGAAATAAACAAAATGTAAGTAGGAAGTTGCTCTGCACACCCAATACAACAACGATGAACAAATGATGGCAAGGTGGCTGCTCCACAGGTCACAGTCCTAATATGTTACACGGTTACACACTGAATCAGCGGGGGTTTGGAGATTGAAAAGGGGGAAGGGTGTGGTTTCTGTCTAAGCCAATTTAACAATGAGCTCAGACTAAGTGGCCCCGGCCAGCCTTGAGGAGATCCATCTGAGAAAGATTAACTCTTGGATTTAATGAGTGTAATGATCAAAGCCACGACCACCTGTGCTGTGGAAGGGGCAGACTAGAAAGGCAACTGTATCCAACATAATGTAGTAGAACGATCATGAATCTGAATAAATCATGGCTATAATGGCGTTATACATAGATGGAGCGTAAAGATACAGTATACGAAAATATGCTCATATAAGTCTTAAATGTACTGTATGCTTGTGTTCTGTTGAATAAATGCACAAAATAGACTGCTCTAGTACAAGCCTATATCACAGCACCCTGAGAAAAAGAAATAAAACTAGAACACAGAAATAAACATTAACAGTAATATATTCCAGTATGATGGAAAGGCATAGCATTTCGTCAGTGAAAGATATCGGTCAAAGGGTAAAACCAGCCGTATGCTCAATATTAAAACAGCCAGAGCACTAGTGGAAGGCTGATCATGGTGGCTTTGAAACGGATTCTTTTTTCTTTCTTTCTTTCTTTCTTTTTTTTTCTGCCCTAATTTAACTGATCCTCCTTGCTAACATCGTCTCACGTGGGATTTCTGTTTGCAATAATTTAAAATGCATAATGAGTATCAGTGTATCAAGACTTCAAACGAGAGGTAATGTGTTTCTTCCTAACCTTTCATTCGCTTCGTTCCTGGCAGCATTGTGGAGAAGGTTATTATTTGGCACTTCATTAAAAGGCGAGCCGGCCCGTCGGTAGAGCGGACCGCCACTGCCAGTTAACAGTCGTGTAGAGCAGCTGCACAGGGCAGCAATGTGGTGAGAAAGCTGTGGGATTGGGAATAGGATTGGGATTTGGGGGTCAAAGGACTCATCCAAGGTGGGACATGTAACAGTAACCTTGAGCATGTCAGTAAACCCCTCCCTCCCTCCCTTTACAAGGCGGTAATGAGTTCAGAAACACCCAAATAGCTTTGGATTAAAGAATAAAGGAATTATTCTGTTACTTGAATCGATTGTTTTGACCGTATGCGCTCGCTTTTGAGCCCATCTAAACGTAGCGTGTCAACCTGCTGTCGTTCTGAGGTACAAAGCACCATTAACAATGAAAATTAAGTCATGAGTATGATGTCATTCAGATGTGACGCCTTTGCTTCTCCATTTTGAACACAAGACCTTTTATTCCTTTTCTGCAGCAGAATCCAGAGTATCGTAAGTGATTCCGAATGTGACTTCCTGTCAACTGGTACAACTGACACTGCCCCTCTGCACGATGAGCACCCTCACCCTCTGGAAAAGTTAAGTAGCTACACAGCAATGAAAATCAGCGGCTGCGGTAACCTTGGATCTGAGACGTGGAAATACCACGTCACGGAGAAGGGACATTTAAGACTCAGATTGTTTTGACCGGGCTCCCTCTTCACCACATGTCATGCAAAGTGTGTGAGACACTTAGGGAGGTCGTTATGATTGGGCTCTATTAAGCAACTAATAGAAGAAAAAAAAAATACTTGGGAGAAGACAGAGATAGATAAGTAGTAGTGAAGGAGTGAGAGTAAGAGAGACAGAGAAATAGAGTCTGATAGCTCGGGCTCAATACCCCCCACCCCCCACCCCACCCCACCCACTTTTCCCTGCCCCCAATTCCTCCTCGAGCTGAGGGTGAGCGGCTTGTCCTGATTTTTTTTTGTGGACGGAGTTGCTTGAAGAACCAGCAGGTGCTATGGACATCACTCTTCAGGCTGGGCAAGCGTAGGCCCTTCATTGCAAGGCCCCCCAAGGCAAAGGAAGAGCATAGAAATCAGAACCTGGGGGAGGGCGCTCAAAACAGTGCCTGCAAAAGAGAAGAAGAACACAGAGAGCAGCATCAGAGGCGTTGTTTGATTTTCTCACCATGCAGTCATGCAGAAAAGACGGGCACAGTCAGTATTTTCATTTCTTATTCTCCCAACATTGTGATTTGATCATGAAATGTCACAGGGAACAATGTCAGAGGCTCCTCAGTTATCTTTCTCAATCACATTTCACGTTTCAGTTCATGACATTTTTCTTATAAAAATTAAAGCTTACTCATCAGGACTTAAACACATGAAACAGATATATAGGAATAGAATTGGTGCTGTCCTATGGACAAGACTATTCAATATTCAGTGAAAGCTTTTGTGTTTGTTGGCTGAATTAGATTAAAAATATACAGGCCCACCAATTCAGATCTTCATTAAAGAAAGAACGTTTGGTTGAGCACCAAGTCAAGTATTAAGGAAAAGGTAAATCCACTTTTGCATGTTTATGTTGACAAAGTACAATTTTGAACTAAACATTGATTCATGAATGTAGGGATGTTCCTGGCAACTACATTCTCTATCAACTAAACAGAAAGTTTTATTAACCCTGTTGGAGTTGGATTTATTTGGAAAGAAATATTTAATTTAAGAAATAAATGTGCTTATGTGAGGTCACAGGATGGTAGCCACTTAGGCTTCCTTTTTCGTTTCTGTTTTTTAAATTGCACAAGTGAGCATCTCTGTTGGATTCATTTGTGAAAATAATCAAAGATCATCATCCAAAATTAGAGGCAAGAAATCGACAGGCTTTGCATCTGGAACATCCCCGTGTAGAATTTACCCAACAGGCTTCAGAACGTGCCTTCTCTTTTTTTTTTTTACTTCATCTCTGACAACCTTGTTTTACTTTGACTTTCTTCCTCTCTGCTGCTTATTGCATCATTTTGAGCAGCGCTGTTGTCCACATGGCCGTGCATATAATCTGCTTCCTGCCTCCCCAGCCTGCGCTGCTTGGAGATGGTCATTGCACACATACACTCCGCCGCTAGGCACAGACGCACCACCACCATGCCTTTATCTTCTTTTTCCACCAGACATCAATCACCTTCACTTGCAAAACATTCAAAGAACTTCATCAACAGTGAAAATCTCCGTCTTTCGGCTCTTTTCCCACCATTGACGAGTGGCTGCATGGACGTTTTAACAGTTTAAAATGAATAAAACACTAACCGACCTGATATTTCTAGTGTCAGCTCGTGAGGCAGTGCCCGTTTTTTCATTGTGTCGCACACGTTTCTAATTCAGACGTTGCACTCAAAGCACACATGGCGGTGATTTTATCGACTCTGGACTCTTAGAAGTATATCCAGGTTGGCTTGTTCTCATGAAACTCTGCCTGAACTTCACATTGTCTCACATTGCCTCGCTCCTACGCCAGACAAGTGACACAATCTGTCATGGTGTCGCGGAGTGCAATGTTGGAAAAAAGGTGTTTCTTCCAATGGTGCATTAAAGTCTCGTAATGTTGTTATTCTGCCAAAGTAAAATGCAGACGTCTCAAAATTTCAGCGCTTCTACAAAAGCTTTCTCTTTGCTACACCTCATGTTATCTTCCGGTGGAGTCGCTCAAAGAAAAGGCTCTCCCAGACATGTTCCTACCAGATTTCATGGTCTTTGATTGGAAATTGCTGCAGGGAGCAAGAAAAACAACTGTATATCTCACTGCACAACACAGACCCCAACATTACGTTACGCTCGGGGGAACTGGATCGCTTCTTGACAATGAGGAAATCTTTCATCTTCCCAGGTCGTTTATCTCCTCCTGTCCTGTGATAACATCTGAAGATCCAGACAACAAGGTTCATTCACTGATAAGAGCCTCCTCTTATTTCAAGAATACATTTTTCTGTGGTCATGTAATACCACCAGAACAGACGTACGGTATATCTAAGCCTCATCCTTGTGCATTGTCGTTTGTTGCCGTCCTTTGTGTCCATGAGGTGATCTCAGTGCAGCAGCCTGCCTTGAAGTCGCACTACATCACGTAGTGAGCACCTACAGGAGACCTGCTCTGCATCGTCGTGATGGGAAAACTCTCTAAAAGAGTCATTCATGGGCTTTCTCTCACTCAGGGCCATGAGGGGCTTGCACAAATTGCCTCCGGCTTTAAATCTGTAATATCCTGTCGTCTTTTAGACTGTCACTGGCATGGCTTAGATCCAAGAGTTGTAATAGCATGGTTTGATGTGCGTCTACTCAGATGCTCAGAGAGGATGACCTGGGTCGCCGTCTTTCTTCTTGGACGTGCTCACATCTGGAATGTGTAATGAGGAGAAATCCTTTCTGCCTCAGGTGTCATAAGGAATAAAAGATGAGCTGCTTTTGACACTGAAATGAGGTGATGTTACTAAATAGCTGAGACGTTGAGGACGGACACTGTCAAAGCGATTATTATTCCCGATCTTTCTATAAACAGTGTAGTAATTAGGTTTTGGGCAATGATGACATGTCAGTCTGACTGTGTACGAGTCCCGGTCCTCAGCTGGACGCTTTCATTGAACTCTTGCTTTGATCAAACAAACTGCAACTCCAGCTGCTTCCAGAGGTGGTTTTCCCATTATCAGCACAAAGTGTGGAAGAAAGCAGGGCACATGAGGGAGAACATAGACATTCAGGCTGATGTGTCATGAGAGCTGATAGCGCACAGATTGGTTGTCAGTCGGTGTGTAAAGTAAAAGTGTGGAAAAAAACTCAACTACGGTCAGTACGACGGTTTCACTGATAGTGATGGGAAAAAAAAAAAAGAATTGCGGTCCATAAACAAAGTGTAGCATTGGCAGGAAGTTTCATAAAACAGCACAAGCTGCTCAGTCAGTTTGTGTGATTTCTGTTTCCTCATCTGACCCCTACTGCATGAGGTAAAGCCAGGACGGTCAATGCAAATTTCAATCATCTACCACTTGAGATCTTTTCTGTAGTATTAAGGGAGACAAAAAATATATATTCTCACCGCATAAAACTTATTCACTTGCATTTCGCAATCCTCGAACAATCTGTCCAAAAGTTTTTGTGGATAATTTACTGAGTGAAGGTTTGTTAGCACTATCAGTAAAACTCTGCTAATGGACAGCCAGATTCCCACTGCTGTCTAGTTGGGGTAAATTGGCATGTTATGTGGAGAGAAATCCTTGAATGAGGTGAACTCTGAACCTCGCCAGAATGAGGGGAGCCTGAGAGGGAAGTGAACAAAAAAAGGAAACCTTCAGCTGTTGTGGTTTAAGTGGTGTTTGCGGAGACAGCATTGTGACTCACTGAGCCGTTCAGTTTTACAGAGCTTCACAACTTCCTGAAGCTCCCCTTATTATGTGGCCAGCATTCTGGCACTGAGCATAAGCTCTGACCGCTAAACTCACAGAGAGGATTCTCACATTTTACTGGCAGACTGAGAGAAGTTGTAAGGCCTGCGTTGTCCGTTCAAGTGAAGACTGCCCTCCCTTCATCTCTTCGCTCATTGTTTTCACCTTTGTTGCGAGCGTCTGGAGACCAGTGTTAAACACCGAAATGACTTCACCCAGAAAAATACCATAATCATCCATAATTCGCCATACATTGTGGAAAGCCTCGGGCTGCTTTGGAGAATAGAGCTTCCAAACTCTCTGGCTTTGATCCCTTTTTCCCTAAAACTGATTAACCATGCCCTGACACTCTGTGGCTGCAGCTTCCTCTCACTACAGGTTTAATTTATGGTGGAACTCTGCAGATCAGTGCTGTATGGTCGGCACCTCCTGCAGGGATATTGTGTCTTGTCGAGTTTCTCTGTCTCTCACGGCATCTGGGAGAAACACGCGGTTGCCTTCATTTCACAGTGACGAGCTGACTTTAGCGGGATGGCCTTTGTATGCCCTTGGTGGTATGTAATTGGCTATTGTATATTTTTGTTTCTCATTTAGGCTTGATTTGTTTTTGTTGAAATGTAGAGATATTGTTTTGGTTCAAGACAAAAAAAGAAATCTGTGGAAAGTGATAAGTAAAATATTATCTCTGATTTTACTTGATGTCAAGTCAAATAAAACCCCTCACAAGAAAATCAGTGCAGCCAAGAAATCCAACCCTGCTCAGTATTATCTTTGGAATACGTGTGTTAATTGGGTAAATCACACAGAGAGTAAAGACTTATTCCAGCCGAATTGACTCAACAGGTTAGGTTTCTAAGAACAACTTCTCTTCCGTATGAGGAAAATAAATGACATAGATTTAAAGAAAGGCTCACTCCAAAATCTACAAAGGCGTGCAGTTGGTTTTCATGCCAAGAATAACTTCCTGGCATTAGAGGTTAATCTGGATGCAATGGTCATTATGTGCATTTCCACTGTTCCTTTAAGAGTTTCAGTTTGTCATCATCAAAAACATCCGAGCTGATTCTGCAGCACTTGCCATCATATTCCTCTGAGAAAGTCCCCTAAGATGTTGTCTTTCCTCTCTAGTCAGCAGATATGATTTAATTTATATCGGGAAGTACTCTAGCTTAGACTCTCCTGAGAATTGTGCAGCTCTGACTTGACAGAAAATTGGTCCAGTGGGCAAACATATTGTGCTGCAGGACACTTGGTTCTTACCTGCATGTTTCTTGTTACGTTTTCTAAACAAAACACGAACATCTTTTTTTTTTGCGTGAAACTCACCTTGCTCTAAAACGGCATGGGCCCCTTGTGGGAAAGGCGGGGCCGTGGGCGTCTTCTCTTCCAGCCGGCTGGTCTGTGGGTTTGACCGCCCCGTGGAGGGTTTTGCTGGACCATTTTTCTCACCGTAGCCGCCTCTTCCAGCTCTCTGCCATGCTCCGTGGAGGCCATCGGACCTGCAGGACACATGGCGGAGAAAAAGAACGTTCAGACACCTAAACTATTTCCTCTACCTTAGATGATGTTTCGCAACTGCATTTCACCCCTGGGTATCACATTTTGATAATGAGCCAACTCTATCAATGCTTAAAGGAAAACACGCAGCAAGGCCTGAATAGGGATTACATTGGTAATGGATGAGGAAACAAGAGACATGTATAGATAAGTGTGTGAGAGTGTGTGTGGGCCCCTCGTAGCCCACCCTGCAGTGTAGTTCATCAAGTCGATGCGGTCCAGTGCAAAACACAGCAGATAGAAGCAGCCTAGAAACTCAAACCCTGCTGTCTTATGTCTCCGTCACTCTCTCTGCGGATTACAAACACCACATCACACCAAACCTTGCGGAGGCGCATCCTGTCGCTGTGTTTGATCCAAGCCCAGCGATGAGTTTAATAGCAAAGTGTGTCTCTCAGAGAATGTGTGACTGTTTGAGGCGTCTGGTGTGTATGGGTTTACGTGTGTTTGAGAGTGATCCCAGATGTTTTCCGTCACCTCTCAATAAGTGTGGCCTGATCCTCCTAAGCCCCTCTTTTCCAAATGATTTGGTTCCCCTCCGTGCTTCTCAGTGACCTTTCAACCCAGTAGACCTCCTCTTAGAAATCCCCCAAAATTATGTGAGGAGTTTGCTTTCACCAATGCAATCGAATATTTTACGCAGGTGATCTTTCACATTATAGATTAGTCCAAAACGCAGTAATAGTCCTGTTACAGTGGGCCTAATAAAGTGGTAAAATATCACAGCAACTAATCATAATAGCTTATAATAGTCTTAATTAATAACGTGTAAAAGATCATTAAACCTTAAGGTTTAGTGGTTGATGTTCAAAGGATTCACAAAGTGTGGAAATGTCCTTCTAATCGATTTACATGAGCTCTGGGTCATAAACTGTATTCAAATAAACCAACTCATCTAGTGTCACTCGAGATGTCGTCTCTCCAAAATAACTTTTTAACTCAAAACCTTCATTTTACGATGCAGATTTCAACAGAATTTTCCTGACGTTAAATATACAAAGTGAATCTTTCAAAGTCCTCTTTTCTCATACGATGGGATCTTCAGTCATCGCCTCTGGAGAGTTTCAGAGCCAAACTAACACATTTTCTTCTTTGTGTGTCTCCAACCGCAAACCTGATTGACATTGTTCACGTGAGTTCATGACATTCCTGTCTCCCCTCGTCGCCACCGAAAGACGGGCACCATTTTTAGAATTCCCCAGGGAATGACCTTCCTTGGCTTTATGAGAGCCTGGGTGAGGACACAGCTTAAGATAAGTCAGCCAGTTGACTGCAGCCGCTTGTAAAAGCAGAAAGTATACTGAGGACAGCAGTTGAGCAGCTTAGAAAAGCCATGATGATGTGAACTTCACTTCTTCCTTAAGATTCTTTTCAACACTTACTGTATTTAGTGGTGGCAGAGTCATGATATTAAATGCTGTTATAAGAGGAAGGCACAGCTGCAGCCTTAAGGACGCTGCCTCAGTTAAACTTTGAAGAAAAACCCTCAAGTTTGGATAATAGCTGTGATCTCATAGAGCGAGACTTTTCTCAAGTGCTGAATTCAAATGAGCATTAAAGAAAAGGTGAAAAGTCTTTGCAGCCTCAATCAAATAACGACCTTCAGATGTGGCTTCACCAAGTTATTTTCAAGATAACGCTTCATTTGAGGAGGAAAAAGCGAAGGAATTCTAGCTGTCAGTTTGAAATAATGGTGAATTGCATGACTGAGCCAGACAGCTTGTTGAATGTTTTCAATGTATATCCCTGAAATGCCAGACATCTCAAGTTCCATTTCCACACTAATCTCCTTCCGCGAGCATATTACACAGTATATTTGTGGGCTAACACTGAGCGAATTCATTTGCAGCGAGGAAAACCTCGGTCGCATATTTCCGCATCTAAAGCCACAAAATCACATCTTTGCCCCCAGGAGCACTAATCTTCACATTATCCTTTTGTTATTGTTGCAGATACACAGTGAATGAGCAACATTCACACATTCTGCAGGCATTCAGCTCATTTCTGTTAAATCCAGGGGCTTGAGTAGATTTTGAGGCAAACACAAGTGCTAAAGGGAGGTCCTGTTTCTCCACTTTCACTACTGAAGACATCCGTGGCATTTACATGCAGGGCACAGAATTACAAACATGTAGCCTTAAAAATTTCATAACTTCCCTTTTAGTATTTTGCACTTTTGATCTGATATCGCTTCTTTAAATTGTCATTGTAATCAAGTATTTCAGTCATGAGGTTTGTCCTGTCATGATTATATTTGTGATTCTGTTTTTCTTTGTTGTTTTTGCAACACAGAAAAATCTGGTTATTCATAGCTTGCAATTATGAAATTGTTAATCTGATTTGACTGTAGGTCTTGTAAACCACTGGTTTATAGCAGACTTAGCGCTACTGAATGCCAACATTGTGTTGCAGATTTTTCTTATTGCTCGTAATGAAAGAAGGGTGCAACGGAAACAAATTAACCTTGTCCTCCACTTTGGCCTGTGTCGTTGGGAGGGCGTCGTGCATGGAAGCAGTGGATGAAAATATTTAACGGAGGCTGGTGAAATAGGATTAATATAATGTACAGAGTTGCAGTAGAAAAGGAAACTCCTTTATGACTACCCCCTCCTTGTAAGCAATATAAAGAACAGCACCAGTTACTTTCTTTCTTGCTTTATCACTCTGATATGGGCTGGTCTCATCGCTGCTCTCATGGTTTTTATAGTTTCTTTTTCTTTAAGGTCGGCTGACTAAGATAGTGCATCTGCAGGGAGTTAGCAGGTAATAACACAAACCACAGCACCTCTCGAATATATGCAATCGCTAAAACTGGCAACTTCAAAAACATGACGATGGCCAGAATAATCAAGTCCATGCAAGCAGGTTGATTGAGAGGTGCTACACAGTGAATCCGGTAATTGGAAAAGCAGAGCACATGGACTTGTTGAAGACATGCAAGGCTTTGCACTGAGTTGCATGTACTGCATGGAAATGAAAGATCGTAGGAGACGTCTAAATCATTCCACCTTTCCACCACTTCAAACACTCCTGACTGCTCCATGAAATGAGAGACACTGTCGGTGTGAAAAGTTACAATAAATCTTGTGTCAGTGTTGGAAGTTTTAAAAGACACAGTCACAGGGCACCATTTGTCCATCAGTGAGTTGTTGGGTTAAAGGAGTCTGACACATAATATGTCTTACAGTGATACCTGCAGTAAATAAGGACTCCAGCTCATGTTTTGAGTGACAGGCAAGTTTAACAAGTGTGCGAATACATACGGAAAGTCACACTCGGCGACTATTCGCAACGTACACGCACTGTGGTGCGAGATGGTAAAGTAATTGAACCTCGGTGCGCACATACAACTCCTCTGACAGTCCCTTTCTGGGTGGCTCAGCCTGTCATAACCCGGGTCCATAATGAGACAATTTAGATGTCTCCCGCCATGGCAAGCTGTCAGCCACTGCTCAGCGTCAGGGTTTGAAGGGAGAACATCTCGTGAGTCTCCTGACAAATCGCAACCTATCCAATCTGGCTACTGGATGGAAAAGTGTAATGAAAGCTGCTAAAAATAAGCCAGGCCCAGTGATAACAGTGGCAGTATAGATTTGCTCTTTCAGGCTGTGGGGAAAGCATCTCAGCGTGACAGACACAACGCAGTATGTGCCTCAACCCATCTGTGGTGGAATACCTACAGATTGAACGTGGCAGCATCTGTTGCTCCTGGATAAGATGTTATGATTGTTTCCATGGCAGGTCCATCATTGGTTAATGCATATTCCATCTCCATAAACAAAGATATCGCACACATCTTATTGCATTGAAATTGGATCCAGTTGTTGGGGCGTCTTATTTGATCTTTTCCCATGAGAAATTCTTACGTTCACGTTCGGCCGGTAAAACAACAAAATGGTAAGATAATGTACGTCTCCCAGTTATAAGTGTCTTATCTCTGCTTTTGCTGACCTTGGAGCCCCGGCTTTGCCCTCTTTACACCAAATCTCAACATGTCCTCCCTCACATGGTAATTCCCTAATTAAAGTTTCATAAAAGGGGAATTTCAGGAATGTCTTGGTATTAGTGCTGCTTGCGTCTCTGCTGCCTCCTTTGAAGGGAGAGGAGTAGGTGTGTGCACAGGAGGAGAGGCAGAACGGATCAGGCAGAGAGAGGAGTGGTTGACGGTGTCACAAACTGACCAGACTCATGATGAACAACTGCCGGTGCTGTTCCCTTTTTCTCCCCGTCCTAGTTTCACCACCTTCTGCAGTGATATCCGTTATGTTGTCTTTCTCAAATAGCCAGCACTCTGTCTTATCACGGTCCGCCCAGAAGTGGAACACAGACAGTTTATCCCTGTCGAATCTGCAGCAGTCGATCACTGGAGCCTGGAGAGGTATACATCTTGCTGCACCAGAGGAGTGGCTCTGTTCAATTTTGATGCCAATTTAATCAGCAAGTGGGAGTGAACTGTACATCACAATGCATATTTGGTACGGGAACACAGCATGGCAAATGGGCACGAGCTGCCTATTAATAGTTGTAAAGCTGATTTGTTTGTACCGACTGCCAAATTGACCACATAACAAATGTCCGCACTTATGAATGCAGCCACGGCATAATGGTGTTTCTGCTACTAGGACATAAGCAATGATACTAAATCAGCCTGTGAGTCTCAGTACTGCAACAAGTACACACATGGCCGCCATCATTACAAACTGTTGCTGCACAATGTGAACACGCGGAGTGAAGAATGGTCACCCGAATTGAATCCTAGCGGTGTTTAATTTTCTTTGTCACCGCTAATTGATTTGCTGTCGCCTTGAATCTTATCTGTTTGTTTACTCGTATTGCTCATCACTCACAGTCACACTGATTATGAATCAATTGTGTACACGCTCCCAGATGCATTTTTACGGTTGACTGAGCTTTTCAGGTGTATTCTTCTCTGTCTGTGTTTTTTTTATTTTTTTTATCTCTCCCTACATCACCTATCTGACACCTCTGCATCATGCCTGCAGCAGTTTTTTGCAGACGTGAAGTGTAAACAAATTGCTGGGAGAATGGGTTTGTAGTGATTACTGGTAATAAGGTATGTGTTACCTGAACTTTAAGTCAAGTTGTTTCAATGTCAAACGTCACATAATCGACCAAAGCAAGACAGAAACAACCTGTATTAACAATGGTTAACAATTACATTTACTGTGCCACTTTGGCCAGCCAGTAACAATCAAATGTATTAGCACCACTTTAAGTTGGAACTGACTCCGGTACTCTGTGACCCTGAAGATGATAAAGCTTTATAGAAGATCGACTGCAGAGATTTTTATGGAATTGATGAGATACCCTAGAGAACCCACAGCCTTTCGAGCAGAAGTTATTTTTCCTTATAAGTGGTGAAACATTTTATTATTATGAAAGATTAGCATTCTTATATCAAGATTTTCAGATATGATTTATTATGAAATGTTTTGAAAATTCAAGAGTGCTGCATGGATGTTTTTGTTTTGTTTGTTTAGCACTTAAGAAAACCACTATGTAATAATGACTGAAAACAATGTTATGAACATTACTTTCTGCGACAGTTTAAAAACCAATGAAAACATCCAATCTCTCTTTGTTTTAGGATCCAGGTTAATACTGACATCAAAAGTACATCACATCAGCATATTGCCCCTTCTAATGTAATAAATTCAATGACAACCCCCCCCCCCGTATGAACTTTCCATGTAAAATTATCGGCATTGCCATCAGCCTGAGATGTAGTTTACATTATGTGCAAATTAGCCATTGTTACATTGCTGACTTTGCTTTAGGTGGGAAAATAAATATGGTAAATATTATACATGCTGAATATCAGCATGTTAGCATTGTCATTACAAGCGTGCTGACATTAGCGCTTTGCTCAAAGCTTCGCTGTGTCAATGTGCAGCCTCGCTGAGCCGTTCGAGGGGACCCTTGTTTCTAGTTTCCATCGGTGCTGAGGGTCTTTCAGTTTAAAACGTTGATTGCATTTAAATTGGAAATGGAAAAAATCTTTTTGTGCGCTCGTCACAAACACATGCGATATGAAAATGGCCCTAACCCCTAAGTCTTATTCATCCCTATTCATGACAGTATTGGCTCGAAATACATTATGATGCCTGGGATAATTTGTGCCAAATATGCAGGTGGTTGTATCATTTATGTGCATGTATAATCCTTAAGGGTTATCGGAACAATATTTGTGTCAGCGAGAGAGAGGAAGGATAAATACCCTGGTGTGTGTAGCCATGGTTATAACCATGACGTTGGAGCAGCAGGCCGTCTGTCTCCATTGCGTGCCTCCCTCCTTCATTCACTAAAAGGAGAGGAGTAGCTTTAGCTAATGAATCCCTCTCTAGCATGCCATTACCACAGACATCCTAACGCACACAGCCAGACAGAGACACGTTATGGGCAGAGATGCTCCCACTGCATAAGCACATTAGAGGATCAGGGTTATTAAGCCACGGAGGAAATGTGTTAATTGTGCCAGATACAAGCCAAACATTCTTTTAACCTAGAATAAGCCTCAGTGTTGCGACAGCTTCATACAGTGGATTTGTTCGCAGCCTGACAGCTTCCCCACGCGCTCATCCTGCACATATGGATTGGTGCCTAATTCAGGAGGCTGTCCCTTGTTCATCTTTCACAATCCAGTGTTTGAAGTCGGAAATGCTGCCTGTTACATGCTTACCAGTAAGTCTGGGCCTTGGCAGAAACTGGTACCAATTGCTTGCCGACTTTCAGGCCACGTTACCATGGCAGCCACCATGAAAGGCGCTTAGTTTGGAGCAAAAAGAATGACATTGTCAGCTGGAATCAACCTGGTTCTCGGTTTACAAATTTCACTGCACCGGCTCTGAATGGTCGACCCCTCCGACTGCGTCTGTGATGTTTTTAACCACCTCTGTGGGCTACCACACTTGGCCTCAGAGTGCTCCCCCCAGAGGGGGGGATTGTTTTGGTCATGAGCCCTTTCTTTTACTTCTGTCGGGGACTATTTGATATGCAGCATTGTTGTGCCATGATAATGCGAGGCTTGTGGCTGAGCTGAAGGCCAGCTTTGTCCGTACAAACTTCTGCAAGGAAACTAGAGTGCATGAAAAGTTGTTGCCATTACTTCAGCTTTTAAACTTAACCCGTAGTCCACCTTGCTCTGAAAGTTACCCCCAACTCTCAGGGAAAAGATTCAGAACTAATTGAAAACAAACTGCGCGGCCCTCTGGCTTGTAGCTCTCTGCAGATGTCCCTTTGAGTCAATCAGCCGCCTGTGAAGTGTGCGGCTATATATGCTCCTGAATTGGAGAGTGTATGAAATGATGAGGTGTAAGACGCCGTACTCTGCTATGATCAGAGCGCTGTCAGTTCAAAGGGCCGGCGGCAGCATTGAGCCAGTTAATGAAGCCACTGACTCCCCACGACTGCATGTTGGTTTTCTTCTCCATCGTACTCCGGTTGAGGAGTTGAGTGTGTGGCTACAAGGTTACTGCAGGTTAGGACCTGCCGAACATAGGCAGTCTAAGCGGCAATCATAAAACCCCTCCGAGGGGGGATCTCGTTTCGCAACTTTCCACTCGTTTTGCCGTTGCAGCCAAGTGCAGGAGCGAGGGAGACGCCGCCCTTACTGTTTCCGTTTACTGCAGCGGGGTAAACCTTTACGCATGGCAGGGTACCGTCAGTAGGTATGGATACCAACCGTTGCCCCAATCTCCAGAGATTGCACGTCAAGGGCAAAGGGATCCTCCAACCTTCCGTTTCCATGGGCACGCTAATCAGATGTGAAACACAGCCCCTCCCTCTCCTGTGCCATCACTCCCCCATGCTGTGAACCTTTTCCCATTTGAGATGTGGGAAAAAAAGAGTGAAACAGAAAGAGGGAGAGCAGCAATACTGCGCAGGGTTCACTGCAGCTTTTAAAGCCCGGGGAGACCATCCCCTCTCCCAATAGCATATACAGTATTATTAAAGGAAAATCGCATTAGCATTGCATCAGACTGTGATGCCGCTCAAGCAAAAGGGAGAACACAAAACAATAGCTCAGGAATGGGAGTTTGAACTGGATAGACTACCTTATAGATTTAATGCAGATATTTAGATGTGAGTTTTTTTTAGGTTTTTTTTAATACAAAAGATGTACATAAGCTGAAATGAAATTGACTTTTTAAAAGTGCTTTTGTCACATTTTTGTGCATTTCTGCTGAACACATTTCTCGTGATATAAGTTTTATTATTGTGTACTGAGCATAGACTGGACCTCTCGGGCAAAGGCACTGCAATGAAACCGAAGAAGCAATCTCGTCACACATATTTAGTGGAAAAATAAAAATCGTAAAGACTTTTACTGACAGGTTCAGCTCCACGGGGCTGCCGGTGAGCTAAAGTTCAATCTTTATTGGCCCTCTGTGTCCACAAGGTTTTCGTCCGAATAAACTGTTTGCCTGATGGGGATGCATGTTTATGAATTCCATATATTGCTTGGCCCTTCCATTTTTACAAACATCTTCTCATGTTCAGGGTCTCCAAGTGCCTGATGTCTTGTCGTCTACACTATTAGTCAGGGGCAGATCAATTGTTTGACCGGGATTGGAAGCGTGCGTGTATGCGTGGACTCGCTTTCCGGTAAAAATAATATTTTTGATGAAAGACAGATCTATTGTGATGAATAATGCAAGACTTCATAAATGAATTATACCCATGTTGTCAAGGCAAAGGATCCCGTTGTGCGGAAGACCAAGTGTATTGTTCCTATTTCCATTTTTAAGCTTTTGATTTAAGGTGAGAACATAAGCTACATGACAGTCTAGAATCTCATGAGACGCAACACAACATCTTATAATTCTCTCAGCGTAAAGGAAACGTGCACATTGTGTTGCCTGAGGCTTTGAGTTTAGGCAGATCCCAGTGGGGGCGTCACTAAATGAACTGAAAATCTTCTTAAGTCCCACTACACTTCCATTGCCCCAATCCACACTGCGCCATCTTCACAGCACTGTAATCCCTTGTCTGACTCACAAAAGCCTCACAACAGACAGCTTTGCTGCACTTTTAGCCATATATGAACACAAATCCGCAATGACGCCTATAGACGGTTGGCATCGACGGCGAGACTATTCTCAACCATCTTTTTTTGATTTTTCTAAGTAGTTTTACTTTTACGGTAAAATGACCATTTTCCTCTGCAGAGAACTTCTCTGAATCGATATATAGAGGTCACATTTTCTTATTCTGGGTTCCCACAAATTGAGCATGAAAGTAATTAAAGTGCCTACATTCCCTAAAACCGCAGTATTTATTCTGTGGTCTGGCAGCCTGTTAATAAAAATGTCCACCTAGATCTTGATCAGGAAACTGATTTGCTGCTACAACCACTATAAATGTAACACTTAATGTTCAAAAAGAGAGTCGTAAATCACCTTAATATTGGAAACAGGCACAAAACAGAGCAGTTTTAATATATATATATATATATATATCTGGCACTAATTAAGTTGTAAGGAGTGCCCCAGGCCTGAGGATAGGGTCTGTTGATCACATGAGGTCTGGTTAACATAGGACCCTTCCTCTTTCTCCCTCGGCAGGCTCTCCACCTCTTGCCCAAAAATAAAGGGCCGTGCCCTCAAAACTCCAATTGTTGCAGTAAAAAGGAAATGCCTCTTACATAGCTGAACAGACATTTTCTTTACAGATATTATTCCCCCAATGGAAATCTTACAGGTAGACCAAATCACCAGCTGTGAACTTTTAAATGAAGCTGTGACATTTTTTTTCCTCCATGAAAATGTCACTCAAACAACATTTCAGCTCCCAGATAGCCTCTTCCTGTCCAACCCTTTTATTCTTCTGTCCCCTTGGACTGTCTTTTACTACCTATTACTATTTTTTTTTCCTCCTTCCCTTCACTGGATTTGCTCTCAAGGGAAGATCTAAGTGAGTAGATTTATTCATTCAAAGAGTTCTGAATTAAATTACAGCAGCTCAGCAGTCACATATGCCAAAGTCTTCAACATCTGAGCTCTCCGGCGAGTATTCACCCAAAGGTTAGCCTTATATCCCTACCAAATGAGTTATGATTTTTCACTAAATCTCTTCCTCAACTCCCACTCCAGAGCAATTATTTGCGAGTGCCGTTCACCCGGCTCATGTTGGGTGATATCATACAGATGTGAAGTGCTTTATCACAGAAAGCCTCTTTTCATTGAACCCTCCAGCCGCACTGAGTTGTTTATCACAAAACCTGGCAGGGTTTGGCAATTTTCATAGTTTCATCAAGTGATCTGAAAAATTACTCTTGAATGAATAAACTTCTTTGGAAATCATGATTTCAGCACTTCATCACACAAATGTCAAAAAGAAAAAAAAAACGCCTTTATTTCTATCAGTTTAGAGTTTGGCAACTTTAACCACAAAAATGTGAAGCTACAGGTTTCAAAGACGAGGAAAGTTTCTGCAAGATGTTCACACGCCTATTGAAGTAGGATAATTCCTGATACAAAAACCATCATATAAGTCATTTTAAAGTTAACCAAATCTTGGGGACACTGGAGTGCTGCCTGATGTATGTGAATGTGTGTTAAAAAAGAGTGAGTAGTTCTTAAAATAGTTCCCAAAATATTAAGAATCAAACATTTTTATCTATGATTTTATCAAGGACACTTTTTTGGTACAATTACTAACTTTGACTGCTGTAAAACCTCTCAGAAGTAGAGAGCAAATAACACAATCGCTGAACTTTGAGTGAACGCCACTAGTGAAAGCCATGTGTGATGCGCCCAAAGTGTAAATAGTCTGAGGAAAATCTGTGACTGTGAACCAAAATCCCCTCTCATGCCCCTTAAAATATAATGTGGGGATCACAAAAACATTGGATGAAGTTACTATTTCAGCCATTTGAGAATGCAGAAGAGACAAACAAACAAGAGGAAAACAAATCCCTCTTAACTCAGGTAACAAACCGAATCTGCATGTTTGTGTCTCAACGCCGCAAACGATGCTGCAGGTCATTAGCTCTGCTTCCTCGTAATGCTGGATCGAGATTATATCCAGGTGTGTGTGTGTGTGTGTGTGTGTGTGTGTGTGTGTGTGTGTGTGTGTGTGTGTGTGTGTGTGTGTGTGTGTGTGTGTGTGTGTGTGTGTGTGTGTGTGTGTGTGTGTGTGTGTGTGTGTGCGTGCTAGAGAGAGAAAGATATAAGTCAGACTGGTTCAACAAGCTCCTGCACCTTCAAAAGAGAGGAAAAAAAAAAGACGCTGTGATTCTCCGTAATCCTGTAATAACCTTTCCACTGCTCCCCCTTTGACACAACGTGTTTGCCCACTGTTATTATGTTATCCCTGGACATCTGGAAAGGTTTTAGGTGCTTTTCTTTTCCCCACCGCCACCATAATCACGTCCACGGGCACAAACACTTTCTCTACATTAGAAAACTGGGCGTTATGATTTAAAGCTTCCTGGTTACGGTTGGTTTACACCTATGGCTGTTGTTTAACACGACAGTCAGACTAAACTAGACTGCTTTTGTGCTTCCATGCACTTTAATGAGTGGTTGTGTGTACTGTGGCTCTCAATTCTTTTTGAGTTGGACTTTGACCCGTGACACTGGGTTGATCATCTGAGCGCGGCTGGCAAGTACAGTACGAATGCATGCTGGTGCCTTTGGAGCAGCCAGCCCCAACAATACATCAAAGTTTAATATAGAATAATAGTGCTGCTGACAGCTCTCATAAAATTGCCCCCTTCCGAAAGCAGACGATTTCTCTGCCAGATAATGACTCTGATCTGCCCATTCACACTCGGCACAGCCTCACCTGTTCCACCTGGGCTGCACAGCAACTGCACCTGTGTATGTGTGTGTGTGTGTGTGTGTGTGTGTGTGTGTGTGTGTGTGTGTGTGTGTGTGTGTGTGTGTGTGTGTGTGTGTGTGTGTGTGTGTGTGTGTGTGTGTGTGTGTGTGTGTGTGTGTGTGTGTGTGTGTGTGTGTGTGTGTGTGTGTGTGTGTGTGTGTGTGTCTGTATGCATTTGTCTGAGCCAGCTGCTATTGTTTTTATCCTGCATGTCCCTAGGTGAGCATTGGCAGCATGTTTCCACGTTGGAAAAAAAATAATTATAATTAAGCTTTGATATCTTGTAAGAGGCCGTGACAGACGCAAGAATGTTTTGCAAGTAAGGACTGTTTATATCCCAGCCTTACCAGTTACACAGAGGGAGGAAGAGCGATCGGCCTCGGAATGAATTATGGATACCACATGTCTAAAGCTGAAGCCCACTCTTGAGCCAGAGTGCTTTTCAAGGATGGGTAATTGAAGTGTGCTGCTAAAGGATGCTAATATTACATAGAGAAGGCCACAGCAGCTCTTTTACTGTGCTGAATGAATTTTGCGACTAGATTTAGGTTGTTGGGGTGAATTGCCTGTTGCACAAGGAGTTCGTCGTTATATGCATCGAGGTGGTGAATTCAATGAAGGCTCACACTTCCCCACCCTATACGGGGTCCTGTATCCCTGGGTGTTGCTCACACGCTTTGGGTATCTCTCTATTGCATCTCTTCTTACTCAGACACACATGTACACACAACACGCACACGCACAATGCCTGAGAGAAAGCCCACTGAACTAGAAAAGCGTTTGTCTCAAGATGAAAGGCTTCACACCCACTGCCTACATGCAGAGCCTCTTCCGACACCTTCCCGCGACAGCGCATACTGTAGCAGAGGCTTGTGCTACGCAGACACTCTCCAGCTAGCATCCCTCCCCACACCCATCAACGCCGCAACCACGCTTGCATCCCTTCCTCTCTTTCACTCCATTTCTCTCGCTTCCCCTCTTGTCAATGGAGCTCTGATACTACAGTAGCAGCCAGGGAACACAGAGGCGCATAACCGGGCATGACTTGAGCGTTGAGAAGGATAAGCTCCCTTGAAAGCCCGAGGCGCAGCAGCCCTTGTTTTTACCCGTCGCCGGTGTAGCACGGTGGGCTCTCAGGCGTGGAACATGCTTAGCCACACGCAGGGCGTGAAAAACGACACTGACCATGATGCTAGATAATTGCTTCCCATTTACTCATGTGCTGAGAGAGAGCCTCAGACAAAAATAGCATGTCGCTGTAACGAATGTGCTGGGAAGCATGGGAACTGTGAGTGCTCTGGCCGTGGATCGATACACAGAGTGGACACCATAAAGTCTACACAGCATCTTACAACCACAATCTGTTCAGCACCTAGCAACATTCAGCCTATAGAGCATCTAATACTGTGTGATGAAAGGGCCTGCTTCTTTCAGTGTGTGTTGTATTTTGTCTTTTTTTTTTTTAAATGCTATATCATGTAACATAAGATCCAAATCCATGCTATACAGCATCGTATGAAATATAAACACAACCTGTCTGTGCTTTCTAAGCAGCTGTAGTTGGTGGGTAGGTGACAATCTCAAGGATAGTCTAGACATTTACACAGGCCTAACTGTTGTTTTTTCACACTACAATGTTACCTGCATCAAATCTGCAGATTCCCCATCGGTCTCCAAACTACCCCTTAGCCACAATTCTCCCAGCCTGTTTTCTCTCCCATGAGCAACCGCAGCCCTGTACATTTGTCCTAAGTCAGTGTTTTTTTATTTTAATCCAAATCATAGACATTTCAGGTCCGCGGTGGATTAGATATGTAGTCCATCTGTGGCTCCAGAGACGCAGCAGCACTTGCCTGGATTTTACCTTGACAAGGCATCAAGCCCCTCCAGAGACGATCCATCCACCTGGGATCTGTGCTCCCCTCATCAACGCGTACAACAATTACAGCCCTCATTATCATCACCACAGGAGGCACGTGCACATATATAGGTGCCGTGTTTGCCATGCTGCACAATCACAGTCATGTAGTAGTCATATAGCACCCGGGTCAGGTGGGAAACATCAAGCCATAAATTAATCAGGTCCATTACACCTCACAGAACGTGTTCCATGCATATCTTACATTTCATAACAGTCACACATACATTCAGCATTATCCATCATTCAGGAATAGCTCTCCATGTAAATGTCCATCAATAAAAAAATCTCCTCATAATCTATCTCTTTCAAGAGTTACAAGCTTACATCAAGGTGAGGCAGGGAGGAAAAATGATCAATCTGAGCTCGACCCTATATTCAAGTTCACCATAATGCAAAGGCAGTACAATAGCAGACAGTATAACCACTGCAGTGCAGTACTATATACAACCAGGTGCTGATATTCCTGCCTTTTAGAGCCCACACAAGCCTAACCATGCTGGGTAACTGATCAACTACAGCAGCCTGCACAAGCACAAGGCAAACAGAGAGAAATAGAAAGCAAAGGAGACGACCGGCGACGAGGCTGGCCGCTCCTGTACTCACCAGCACTGGCAGAACACAGCAGAGACACCAAGAGCACAATCACCAGCGTCAGGATCTTCACATTCATTTCTGCACTCCCCTCTGGCTCTCCGCTAGTCACTCGCTGATATACTGTAGTGGTGTGTGTGTGTGTGTGTGTGGATGGGAGAGAGAGAGAGTGAGAGAGAGAGAAGGGGGGAGTAGGGGGGAGCAGTTGAGCGAGCAAGAAAGAGAGAGAGAGAGCGAGAGAGAGAGAGGGAGACTGCTCCTGTGTGTGTTATAAGTGAGTGTGTCAATTTGTGAGTGTGTGTGTGGTGGCTCCCTGACTGTGCCTGTGTATTTGTCTAAATGCGTATTTGTATATCAGTGTGTGACAGCGCCACTCCAAGACTGAAGGCACGTCTTTATCTGAGCTCTCCCACAGAGGTGTGTGTGTGTATGTGTGTGTGTGTGTGTGTGTGTTTGTGCGCGTGTGTATGCGTGTGTCTTCTTTTCTTCTGTCAGAGAAACGACAGCTCGAGAGCCAAGTTCAGTGGAGCTGTGAATGTGCTGCAAGTCAGCCTGCAGGTCTGCCTGTCAGCGTGCCTCAGAGAACGTGTGTGTGTCTGTGTGTGTGTGTGTGTGTGTGAGAGTCCAGTTTGCCCGGGATAAGAGAACCAGTTGGTCATGTGGCTTATGTATCATTGACTCTCTGGGTCACGGAAAAGCCACCCACCATCTCCACCCCTTTTCCACAAACATACAAGGGCACAGAGCTAAGGAACAAGTCAAAAGGAGTGAGGGCAGGAGGGGGAAATGGGGGGAGGTGAGGTGGGGGTGGGGGGGTTGGGTGCAGGGGGGAATGCAGGTTTATGATAATACCCAAACAGATGCTCTTGTTGAAAAGTCTTTGAATTGCAAACAGGGCTGCTTGCCAGGAATCCAGGAATCAAAATACCAGCTTATGGGGGGAAGCAGATGAAAGAAGGGAAGGTGTGAGATGAGGTTCATGCCTTCCTGCTTTTGTATCTACACCGGCTGAACAGACGTTTTCTTCCTCACACCATTCTCTACCTTTCGGCGGCGCTGGCCGCTCCGTCTCGCTAAAAGACATAGCTTAAATCATTCGCACCGTTTGAAGTTAGTGTCCGTGACACTGGGAGTAACTGCAGGAAAAAACTTATCAGACGCTGCCCGATTCCATCACTCCTGCTATTTGTTTCTCTGCCCCTGAAGTCATTTGTTTTATTTTGTTACACAGATTATATTCTTTCCATGAACAAAAGCTGCATGTAAACCAACACCCCGCATGGCTATAAAACAAGTCAAGTTAAGCTTTTTTTTCATTTGTTTATCAGACAATAAACAGGAAAGGTTGCATTTCTTGCTGTGAATTGTGAGAACTTGCATGTAACCACTAGCAGTACAAGAACTTTTCTTATCTCGTTCAGCCATAGAGCCACATCAAGGCGACAAGTTTCTACATCTCCACTTGAGAATGAAATTGTTTTGGAAGGACCATAAATTTTGTATGTTTTCCGTGATGCATGCAGAGAAGAAACAGCAACACTGAAGTCCACCCAATTACGACATTTTATACTCCACCCTTGGAGTTAGAGCAGCGGCACTCAGCAGGCTCAATGAAAGTGGAGAAAACTTTGGACTACAAATGATAAAATACAAAAATCTTGAATATAATTGCATTGCTGATATGGGATTTATGTGGAGTCTGTTTCCTAAGATCTGAGTCCCCAAAGGGCTCCAGTGACACATGATGGATTAACCGCCTTTGGTCACAACCTCCAGATACAACCCCCCCTCTGCCACGGCCCTCCTCACAAGCCTTTTTCTATGTGTTGTCACCAAACAGTCACTTCAGTGGTGTAGACCTGAGAAGAGGGGCCCTGTGACCCTGGACTCCGCTGCTCCCGCTTCACAGAGCGCGGCCATTGTCTGTCCAAGGCCTCAGGTCCCAGAGGCCAACATGTCTGTGCCACCCACTCGAGATCCAACAACAAGAACACCTTCCATTTTTACATGCAGCACTTGAAGCCTTCACTCCATGTGAAGCAATCCTCTCGCCTCAGGGGTGGCCAGTCACCCCACCCCCCACCACCCCTCCCGAGGCTAAAGATGCTTATCCAGGCCTGTCCTGTTTTTAGCTGAGAGATAATTCGCCCAAGTGCCTTTAAAAAGAATCTGTTCACAGCGTTTTCTCAGAGCTTCTCACTGATCACTGACATAAAGCGCTGGTAATTCTTTCCAATCGTACTTAATGACAGATACCACAGATTATAGTGCCTTCAACAACCCACTTAGTATTTAGGAATGATTCAGAATTCAATCTAATATAACATTTCAGGGATAGTTTGAAAGCTATGTGGGGTAACTGCCTGCAGAGTTATTTTAAATTAACTTTTAATGTGGGTATTAGTGGCGGAACTGATGCGGATATCTCGAGTAAGCTGAATCCAGGTGTTACCCATGATCGTTTACAACAGTAAATTTGGTAGTCATTAAAGAGCTCTATGGATATGGACAAGAATGTGCGAGACATTATAAAGTTGGCAGTAACGAGCTCAAACATTTGCACTCTATTAGCTTTAATTGTCTTAGCTTGAAGCAAAGCCTGTAATGAAAATGTAACAGATGGCGTTTCCTCCGAGTGTATCGGCGGACGGAGTCCCATGACGTGAGTGCACGCCAGCGGAGGATTGCCTTTTTTACATCCAGGGATGTAGAGCAAGACCTGGCAACGCAGCGTGAGCCACAGCAGTCCGAGGGCAGCAATACAGCCACGCGCGTCTCGACACAGGAAGCACTTGGCTGTTTACAGGAAATGTTTGATGAAGGAATGCGGTGGATGTCTGGATTTGGGCTCGAATGACGACCTTTCCTGATTCCTGCCTCGGTTTTAGAGAACAGGCAGACATTCCTAAAGATAAGTGTAATATAGATGATGACAAACTATCTTTGCATTTCCTCTGGACTTGAACACATGTCAGTGTGTCCTGCCGGAGTTGTCAACAGGTGTCACC
The DNA here is from genome assembly GCF_963383615.2 of Lipophrys pholis. Lineage (NCBI taxonomy): Eukaryota > Metazoa > Chordata > Actinopteri > Blenniiformes > Blenniidae > Lipophrys > Lipophrys pholis. The sequence continues at coordinate 30,112,460 of NC_137629.1, read as the reverse complement.
TCAGCTGTGGTTAGATTATTCTCTCATTTTTGAAAGGATTTGCCGCTTTATTTACAGTATTCACCAGTTTCCTGTTTATTATCCGCTTATTATATATAGCTCAAGATTACTTGAATGCTAATGAGGTGTGCGGATGTTTGTTCGTATTGTTTTGATGATTGAATGATAAGCAGCAGGACGTTCATGTTGTTGTTATTGTTGCGGAAAGGTGACGCTTCCATTTCCCCCAGCACCTATCAGATACTCTGATACATGAAAAAAATATTTTTCCGAAGTATGAGTGAACCTCATAGGACTTGTAATGGTTATATAAAAAACGATTGTGTCCTTTTTGTGTGACTGCAAAATGTTTAGACGTTAGAGAGAAGACTTAAATATATTTTACTTTCAAAAGTTCTGATAAAGTACTAAAATGCTCTAAACACAATTTAAATAATCAGTAACATCCACTGATTCACATACACAATCACCCACATCTTGCATGGTTGACCAAAGATCATGTCACCATGCAAGGTGCTCATACACCTTCGAAGCACTTTAAGGCTCAGTGTCTCGCTTAAGGACGCATGTACGGTGGCCCGGAAGTGCAAAACACTACACAATCCAGAAAAACCCACAAAAATAATAATAATGGTCTGAACAGCCAGTCACCAATCAAAAATATTCCTGAATATCATGCAATGACCAACCTGACAGAATCGTAATGAGGCAAATCACCCCAATAAATCCAGAAAAAGAAGGAAACCTTGTAGAACAGGTGCCAACTTGTGGATGCTGATTTGATAAGATGTGCAAAATAATACACACTAACGATGTAGAGTGTTTACCTTTATTAATATAGACTATGTGATGTCTCTCCCAGACCACACCAGTTTTTACTAATAAATCATATAACATGCTTTGTGAGGTCAGTTTATAGGTTTTGGGGACAAATTCACCTGTTCACAACTTCACAACTATATTTCATTACACTCTGGCATGTCTGATAACTTCCCCTACCAACAATATCTTTTTTAGTGCATGTAGGTTGCCAGTGCTTCGTCCAAACACTTCTCGTTGTCCACAAACAAACAAACATAGAAACAACACTGTTTCCAAAGATTATTCTTGGTTAAACTGGACCTGATGCACCTAAAACCCTTATTTGATTAATCCAGTTTGGGTGTGGGATATCAGCAATGGTGTTATTCATTTTGGTGTCAAAATGGACAAAATTGGTGTCATTCCTAGTTAAATACCCACAAAACACACAAGCTAAAAATGTGAATGTATTCTATTTGAGCATGCAGTTAATCAGGCTTTATACAGCGTCATTCTAAATCCGGATGAATATATCATCCATTCCACACGATGTCAGGTTGTACAGGTTGTAGCTATGTTAAGACAAAAAAAATACAAAACTGAAAAGGGTCAGCTGCTCTTTCTTTTCAAATACATTAAATACATTACCGGTGTTATATATCACATTACACAGAGTTAAGATGTCCCTGAACCAGGGTCACACGTGATGTCACATACACACACAATTAGACTGTCGCGCACCTTTGCTGAAATGTCACACAAATAAAACCTCCGTCACAAAACGACTTTCAGTCTCCATGTTAAAGTGAGAGCAGGTCGGGTTCGCTAATTGGCTTTATTGGAGGAATCGCTGGCAGGAGAAGGAAGTGTGACATCTTCATTAGAAAGTCACAGAGTTGAGATGAGAGGGCGGCGGCTCAGTTTCACTCGTCTGGGGCTTTACACAAATGTTATGCTCCCCTCAGGCGCCCTCCGCTTCATATCATGAAATGCCAAGAAATCAGTAACTGGGTGGATTAACTTATCGGCCGTTAATTGTGACATTATCAGCAGCACAGCAAATACAACGGAGAAATGTTCTGGGCTCACTAAAGCCCCCTGGAATATAGACCAGCGATTTTCTGCCAGTCTGTATTTCCCTTTCTGTTGCATTGAATCAAAGCGGTCGCACACATTCCCTCTAATTTCATACTCGCATGAATCGCGTTGCTAGTAATCATTGAAACACCACAGAGCGCTGCCGTTGCCCGGATATGCAGCAGTTGGCAATTATCTTAAATAGTTTCTGCTAAACATACAGATAACACAACGAATTGTTGGCTGCTGCCTTTTTGGTAAGAAACGATGACAGACAGGAGGTCTGTTTATTGCTAAATGTGGATCTCCAGCTGGAGTTTATCTCTTGTAATGATGGTCAGCCACTGAACTCAGCCATGAACTGAGAATAATCACAAATTCTTGAGATCGGCGCGCAGCTGGTCCAAAGAGCGGAGCCATTTACAAAACAGTGATCCTATAAATACAAATTAACTTCTCATCCTCCTTCTCCACTTCTTTCCAGAACAGATTTTCAAATCAAATCAAATAGAAATTATGATGCTTCCAAACAGGTTTAAACTTTATTTCCCTCCCCTTGATTGACCGGACGGACGATCCCTCTGGGACCTACTGCTGATGTTGCGTGACTCTCAGGAGGCGGTTGTCTCCATAATCAGTCCAGCATCACTCATCAGACTTTGGAAGCAAAGTGGCCGGCAGATCGGAGCAGAAGATACAGCATGAGAAGACAATTCACGGCTGCTGCCGACAGATAAAAAGGCAACTTTTTTACATTCAGGGAGCTGATTTATTCATCATGGAGTCAGGTGACTTCCAGCTCAGCGGATTCGCAGGCTCAGGGTTCAGATTTTTATCCTGTGATGTTGCACCTGCATGGCGGCTGCTGTTAAAAGAATATATTCACATCACTTTCCCCAATTCATTTTATAGCGTACGTTTGTCAGTACGTTTGTTGGCAGGATCAAACTCGAAAGCATGTACGAAACACGCTTCGCACCCTCATCACCCTGTCAAGCACAGATTCTCCAACAGATATTATAGGACAACAAACAATCCCTCTCTGCTGTCTAATCAGTATTAAAGATCTGCTGAGGGTTTTTCTCCAGGTGGCAGGTGATAGCAGCAGACGTCACCCTCAGTGCTCTGTGTTTCACTGCGAGTGCTGACTGCTTTTTCGCAAACTTCCTCAAGTTCGACTCCTCACCTTTAACTTCACCGTTGATGTGTACTGGTATGTGCTGTGGAGAGGGGAATCAGTGGCGCCTTGCCAGACTTTTACACGCTTCCATTCACTTTTAAAAACACCAGGCCTCTTGTCACTGAGTGTACTATTCTCCTGGAGGGTTTTTTTTTTCCACAAGATAGGGCGATCATCCACCCTCCATTATAGCGGTGAATCAGAGTCAAAACAAGCTCGACGAAGGGTGTGTTGTGTTCAAAGTGGGCAGCGGCTCTCTTCCTTTTTAATATTGTTGTCATTATCAGAAGGCGAATCTGTCTGAAGAGTGGCACGAAGTTTGGAAATGGCCGATTACTTCCTTATGGACGGCGTTTTATTTTTTTCTTCCTCTGTTTTTCAAGTGCCGGGTGCGAAGCATGCCACGGCTTGGCCTCATGGATATGCAACAAGACAGAGAAATGTGAATTGACAGATGAGAGATAAGGGAATGTTTTCTGGGGGAGAAGACAGACTCGGCAAACAAGGCATGAGGCGTCTTTGAACGCTCACAAAGTGTGCGTCTGTACTGCGGCGTGAAAAAGGTTAAATATGAAAACTTGTGCCGGACGTCTTTGCATTGAACCTTTCAAGCAATCAACTTTGTCTTCCGTCTTGATAAAAGTTGTCAGGTGTGGGCGGGGGCACTTTTGAAGCAATTCCACTTTGTTCGCTATATATCATCCATCTTATTTACCGTTTTATCCAGTTCAGGGTCGGGGAAAGTTGAGATCGATCCCGGCTCACTTGAGACGGGGGAAGGGCACAGCCTGGACAGGTTGCCAGTCACTCACGGGGCAAACTCAAAGAGACAAACAATATTCACACTTACAGGCAGTTAAGGTCACTAATCAACATCACAAAAATTAGCCTGGCCCAGATTTGAACCCACAACATTCTCGATGTGAGGTGAGAGCACTAACCACTGCTCCAATGTAGCCGCTTCCACTGATTCAACTTTTCTGTGTGAATCCTGGCGACTAATTCCTCTTTCTTTAACCAAATGAAACATCTGCTGAACTAGTCAAGTTTACAAATATAGATTCCGAGCCCAGTGGTCTCAGAGAGCCTTTACCTTGTTTTAGTGTTGTAGGTGGAATTACTGCCAAATTGCAACTATGTTTGACCAGAGGACATCCTCTTTGTTTTCATCTGCGCTGTTCCACTTACCGCTGTCTGAATTCTCAATAGCTCCGACTGGTAAGCAAGCGGTTGAATGACAGTTGAGCCGTACCTCACACATGAATGAAACGGTAACATTATACTTCTGGTGATGACTCGTGAGGGAGCAGATGTTTAATCGCTTAGCCAAGTCGAGCGCTTCCCTCATAAGTACGTCTTTACTTTGTGCAACTTTCCATACAAGAGTGAAACATATTTTCTTAAATCTCTGTTGGTCATTGATATTTTATACTGTTTTTTTGGGTGTTTTTTTTTTCATTATTGCTCATAAAGTCGAAAACCAGCACAGCATTCATTCACATCTCAGTAGTTTCTTCTTCCACAGTCTGTGTGGGGCTTGTAACCCCACTGGTTCTCACTGAAGACACAAAGCTTTAAAAACCATCAAAAATCAGCACTTTCTGTCTAATATGAAAAGCACCTGGGCGCTGTGGTGTTCTTTTCTTTTTCTTTTTTCGTAAGTGTTACTCACATAATAAGCGAATTGATAGCTTGTTAATGGCTTCTGGATCTACGGCAGACTTTGTCTCCACAGAAACAGTGTTGGTACAGTGGGAGGATCATTTATATTTTTTTGGCTTTGGCTTTGACGAGAAAGAAGTAATGAAATATTACTGAACCTTACGGCTTCATTTCAAACTGCAACCCCCGTGAATTTTCTCAGAGCCCATTTGAACTTTTAAGTCCACGCAAAATTACAACGTCAGAGACGGCATGTAAAGACCTGACCTGGATGAATGATATGTCACCTCTCAGCAATAATACTGTATCCTGGGATTTTGAACAGAGTTGTTCTAGTTTGAGACATAAATCAGTTTTATGTATCTCCCACAAAAACCTGGAAAACCATTTGCCTCTTCTCCTCTTGGAGCTGAAGATAATGAGAACATATTTAACTCCTCTCTAGAATGTATCAAGATCCAAAGACGTCCCATTTGATAAACATTGAAGAACACTGCACCACGTTTTGTCGATAAACGTGTTGAGATAAATAGTTTTGAGAATGAACCATGTGAGAAGTGGCCAATGTTTGCAGTTTGTACACCAGCTACAGCGAGCGACCAGCTTTTCCCTGCGAGTAATTAACACGAACCACTAATCACCAGATTCACACATGAATTTCATGGCGCCTCTTCTCTGGTCATTGTTCTTTTATGCACTAAGATACCGAATTAATCCTAATCACTCTTAGAAGATGACTTAAGCTCGCCGGCACGGGAATACGTAGCTAATGCATGCAAAGCTTAATTATTCATATCATTAGTACAGTAGTATAATGTTTCATGGTGATCATGGAAGGACTTTACGCAGCTCAAATGTCTCTTCCTGCTGTGATTGATTGATTTAAAAAATTTTTTTTTAAAGCTTTCCAGATGTATAACAGTTCTCTTTTTCTTTCGGCTGGAAGAGTGGAATGAAAACTGTAAATAAATGGAGGAAAAATTCTATTTTAATGTGAGTGTGGGCGAGTAAAGAAAAAGTGAGGGCTGTAAGGAGTGAAGTGGGAAAACTCTGGCGATGTTTTGAAGTCACAGCTCTTTGGTCTCTTATCTATCTGTAAAATTTCTCTTTGATGTCTTGTCACCTTCCTCCATTATGAATTCTCTTTGCTCTCTCCGAGAAAAAGAAAACCCTCCAATCCGTCATTGAAAAGTGTTCCTTTTTTTTTTTTTTTTTTTCTGATTCGTGCAATCAAAGTAAATTATTCATGGTGGCACAGACTTTAAAGTTGAGGCAGATCTGGTGATTGTTTCCCCAGCTGCTATTGTTATGAACAGAAAGAAAAAAAGGGCAAGAAAAGGCAACTTCATTAATGACACGTTATGTTTTATGGTGGACTTCAAGTATCCAGAGCAGAATTTGTTTCTGTTTTATGTGAGCCACCACGGTCCCCACCTGCCTCAGCAGGGGTAGATGAAGGGCATTTCTCGACATGAGCTTAGAGACCCATTAAACAGGCTTTTATACGTCTGTCAATGAAATGCAGATGGAGAGCACCTGACAGTTCAATGAATGCTCATATTCCCTAAATTCTTTTCTCCATTGTCCCGCTTGCTTGCTTGACAAATCGCTGGGTACAATATTTATGAGCGGCATCTAAAATTAAATTGGAAACGTGAAAGAGCTACTGATGCTTCTCTGCCAAACAAAGTCCAAACGCCATTAAAAAAGAAAAAGAAAAAAAGAGTTATGGTTGTTTCTTTGTGCCTTGGTTATTTTAAAGAAGTTAAATATGACTGTGAAAAGAGTTTAAAAAGACGAAAAGAGACAGGAAAGACAAATAAAAAGGGAGCCGACGGAGGAGATGCTGTCCTTTGTACTTTTGGCATGTTGATGAATGAACGTCTCTGAAGGAACCGCGTCTCTTCACAGAGAACGCTTGACCTCCCCCAGTTACGCAGCAACTAGACATTTGGTATTAGGAATTGTATTTCACGTCATTTTTATCTGTGAATGCACACAGCCATAAATCTAAAGGAGACTGGTGCTCCATTAAAGGATAACATTTTCTTAAAGCTCTTTCTCTCTCAACTCGGCGGCTCGTGTTCAGGGTCAATTGAACAGTTCCTGCGATTTAGTTTCACTAACTGCCACGCTTTGTTTTTCCCGGCATTAGATCTGACACAGTCAAGCAAATGGCCAATGCCTCAGTGTAAACTCTCCCAATCGACACGCAAAACACACACACACACACACACTCACACAGACACACACACACACACACATTGCTATATCAGTGCCGAGAGGCTGGAGTCTTTCACACCACAGCTTCCCCTTTCAGCGTCGTGATGTCAACACATCGCTGAGTACAGTCAACACATTTTCACCATCACATTACCTCTAAAAAGTTGGTTTACGCTTCAGGGACAAAGCAGGCCTGAATTTCGTGAAATGGCTCCTGAATAGTCGGTCAGTTTATCCACGCTAATCAAGCTGTTATCTACGTCTGTCATTGTCAGGAACATACTAGTGTAGTCTTTAAAAAGACTTGCATAGAGCTTGCTTATACTTGTTATGTTTGGTGCAATAAAACCGAATCTTGGTGCGATTGTTGCATGATTACTGTCTTTACATGAACGTGTGGACTCTGCCATCCACTTATGAATTAACTCTGGTTCAGTTCAGTTAAATGAGCCAAACACAGGATATTATGGCTCCTGGAAGTATAGAAGCATCATATCTGATCGACACAATATTCCTGCCACATTGTCTTTATAGGATGTATAATATAAGATGTTGATGAGTTTTCAGCTGGTAAATGTCAGCGACATCTCTCTCTCTCTCTCTCCCTCCCTCCCTCTCTCTCTCTCTCTCTCTCTCTCTCTCTCTCTCTCTCTCTCTCTCTCTTCTTCTCTCTCTCTCTCTCTCTCTCTCTCTCTCTCTCTCTCTCTCTCTCTCTCTCTCTCTCTCCCTCTCTCTCTCTCTCTCTCTCTCTCTCTCTCTCTCTCTCTCTCTCTCTCTCTCTCTCTCTCTCTCTCTCTCTCTCTCTCTCTCGCTCTCTCAGTAAATAACTGAAGGGGTTACGTTAGTGTAGAAGATGTCTCCAAAGATAAAAATAGCTCATCACTCATGCGTATCGATTGAACACTATTGAGAGATGAAATAGATTTTAAAGCAATTTATAGCTGTTAGGTTTGCCATTCATAGTAACATGCACTCAGTGCAGTGTGCTGTATACGTTTGTGTTAAAGCACACTTCAGAGATAGCTACGCCTCTGAGATCATCCACCAGCTCTCTTTGATATCATGAAACTCTTAGAGAGTCGCTGGTGACCAGGCCGGTATGCTGTGGGGTCTGGCTGTGGTTCAGCATGTCGGCGCGTGTTTCTCCTGCTTCAGGTTTCATCTGCTGCGGACCCGTAACATTCCTGCCGGACCGCTACGGCACAATAAGTCAGCAGATGAACCCAGAGACACCCGGCTCATGATGATGACCGATATATTCTGGGTTGAACTGAAGGTCAAGCTTCATAAAACAAAATTCAGTGACATAAATGCAACTTGGAGTGTATTTCTATTAAGATAAAAATAACTGATGATGTTGCTCTAGTTGTAAATTATTTTGTGTAGATCAAGGCTGTGCACTCTGCGGCGCTTGTGTTTGGCTTGTGGGATCGACACACTGTAAGATGGATTGACATAATAATGGAGTTCGGTCAGTGAGGGCGGTGTTGGTGAGTAGGAGGCTTTGAAAATAATGTTCTTGATTTTGCAATGTGCCAGTGAAAGTGAACTAATACGGGAGAAATAAGGCCAGGCTGACTTGACATTTTCAATCAGATAAACAGTTTTGGAGCCTTACTGGGATCATACGTTATTCCAGATCTCCAGCCTGGATGTAAGAAATGCATGAAAGAGTTTTTGATTTATAGTTTCGGATGTTGAATATTTTGGTTTACTCCAAGTTTCTGGCCGGAGCGCACGCTGCTGACATACTTAGTGGGAAATACAATGTCAGATCACCGTTCAGTCAGGGTTAGCACGCTGCTACTCTCAGGGAGTCATTAAGGTTATGTTTAAGTTTTCCTTAAGTTAAAGTGCTTTTCAGGGTCAGGTCAGAGAAAAAGAAATCATACTCACACACAGTAGGTTATTTCATGGTTATTGCAGGGAATTAACCCCGTAAGCCTCGGGCTATTTTTCAGAATTTCCACCTGTAATAACATCCTGGCGTTCGGATCGTGGTTGGAAAAGAATTACGGCGGGAGACACAATTCCTCCTTATTCTGCTCATCACACCAGATTGACAAACGGTATGAAGAAATCCTCAGAACAATTTTGATTTCATTTTATTTTTTATCAAGAGCATTGAATATGTTCTAAAATTTCTGAATTGCCTGCTCACACAAGTTGACGCAACAGAAAGTTGCCTTTCTCTGTTAGAAATGGGGCTTTGATGTGATTTTCTAACAGTGTTCTAACCACTAATTCCTAACCACTGCACCCCCTTGCCGACTACTACAGCATTCAAATTTTTGCCCAAATTCATTCATTCCAAACTGTTCTTTGGAAAATGTACCAGTGATGCATGAAGTTGGATTATTTCATGGCATTTTCTGTCAATGCTCCTCTTGTAAAAGACAAACAAGCCAGAAACACACAGTCGTTAAGTTTTTTGAAATATTGGAAATGCGATGAGAGCTTGTTTGTCCTCGTTTTGAAACTGCATCTCTGTTGGAACACGGCTTGTGGCTATGGGCCTGCACGGTCAAGGGTTTCAGGTACCAGAGGTCTACTGATCTCTGACATCTCTCAACAGTCAGAGGAGGCGGTGGAGTTAACACAAGAAATCAAAGAATGATGCCTTGTAGGTTGAGGTGGTGGCGCATTCCCCTCTGTTGCGGCCAGGTCCCTCGGATCTGTCTCATTATCTGGACGCTGAGGCCGCACTGCACCGGGGGAGGCTCTTCAGAGCAGATAAGCCTGGTATGCTCCATGTTTGTTGTCACTTTAAGGCACGCAGTTCAATCGAAATGACGCCGCTGTTGTTTAAAAACTTTGCTTTGAGCGTTGGTGATGTTTGTGTGCATTGAAAGTTAACCTTTTGCAGATGCTTGGTTTCCCCTGTGGCTCTGAGCTGCTTCTAATCAGTGCAGATTGACATTATAAAGCAACAGCTTTATGACTAAAAGAAGAAAAGGACATAATTTCAAGAGTTCTAGAGATATATCCTTCCTCAGTATCATCCCAGTGTGTGAAATAAGCTCTATTTTCTGGCTTTGTGATGCGTTTTCAACTCATATAAAGTCATTTTCACACTCTGTCTCCCTTGGCAGCAGTCACAGTGTGCCTCTGTGGTTTGCTGGAATGGGTTGTTTGTTGCATATGAAAGAAGAAATGGGTATGAGCTTTTTTTTTTCTGCAGATGTTTATTCACCATGGCACTGCTTCAAAAAGAAAAAAGTCAGCGAGAGAGCGCTTTCTCTGTGGTTGGTAGTTTGTAAATTAATTTATTTATCTGCTTTGGGAAGATTGCATGCATCACATATTTGGAGCAATCAAATCAGCAATCATGCGGTTTCAGATTTCATATTTGTGTCCAGCTGTGACAAGCAAAACTACTCCTCTGACAGGCCTGGCTGGATTTAATGTCTGGCTGATTGCCTGGCAACATGAATAAAGATAACGCTCACAGTAATGTGGTGACTGAAATCCGTCCGTCTTCTATACTGCTTTGTATAAATTTAGAAGGCGCTGATCCCAGCTGACTTTGGGTGAAGTCGAGTACACCCTAGACACGTGACTTGTCCATCAGGAGGCAAATACAGACAGACAGAAAGTCATACGCTGTCACATTCACAGTAAATGATAACTGATGCTCGTTTCATATAAGTACCAGTCAGGATAAAAAATGGACATTTTGGGGAAAACATCCCATCGCATGGGATGAAAAGATAAGCAACAGCGCTGGAGATTTAATATAGTTTGTATTAGATTACAGGACGGACATCTATTGTATATTTTCTTTACTGTAAACGACCGTCCATGTTTCCTGACACACTGCCACTTGCTGAGAAGGTAAATTAAGAAACAAGATCTTTCCTCACAGGTGTCTTTGTTTAATAGAAAAAAAAAAAATACATGTACATTTATAGATCTTTGGTTTTGTGTAGCTAAGCGCAACTACTTCTTTATTAAATTTTAAATGACTCTGCACATTCTGAGAATTACTGAAAATAAGATTCAAATTTCAAATGAGGAAAAGTTAAATAAAATAAAAAGATTTCAAGTATTTGCTTGGACAAGCAGCTTCGCCTCTGTTAAAAGTTCCCTAAGGGAAACAGCCACTGCTGACTCGGCGTGTCGTTAACCCCCATCTGCACTCGCAGCCCTCCCCTGGAGGAAGATGTGAACGTCAAGAACCGCATGTTTCATTTGTTGGACTGGCATCATAGTCTTGGGACCCCTCTGCTCCCCACCACCTCCACCCCGGTGACACTCCTTATTCCAAGGACTCCTGGAGTTTGACACTTATCTGCACGCAGAAGCTCATTTGGAGTTCTTGCTCGGTCACACAGGGTGCAGGCCACCACTTGAAACCTTAGCCTAAGCCCTTCTTTCCCCTTTAAGTGCCCAATCTAATTTTCTTTGTTGGACAATGGGCCAAAGAAACATGAATGACTGGCTCAAGTTGTCTGAGGCTCCTGCTTTCATAAACCCACAGTAACAACTTTTATTTTCTAAATTCGCTCATTTGTTATTCAGTTAAGAAATGTGTTGTGACCAGATGTTGTGGAATAAATCGACCTCTTGAATTATTACATTTTAAGCAAGATTCATCAACTGATCTTAAAAAAATTAAACACTTGAGTCAGAATGTTTGGTATTTTAAACAATATCTCCAAAATACCTGCAATGTAACAGGAGCTGTTTAAACCCTTTTATAAAAAATGTTAAAAGCCATTTCTGGTTTTAGATACTACTGATGTACAAGAGACTTTGTGCTATGAAGTACTCTGGAAGTTGTGCTTGTTAAGCTAGAAACCATCTCCTGGCTGCAGCACAACTCAGTTTTAAAGTTTCACAGGTCAAATTAGTGTTGGTCGAGCTTGTGGCAGTTAAGAGGGAAAAACAAACCGACTGATATTTCTGCTGCTGACTAGTGAGGCGATAGACGTTTAGCCTTTCATTGCACTTTATTCTAATTTGCCTTACAAAATCTGCATTTTATTTTTTATATTTTGTCTATGGTAATCTTCACTATCTCATTTTAACTGTTGTATTCTGCTAATTGTGTCAAATGAGTTTATTTCTTGGCCGGGTCACTGTTGTAACAGAGCTCTTGCTCTCAATGGGTTTTATTTTCCTGGTTAAATAAAGTTTAGAATTGACCTAGGTCCATTAATAGGAGTTATATTTAAACCCACATTTATTTGCATTGGTAGAAACCTAACCTGAAGTTTTCCTGGTGTCCTTGCGAGAAATTGTGCGGAGCCGTAATGCGCGAGTCCTTATGGCATCACATGCAACGTTGGGGGTGGGTGGACAAAACTTTGGTGTGGGCCATCTGTGTGCTATTTAGTTTGGTCCCAACAGTCATGGCTGATTAATTCAAGAACTGTCAGGGAGTGTCATTAGGTGCTGCCATTTAAAAGCTTCAGATTTCATTAGCCACAGGAAGGGCCACATTACCCTCAGGATTAATGTCAGGTTTTGTGGTTCATTGCTGCAGCAGCATTAATACGACTGGCTTGACCCTCTTGTTTAAATACACACCAACTCATTAAGCATTATGCGGAGCAAGAGCAGCCTCTAAAAAGCCTGTGAATTATGGACATTTCATACCGACAGATTGTTTTTTATGCCTCAAAAAACACATTCCTTCCTGCGCAGGTTAAGATTCAATTACAAAGAGCTAAACCTTCAGCTGAGGGGCAGTTACTCTATCTGCCAAAAGTTTTGTTTGTACTCTTGTAGACAATATTGCTACTAGCGTTGCATCATAGTGGTTGCTTCATGACAAGTTATGTTCGACGGTGACTCGGTGACGTGGGTTGGGCGGCGTGTGTTGAAGGGGTGACGCCATACACAACCACAGGCTGGCTATCTACAGGAAGACACTGCGCTGAGTCACCTCATAGTGAAGAGTCCAGAAAATGATAACTCACCGAGGATGAGCCGAGTCATCACTCCTCCGGCTTTAATTGGACAACACTGGCCCTTCGGCGGCCGCTGACGACAGACTGGGAGTTTTGGTGCACACTAAAAGTGTCCTGAATTTCAGCAGCTCAGTTTCTTGCAGAGAGTTTTAATGTTACATTTACCATCCTTTGCTTAACAACAAACATGAAACTGTCAGCACTGGTAAAGCAAACAAGACCTAATCGAGCAACGTGCGGCGCTCTCTGCAGTTTCGCTACATCATGTTGACGTCTTTCCAAGGCCGAGGGCTGTGAATGTAATACATTCTGTCCTCCTGAGGGGCGGCGGCACTGTTTGTTAGGGGGGTGGTGGGGTCACGGAGCCTCTGTGTTTCATCACTTACTCATTCATCACAATGTCACCCAAGCGCCTGCGTGTCAGGACTCTCGGTGTGCTTTACCAGGTGTGAGAGGGGTCTGAATTTTGGAAGCGCTTAATCAGGAAATGATCACAACCGGCCATGATTCATAGTGTGTTCTGGTTGTCGTACTGCATGTGCTGAGCTGCAGAAGCAGCATCTTAAGGTTGAAATTCATATTCCCACTCCTGAGAGCTGTACCTTCTCCGCTGGGGTCAGTTTCCGCCGCAGAGCAGAGGCCTGATCTCACTTTCCAGAGTTTTGACAGATCCCGAGAGGCAGAGCAATATAAATGTTGGAAAGGCATTTTGGACTTGATTTCCCTTTCATCTTTTTTCCTTCGCATGAAACCTGCAGACTGTTTTCCGTGTCAGCTGGAGGGGGTGCGACCTTTGTGGAGGAACAAGCAGCACCATCATACCACTGACTTGGCAGTGCATTCATGTTTTTTATTTTTTTATTTTTTTGCAATCAACACTTTGTTTTTGTGCTAGCTGGTGCCCGGTGGGCTTTCAAATAAGCACATAATCCTTAAAGTGGGAAGGGGGCATCACCATTTAATGCTCTTTATTGCTCAAGCGCAGCTCAGTCGATATCCCCGTCACAGCAGAGGATGTCAGACAAATATGCAGTTGATGTTAAACCTTAAATACATTCGAGGATTAACGTGGCCCTCAAACCAACAGGATGTTCAGCTAATGTATTCTGTCACACTTCAACTCGTCATGTTTCATTATTCAAGGATTATTTTGTTTTCAACATTGCAAATGTTGTGTTTTCCTGAATAACTGTCACTCAGAAATGGTTCGCTGTCTCATTGCATGTGAATACATTTGTTTCTCTGGTTTTCCTCCACCCTAACCTGCTTTTGCATCAATAGGAACCATTTGTATGGAAATAATTTAGCATTGTATTGACATATCTCCTTGTGAAGAAACAGCACATGACTTCAATAGCCGGCTGACGTTTGGTCCTGTTAAGATGTATCATACCACCGTCTGTTTCTTTACGTCACAGAAGATGAATATTGCAATGAAAATACTTAATGTACAGCAACTTTGCCATGTCAATGTTATAAATCTTGTGTTATTGCTTTTTGTAACTTCATATCTGCCTGACTGATTATAACATCATAAACAGGTTGTGAAAGCTTGAAGGCACACATTCAGAAATCTCCATCGATCTCATTGTCGGCTTTAGTTTCTTGTGAAATTAATTGCACTTAATGAAGTCATAGTGAATTGAATTGCCTTCCTACAGTATAATTCATTTAAGTCACTCCAACCTTTTAATGCTGGAAATGTTGATTTGGAACCAAGTCAGTGTGTAAAACATCACATAAGCACCCATTCTAGGATTTGATATGAAAATAGTCTCAATTAGTAAAAAAAAAAAAAAATCATATACATTTGAAACTGTCAATAAAAAAAATCTGATCTGGTTTTCATAAGAGCAAAATAGTTGGATTTGGGCAATACTTGTCTGCAGTGTGAAAATAGCCAAAGACTGTTTGAGATGTGCTTTATTATTATATGCACTTGAAATGCCGGCTGGACGACTCAAAGGCTGGAAAAAGACAATGTTGTGAAAAGAAAGAACCTTGACCCACTTCAAACAACAAAGCGGTGCCATGGGAAATGAAGGATAATTCAAAATGGAAAAGTCATGAGAGAAATACGCCCAAAAGCAAATAATACCTCTATTTTTCTTATTTTTGAGTGTTGGAAGGCGTTGCCAACAAGACGTGCACTGTTCATTTAAGTGGAAAAATTGTAATGATGACTACTCTTAAGTGTGAAGAGCTTATTGAGTTTTCCGTTCCCCAGTGCATCGTTTGGAGCTGTGCTGCAGGCAGCCACTGCAGAAACTCCAATTACTGACCAAGTCCCACTTGGCTGGCTTCTAACTGTGACCAGCAAATTAGAAAGGGAGGGAAAGAGGAGGGGAGAGCCAAGCAGCATTAAAAAGACGAGTCAAAAGTTTTTCGGTTGCAGTGTGATAGTGGCCTACAGGAACACCCCCCCCCCCCCCCCCCCCCCCCCAAAAAAAAAAGAAAGAAAAAAAGGCAAACGTCATGCGGAGTTTAACAAGTGCATTGCCTGAGCAGAGGCAGAGATAGGCAGCTCTTTGTTCACCAGTTGGACACGCTCCAAATGCCTGCTTCGTAGGATGTTTTTCGTTAATCCAGAAGCGAGCAGCTGATGGATGACCTGCATTAAGGTTGTGACTGAACTTCCTGAACAGAATCTGTAACTATCACCAAACCAAGATGCAGCAAAGTATCATCAATTGATAGTGCTGTAGATAACGTTTACTGCACCAGACACCTGTGGCAATAATTTTCCCTGAATATTACCTTCCCGTCGTTCTTATTTACAGAAAGGATAAACCTCTATGATACAGCTCATGTTTGCATTTTTCTTTATGTAAACTATAGGAAAAAAACCCACAAAGATGTTCATCTTCAGTGCTGAGCGAACAAACAAAAGCTTCATATCGTTCGCGACAAAAAATGAAAGTATGACCCATTTAACCAAGGTTTTAGCTGACCAATTCAACGCATGAATTGCTTTTATTCATCTATATTGTGCGTCATGCAGTTTATTGTGATATTGTTTATGGTTCGTATTGTTTGTTCTTTGGTCGACTGTGCTCCTGATGTTGCTTTTTGCCATTTTGTGAATCGCTGAATCATTTTCCATAATTACAGCTGGATGTATCTTAAGTTCTCACATTAAAACTCATAGCATCAATATGTGTCACAGCACTTTGAAATATTTCTATAATTATATTTTTCCACAGTGTTACCACACTTGACTTCATAAGAACTATTATGGTTGTCGGGTAAATACAGCCGATAAAATAACAAAAAGCAGTAGATTCTTTAGCTGAATTCCAGTTTGAAATATGATGTTCATTAGATTTCTCTAAAATAAAAAAAACACCTTGAGCACCAAGGCCAGTTGTTGTTTCTTCGATTACAGCTTTTCCTGCCATAAACAAGCTTATAAACAGCCTTAAACAAACCTTTAATGATGTGATGACAATGTTAAGTCAAATGTCAAGGCGCATACAGTGGGAACTATAAATAATTTGCCTCACATGTTAGGCAACCAATTTGAAATCAACATCTTTGTGTCTCATGAGCAGTTCTCCTCAACATGACCTTGGTAGACAGGATGGAGGAAACACTGGCAGTATATCTCCGTGAAATGTTACTCCTCGTGTTGCTCCCTTAGCTCGCAAGCATGTATATTATCTTTTTTCTGTTTTTTTCTTAAAGATGCAGCCACTCTCAGTCAGACAAACATGAGTAAAACTCAGATTTCAGTTGCAGGTCAGTGTAAGATTTCTCTCATTGACTACGTGCACTCGAGTGCATGGTGTGGTGCCGGGCCAACAGTGAAGAGTCTGTGAGATAATACTTCCCGTCTGTTTAAACAGCTCATATGTCAGCAGCATGTAGGAGGCAGAAGTGTTAAAGAACAGTTTTGATGAAAAATTGGATGAAAAAAAAAAAAAAAAAGGATTCAGCAGCTGCAAACAAAACCAATTATCTCACGTTTCACGGGCCAAAAGCAGCTGCTCTGTTCTAAATGAAAGCAGAGGAGCATCATCTTTTTTTGTGTGTGTCACCGAGCACTTCCAAGGGATCCCAGACTGTTTCGGCCCATAACTTATTTCTGCTCCTCTGCTGTTTTGACGTGATATCGTGTTTCCCAGGACGGGAGTTTGTACACTTGGGAGTGGAGATGGATAAGAGTGGATGTGCCACGTTTGACATTGAAGTGAGATTACAGTGTTCCTTCCAGGGAGATCCACATTAAACAAGTGAAAGATCAGGAAAGCAGGGAGGCAGATGAGAGGTAGATGTGTGTGCGTGCATTTCCCCATGGGGCTCCAGAGGCAGACAGGACAGCTGGTTCACTCATCTACATCGCTGCGTCCTGGGCTTTAAGTCCTCAGGGGACGGGTTGTTTCTGCTGGAGAACCAACGCGTGCTCTACAACAACTATAGTTAAAAATGAACTATAGGAATTTCTCCTGTAGGCCTCAGCCTCAACTTCATGAATTTCATTAGAATGCACAATAATTTCCCACATGAATCCAGGGACAAATTATTCCAATTTAAATATTTTTTTTAATAGTAGAAAATATGAAATACCCTTTTCACAAAAAATTTGGGATATTCAGCTTGTGGGTGAACTCTCTGGATGGATGTAAAATGCACTATAAACTGTACATGTGAGCCTAATGTAATCTTCTTTAAAGTTTTTAATGCAAACATCCAATGCTCAGTACTTTTCACAAAACTTGCTTTTCTCTAACACGAAGCTTCACAACAAAATTCTCCACCGTTTTTTGATCCATGAATCGAACAATAGATTTTGCGGTTTAATTAACATTGGTACAGTCCTCCTCATCATGCTGGTCACTTTGACATCATGAGACCAAGACAACACCTAACAACTGATCAACAACTCGCCATTAAAGGCTTCAAACAGGTTCTCGGACAAGTGGCTGCTGATCTCAAAGTCTGCGTGCTGGAAGACCTGCAAGGGTACCTGACCACGCCACCAGGCACAGGCCTCATCACCTTGCATGGGCCGGAGACCAGTGGGCAGTGCTCAGAGCTGTTCTCCGTCCATTCATGTTGAGCAGATATCATGGCAGCCAGAGATGTTGGACTCAAGTCAAGTAGAATGGTTTGAAGCAGCCACTGTTGTCACCAGATGGGCTTTTTGTGATGGGAAGGTGTGTCTCGTCAACACAGAACTGACCTACACTTTGTGAATGGTACAGTGACCAGCCCAGACTACCTGAAGAACATTATTAATCCAGTCATTGTGCCCCTGCATGAGCAACACATTTCATCTTCATGGACGACATTTCATCTTCCAGCTCATGGAGGTAACATCATTAGAGAACTGCTGCTGGAGACCGGGGTATTTGAAATCGAGTGCCCTGCACTTTCTCCAGACCTGAATCTCATAGAGAACATCAGCTGAGTTGATGTGTAAAGGCTCGTAACTCTGTACCCAGAACAGCAATGACCCGAGGACCGCTCTTCAAGAAGAGTGGGATGCCATGCCTTGGCAGACAATAAGTCCATTTGTGAACAGCAGGAGACGTCGTTGTCAAGCTGTAATTGATGCACAAGGATTCATGACAAGTTATTGAGACATTAGCCTCTCTTTGTTGTGGTATACCCACCACTGTTGTTGACATTGTCCTTTGAAACGTGTAAATAAGGGGAAAAAAGTGTTACAATAAGAGCACTATAAAGGGTTAATCCAATGACAAGAACAGCACATCCAGCACGTTGAGACATTTCCTACTTGATTTCATTCATCATTTATCCAAATAGTAGGTACTCTTTTCTGCCTGAGACAAAGTTATGAGAATTGTCCTTTATCTTCATGGATTGGATCTCTCTTGTTGAAGAGTTGGAAAGAGTTCAAAAGCTTTTTTTTCTGGCACTTTATTTCTCAACATGCCTGGAATAAAAGAGGTTCCTGCTTCAAGGAGTGAGGTAGATTTTGAGTGAACTACTAGATACCAACTGTAATGCGTCACACATTAGGAAACGTGTATAAAAGGAGGCATATAGTCAGAAATATCTCGGTGTATTCCATTTCATTGTTGCTGGTTTTTTTCCAGTCATTAACTATAATAAAGAAAAAAAACCTCCATAATTAGTATTTTGTCCTACAACTATTCGATTGGCAGTTATGTTGTATTAATCATAGTGGGTAAAGTTTATTGAAGTGAAACTATCTGAAAGGAAATGAAACAGTGAGTCAGCTGTTTGTGGGATGAATGACGTACTTTCTACTCTTCAGACAGAATTTCTTTTTTTTTTTTCTTCACTCACTTTTCCGGTCCACATCCACACTTTTCACAATACAAGAGCTGTAGTTTTTCCACTCCCACATGAATTGTTGACACTTTGATGAATGTTTTGTCATCTTGCAGGGTATGTTTCACTCTCACTAAAAGGTTTAAACTGTTGTTTACCTTTTCTCTTGTAGACAGGTCTACAATTCCCATGTTAAATTTCGTGGGAATGATGAGTTGGGAAAACACATCTTTGCTTTTATAAGGTTAAGGGAGCAAAGCAAATTCATATGTTTTCTTGGGTGACTGCAGCTTGGAAGTGAAATCCATGTTGTTTGCCAGGCATTTGTTGAGAATTTACTGTAAGCATTTGAAAAAACCTCTCTCCGGGGTCGGTGGATTATTTACGGGCTGGTCTTAGGATGCGCTGCCGGTATAGCGGATGAGTTTGACTGACCTGTTGAGGTTACCACTCTGTCTGTTGTCAGTGTACCTCTCCCAGCGATGAAAACATCCTTTTGGCTCCTCACGCATGGTCAGCTCAGACCTATCACAACAAGCCTGTCTCTTCAGGCCTGCCAGACATTGTGCGTGTGTGTGTGTGTGTGTGTGTGTGTGTGTGTGTGTGTGTGTGTGTGTGTGTGTGTGTGAGGGAGGGAGGGCGAAAACGATGGTGTGGTAGACGAAGGGTTGATGAACTAGAAGTGACACATGACCCCTGAAGCAGCCAAGGATTAATGGCCTCAATAGGCATGCTCCTCTAGAAGGATGTGGAACGGGTAATGAGGACTCCCACCGTCCACAGTGCGTCCATCCATCTGCCTTTCCGGATCCACGCTCTCCTGTAGCTGGAACTTCCAGATGTGGAGCCACCTGTTGAAAAAAAAGGGGGGGTGGACAGTGAATTCTAGCCACAAAGGCAGAGAAGACCCCCCCCCTCCAGAAAAAAAACCCTCTTGACTGACTCCCTTGATGGTTTGTGATCAAAAAACAACATATTTGAGTGGAGGGCACTGTTGGTGGTCTGAGAGGTGATGGGTTTCAGGTGAGGGCGGCCTCCCCGGGAGCCAGGGGATATAAGACACTGCAGGGTCTCCAGTCAAGGTCCAGAGAAAAATGAATCATGGAAACCGCCTCTGGGGTATTCTGACATTTTGCACCATGAATGAGCATGAAAAGGTTGAAACACCAACCGAAAAGTGAAGGCATCAGCTATAAGCATGAGTCAGCCGCAAGAGATGACATGTCACCACGAATGAGCCTGAAAAGCTTTACTTTTAACCCTTCAAAGGTGCCGATATATACATACACAGCAAGAAGAGGAAACTAGTCGAAGAGGGATTTGGCATTTGACAACTTTGAGTGTAGTCAGAGGTGTTTGTGTTTATTTAAACTGTTGGAATCTGATTCACTTGGCTGGTGATAGGGGGCTGTGTGAAAACTGAAAAAAAAGGGATTGTTTACAGTTATGAGAGTGTTTTTGTGGGTGGCTTTTGGAAAATCCTTTGTTTTCTCATGTGAGTCACTGTGCCCATATCTATTCAT
This sequence comes from Lipophrys pholis, assembly GCF_963383615.2. NCBI lineage: Eukaryota > Metazoa > Chordata > Actinopteri > Blenniiformes > Blenniidae > Lipophrys > Lipophrys pholis. Next base: position 30,091,818 of record NC_137629.1, on the reverse strand, counting down.
TAATCAGAAAACTTTTTTGCTATTGTTGAAGGGTCGATTCAGACAAATCACACAGCCAAGAATGTAATTGAAACCTTTTTTCACTCAGCATTATGGAGGTATGTACTGTTCATATGTAGCTGGATTTGTTTTGTCCACTGAAATTGAAAGATTTATGTTTGAAATCAAGTAAACTTGCTTGTTCGCTGTGACTCAGAAATTAGTTGTTTACATTTCTACTGTGAGTCAATGTTGCTGTGACCTTGTGGTTCCGTTTAGTAAGTGCAAATATATTTTAGGAAACGTTACACTTTGTACTACTTATGTTCCCTAACAATTTCCACTGCAGAGATTGCACTTTATATACATCAATATGTGCATTCATTGTGGAAACACACAACCACAGTCACCTATTCAATTATCAACAATCCTCAATATTTTCTATCACTTGGTTGGTCACTTAATCAGTTTGGCTCTGGGACTGTGAATCTGGAGATCAAATTCATTTGATTGTCTTAATATATAAAGAACTCACTGATATTGATATCGTCTAAGTTTCTGCTCACCATGACTTTCGTTGCTCATGTGTGTTTAAAATGATGAATCATACGGTGATTTGAGTTACACCTCTTTTGGATAAACTGGCCAAATGTCTGACGTCTAATTTGCTGCTTTCGTGGCATGAAACATTACAACACTGTTGATATCGGTTCAAATTCTGGCTCAGTTTGTCCAGTGGTTGATGCGTGATGCATGCTTGAAAACTTAGCAAGCCACATGGTCAACTCCCAAAAATGTCTCAATGAAACAACGAAGCTCTTCTGGGTATTTGATCTGTATTTGGCTAGAAACAGACTCTGAATCAGGTCTGCCATTCGTCTGGAGCTGGTGACGTCTTCTAAACGTCTGGCTGCCTTCCAACCTCGTTGATTTGCTTTTTCAAATTGGTCTGTGTTTACCTGTCGCCTCTGAGACCACTCACAGAAAGCACATGTAGGAAGCAAATGAGTGCTATCACAAGGCATTGCAGACACACAAAAAAACCCTAAACAAAACAACAACAAAAAACACCCGCCGTCACCATGTCCCATTCTCAAAACCAGCATGAACCCAGAAGGTCAAATAACTGGAGCAGTACTTCATGTCCCAGTCTATTGAATTTTCAGATGCCCCGCTTTTCACCAAGATCAAATCACTTCCTGCCAGCCAGAAGAGGAGTGCTGCTGAGGAGAGGGTGTGTAGACTGATATTAAAAAGGACCCATGCTGCTGTCAAGACTCTGAACAAGATGAAAGCTGTATTCAGGACAGATTGTTCCCCAAAATGCAAAAGAAAACGTGACAGGGAGTGATTCATTTGTTTGGTTTCATTTGAGGTCTGAATCGAGTTGTAAATTCTAGGAATCATTTACACAGAAGATACATGAAACTCGATGGCGATCAGATGCTTCATTAACAAATGTCAGCTTTGCATCAGAATAGGAAGGCTTATTTCATTTTAAATCGGCATTAGAACTTCATACTGCCTTTGTAATCTTCTTCTAATCTGAAGTATTTCAGCATTTCCTGTTACTCCTAATCCCGGCACCAATTGATCCCTCTTAAATAGCTAATTGTCTAAATGTTTAAATCTAGACAGAGAATAAGGAGACCTCCGTCTTCATCCTTCAGCCCTTGAAGAGCTCAGATAGGGGCTGGCTTACTGGCTATTAGTCCCATTGTGCTAAATCCAAAACAACAGCCACCCGCCGGACCCGCCCGTACCACTTTAACGTCCTCAAGCAGACAGAGTCATTGTAAAATGGGAGCGTATGTTTGGTTAATGAGGCTCAGCTGTCCAGTCAGTTTCACTCATGTATATCTCCTAATCTGGTGATGGCTCTATGAGGATAAGGAGGGGGGGGATTTCAAAGGCGATACAAACCGACTGATAGCAAAGTGCATGGCAGAGGCCTGGCCCAGGATGTCAGTGTTCAGGGTGGGTGATAGTGTTATTCCCTGCCATCTGTTTCCCAGGCGGCGGTCCAGCAGTGCTACGTTGAACGCACAGGCATGTGGGAGTAAAGGAGCAGCCCACCCGGCCACACTATTGGCATTGCAGCATTTCTTATTAAGATAGCTGTGTGTGCCGGCCTCCCATGTCTCTTTGTAGAGGTGGAATGGGTTCGTTCAGGCTACACACAGATGAGCAAAAAAAAAAAAAAGCTCTGATACACTCAGACTGCCCATCTGTCTATCGTCTGTCTGTTTTTCATGTCCGTGGCACTCTCTCAACTCCAAGACAACAAGACTGGCACAGTCACAAAATGCTGCACATTGCTGAGCCGTAAAGTTACAGAACGCAGATAAATGACGCAGAAATGCGAAATATTGAATTTGTACAAGTGTTTGTTTTCTCTGTGCATTTTTTTGCCTTAAGCTCTGTGAACTTCCCACGAAAAACACACTTCAGCTCCCTTTCATGACAACGAGCAGGATGGCGAGCAGCATCCGTGTTTGGTGACACTGCAAACGACGTAAATGGCATATCATTTTCTGTTTGGGTATGTTACCCAAACAACAAAGGAATGTTATGAGAGCGGGAGGGGTCTCATCGCTCACCCGTTTATGAGAAGACCTCACAAAGGCCCGAATCACTCTTCCTCTCTGTCTCCGCTGTCACCCTCGGGAAAAGTGAGCACGCCGTAAATCACCCTGGCAGCTCTGTGTTTTGAAGCGACAGACTGCCCAGAGCCGGGCGTCACTTTATAGGTTGTTATTTCACTCCATGTTGCAGAAAGAGGGGCTTTGAAATGATGTTGCTTTAAATGCCGATGTGTTTGCTCTAAGAGGTGAATCAAACCAGGCATGAATAAGAAGACATATACAGAGAGTAGACCCAAAGTTCACTGGGGAGCCTCAATCCAACCTTTGTCCAGCATCTGAACTTCGAGGAATTCAGTTAATTCTTTTAGTATGGAAAGTGGAGGCTTTGTTGCATTCTTTGAGGATGTGAACCTGAAAGTATACGTTAACTTGCATTAGCGTGAGCATTATGTAGTATGAATGAATTACTTTGTGTGTGGGATGCATGGGAGAGAATAACTGTTTATATAATAACATTTCTGTGGAGAACCACACTGTAAAAATGTTTGTATAAAATCTGGTAAAACACTTGTCAAAAAGCAACAGCAAAGAGTCTAAAATTCAAATACTTTACACTGATTTACTCGAAATCAGTAAAAAGTTACGTTTACATTTGTGATATTTATAGAACACATAATTTGACCATTATTGTCTAAGCACGTAATTCTTACCAACATTAAAAATGCTTCATGAAGAGAAAAATATATATGTGTCAGTCACAATTTTCTTTTTCACTTACTCATGTATAAGTGCATCAACTTTAGGTTATTTTCCATCAGCAGTTGATTGGGAATCAAACTGTGTATTCACAACGTTTTTTCTGTGATGTGTCAGTAAATTTCACATAATTTTCTGTTCTCTTTTGGTCATGGGGTCAATGCACAATATCATAGAAACCTAAAATTTCAACATGGCTTGCAATTAAACAGGATTCCTGAATTCAGAGTCGTCTCCTTTGTTTGCTTGTTTCTGTCCCGTTGCAGGCCTTCGCCATTCATTCCAGTGCTAACGTGCCATAATTGCGTGCCTGTTTGCATGCATAAGTCTACATAAATCCTGAAACAGGCTGTTCATAAGCTCGAGGGAGAAGGAGAGCTGGATTATTTCTCCCTGATGCCCTTTGTCTGAAGAAAAAGGTGTTGACTGACAGCTGAGCTCCTGGACCCGACTCAGCCAAGGTTCAATGCGGATGCCTGGCTAATGAGGTCCACTACAGGGATTATAATCAGGCAGGGAATATTAGCGTTCTCATGTGTCAGTCAAGACGGGGAAAACCTCCCAGTGCTGCAGTGTCAAAGCAAGATTTTCAGCTTCCGATTGGTTCGTATTTACCGTGCAAAAACACAGAGCCATGTCACAGGGTCCCCAGGGCGGCTTTAAGACGTCTCAAGTTAAAGAAAGAAAGAGAGTTATGGTGGGAAGTCTCACCATGGGTCCAATTCCAAGGGCCAAGTGGACACCGAGGGCACTCCGAAACGTACAAATTATCTCCTGTAGGTTTTTTGGCAGTAAAATGTGGAGGTGTTAACCCCGCAGCATTTAACCTCGCAATAATCTTTCAGGAAAAGGTACGCTTCAAGCTGCGGCTGAATGCCCGCTTTGCGATGAAATGTATTAATGGGCATCACGTTCGACCCTCTCTAACCTCGGTGGCGTTCACCTCTCCTTACCCGCTCGGGCTGTTTTGAAGAACAAAAACAGAGGGAGATGAGAGATGGAAAGAAAAACATTCTTTTTTTTTTTAACAAACGCACCGACTCACAAGAGCGATGTGACATATGGAAGCCATCGCAGGCCTGGACTCCCATCTGTGTCGGCAGTCGTGGCCTGCTGGCACCCGCTACTCAGCGCGCAGGACGGGAATAATCCAGGACAGAGGATCTGTGCAATTGTGATAAGAGGAGTCAGGATCCCTGAAGGAAGAGATTTCAGTGTTTCAGAGTGAGGGGGAGGCAGGGTCTGCGAGCAGAGGGTGTTATTGTGAGGTGCAGAGGCTTGCTGGCATTTGCAGAAAACAGGTGCCCCGGCAGCTCAGTGGGGTTCAGCCGGGTTTAGTTGGGCTCAGTTTCTCACGTTTCTGTGTGCTACAAATACCCTCATACACAAGCAAAAGGCTACCAAGTTCAGCCTGCAACAAACTTGTAGATGTTAAGCGACACATTCCTTCAGCATGAAATTTAAACAGTTTGTAGTCCGTAGCAAACTTGTGTTTCCTGCCCCGCAGTCGTCGAGATACTCGTGATTTATTTCTGTTTGAATTACAGTGGCAGGCTTTTGGCAAATGCAGCAAACTCGGATAAAACTAAATGAAAGGCATAATTGGAAAAGGAAATTGGTTTCTCATCTTAATTTACATGTTTGCATTGTTGAATTCGCCTAAAGGAATGAATTAAAAGTGTGTTATTGTAGGCCTCTACATTGAACGTGGAGGTAATTTAGGAGTCTCATGACCACATTCGTTCAAGTTTCACTTCCTGGTTCACTGACAATGCAATCAGACAGTCGAATGATATTTTCTCCCTCTAGCCAAATTGTACTTTACTCCCCTTAAAATGAAAACATTTAGAAACAATCACTCAAAAGAAGATGAAAGTTTATGGATGACTGGCAATATTTATAGGCATCAGTTAATACAACCTGAATTCCAGTAATGTTTACATTAGGTGTAAGATATTTATGGTTAAAAAAAATGATGATTTGTAACTCTTAGAAAAATACATTAGAGTCACAATAAAGCGTAAACATATGAGGGCATTCTCATCCATTCACAAGTCACCAGTCCGAAACACAGAGAGACTGTGAAATGCATACTGGCAATTTCAGGGTCACCAACTGACCTCTAATGCGTGTTTTATGTCGAGAAGAAAAATAAACAGCAAAAGCATACCCATATCCACACAGTGAGAACATGCAAACTCCACAGAAATGCCCCAAGAATAGACTCTAACCAGGGAATTCCTTCCAGTGAGGTTAAAGTGCTTAACACTGCTCCACCGTGCAATTCACATTTAATTGGTGACAACCATCCAACCATCAGAGGGCAACCCCACGTTAGTTTAACAAAACAGTACAGAAGATGAATGAAGACATTTTACACAAAAACATAGACATGTTCGAAGTTGCAGTAACACATCTGTAAAGAGTTGGGAGAGGGGCAACGGAAGGCTGGAACAGCATTTGAGAGAGGAAGTGTCTCAGAAGATGAGCAGAGTTCAACTTCAGGAAGATGTTCCTCAAGCTGACGTTTTCCTTGGAGAAACATTTAAAGCATATAAAGAAATCTAGAAAGAACAATGGCTGTAAGGCAGCTTGTTTCTTTTGTTTTGTCAGTGAAAAATTTATTGTGTCGTCATACATTTTTTATCACCCCATTTCAGAGGACCCCTGATGGGAGCCTGTGAACTTGTATCAGTCTCAGACCGAACGCCTCTCACGACAACTTCCCACTATTCCTGATTCGAGGAACGAAATAAAACATCGTCTTGTGTATTGCTCACGTGTGGGAGCCTCACACTTCAAATTTCAGGCCACAGAATAAATGCAACATGTGATCTTGTGTGACAGTGCGGTCAGGTCTCTGGGGTCCTCCACCCGGCTCGGCTCAGCGCTGCCCCAAGGCCACAGGGCAGGACCCCTCAGATTTAACACCTCACAGACATGAACACATGGGATTTATTAGTGGGAGAGCCCCGAGTGGCTGCATGCAGACAAAAAGTCTTGGCCTTTGTCTTGGAAAGAAAAGAAAAGTTGTAACTCTCTGCCTCTTTTCCCTTTTTTTTTTTTCCCCCCTTCCTTTTTTTACCTGCATTTCATCTGCCTCCCTGCTGCTCGTCCATCTTCAGGGTTCTTGCGGGGAACAGAGGGGAGTCTTTTCAGGCTTGACTAATATGGTTCAGATAGTGTGCAGGAGGACGATGGGGGAGCACCTTGATCTGGGCTATACCTTGTTTGTTGTGGCGGCTTTGCCCTGGCCGATTCCACTCTCCTTTTTCTCCACTCCTTAGCGCCGCTCCGCTTCAGCGAGCCAGTCAAATGAAAGACCAGCTGCCTGACCTCTTTTCCAGCCTGGTTGCTGTGGTGTGGAACCTCAGGACACGGCGTCACGTCTCGGCCGTCTCCCAGCAGGATGTGGGCCTTATCATCTCAGCGGTCAGCGCTCGCCTCATCTCCCGACAACCCCACTGTAATCAAGCTCTTCACTTGTCTCCAGGAAGTATTTCTGGAGGAGATATTTTTGTTTGTCTGTTGTCTTTCAGTCATATTTATTTCCTGCCGTGCAAACATTAAAACAACCACCACGGATAGGGCTGCGGAACAGAGAGGGATGGGAAGGGGAGCGGAGCATGCCAGTGCTGCGTGCAGCTGGAGGTGACACAGCATGCTGTGGTACAGTAATGGAGTCATCCATCAACAAGCCCCATTAAAACACCTTGACAAGCCAGCTGAGGCCACTCCAGTGGCCATGGTGACCAGTCTAAAGGTTGAAGTTTGTTCTGCAGCTGCACAAACATTCAGAAAGACAACATAGCTGAAATAAAGTCTACAATTAGTTGGCAATATGTTTATCCCATGGGTCAGCGACCCTTCTATAACAGAGTGTAAATTTGATATTCTCTTGTCAATGTGTGTGACATAATCGCCTGCAGGCTAAAACTAAATGGAAGGACAACGCAAAATCGGAAAAAGACTAGAGCTCGGATTTTCTTGTGCGGAGTACGTTTCATTAATTTAAGGGAAAAATAACACATTAAGACATTTAATGCATTTAATCTGACATGGAGCTTATCTCAGTGACAAAGTTCTTTTCAGTTCCCAACATCCCGATCATCATTCATCCCCACGTCATTGACTGCCTACATTCACTTCTATTTAAGTGATTATGGAGATCCTGACATGATTAAAATAATCATAACTCACTGGCTTTACACCACATTTTGATGTGGTTTGTGTTGTGAGGAATACCAGCTAAAATTTTCGAACACATATGAGATCCATGCTCACGGACGTAAGAAACCATGCGCAACCCGGTCATCTGCTCATGTACCTCCTTTACATTCCCAAATGGCATTTGCTCTTGTGGATTTTGGCAGACATTTCCCACAATGATGAATTCATTTTTACAATATGTATACTGAAGGAGCCTTTTGTTTCTCCATGAAAAAAGCTTGCGGTGACATACTGGAAATGCAAAGTCAGTTCTCTTTTGTGAAAAGATCTTGGAGTATTTTTTTTCCATTTACACACAGTATGGCAAAACATCCAATAATAAGTCTTTATAGGCAGCATCCTTCATCGTGAGAGTAATAGTACAGAATACCCATCATATGTTGTGATTTGGCAGAGCCGTACTTGTCAATGAAAACCATATAGTGTTCGTGCTGTGCTGTTGGATTGTGTAACAAACGGGCAGATTTGAATGTGGGAAGATGTTCAGATTTATTCTTTGTGTACCGTTAATAAGTAATATATATATATATATATATATATATATATATATATATATATATATATATTATATATATATATATATATATATATATATATATATATATATATATATATATATATATATATATATATATATATATATATATATATATATATATATATATATATATATATATATATATATATATATATATATATATATATATATATATATATATATATATATATAAAAAGCCTGATCTTTTCTCAGTTGTGAGTGCAAAAATGTAAAGCACTTTCGGGGCTGTTATAAAGCAGTGGGAAAACGCTATACAAGCTAGTGTGAAGAAGTGGTGTTTAGGCAAAAATGTTTTTAGTGAAACTCATCTTCATTTCTAGCAATATGATAGACCTCCTTCTGAGTCGTCTTAGCAAATGGACCATTTCAAGTTCAGTAGTCATCCACCTTTTAGTCCTGCTTTGTTCTGGAACCTCCAGAAAAATTATGAAAATCTACTCGCTCTTCTCACTTCATTTTGTACTGAGCAGGTATTGGTTCAAGCATTAAATAGTTTCCTCTAAGTAAATACTTAGATTCACTCAACATATATGTCCACTTTCATCCAGTATAATTCATTCAATTCACAAACGCTTCCATCCCATAAGACAGAAGTTCACATTTGCAGCCTCTTATCAGCAGGTCCACAGTCAATGAAGACATATAAATACATTTGAGGTTTTTTTTGTTTTTTTTTTTATTTCTGATGTGTTCTTTTTCCCGTCATTGATGCTGTTTGAAAGCGCTCTCGTTTTTTGAGTATACTTTAAGCCCTCTGAGAATTCGCTCATGCTGAGAAAGAGCAATTATGTGCAATTTCAGCTTTTAAGCTCATCTTCAGCAATCACCATGGCAATATTAAAAATCTAGATAGAGTCGGATGACACAGACACGCAAAGTGGCTTTTGGTTCCTTTTCCTGCTTCAAACCCTTAGTTCTTTTTAAGTTTATAAACAGACATTTCCTTCCTCAAAACCTCATGAAGGGTTTTCACAGGTTTTGCTTCATAGGAGAGATTGACACGCAAGTACGACCGGATGACACCAAGTTATTGTGTTTTTTGTTTGGAGAAAGCACTTCTCCCTAAACCTCTGAAGTGGGATGTTATTGTTACAGTTAGGAGATTTTATTTTCATTAGTGCCCATCTGAAAGTCCCAGCAAGTCCCTGGTGTGTAAACTATCTTGAACTAGTGATCAGGATCTGTATCTCCTCCATCTGCGGCATGTTGACAGACATCCCCCTACATTCCTGTCCCTTTGTTTATAGATGTAAGGGAAGGACCTTAACGAGTCCTCCATTGATTTTACATCCTTGGAAAGTCCGCCTTGGCCTCACACCTGCAGCCTCTGGAATCTCAGCTCCATCGCTGCGGAGGATGTGCTCCTTGGAAAATATGCGAAGCGGTCAACAGTCCTGAAGGTAGCTCAGCATGCGTCGAGGAAACAGTGAGGAATGTCAACCTGAGCATCGGCCTCCACATCCACCACCAAGGCCAAGAATGTTCCTATTGTTCAATGAAAACTGGCTCTCCATCACCGATATTGAGCACCTGTAGACTTAATATACTTAAAGGCTCCATTGTATTGTTGTTGTCCCTGTTTTGACTGGGACGTGGAAGCAAAGGGCAGAAGGTTGCCGAGTGCCGACAGAAACATGATTGATGATGCATTATTTTTTTAAATTGTTTAACGCAGCGAAAAATTCAATTTGTGAAGGACGCCAAGACAAACATTCAGTATACGGGTGTGACAAGTGGTGTCCTGAGAAATACCGCTCTGTCTTGTAAAGTTTGAAATGAGGAAAGAAATGTTTATTTAAATATGCATAACAACACACAACACCCCGAACAACATCAGCTTGCTTTTTTCACTTCTGTTTCTCTGCAGATTAAACAAGTAAGATGTGTTAATTAATGATTGTCAGTGGTGCCGTTAGAGGCATATTGTTACCTTTAGGTGAGGTGAGCTGAGCTTGAGCTAAGTAACTGCTGGCTGAGGCTGTATTTACTTTTATTGTGCCAACATGAGAGAGTTATTGGTCCTTTCATCTTTATCCCCTCAAGAAAGTCAATCTGCATACTCCTGAAATTGCCAAAGCATTTGCAATTTAGGGTTTAGTGTCCATGCCAAAGACACACTTTGGCACATGAGTAGGAGAAGATGGGGTTTGAAACACTAACTTTAGAAATGGAGGAAGGTGTTACCTTCTTAGGCACAGCTGCCTCAACCCTTTCAAGCAAGATCCCTTCATATCTTGATTCTCAAGGTCTGGAAATGTCACCGATGTACATTCGGTATGTTTAAATAGTTTTTTTTTAAACATGTAGAATAGCAATTTTTGTGTTTTTTCATAATGTTTGATGGATTTTCACTTAAATAGTGTTTGTTTTCTCTCCTTCACCAATCCCAAACACAATCTATGTGATCTATAGAATCCTGGAGGCAGCCCACTCAAATAATCTATGCAGAAGCGAAACACTGCCCTTTGCTTCAACAGTCCCATAAATATGACTCATATGTTGCTGAACAGGTATGACAATGTGTTTCATATGCTCCAGCATATCCGTATGCATCCAGAGTTCTCAACATCTACTAATCTTGCTTTGTCAGGATGCCGGTGTGGTAAAATTTAACTCAACTGATCTCTTCATCACGGTTTACCTTGAACCAGTGATCCAACACTTTGACCGGTCCCCCGTAGTAGTTGGGATCGGACAACTGGAACAGTAAACATGATCGCAGTCAACAAAACACCACACTTTGGCTTTAATCACTACATTGATTACTTGAATGCACATTTGTTATAATTACCTCCATGTCGCCGTTCCTCAGGCGGAGCACCAATTTGTCTTGACCTTCAGCTTTAGGGCATTTTTCATTATTGTTGCCTAGATTTGATGTCAGGCCTCCACTCATATCTATATGACTTATTAGGAAGCATTTGTAACCATTTATTTGGACTGGGACTATTCAAGGTGAGTGCAAGAGGTGAAAGTTAAAGTCTCTGAAGGTGTGTCTGATCTTCTGTGAGGATTCACTGTCAGATGATAGCAACTGTATTTGCCTTTGATATGCAATAGCACTTTCACTAAAACCCACATAGATAATATTATATTCTAGCTACAACAGCTGCTACTGTACATCAGATCACCACTGTCTTTGATTTATTCCCTCCCAGAGGCCCCAGCTTGGTCAAACATTAAAGAGCCTCTGTTGAAGTAATGTGGAGCATCAAATCTGGAGCTATCAGCACTTAAATCTGTCAGACGAGATATTTAACATGACAAACGTGTAGCCCTCCACAGTTTTAAAACTGGCAACAGGGTTTAAATAGTAATAACAGCTCCACAGACACCTGGTTCTGTGATCTGGAAGTGTTTTATGTTACAAGCCCAAATAGACTCGTAAACATGAAGAGGGTAAGAGCAATGCAAAGCGCAAGATGTGGCGAATTATTGAAAAAAAGAATATGGATAGACCGCCTACCGTGGGTCTTTTTACTAATCGTACGCTTAAGTGGTCTTCTTAGGTTGTTTTCATTATTTCCTTCGCTCTTCCTTGATTATGAAGCATTTTTCATGCTGTCGCTAAGATGGCTGAAAGGTTAGACATACAATCAGGAAACAGTCTATGATGGGCTGCAGCGGCGCAGCGGGAGTCCGGACACCCTGCTGTTGCACTATGTCAGTCCTTTCCCTTTCCTTCATGACCCCAGACCCAGAGGGTATTCCAGTGCTTTGCTGCAGGGATGGCCCGCAGGATCACGCAGAGGTCCTCGGCAGATTTATGAGCGCCATACGTTTGTTTAGCGAGGCGCCCTGCTTATTTTTGCTTCATAGTTAGAGACTACAGGTCGAGATAATGAATCAACAGACAGGACTGCGGTTATGGATCCGCAGAGAGCTGCTCCTCGCCGATCACCTGGTTTCACCATTTTGTTCAGTTGGGAGCTCAAGTTCAGCTGAAAAGGCTTGAATACTTTAGTCAAATGGCGTTTGAGGTAGCAAACAAAAACCTGTATTACATATAATTCAAACACCTCTGCTGCGGTTGCAACTGCAGCCCAGAGGCATTTACACATTTATTCATGCTGTTACATGATTGAAAAAATAAATACATTTTTCAAATTAGACTTGCTACACGTGTTCAGTCTTACTTCAGAATGAGGTAGTTAAATATTTGTGGCCAAAATCATACATGATATGTAAAGTTATTGTGTTTGGAATGCAAAGTATTTGTTGATTTGATCAAACCTATTTTGGAAAATTTATCATAAAACTTGTCTGTGATCTCACCAATTGGGACATTTTTACACTTTCAAGGGGAAACAGCATGTTTGACTCTTTGCAAAACATGTTCTACAATGATTCTGAGAGGAGAGAATAATGTTTATGGTATAGCACAAAACATTTTTGCATTCTACATTATTGTTAACTAATTTTAATCCAATCCTTCATAATGTGCCTACCACACACAATAATGCTTTTGTTGACAATTAAGTCACATGATTTGTTTCAAACACAAAAACATCTGTTTATTCTGAATTATTGGATTATTTCAGAATAGCCAAACTGGTAAACTTGGCTGTGACCCGAAAGCTGTGCAATAAAACAATCTCGATGGAATTATGGTTGATTTTGATGATTAGCTGTCAAATGATTTTCCTCAATAACGCGGTAGCAGTATAAATCCAGTGCTAGAGAAGCGCTGGAGAGAGAGAGAATAAGCAGATCTTTTTAATGCCCACCATTTGGAGAGCTTTCACATTCAAGCATAATTGATCTTCTGGTTTCTTCAGGGTGAATTATCGTAACTATCTTGCAAAAAACACAAATCGTGATACAAATCGATCAATACGTTGAAAAAAATGCATTTAAAAATACATCGTCATAATACAAGATTAGTCATTTTGTTAACACCTACTTCAGGCTTTCATTTTTCTGATTGCAGCCTGCACTTAATGTGTTCCATTGTATCCCCTCATGATTTGCAATTACGATTAAAGCGACACTGCTTTGTAATAAAGGTGAATATCCTAGAAATTCACCAAATTTAAGAATTAGCACATTACAGTGTATTAAAACTCCAGTTAAAGGAGGATTACTAATCTTGTTTGCTTCCTCTTCATAGTTTCATTTTCCATATATTTTACAAAGGTCTTTGCTTTCTTTCTTTTAAGATATGTTATTCAGCAATGTAAGTTAAGAAATAAAATGTTAGCCATGAGTTAAATAATAATATCTCATCCACACATGTTTGAATTTAAACTCAACATCCAAAGACATTTTTTTATAAAAGACAATGAATACATGAAATCTAAGCACAAGGTTTTTGCACAATGACTCCATTCCAGCCGCTGCGTTCTCATTAGTGTAGCATCAAGGAATTGTATCATGAGACACAATACGTCCCCTGTTCCCTTCTTTCTTAGTAATATATTCAGTGTTATGCTTGGCTTGTCAGGCTGTCAGGGGTTTGGGGGTTTTTTAAAGGCTAAAATAACATTTGCTGGCGGTGATACGGCCTGGAAATGCGGGCTGGTTTAATCACTTTAAAATGTGAGATAAGGGTACAGTGAAAGGTATAGCTTGGTAATCACACAGCTATAAATAGCGTTTGCCATCAGAGCCGGGAGACGAAGGTGTTTGTGGGAACAGGCAGACTGGATGATATGTCGACTGAGGTCAGTGTGAGTGTGCCGACCTCAGCGGCTCCATTTTTCCACTGGTCACTGCTGACACCCGTAAAAGTCCCACGGATGACAGGATTGCAGCAGCAGGATCTCATCATGCAGCGGTTCGCTTTTTATTCTCCTTCCAAGAGGGAGAGGCTTTAAAGTGTGTGCCTTCAGCCATTATACAGGCCGAATTTCACATAAAATCTATTGTTCCCTCAGTAACATGACAGCCGAAGCCAAGCTGATTGTAGTTTTTAAGACTGCTCTCTGTGTGCCATTCAATATCAGACTTTTGGATTATGGAACGATTTATAATTTTATATTCAACATCACACCAGATTTTCTTCTTGTCTGTACTTTTTTTTTTTTTTTTTTCATAAATCGTTTTCTTTCCCTAATAACCACCAACCCCACACGAACATTAAGATCTCATTGTTACTTTGAGGTAATGTTACTCTCTCCACAAGTTTGTCTCAAAGTTTGCTCATTATAGTTTGGCAGCTTCCACAGAGAGTAATAACAAGATTTTATACATATTTGAACCAGCAAATACTGTGAATCGACCTTTTCTCCTGTCTCCAGAGATGGTCCATCTGCATGAAAAAAGCAGTTCATGAGCTTAAAGCTCCCTGTGACAGCAGCCTCAGCTCTGTTTCACTTTGCCAGAGCTCGGCTTAACCCCCAACCAGTGTGTATAATGGGCCAAGTTGACTGGTCTGGTCTGACATGCAGTCCTCCCTTTGTAATGAGGGTCAGAGCCTGCCATGGTGGAGCAGTTTACAAGTGTCAAAGGCGAAGGGGAATTTGTGGGGACAAGGCAAAAGCCCATGCAACTAAGAGGTGGTTGCCTTTTCTCAGCTGCTGTCTTCTCGCAAAGACCTATTTCTGAGGGGCCGAGAGGTCAAGTTAGGCACCGAGCTAATCCCCTCACAAGCCTATTATGAGCTCCTGAATGTGTGGACACGAGCTGTGCACTACGTAAAGCTAAGCTCTGGGTATACACTCATGTTTCCTGCTGTTCCTTCTGGTCTGTTGTTTAAATTGAATGCTTGCTTTAACTCTTTAGGGATAGCAGTGTTGGTACCCTGATGGACTTGGACTCCACAAGATGAATTGTAACCTCCAGAAGCTTGTTGTCGATCACACTCATTTCTATTCGATCCACTTGGTCCACACTTTCGCGTTTTAAAACTAAACTATAACAATGAACTTCAGTAGGATTCTTCTGACTGCGGAGAGGAAGGTTGTGTATGCGTCTGGCCACTTGAACGGATATATTAACCTGAATTTCCCTCTGACACACACTGCTTCCAGACTGCTTGATTAGCACGGCTAAAGCCAAACTAATTATAAGCGTTATCGCATCGCCACACAGACAAAAGAACCAGCAGCAAACTGCTGAATCAGTTGCAGACATCAGGCTGTTGTTGGAGTGCTGACTCCTTTGAGCTGTCTCAATAACCACCAAACATCAAATGTTAAGTCATATAGATAAGACAGCTTCATATTAAGAGCCTAAACACAAAAATTTCCTGAAAATGTGTTAAAATGCTTTTCTTATAGTTGTGACTCTTCCCCGCAGCTATTACAGTGCCGATTCTGGTGTGAATTGAATTCTGGGATATATCTTTTTGACAATCAATTCACTATTTTCAGCACAATATTATAGTTTACCACAGATAGTATATATGTGTGTCTTAAAATGCGACACTTTATAGACAGATATAGGGCACTTGGTATTAATTTGACTTAAAAAGATGTTTTCTTGTTGAAAGGTTTGACAACGAGAGCTAAGATTGAGCCAAGACACTAAAGTAACAGGCCGTAAACTCTGCTTGGTCGTGCCGAACGGAGCTGCAGAGTCAGGTGATCATTTTCTGTGCCTTCATCAGTGCGAGTGACTCTTTCACTTTGCACATGGTAATCTGATCCACTATTATTCCCAAAATATTGATTAGATCAGAACTGTTGGTCATCAGCTTGGCACACCAAAAGCATCCACTTGTTTCAGCTCAGATTTCCTCTCCTTTGCTTCCAGCCTGCTGATTCTGATTTACTTAAAAGTGATCCATGATTAGGAATCCGTGTAGAGTATCTGCTTTAATCAAGCTGCAGGAATTGAGCCGTGCAACGTCGGTGTGGTCTGTTAGGAGCACACGTGTACGACCGCTTGCTCATCAATAGAAATTACCGCAGAGGCATTCCTACACACTATGTAATTAAATAGGAGCTAATTACAAAGTGCAATTAATGATACCAGTAATAGACGCTGTTAAACAAACAAGCTGACACAATGACAGACATAGCAACACACACACGCACACACACACACACACACACACACACACACACACACACACACACACACACACACACACACAGGATGTCCGAAAATAAGGAAACAGTGTGTCAATAGGAAGCAACCCAGCATGAGGTGGAGTGTGTCCCTTGTCCCTCAGGGCATTGTGCACTCGAACCAGGTGCCTTCCTCTTGTGTATTTTCCTGTTTACTGACTCACTTTGCTCATTTGTTTGGGTATTTTCTTTTGGTCCCAGAAGTCAATATCTTCCTGTGGACCGAGACGCTCCCGCACGACTTCACCGCTCCTTTCTGGCCACCGGACGTCATTAAATGGGCTGAAAATATCAGCCAGGGGAAGTCTGAGGGGTCCAGGGTGCGCTGCATTGTTTTGAAATGATGCTCGTTTGGGATTCGGCTATTTCTGGCTCTGCGGCGCGGCCTTCGCACATCAACTGTATTCAACAGTAAGAAGTAGTTATTTTCCACCTACGCCTTCATCGCAAAACCCGAAACAATGCCATTCCCAAGGACTTCCTTTAAGTATGAATTTATTTCCTCTCTGCAGAGTGACAATTTTATCAGCGACAGCAATTCCGCCAGAAAAGTTGCTCGACCTGGCGCCAAGTGTCCATTTTGACAGGAGCCAAAATAACAAGATTTATTACGCCGCATTGTGTCTTTCATATCCGTCCACCATCGGGATGAACTGTAATAAATCTGTTGATGCCCTGGTGTTTCATGTAGCTCCATCATCGGGGGATCATTTGCACAGTTTGTTTGAAAGCAAAAACAACAAAGACGCAAACAAATGGGGTTTTCATTGACTTTCTGTACCATCGGTAAACCTGCAAGATATTGGGATGTAGATGATTATGCAAAAAGAAGGGAACTAAACCTGTTTTGATTAGAAATCGACTTGTTGTTTTTTTTTTGTTTGTTTTTTGTTTGCCTCTGCTTGGTGTAGTACCTGTGCCAGTGATAGAGTGCTCATGTTTTGTGCTTTATGAAACTAACTTTTATGTTTTGCACTACGTTCTCAAACACATTGAAGACGCAATAATTAACGATGCAAATATCTTCAGATGTTGTAAATCACATGGCATGCTGTAAATTTATTTAATTGACATATACTCCCGTTCGTAGCTCACGCTCTATTTCTAAATTGATAGTGTGTGTTATTTCACAATCTGCAGTGCGTCCCATCGGTAGATCAGCTACTACGTGTGCAAGCACACAATATCAAGTTTCTGAAATTTTTTTTAAAGAACAAACCTGTAGGGGACCTTTTATTTACCCCATGATGGTCACAGCAAAGATCAAAACAGTTGCCGCCATTTAGGTTGGTCATTTATGTTGCATATAAGTTTCTTATCTTTTCAAGTTTTAAGCTTGGATTGACGTCTTCTCAGTTACATGACCAAGCCCATGAGCTGCAGCTGTGATGGTCTGCCCAGGCTTTCCAGGGTTCAGTCTTGAAGGAGTTTGTTGTGAGGGAAGCCAACGTGAATGCATGAACATAAATATTGCGGTTGCACAGCAGCGGGCTCCTCGTCGGTTAAGATGCACCGAAAAATCACAATAAAACTTCCCTGGACGCCACTTCAGTGCTTTCAATTCTTGTGTGCTGCTCACAGTCGCCCTAAATGACAAAGTAAATAGAATGAAGGAGTGATGCGATGCTGAACTGTAAGTTGAGGCTCAACACTGGCACCTACTGGTGTTATCTGTACATTTAATCGAGCAAAATGTACGTTATTTTACCTGCACATCATTGCCAATGCAACCTTTAACATTGATTTAAGTCTGAGCTCCTAAACATTCAGCTCTGGTGTTTCCACTCTGTGCTATCTGATTTGGGATTACGTTGAATCCTCCACGTATCCTTTGACATTTTTCAGTCTCAGTCCTGGTGGTCTTCTCCATCTCAGGTTGTGATTTCGCAGTCGGATTTGGTTCCATCGGAGTCTGCCTGCGGGTCAGTGGTTGGTCCTTTCTGCACTGTGACCTTCGCTTTAACATGTTATCAGACACAACATGGACCCCCAGACTGCACAAATCACAGGCCGACATACAAATACACATAACTCAATGTGTGTGTTTGCTTACACTCTGCTGCTTTCATGCCAACCCGAGACAAACTCAGTGATAACAGAGGATTAGCCGGGCTTTTGCGGGGCTGCTCTGCTGACTCTCAACACACCATGCAGTCACTTCAGCCTTTATCAATGCAAACCTGCTACTCTGACACTCACCTACTGTACTTCCCACTGATATCCCCCTCCCGCCTGCAACAAGTTGGGTTCTACCCTCAGTGGTTTGGAATCTGACACTCTTAGAGACAAATGGAAGTGTAACAAGTCTCCCTGGTGAGAGTCCAGAGGCCGAGAGTATTGGAACAAGACTCTGTCACCTCACACCAAGCACTCACTGTTATCATCCCGTTCTCTGCCAAACATGCCACCACCTCACCAGCTGCACTTGGATCAGCCAGTGTTTCGTTTTTTTATCCTCCCCGAATGACAGCAGCCTGTGCCCTTGACAGAACTGCCAAAGCCACCTTGGCAACAGGAGCCGAGCAGAAAAACTACCTTCAAAGAAACTTCGGGAGAGTTAAAAGCTCGAAGCCTTTCCATTTCTTCACGAGTGGCTCTTGTAATTATAGTCTGCATCAAACCAAAGCTGGCCTTCTTTAATGTGGTCTGGATCGTTGTTAAATAAAAAGAAAAAAAACCTCAAGTATTGTCTCTCAACCATATGAAAAACTATGGAAGAAGCCTCCAGCTGAATTGATGTCTGCAGTTGCTGTTTTACCGTCATCACTGAAGCTGAGCCGTTTGCTTGGATTTGAGGTAGTTTTACTAAATACAACAGATTTTGGGGTACCAACACTTTTCATACATGATCTTCAAAGAATACGGATTCCTTCAATGAAACTCTTCTGACACACCGCGCAGTATTCACACAGAAGGTATTCATGAGGCCCAACGGTCCGCGGAACAGAGCAGATTGCCTGTGATGGTCTTGTTAAGGAACATAACTCAAGCGTGCCACGAGGTTCTGCAAATTGCCTTCACCATGCTATCTCATAACCTAAAAGTCGATTACATTATCGAAGACAGACTTGAAGAATTGCAGACTGCAGCCATTTGTTCCCCAGAGCCCCACGCGCTGCTTTACTGTAAAACGCGATACCTCTTCATTAATCCTGCTGATTGGAGCGCAGCCCAGTAGGATGTGAGCCGTTTGAGAGTTGGTGCACAGCTGAACTTTGTGTGTGCGCGCGAGCCTGTACGCACATCTGTTTTGTTGCGAGCACGGGCTTGCACATCTAAACACGTGCGCGCATGCGTGTTTGATTTGCGCACCCAAAGACGTCTTGCATCCGTCTCCCCTGACAGCTCCCGACCTTCCAGTAATCCCAGTATTTTCTCACTATCTCACCCCTGTTACCTCTCACATGCACGGACGCACAGACAGCAGGCATGTGACCTGCTGCGGCATCAAAGCCTGGCCAGCTCATTCATCTGTCGCCCGATTGACAGGAGATCACACTCCGAAATCAGCTACTGGCCAAATTCTGGTGCCTTTTTATCTGCATTCCTGCTTTTAAGTTTTTGTTGTTGTTGTTGTTGTTTAAATCCCCAGTTTCTGTTATATATCAAACCCTAACACTTGATTTGGAGACAGATTTCATTTGTCTTGAGTCGCTGGAGAAATAAAGACTCCACCATGGCCGATTTTTTTTTTATGAGGGTACACTTCCCACGATGGTTTCTTTTTTTGATTAGCAGCTCGGCTTCATGGACGGCAGTGCTGCTGTGTCAGTGTCAGTCACTCGCTCACATGACTCAGCAGCTCGGTTGAATTCAATTGCTGTTTTTGAAATTTAATGATGAGATTCATACGTTTAAATGTTATTGTATTTAGTTATCCTGCCGCTACACTAGATTAGTTGAAGATTAAAGGGAAATTAAAAAGTGATTGTGTTTCAGTTTGCTTTGCATTCATGCTGATGTTTTTTTTTAGCAGTCACATACCCATGACAATCTGCTGCAAGTAAATAGTGATTTAGCTACCTATCACGTCTTTCGGTGGTCAATTTAGACGTCTTATCACATTCACAGTTTGCCCAAAATGCCACTCAGAGTTCATTTGTTAGGACAGAACAAATTCATTGTAACATATAAGGATGGAAATGTCTATCAGACTATATTACCAGCAGTTATGGTTGTTGCTGTGAAAGGTTAGAGTATAATTGAATATAGTGGTGCAAAATTCTCAACAATAGAAGCAGACAGATTCTGTAGCTTTCAGACTTCTGTCTGGTGAGGTTGTACACGTATAAAGAATTTGATAAAAGGACATTTCCTTCTATAGCACGTTTTCACTGCTTCAGCAGCGTCATGCACTTTACTTTGTTATACCCAATTGTCCATTCAAGCACACATTCACACTCCAATGGCAACGGCTGCTAGACAAGGTGTTCAGCCTCCATTGGGAGCGGTTTGGGGTTTAGCGTCTTGCCCAAGGACGCTTAAACATATGCACAAGGCAAGAAGGGGATCAAATCAAATTGCGTTATGATAACAGTTGCTGTCTTAATCTAACAAATAACTAGCATGTGAACGCACGACAGTGATAGGTGTTTAATAATGTACTGGAGGAGTGGGGATGTCAGTATTATCATGGGGTCTAAACAAACACAGGCTTTGTAACCATCACATCTGCTGAACATCTGCTATTAGTCCTGTCGTTAATGTGTTCACATTTAGCTGAGACATTAACAATGCACCTCTCAGAGATAATAGCATGGCTGTGAATGCCACCATCTCTGTAGCCTCCATTCAAAAACAGTAGATTACAGTATATATAGACGTACAATGAAAACGTCAACCCACCATTATATAGAATAGATTTTCCAGAAGCCATAATTCTCCTGGTTGCTGTTGCTACACAAAATGTGTTGCGGCTGTTCCGTGTGTGAATCTCCGGCTGCAAACGTTGTGCACAGCGGCGCCTGATTTACCGCCCGTTATCTTCTGCTTCCCCTATCTCGCTCAACAATCTGGTTTCACTTGGGCTCCCAGCTCAATTTAAGAGCACTTTGTCAACACAATGAGTGCCGGCGGTCGTCTTCCCGGCCGAATCCCCCAAAATTATGTATTCTATTGTAAAGAAAAGAAGACGAGAGCTATTTCATATAGCTGGTGCTGAAATCTCCTAATTTCTTCAAGATGTTTGGATGTTTAAGGCACAGACAAGAAGAAGTTGGAGTTCTCTAAAGGCAGCACATGTTTGTGATCACCCAATCACAGCTTATCTAAAGAAAACGACCCACAATAGGACATTTCATTGTTTAACTCGTTGCAGACTTGTATGCAGCCAAAATGGTGTTTTAATTGTAAAGTAGATATAATTCATTGATGATAATAAAATGAAGTTGTCTGTCTTGTATACAGTGAATTTCAGAGTAACCATACTCTCAAAGATCTAAACCTTGAGGATACACACTATTAGATTTATGTCCACTGAGCGTTGGGCTTTTAAATTTAGTCCGCCGTCACATAATCTGTTGAACTCTGGTTTATGTAGTTCCCAAGAGTGATTATATTCCAACTCATTAGTGCCTGCAAACCACAGCAGATTATAGTAACACTGATCTCTGGATATCATTCTGACGCTGATGATGAGCAAAAACCATTAGTCAAAGGAGCTCATCAGTACTCATGTACTTGCAAAAGTTCACATTCCTTCTTGGGTATGATTTATTTGGACCACGCAGGCAGATTGTTTGATGCCTGATTGACGTCGTCGTTGGCATTTTCTCCTGCTTACAAATTTTTTGAGTCACTTCTTCTCTACTGGGTTTTTTAACTTCAATCTCCAATAAATGTTTGAGATCACTGTTGGATTAAACGAAAGTGGTAATCTTTCTGGGGTTCGTATATGGCAAAAAGAATTATTGAACCCACATTATGTCCCAACATCCAAGGTAGTGTAGTCTTCCTATAGTAACAAGGTCCCCAGTTCCAGTCCAGGTGGGACTCACAATCCTTTCTGTATTGAGTTTGCATATTCTCAAGCCTGTGTTTGTGGTTATATGTTGACTCGTTTGCTATTTTAACAGTCCGGCCAACACCATGTTTGTAAGAAAATCTATATGGAGCAAAGCACAAAATACTAGCTGTTATATAATTTAATGGAAGTGGATGGATTTGTAATCAGCTCCCCTGAGGCTCTGCAGGGGCACAGCAAACAAAGGCAGCTCAAAGATTGGAAGTGAGTGACCCCAACATGGACGGTTGTTGTTTACTTTACACGGAGACCGTGATGGCAGCTTCCAGGGCTGCACTGTGTATACGTGACTGAGGCCACCAAACTCTCCATGCAGCTGCGTGACGCGACTGCTTCTAATTAACTCTTTTCTCTTCTTCTTATTTACGGTCCTTCTCTTTTCAAGTTATTTACAAATGTTCCTCATTATGCTCCACTCTGTTACAACCTGTTGTCCATTTTCAGACCACACTGGAAGCTTTGCACATACAGTCAATAAACCTAAAAATCTGCAGCAAGTATTGTGGTCACTTTAAAAAAATATGACTTTCCCCTCAGAGATACCAAAGAATGCACATTACAAACACAGTGTATTCTCAGAGCAACATGGAGAACACCCATGACGTATTCCCTCCATTGTTTACCGCACGCTAATCTTTCATGTTGGTGAAACCGTTCAAACACTGCTGCAAAAGTCATCTAATGTGATTGTGTTTGTTTACAGTGACTTAAAGCAAACAAGCCCTTGAATCCATCGGTGCAAAGAATCTATGAATGATTCTTCGGCTGTCAGAGCTCACCGCTGTGAACATCTCGTGTTGATTTCATTAACATACAGCCTGTCTTCTGACTCTAATTCGGCACAGATGTGACACTGGTTCCCAGCCAGACCTGACGCTGGTTTTCAGAGAGCCTCCATGTTCGGCCACGGTGCCCTGCCTTCCCCTCTGCCTGAGCTCCTCTGACTCACACACACCGAACACTGTTGCCAGGGCTACCATTTATTAATATTGGTCCATAACTTTGAGCCTCATCTCCAGGCTTCTTCATGTGGCCACTGGCTGGCAGCAGGAAACCAAATCTTCTGACACACGCGCAGGTAATCGCACCCAGAAGTGCGACAGGCTGTAGGTTTGATTGCACACGTGTATGTTTGATGCAGATTGTGAATGAGAGCACCTGTGATGGAGCAAGCTTGTTGGAAAAACAGGGTGTTCACTGAGCCTGAGGAGAAACGTGGCAGTGAGGTGTGTTGGACAATGGGGCCCCCTTGTGGTCATGTATGGTGATGCGATTGGGTTCTCATCATGACCCCCCCCCCCCCCCCCCCCCCCCCCACCAGCACCACCACCAGCACCACCACCACCACAGCCAGCTCAGTGCTTAGTTTGTCCCACATCTACTCCATCTGTTTACTCTAATCAAGAGACAGACAACAGGGAAGCATCAAGCTGAGAAACAAATCAATTAATGAACAAATCAGTTAATGAACTGCTCAATAAGTAGCTCATGAATTAAGGGCTGTATTTAAGATTACTTGGTCAGGAAAGACATCAAGATACTCCTTTAATGGATCGCTTCGCAATGACTTAATCACGATTAGTAGATGGTAATTAGTTAGTTATTACCCAAACTTTAGCGATCCTAAACTCATTACCTCAAGATTATCTGACATCACTCAGCCAGATTTCCCCTGCCCCGTTCAGAGAGGTGACAGAGGAATATAAAATCCTGATTATTGGAGAAAATCTAGGTAAATGTCATTTCCCTTTGCTGTTACTTCATCTGCATCAGCAAATTAAATGTCCTGTTAAAGCTACATTTTCAGCTGCTAATTCTAGTGAGGGTTACTCTCTTTTTCTGATTTAACGACCTGCAGAAATGTGCTTGAACATTTATTACCTCAAATGTGGAATCCTACAACTCGTGTGTCTGAAATAGCGTTGCTCAGCTTTAACAACTGCACACATGCCACACCTGTCTTTTCCTGTTTGTGTTTCATTCTAGTCAAACAGAAGCTTGAATTGCATTACTGGCGCAACTCATTTTTTACAAGTCTTATGATTGGCCAGTAAAAACTGCCCTGATCATTGAAACCTTCTACTCATTAGATCTTTACACATGAAGCTAGATGAGTGTATTCTGTCGCAGAGCCAAACAAATGGAACAACCTGGGTATTTAAGTTACAGCACTTTGCTTATTTCTGCCGCAAAATGACAGCAATGCCATAAATTATCATGCACAATATGGCCTGGGAAGGTAATGGTTGGTATTAGTGCTTCACGCCAAAGGTACGTTTTTGCGCAGCTTTGTTCTTGTGCTGAGTTTGCATGTTCCCTCTGTGACTGAGTGGGATTCTGCCTGGTACACTGGCTTCTTCTCACAATACAAAAAAGTAAAACCATGTCGCCTCACTGTTTGTTAAAGGATGCATTTAAATTCAACACAACTGAGTTCAACTTATGGCATTGCCCTCTGGAGTAGTTCTCGTACTTCATACAGGACTCAGTTCTTGACAATTTAAGCGGTTTTATGTTTGAATATATTGACACGTTTGCACGGACAAACATTTGATTTCAGTAATATAGTGTTGCAGAAGTAGGTCTTCATCCTGGTCCTTCCCCTGGATCACCGCTTTCATTGGGAGTTGTAATTGTTGAGGATGTCCTGGAGCTTTGTGTATTCAGCCCATGTGGTGATATATTGAATAAACAGAATCCAGATCATTTCTTAAAACAGTCCAAACAGCGTCCCCACCGTGTGATGCTTAGTTTAATGATTATTTATGACTTATTGGTTGCAAAAAGGAAGCACATAATCTTTTTTTTCTTTTTTTTTCAGATTTGGACCTATTTGCACTTGTTCTGTGACCCAATCAGTAGTTTGTTATGTTATACAAACTGCTTTGTTTGCTCTGACAAGGACATGATTGCTGAGAAGATCTCTTTATTCTCAAGCTGCAGAAAACAATGTTACCTAGTGACTTTAAGATGACAAACATGTTTTACAGCTCTGCGATGATGGAGATGGTTGTGATGATCACTTGCTAAGAGCTTCGACAGACTTTCCGTGTAGTTTTTTCTAACTGAGGTCAATGTCAGCTGCAAAATAACCGTCTCTTGGTGGCTTCTTTGCTTTCGTGTTCCTCCTGTTGCATCTCTCTTAATGGGTATCATTGCAACTGCCCGGCATGAGACATTGTGGTGCACTAATGCCCCCAAGTGGCTAAAGCAGATATTGTGTTCAGTGTTATAGGTTTTTTGTGTTTTTAACTGTCTCCATAACAATTAACTCAGGAAATCAGGAGCAATATGGACTAGATGGTTTTCTTAGATCAAGATAAGGTTTCACTTTTTTCTTCTTTTCTTTTCTCTTTTTCTTTATTATTTCATAATACTTAACCAGGAAGCGAACACATACGGAACATAACATCAAAAAACAAAACACTTAAATAAAAACGAATTTCTGAAATGAAAAAATAAAGTAAAATAAAATTTAATAAAATAAAATTAAAATAAAATAAAATAAAAGAAAATAAAAGAAAATAAAAGAAAAGAAAAGAAAAGAAAATAAAAGAAAAGAAAAGAAAAGAAAAGAAAAGAAAATAAAAGAAAATAATAATAAAATAAAGAATAATTAAATAAATCAGTCAATGTTTCACTTTTAATGCCAATTCAGTTTGACAAGAGTTTAAATGGCAAATGAATGGGGAAAAAAATGTTAAAGAGAATGATAGTTAACTTTATTGTAACCCAATACATTAGCAGCATATTTCAAAAATATATCTCAGTAAGAAAATTGTCTCCAGTGTTTAAGTGAAGGGTTAGATTTATTGTAATATCGGGAAAAAAAAACTCTGTTCTGCATTGCAACTAGTCTGTCTTTGGTTCGTGTTGTGCTGAAACATAGGAGACAAACAAAATCCCTTTTATGGCATCCACCTCCACTTTGTTTTCGTTCTATCAAAGAATTACGCAAAGCTTTATGGCCACTCTGAGATTTGTTGGTTCAATGTTCGGTGACAGAGCGTTGTCAGAGATTAACCGCTGTGTGTGTGTGTGTGTGTTTGCTCCGTCTCCCTTGTGTAATGCAGGTTAGTTTGGCCCAAGGTCAAAACAATTGAGAGGCCTTACTAAAGTAAGCGACTTAATGGCAAAGAACTAAAATATACCTGAGACCATTTCTCTTCTTTTATTATGTTCTTTGGCACATTGTTACGAGGACACACTGCTGCTCGTTGCTCACCCACCAGTGTTTCGTTAGATGGAGTGAAGCTTGGGTTTATGTCCTTTGCGGAATAAACTGAATATCAAGAGTTCTCAGGAAATTGCAGAGATCTTAAGTTAAATCATCCCCGCCAAAGAAAAAAACTTTCATGAGCAAAATTAACGACAATCTTTAAATTTGGATGTGAATACTGAAGTGAAATGTTCTTCAGTCATGTGATCACACACCCTTGGCTTTGGACAGGTCATCACTCCATCGCAGGGCAAACACACACACTCACATTTAACACATACGCTTTTGATACACAGTAATATGGTGACAATATATCTTAATTGATCTTATGTCATTTAGATTCAATTTGATTTTACTCTTCTTCATATAGTGTCTGTTTTTACTGGAAAGCATTTTGGTCACCTTGAGTTTGGTAAAGTTCTTTTTAAATAAATGTTGATTGGTTGAATGTTGATGATTTACTTCAATACTCTTATTTACATATGCCGGCCATGCACTGACTCTTGTAGACGTACAGCCCAAAGTCAGTCAAGCTGTGAAGGACATAAATAGAAAAGTATGAGCGTGTTCAGGTAATCTCATATGCAAATGTGTGTTTTTCTCATCTTGGTGTAAAACATTGTCAGTAGCAGTAATGTTTCTGTAATTGTACTTGTCTGTACAGTCATTTTGCACATCTGTTTTCATTTGCTCATATCTCTGTTTATGTTGCATGGCTGCGCTGTGACCGTTAAATAATCATTTTGTCAGCCAGGTTGTGCTCGCGGGAACAGACGTTGAACGTTCCGTGCAATTTTGTTGTTTCGGAGCTGACAAAAAGAAGATTCATGTTGAGCGACTGGAAACACCACAGGGGGTGAATTGCTTTGACAAAGAGTCTTAAAAAATAAAAAATAAAAAAAAGTGTTTCACCAGGGTGTTGCACAATGAAGCTTGTAGGAATTATTGACGAGCTGCGGTTTCACTGTGATTTCTTATTTTTGAAGGAGCTGCTGAGAAACTGTGGGCAAATCTCTCCCAGGTCACAGACCAAGTCAGGCTGGTTTGTACCTTCACATGTATTCTTTACTGTGCTCACTTTTGTACACCATGTTGTTGCAGTTGGAAGCTTTTATGTCTCTTTTTTAAAGTTAGTTTAAAAAGGCCTTTCAAGTTTAAAATAGATATATTTTTCCCCCCATGTGGTTTGTACACTGATTGAAATTCACCCGATGGTTTGTCATGTGTTCCTGTGGCTCTTTGCTGAATGACATCATGTAAAGTTAGATTATCTGGGTCACATGATCTAAAAATACAGTGCGAGGTGCTTCGAGTCTGACATAATTTATTGTTATAAATGTTTGAATTGCATGCAGGATTATGTATATGTGTATATATATATATATATATATATATATATATATATATATATATATATATATATATATATATATATATATATATATATATATATATATAAACAAGTGTTAAAATCAGGAAGATAAATGAATGGCCATGCAAATCTAATTAAAATGCAAAAAAATCGTGGAAACTGGTAACAGAGAATAAAGAACAAGGGGGTGATTCCTCTTCTAATCTCTGGGACCCTGATTTCTAAATTAAATCTAAAATTGATTTTGAATCCATAAATAGGACATAATATGTGTGCGGCGGCTCTGCCTCCCGCTTAAGTTGAAGCCCAACACAATGTTCTTGAACTTGCTTGAGAATCCCTCCAGGCTGCAGCCATGCTGTGACTCGGTGAACAGCCGGCTCGTTCGGGAACCTTTGTGGTTTGCCCCCCTTTGTGTGAAGGGTGTCATTTATTCTGTCAGATTTATACAGGCAGATATTGTGATTCGTTCAGAACAGGAGAAGCTGTTCTACCTCTTGCTTTTAATTAAAAGATTTAGCTCATCTCATTTCACAAGGTGCGAAGAGGAGCGATTCTATATTAAAACCCACTAATGAGGTTTTATACTTCATCTCCTTTATGCTTTTCTTTCATTTCATCCAATTGTCAGCCCAACAGACGCATTCATTTCTTACTGTTTTAGTAATTGCACCAACAAATGAAATTATCAGGTTGACTCATCATTGAATCATTTGCCCAAAAACTCTGGTTTTTATCAATAACTGTTGTGTGTGTTGTAGTCATTGCATTGTGTTTTAAAAAAGCAATTAATATTACAGTAATTAAAGGGATTCTGCTATTAAAAAAAAAAAAAAAAGCTAAATAAAACTCTAAAAGGAATGAGTAAGTGAGTTAAAAGCCCTGTACATACAAACTGTAGTTGAAAATGTTCGAACAAAGTAAATATTTCGGTACCAGAAGAACAACATCCAAATGATTTTTTTTTTCTTACAGATTTTTGTTTAAGCAAGCGGCATCTTTCACATCAAGAATATGACAGTCATAGTGACTGAACCTCATTTAAGACTCAATAACAGCTGATTTCTGTGCTTCATT
The DNA here is from genome assembly GCF_963383615.2 of Lipophrys pholis. Taxonomy (NCBI): domain Eukaryota; kingdom Metazoa; phylum Chordata; class Actinopteri; order Blenniiformes; family Blenniidae; genus Lipophrys; species Lipophrys pholis. Next base: position 30,063,007 of record NC_137629.1, on the reverse strand, counting down.
ACATTCACTATTATGGTCCATTAGTTATTTATGTACAAATGGCATTCCTCGACTTCCTTCATATGAAATACAGCTCTTTCATATTTTCTCCCCTCCTCCTGAAGTGGCGGGTGGCAGCAGCTTCATTTTAAAATACCTGGATCTTGGAGTGATGCCTATCTTTTTATCCTGCTCTCAGCAAGAAAAGCAATTATTGCTTTTGCATTAATGCAGAGAGTATCTATTTATAGATGGCAAGAATGAAATGACGAAAAACAAGTTCCAGAATTTTCTTTTTTATACGCTTGTAAGCATATTGCAGCTTCATATAAAGCATCTTCTGCTCACGGTGTCTCCTCCTTTCTCTTCCTCTCCTCCTCTGTCTTTTAGCTAAGTGTTATTACACAGTTGGCATGAATTCAAAGGTTTGAACAGCAAACACTTTCTATGGAAATTTCTGCGGAGTTGCAAGGATTTGCCTTCAGTCTGCGATGCACAAATGTAGATAACTGTGTGTGATTGCGTTACCTGTGCCTTATCCATTTGGTTTTGGTGTTGCGCTGCGTCTTTCAATGCACAGTGAGCATCATTAGTACCAAGGCCATTACATGTGATAACAGTCTTGGCAAACGTGAGAAATGAACAAATAAATGAAAAAAAAAAACATGCACTAACCGTCTCACCCTTTGCGTAAGAAATGCATCGTAACACAGTGAAAAGCAGTTTGTATTTGCAGTTTGATGGAAGAGAAGAAAAAAAAATTGTTGGGTTTTCAGAGTGAGTTTGAGGTCAGAAAGCAAAGAATCATTTCTAAGCGTCAAGATCCTCTCTGCACGTGATTCCTTTCAGAGAGGGCCGCAGACAGAAGAGATAGTGAGCGGTGGCAGAAGAGGAGGAGGGGAGAGAGAGAGAGAGAGAGAGAGAGAGAGAGAGAGAGAGAGAGAGAGAGAGAGAGAGAGAGAGAGAGAGAGAGAGAGAACGAGCGAGCGGGGACAGTCATGCCTTTACGAGAAGAAACCCACACTCACTTTCTCACAAGACACCCACGCACGCTTTCTCACATACGCTGCACGCACATCGAATCGCCAGCCACTCAGCGTGCGGATCTGAAAGGGCTCCCGGTGCCAAGATGCCTTCATGTGTCTGGCTGCTGGCTCTGTCTCTGGCTGCACTGACAGGTAAAGAAAGAAAAGTTCATCTCTGTGCTCTGCTCCACGCCCGCGTGTGGAGAGTCTTATTGAGCTGCTGTGACGATCAATATTTCTATCTGTTTATGGAGATTACAGAAACTGCAGCTGTAAAAAAAAAAATGTGGGAACAGATCTTTTTCTTCTTTTTTTTTTAGAGGACTGATCACAGGTCTGCTGTAGAACTGAAATCAGTGCGACTAATGGATTCATTCATAACTCGGAGTTTCATGAATACACATAGTCGACAGCAGAAACTGATGATCTGGAGCTGCTTCATTCATTCTTTTATTAGTCTCAGAAGTAAATGATAACTCTGTACTATGCAGCAGATCTGTGTTAAACCTCAGTCGTTAAACAGGACCTGGATTACCTTGACTGTTTGCACTTTTCTCTGTGAGTGACTTTGTCCAGCCTCGTTTAGTGTGAGGGTAATAGTTCCCATGAATGCTGGGCTTTCAGTCACACTGATGATGCAGATTTGTCCGATGGCCAGCCTCTGAAAACTGTCAACACAACAAATGTGCTTGCGTCGCTCAGGTCGGTCTCTTCTTTTTGTGACTCTGCTTGTGTGCGTCTATTTTCAGGGAACGCTGTTGGTGCTGTCACATACGAGGCAACTGAGAGGAACTGTTCTGTGATCCCACCGGTATGTTCAGCACCACCATGAAAATACTATTTACCGTGACTGACACACACAAACAAAAAAAGAAGAGAGAGATTGCTGAAATCGACCACAACAGAGTGTCAATGTGGGTGTTTGTTTTACTGATGAGACATGTTGCTCAAGCTTCTCACACTATCCCGTCAATGATTCCTGCAGACACATTACAGTTAATGATTACAATGGGAGATACAGAAAGAGATAAATCAGCAGTTCCTCGGGTTTTAAATTATATCTGAGATGTCCGGACCTTGTGTGTCTGCTTCTCTGTGTTTTGCAGTACCTTCCCAACACGGCTGTAAACACCACTCTCCAGCTGAAGGAGCTTCGAGAGCGAATGCTTCCCATGAATATCTCTGCCTACATTATCCCCGGGACTGACGCTCACCTGGTACATCTTCTGCTCATCATAGCAGATTCTTCCTGTGTGTGTGTGTGTGTGTGTGTGTGTGTGTGTGTGTGTGTGTGTGTGTGTGTGTGTGTGTGTGTGTGTGTGTGTGTGTGTGTGTGTGTGTGTGTGTGTGTGTTTGGTTGTAACTGATAGTGTTTCCCTGCCAGAGCGAGTACATTGCACGGCGAGACGCCAGGGTGGCCTTCATGACTGGCTTCACGGGCTCCGCAGGTACACTCCTTCCCTTTCTTCTTCCTCCTCCTCATCCTCCTCCTCCTCCTCTCAGTGACTCAACTCCCCACATCTGTGCGCCGTTGCCATGCTGCTCCTCCACTTTCATCCCACTCCCCATTCGTTTGTTTCATTGGGGGTTTTTATGTGGGGGGGGGGGGGTTCTTCCCCCCCGCGGCATCATTGCATCTTCTCATTCATTCGCCGGCACCCTCCCTCGCTGGAGTTCCATCACCAGGAAATCATGAGATCTATTTCCACACTATAGCTGCAAACAGGATTAATGATCATGCATATTCCTGTACTCAGCTGTTGCATGGATGAAAGGATCTGGAACAGATGACAAATCGCTGAATGCTGTTTTACACCAGGAGAAAACTTGAGCACAACTCCACAGGGATTTTTTTTTTTCTGGGCCTCTATTAGGATTCAGACATGAATTGTTAGATTTAAAGGTCTGCTAAGTTTTTCCCACCTGTATGTATCTGAACCGAGGGGTGCGGCAGCAGAATAACAATGTAAACGCGATTATGTATCCCACACGCATCGCCGAGCTGCTGTACTCTCGGCGTTTCTTCTGTGCCTTCCTCCGTCTCCTCGCACATTTTTCAAGATCAGCTTGCTCATCACGCATTGTTGTAAGCCAGCTCTGACATTTATAGCCGTTTGTAATTCACTGTCACTGCGGCCATTCCCATAACACAGCTGTTGACCTGCCCCTCCCCAGGCACTGCTGTAGTCACTCAGACCAAGGCCGCTCTGTGGACAGACAGCCGCTACTGGGTTCAAGCTGAGCGACAGATGGACTGCAACTGGGAGCTGGAGACTGATGGTAGGGCTGATCGCCTTGTGCTTACTTGTTATGACAACAAAGCTCCCATGGATTCCAGTTAAATATTTGTGGGTTGCTGGCACTTTCTTCATTTTCCAGAAATAGCCTTTTCAAATGCTGCACATACTGTCATGGGATCAAACTGATAAAAAAAAAAATAGCTCGCAAACAAACAAAAGTCACACTTTGGTTGGTCTTCAAGAAACACTTTTAATCACATAAAATTGTGATTTTCTTTTTTTTTTTCACAAATTTGTCAGCCACTAAATTTAATACATCGCAGCTTTTATTGCAGAGAAGCTCGCAAATTGTCACTTGTCTCGGCGCCTGTTGTCATCACAGAGAGGCTCAGTGTGCTGCAGCTCGCTCTGTGAATTAACCACACATATGCTCAGTGGATAAACATGTTACTTATATGGAAAAAAAAAGTCAGAAATCAACAAATCCCCAGTGGGATTTAACAGTGAAATAAGTCACAAGATCAAATTGGAATATTGTATTTGTCTCCTCAGGGTTGAATGAAGGAAATGATTTTCCACAGTTGGCATTTATAATAAAGAAGGAATGTCAGCTCAGTTCATTTGAAAACAAGCACAGTACAAAAACTAGAAACTTTACTTCATTTCATTTATTTTTTCATTTGGACTGGACAGGTTAGAAGTATTATTAGAAGTAGTAATATTAGAAGTATTTGTGCTGCCATCAGAAAAATAACTTATGAAGAGCTTCTCTCTATGACGTAAACAAAATTCTCAAAAAAAATAACTCTCTTGTTGTGAGGAATCAAGATCATAGTCCTCGTTATTAAAAAAATTTAAATAAAAAAACGCCGCAAACATGGGCACCCACATTGTGGCCAAAAGCTAACCACTACCCCAACAGAAATATAAGATGGGAATATGTTTCTGGCAGGTGGAATTCTATTGAAATGTCCTCTCCCTGCATTGCACTGAGGACAATTACAGTCATTATGTTGTAAGAGTGTTCAATGCAAAGCTGCAGTTTACAAAACATTCTTGAGAAAATTGTCCAGAAAAAAACATTTACCTACAATAACAAAAGAGGGAAAAGTTGTTTATATTTTTGCGGTTTTCTTTGTTGGCTGCACCTGTTTTGTGTTGTGATTTCTCTATTTGTTGTGAAATCCTGAAATCGTGTATTTTTCCTATTGTTGAAAAACCCTGAGCTAAACAAAAAAACCATTGCAAGTACAAGCCAACTTTTCTTTCCACTTTACAGCATAGAAAAGTGAGCAACACTGCAAGATGTTTTTGGTTGGGTGTGTTTTGGGTTTTTCATGTACTCAAAGGGTTGTCAGACAAACATAAGCACTGTAGGACTTAAAACATTTCTCATTCAATGTGTTTACTAAAAAGTAGATCAGTTCAACTGACATACTAAGCTGCAGTTCACTGACGCCCCTCTGACCACTTTAATTACATCTGACATCATATTCATGCAATTATCTCAGCAATGTGCTTCACAACATTTGATTTGCGTCTCATTCTCACAAAATACAAGCTCCAAAATGTTTTCCTGCTTGATATATAAAAAAATAAGTGAATCCTTAATACATAGACTTACATTTTTTTTTTTTATTAAAAATGAAGATATGACAAATCCATATTTCCTTAAATATCAACAGGACACAAGCACACAAATGTTCCCTCGTTACATATAATTTAGTGTCCGGTTTCCTCACATATATTTGAACCAATACTGTAATTTATATCTATAATTACACAGACGTGTCGTTTAGTGTTCTTCCGAGTCCTTTAAATTAAGTCATTTTTTCCCCTCGTAATTTGATAGTCTGTCTTTCAGTAACTGTAATTAGGTTTTTACTGCCGTTAATAACACGGACACCGTCCAATCTTTCAGTCCACCAGCATTTTGTCCTCATTTGCTTTAATTCATATCTAATTGGCAGAAAAAGTCATTTTAGTATTGCTGTGGGGTGTGACATTATGCTCCAACTGTTCTTCAGTGACTGAAGTGTGTCGCGTGTGATGTTCCCCAGTGTCCGTCGGCAGCGTGGCAGAGTGGCTGATCGCCGAGGTGCCGCCGGGCGGCGAGATCGGCTTCGATCCCTTCCTCTTCTCCCTGAGTGAGTCTCTTCGCCTCCCGTCAGCCCTGGTTAACGTCAATAAACTCTCGCCCAAGCAGATGGAAAATCGCTGATGGAGCCTCCGGTCGCCACACAGGCCATTTACCTGTGATTGATTCACTTCACTGTGTGCAATCATCTGCAATTTCCTCCATTAGAAACGCATGAGGACTACAGTATGAGCCTGGAGTCGAGCAATCGCAGCCTGAAGTCCGTCCCCGTGAACCTCGTCGATCAAGTGTGGAAGGACAGACCGTCCATCCCTGTCGACGGCCTCACACGCCTGCCTGACAGGGTCATACGTGGGTTTTTCTGTGTGTGTGTGTGTGTGTGTGTGAGTGTATACGTGCACAGCGTTGTCTGCTGCTCTATCTCCGTGGTGCCTTTTTGTTATCTGAGCGCTGATAAATACCTGCAAACAGGACAGAGAGCAATAAGCAGCCATAAACAGCCAGTTCATGCTTTTACGATTGTGCTGGCTGATCAAACACAAACTTAAAGAGCCCACTGAAGCCTCCAGGACAGGAAGCAATCTTTACGCACACGGGTCCTATTAATCTTGATGATGGGCGGTGGGAGACAAATGGAACAAATGGAGAGCGTCATAAAACTAATTGTCTACGTGTGTCTTCACAGTTGACCACAATCTGTAAAAGCATCCCGTTCAGGGACACGCTGCTCTTTTATTCAAATACACAGGCATGAAAGCCTTATTCTGCCCTGAATGTCTGAGTGGAATCCAGTAAGTATTGAAAAGTGTGATCGATGACGGGAAATTCAAAGAAAAGGGCCAAGTTACGGTAAAAGCACTCACAGGAGGCCACCTCACATTTTCAAAAGCAGCAACTATTTATATCCATCAATCTTTTATCCCGCTTCAGTCCAACTCACGGTGGCAGGTCACCGAGGCCACTGTGTGACGCAGGATACATATTGAACAGGTCACCTGTCCACCGTGAGAGAAAGGCAACTACATGGACAATTTAGAGACATTAAATTCACCTCAAACGGACGTTTTTGATCCAGAGAAAACCCGCGTACACTCAAGAAGAACCCTGAACCCAGGATTCAAACTAGGGTGTTTCATGGTTTTGAGTCAATCCCGCGAACCGATTCACATCCTTAAAGCTTGATTACTCAATTTTATTTTTTCTAAATGAATCGAAGCTTCAAGAGCTCAGATGGTAGATATGATAATAGTTATAGTGAAGATTGGAGAGGAGTGTTAAGTGTCATTTGGTGGAGGAAGAATAGAATAGAACACAATACAATACAATACAATACAATACAATACAATACAATACAATACAATACAATACAATGCTATATTTTTCATTACATGAGTGATATAATGGAATTGCAGGTGCTGCTCCCTTTGGTATCAAATACATACAAGTGTGCAACATACATTTTAAATCGATATGTTTATTACTGTATAAAAGCAGTCATAATACAAATAAAAAAAATAGAAAGTCTTTTGAAAAGTGAAACTGACATATTTCTCATTGCAGAGAGGTCGTGGCAGATGAAGGTGGACCAGATTCGAGGTGAGATGAGGGTCAGTCCGTACGAGCCCACAGCTCTTCTGCTTTCAGCACTGGATGAAACGGCCTGTGAGTAACTGTTTGAATGTCCTTCCATAAATCACTGCTGATTAAGAATTTAGAAAAAACAACCAACCCATTAACATTAACATTGAACCATGCTTATGGGTAATGTCGTTGATATGAGTGTCATATAAATGGTTTATAACTGCTGTAAATGTTAATGCAGTTCACAGAAGATTTTTCACCACTTGAATTTCCATTTTATGACTTTTAAGCTCCAACGCTAAATGTAGTATAACAATATTCCATTACTCATTTACCAAAAAACTGAAATGTCCACACATTGTAAACTCTTTACTGAAAACAAAATTGTGTATTTGTTCTGAATTATTGTCCCATATCCGGTGCTATGAAGCCAAAGCACCCTAACCTGCCTGATAATGTCACTTAGGTCAGTTTATTTAGACGATTGAGCGTCTCGTCTCAATGCTGCCAAGGACATGGAGCAACACTGCACAGCTATTAGTGTTGGTTGATCTGCTCTACACTCCCACGGCGACCCTCAGCTTCAGCAAAAAAGATGGAGAAAAAAGAGGAAAGAAAAAAAACAACAACATAACATTCCTAACTTTATTCATTTTGATATGCATCTTTAAAAACAGAGTTAAACACCATTTCAACAAATAAGGACATTCTACTAAAAAATGTCAGTCGGAATCCAAACAGGCCAAGAAAAATTAAACATATCAGAGAAATAAAAATGTAATACAGAGAAAACGTGAACATAATGAATTGATGGCAACGCAAAAAAGAAATGATTTTCTATCAGAAGCACGATAAACGAACATTTTTGAGGACGGGAAGACGTGATGGGAACGAGTTGTCTCTGATGTCCAGTTCTTGGAAGACGATGCTGATCGGTGGAGCATAAACATGATTCTGTCTCTTCTTATTAACACACATCAACCGTCGGTGACATGGAGGAGCTTGAGAGTTTCTGATTGTCCACCATATCCAAAAATAAAACAGACTTTATTTAAACATTTTACAATAAACTGAAAGTACGAGATTACAAGAAGAACCGATCCGTACTGGTCACGGAGGGCTGGAGCCCACCTATATACCGACACATTCAGAGATTATCATCGCTTTATCATCAGTTTTGGGAGTTTCTGTATATGGAGTTTTTCTCAGTTTTCCACCCAAAGACCAAAATAATTCATTAACGGTTAATTGATGATTGGGATGCATGAAGCAAATCCCTTTAAGATGGATTGAACCCTGACACGCACCAACTTGCACTGCGGGAGGTAGAATTCAGAGAAACACATTGAATTCACAGGGAGAACATGCAAACTCCCGACACAGTCCTGACCTACATCACTGAGTCTCATTTCTGCTGAATGACCCACTGATGCTGGTGAGACTCATCATTATCGGTCTGGATATGAGACTAACCTCGGTCATACGGTTAAATTAGTACAGTGTTGTGAATGGTTGGACTAGATGTGCTAATTTGCATTCATCTGTCGGAGACCGGCAGGGTTGTGATGGAAAACGTGATTCAAAGAAAATTTTTCATTAAGTTAATTTATTTTTCTTTATCAACCGGAGTCATCCGCCCAATGAATTCTGAATAACTTGTGACCGGAGGAAGCTTGTGAAACTGAATTGAAAATTTAACAATAACAATCAGGACTTTTCCATTAAACGCTTGTTTCTGTTCAGCCTCCTGTAAATGAAGCGTGACTCATTCCTCACATGGGGAGCGCCGGTCTTCATGACTCCGGCGTCTGATTTGAGAATGAGCGAGTCGGTTTTTCGATGACAGGGACACACAGAAAGTCACGCATGTCAGACGCCCGCCAATATATTCACTCAGCGCCTCATGACTGGAGCGGCAGACGTTTTTCAATTAGTGTGCGACTTGCTGCTGTGACGGTCAGACTGGAGTGTGCTGTTTTGTTTTCTGTCCTTTAGGGCTCTTCAATCTGCGTGGCAGCGACATCCCATACCATCCCTTTTTCTACTCCTACACGCTTCTCACAATGGATGAGATCTGGTAAATCCATTCGTCAATGATCACGTGTGGCGGTCATTCTTCCTCACGTCTCCATTTCGTGCCAGACAAATCGTTTGTGTTCTCTCTTGATAATATGTCAAATGACCTTTCTCTGTCCGTGCCTTCACACACGCCAGGCTCTTTGTCCACACGGACCGACTGACAGAGGAGTTGAGGGCGTACCTGAACTCCTCCTGCAACGGGCCCCTGTGTGTGCAGCTGAGAAGCTACGACAGCGTCTTGGACAGTGTGAAGAAGTACGTGTCCCAGCCCGGGGTCAAAGTGTGGATCGGTACCGAGTACACAAACTACGCACTTTACGAGCTCATTACACCTCAGGTATGCAGAGTTTGTATCTACTATCTTTTATCCTCTTTCTGTTCAGTCTGATTGAATTCTTTTAATTAAATTACCAGACTGGAGGCCAGGCCCCTATTGTATTTCTAATGTTTTATTTCTTCTTCCTTCCTCCTGATGCCTCTTTGAGCCCAAATTTGACCCACTAAACACGCTCAAACACTCACCAAATTTTGCACGCTCATCAAGACTGGTGCAAATTTTAAAGAAATGTAAAAATTAAACCCCGGAGTTCCAAAATGTGCTCTCTAGCGCCACCTAGAAACACTAAAATGGCCACCACGGCCCGAAGGAATGTCGTAGGGAGATCAAACCAAAACTCAATTGTTCGTCTCATCAAGACCTAAAAATCACGCGCCGATACCCCTGACCTAAATTCAACAGGAAGTTTGCAATTTGCCTTTCAAAGTAAGATTTTCACCCTAAAAAGACTCAAACGCTTTTAATTCTGAGGAAGTCCAGAGTGCGAGGTCCCGATAAAGGCTGCTTGCAGCTTTCATTTATTTGTTTTTTTCTGAAAACCCACGCCGATGTTACATAACAGAGTAGAACGGAGCGATCTGATGTGTCATTTATATGAACTCTGAAAGGCTCATAAACAGGATTACAGCACCTCCACCCATACAACCATGATTTCAGTTTTAACCGGATGAACTTTCAAATAGATCACCGTTTAACTAGATGGACCATATAGTCACAGTTCATGTTGTATTGTGGATTTATTTTATCATGATCTGTTTTTATTGGTCTTCTGTAGCTGGGGAGAATGATAACATGATATGTCGTAAACCAAACTCTTCCAACTGTACTTAAACAATCACGCAAACAATATTTCCAGTGAGAACAGAAGTTTCTCTCAGCTCTAGAGTATTTCTCAATCATTTCTTGAAGAACAAATTATGTAAATGTATTATTATTGGTTATCCTGAACATTGGGATAGATTTCAGTCCCGCTAATGTTTGATCACCTGCAGTGTGATACTTTTTTTTTAGGAAATAACAGATTAGATTTGAAGAGTATTTAATAACTTCACAAAAATCAAGCAGGGAAGGTCTCCCGTGATGATGATTTAACCCAATCCTGCCTAATATTAATACATTCCCTCATAAAAAGTATTTTGCTTTGTTTTTTTAATTACTGATGTTCAGTTTTCTTAAAAACTCCTGCTAATAATCTTTCATTATATTCTGGAAGCAATTCTTTTTGAATTGATGTAAAGTTTTCCGGGGTAAACTGCCTCTCTGAATGTATTGTTTTAGGAAATATTGTTTTTATTACGTGTTTTTTGATTGTTTTTGTAGGACAAACTGATGACAAGCACCTACTCTCCTGTGATGACCACCAAAGCTGTGAAAGATGAGACGGAGCAGAGAATACTGAGGGACGCTCACGTACGTCCTGCACATACACACACACACACACACACACACACACACACACACACACACACACACACACACACACACACACACACACACACACACACACACACACACACACACAAACAGGGTGTACATGAATACAAGTGGTCATGAACACCTCTACACTTGTGCTTCTGAATGTCTATAGCTTGAGTTTATTCAGCGTTGTCATTGGAGGAATCTGTTAATACCCCGGAACTGTCAACGCAACGATACACATATCTTCGCTTTTCATTGATACTTCAGGTTAACACATCTGTGAAGCTTCGCACCATCGTCTGTGTGTTTGTGTGACTGACCTCTGTGCAGGTGAGGGATGCGGTCGCCGTCATCCAGCTGCTGATGTGGCTGGAGAAAGCCGTGCCGAGCGGCAACGAGAACGAGCTGTCAGCCGCCGACTACGTCAACAAGTGTCGCAGGTGAGTGGACGCGTACGTCTGCGAGGGAGAAGTGACATTCTCTCTGCGTCTTGTTTCTTTAAAGCGTACGTGCATCAAAGCTCCGATCATAAATACTGAGAGAAAGAAGTAAATATGAAAAGTAGAGACTAAAGTAATCACAGTCGACCTGAGACTCGTGCATCTTTGATTTACGTATAAACGTTTTACAGCAAACAGAAGGACAACAGAGGCCCAAGCTTTGAAACCATCTCTGCTAGTGGACCCAATGCCGCTCTCGCTCATTACAGGTAAGATGAATTTCTTTATCTTCTGCCTGAGTTTTGACTTTCACCAGTTTAAGGCCTGCATTTCAATATGTCACTATTTCTTCTTTGTTTAGTTTTTTCTTAAAGGGTTCATTTTAGCAAAATTCACTTTTAATTGGTTTCCCAACCGTAATAATCGTCCCCATACCTTAATGAAGCCCCAGAAGTGAATAAAGTCGGTCCTCTCTCTCCCTGGCTTGTTTTAATTTTTATAAAGTGTGTTGCTTCAAGGAGCCAATCAGAAATCAAACCCTATGTAGTGTCATCAGGGGTTTAGCCAATCCCAATCAAGGTAGGCCCTCCCTTTGACTCCTCCCACAATTAGGCAGCTCTGCTCTGGCACATGGCACCACGAGAGGAAGTACTTCCTCCTCTTCCCAAGACGGGCATGTGTGGGCGGAGCCAGTCCAGTTCACGCAGACACAGCAGATTCTGAATGCAGCTCCTATGATCCAATAATAAATTGGTGCAAACCAAAGAAAAGCCGGATTTGGGGCAATACACTTTGAATACAACATTTTTGGTATGAGAACCATGTGAAATTGTTGAGAAGTTGTATAATATGACTCCTTTGAAAAATGTAAATTCACAAAGTGACTCGGATTGATTGTTTTTGTTGTGGTATAAAAGTAAATACATGCTCAAGTGTAAACACTGATTTGTAACACTAATATTAAAACTAAACTACAACATGCTTTTCATTCGGAGAAACTGTTTCATGATCTTTCAGAACTGCAATTCCTTTGTTGTTGACTGAAGTAACGAACTAATAATTCTAAACGTTTCAATAGACATCACAGGATTTCTCATCAACAATGAACAATCAATAGAAATCCTGTGATGTGGAGTTTACACCGAGGAGAAGAAGAGGGATCAGACGCTAATAAATTTAATTTAGATTAGAGAGTGAAGGTGTAATTGACTCTGTTTAATATAGAGACTGTGCTCCATAAATAACTCGTATCAGGCCTAATTTTCTAAAAGCGTGTACCAATAAACTCGATATTGTGCGCACACGTGTGCAAGGTAATATACTAACTTGACACATTGTATTATTGCCTTCATGAATATGTAGAACATGTAAACCATTCCACATCATGCAAGGTAATGAAAGTAGTTCATGCTGATAGATTAGTACACATGGCACAGTGCAGTTTACAACATATGAACGTTTGCATTTCAGAAGATTGTGATTGTTTTCAATATATTTTTAATAGAGATGCGTCAGTCATGAGTACATTATTGGTTGTTACACATTAATAACCAATAATGTACTCACCGCCGATGTGTGTAACGTTACATTACTGGCTGCAGTTATTACATTTAAAATGATCTTTTATAATTCTTCAGTCGTGTAACAGCCGATTACATTACTGGCAAAATATTCTAATGATAATGGATCAAATATCTTATTACACTATTGGTAAGTTATTACATTATTGGCTTTATTAGATTAGAAAAAGCCAAAAATGAAATATTATTGTCCATTATTACATTACTGGTTGTTGCAAGGTGCTACAGAGCTCAACTTTTAGTGGAGAGACTGTTATTGTGATAAAATGTATTTCCTTATTAACACTTACCTTTATTTACAAATTTCAGTAACTGGCTTACTGCTTCTTACTATCTTTTCTGTTGCCCCCCCTCCCCCCCCCCCCCCCCCCCCCCCCCCCCCCCCCCCCCCCCCCTTCAGAAGAAACTTTGTGACGGATCATCTGAAATTGCATTTATATATATATATATATATATATATATATATATATATATATATATATATCTTCATACTATATTTAAATGTGTTTTCTGTAACGTGTACTATGTTTCTTAACTTTCTCTTCTGGCACTAGTCTCAGTTGAGCGCCTGCAAAACACACAAACTGGAAGCACTATCCGTCACTGTCTATATAATTTAAAGTAAACCCGGTCCAATACCTTCTACAGGTCCCACATGTTGCACATGAACCTTAAACTGAGAACAATTGTTTAAACTAGTGATTCCAAATTAAAAACGTGTTGCAGACACTCCTGTTCCCTCTGTGCTGCGAGGTGTATGAGCTGCAGTCCTAAATTTTTAATCTCCTCATAATAAACCAGCTGCACCAGGGTAAGAGAAACTTTACAGCAGCAGTGAGACCTGATGTGATGTATGGCTATCTAAAAGTCATATGGCAGAGCTGGAGGCAGCTCAGATAAAGATTTTGACACTTTCAACCGTAGGCAAGGCAAGTTTGTTTATACACACATATTCACAGTGCTTTACAAGGCATACAATAATGCAATACAAATATAAAGAACAGGAGCAGAGCTAATAAGATAGCAAGTAAGTAAACAGGAGGGACATTATTAAAAATGAGCAGATAGGAGGGGCAGCTAAGGTTCAGCAGTTTAGAGATAAAGCGAACAGCCAGGTAGAGATAGTGGATATATTGGAAAAAGGCAGGAGTAGAAGAAAGAGTAGGAAACATGAAAAGGTTCTTGTGAATATGGAGATGGTTTGTGTAACACAACAGGAGTCGGGTGGAGGATTTATCCTGATTTTGATCCTAAATGCTTTTCTCTACCTAAACTGATAGAAGACGTTCATCCAGAATAACCCTTCACAAAACAATATTATATTCTGGCAACAATACAATTTGCACAAAATCAGGCAACCCAGTCCGTTCATGCTTGCAGATTTGAAAGTGTTGATCCAGATGTACTGAACTCGGCTCATTGATGTGACTGTCTGAATGTGATCAATGCCGAGTCGTGTGCATGTAGCAGAAGCTTCGTCCCAGCTGCTTGTTTTTCATTTATTACCATTAAAAAAAAAAGCTCCTAAAAATAGATCCCATCCGCATCTCACATGCAACACAGTTCAATTATAAAGCCACATTAGTTTCACAGAAGTTCAAAGCTCAGATGAGTAAAACGGGTGCCAGTCGAGTTCACCGCTCTGAAACTAGACCGCATCTTCAACCGCAACTGCCAACGTCTGATTTGTTTTTATTCAAGGGAGTAAAAGTATAGCTCTTTCTTATTTCACAACACAATATGCTCTCATGGATATATGAGGGATTTGTGCGTAAATAATGTTGGAAAAGCATCAAACAGCTGCCTGAAATCAGTTTTTAGCGCCATATAAAGACGGCAATTGTCTATGTTTGAAATAGGGGCGATCATTTAGAAAGAAAATACAATTAGAATCCCTCCTGGTTGCAACCTATTGTAGCCCAAACTTCAGCAAAAGCTTAATCTGATGTAGTTGTGGTGTCATTAAATCCCGTCTCTACAGAAATAAACAATTAAGTCAACACGGAATCAAATCCTAACACAGAAATTTCCATCGGCTGTACTCCTCTCCGGAAACTCTGCATCACTTTCCTCCTACAGGTCACAGATTTGAAACATGTTTTAAAAATAGTCACCACTAATGCAAAAGCTAGAAGTTCCCGTCCTTTACAGACTGTCTCTGGGGTAAAGAATTGCTACCACATTTGCTGTTGCATTGTGTTTTGCAGCCCAACCAAAGAAAGCAGCCGGAGGCTGACGGTTGATGAGATGTACCTCGTTGACTCTGGAGGCCAGTATCTGTGAGTAAAAACACTCCTCTAGTTTCACTTCTCCCCGTGTGCAGTCAAAATGAGTCGCCGTTGTCTCTCGCCACCACTGCAGGGATGGGACCACGGACATCACTCGCACCGTTCACTGGGGAAAGCCGACAGCAATGCAAAAGGTGGCCGTAAAGTGATATTCACGCAGGATGATGGAGGAATTACTGGAGTTTCTCTGAGGAGTACCTGAAATACTCCTTTAAAATGCCACTTTGCTCTTTGACTCATCCCGCAGGAGGCCTTCACTCGAGTGCTCATGGGAAACATCGAGATATCTCGCACCATTTTTCCATCAGGGACAAGAGGTGGGGAAAGTCCCTCAGAATCACAGTGACTCCTCCCCGAGTTTGTTCTTTTGTTTTACCACTGGAGGGCCTTCTTCCTCCACGCCATGTGAGAGTTACTGCAGCAGGTCTCAGGCTCAGTTTCATCCTCAGGTGTGAACATGGAGATGTTGGGTCGCCGGGCGCTGTGGGAGGTCGGCCTGAACTACGGCCACGGCACAGGTCACGGCGTTGGAAACTACTTCGGAGTTCATGAGTGTACGGCCTGTTTTACTTCACGTCGTGGTCCTAAAGTGTTCGGGGGGGTTTCTCTGGCCCCTCCTGTTTCTTTCCACAGTGTTATTTGGTGACAAATTGAATTGTTTTGCCAAGTGATGGACTGGTGACGTGTCCAGCATGGATGGATGGATGGATGGATGGATGGATGGATGGATGGATGGATGGATGGATGGATATGGTCTGATCAATGGCCATCTTAGATTTGAATCCTGAAAACATCCAGTAAAATGAAATCGCTCCTATTGGAAATGACACAAAACAGAGTTTTTCTGCAATAAGATTTGTTTTCTTATATTGATTGAAGTTTGTATGATATTCTCAGGGCCGGTGGGATTTCAGAGTAACAACATCCCCTTCAGAGCCGGCATGTTTACTTCTATCGGTGAGATTTGCAAATGTACTTGATTCTGCCTGAGATGTGCTCAATGTGATGTTAAAACCCTGCAGTGTCTTCACTCAGCTAACGTTTCATCATAGAAGCTTTCAGCTGCTTGTTTGAAGAAACCAAGTTGAAATCTATAAGAATAACTAACATAGTCATGTTTTTTTTTTTCCATGTAGAACCTGGATACTATAAGGAGAATGACTTTGGGATTAGAATCGAAGATGTGGCTGTAGTTGTACTGGCTCATACAAAGGTAAACATTAAAAAAAAAAATCACAATCAGTAGTGTTGAGACACATTTAAGCCAAACGGGACCAGGAGTGCCCCCCTCTCATCTACATTCATCTTTATTTACATATATGTCCACTTATTTCTCAGTCTTCTCTGTTTTTAATGCTCAGGGGAAAAAAAATCATGTCTGTGTCCATTTGCTTTCTGCCCCTCAGTATGGACATAACTACTTGACGTTTGACACGGTTTCACTCGTACCGTACGACAGGAAACTGATCGACACCTCGCTTCTCAGCGCCGAACAGGTAAAGAAAAATCTTCCTTTTAAAAAGCGGTCAAAGAAAAACATGTGCATGTGATATATTGGCATCAGGTTGTGGTTTCACTTGTTATGTTGTATGGTTTTGGTTATTTCTTCCTGTGCTGGTTTCCTCCTAAAATCCCCCTCCACACTATGAGCAGAAATCAAAACACTGACAAAACAAAACTACGTGTAGAGTTTACTGCTGTGTTTGAAATCTTTTAAAATAGAAGAAAATGCATCTATATTTGGTCTCTACATTCTATTGAAGTTGAAAGCCCTTTTTATGTTCAGCTTATATGTGGTTTTTATTTCCTGTTTAGTTTTTATGACCAATAACTGTGTCATAACGATGTTGCAGCAGCTGTGGGTGAAGGTAGGGTGCGTTATGGACAATTCACCCGTCCATCACAGGACACAAGAGACACAGAAACACAAACTCATATACGCTCCCACATTCACGCCTATGAGAAAATTGGAGTCACCGTTAACCTCAATCTCGTGTTTTTGTACTGTGGTTGGAGACCACAATCGTGCAAGCTCCACACAGGAAGGCTGTGGATGAGACGAGAGCACCAACCATTGCATGACATTCTGACAATCCTGTTATATTCCACCAAAAGAAAAAAGAACTCCAGATAAAAAAAAAATTAAAAAGTAGGAAGAAATCCTTACACTGGTTCTCTGTTTCCAGCTTCAGTGGCTGAATAAATACTACGAGACAATCCGGCGGCTGCTGGGCCCTGAGCTGGACTCACAGGGACTCCAGGCAGAGAAGGAGTGGATGCTGAAACACACCGAGCCCTTCAGCCAGTCTGGATCCTCTGCCGCCGTCTCCTCCTCCTCACTGACCTTCATCCTCCTGATCCTCTCTCTATTCCACAATGTCATCTGAGCGTCTGCGTCTGGACCGCACTCAGTCCAGACGCAGCAGACTTGCACACTGATGTTACACCTATGCAGTCTCTATGGAGCAGCTAAACCAGGTTGACAGATGCACTGTACTTCACCTTTTTTTTTTTTTTTTTTTTTTTAATTAAAGGATGATTTTATTAATTTTCTTATGTGGGTAAATGTGTTGTGCTGTTTAGAGTGACAAATGATTGTTTGTGATGTTTTGCTTGTTTTCAAACTGGACATTTGTATGACCAGCGGATATAATTTCTATTTTATTAAATGAACACCTGAAAATGAGGGTGAACTGAAGTCATGAATCTGGAGATTTTTGATAGATAGATAGATAGATAGATAGATAGATAGATAGATAGATAGATAGATAGATAGATAGATAGATAGATAGACATTTTACACTACAGAAATTACATACAAAAGGAAACTATAGCAACTGCAGACCAGAACTATTTCATTTCTTATAAAATTAGATTGTATCCTGTATTATTTATTGCAATATTAAAATGTAAAGTTACACAGTATTTTTTTATTTATTTATTTTTTGTTATTAAGTGTTTTAATATGCAAGGCAGGACAAATGCCTTTCCTTGTTTAACATCCCCAGTGGCTTTCCAGAAGCAATTTACACAGCAGACGTTAGGGAACCACAAGGGAACGGTTCCTCAAAGTGAACTCCTTCAGGTGTGTTTTGACATTTCGTTTCAGTTTTAATATTATGCTCAGTTTAAAAAAAGAAAAAAAACTCCGGATGTGGAGTGAAAGTTGTGGTCGTGAAAACCTTTTGGAAACGTTTTTGTTGGCTAATATATTTTGAGGAGTCCAAAGTTCAAGGACATCAATCCACTTTTATACAGTCACGTTTAGTTCAATACACAACCATAGGCAAAGCCTCCATAACATTCAGACTGTGCTTCACTTTTCTTGTATAAAATACAAATATTCCACAAGGCTGCAGTAATAAGAAAGTCTTTGTGTGTGTGGGAGGTCCCTCGTTTCACTACAACGGGGGAAGTGAATGTGCTCCTCCTCTTACTTGAGCATTGCAGAGGCCAACAGGTTCATCAGATCATGGTGGCTTGTTTCTGTTCAGTTTACAACTTGTTTCAGCTTTGTACTGAAATACTTTTTCATTTTAATTTCATGGTTGTGGAAGTGCTAAGAATACATGTGCGTGTGTGTATTCTCGGTAATATGCACAGTAAGGGATAACCCACCAAATCAATGAAAGAGGGAGGAGACGGCGACATGGTTGTGGAATGATATTTACAGTTTATTTATTAGTAATATACATTTCAAGTCGTGTGCACAACAGTGGAAACACTTACAAAAGTTTTTATGTGAAATGTGAAGGAAGCGACTCCTGCCTGCTGACGGCTGACCGGCTCGCTTCTCTTTTAAAGTGCGCACCCTGCGTCCGCACACCTCGGCCCTAAAGGTGAAGAAAAGTTTAGAAATTAAAAAGTCAGATCTTTCTCGGAAAGTGCGCATTCATCCACTCTGTGGTCAACAGAAAGAAGATGGGGGAAGAAAACAAAAGAGGAACAACAAGTATGAGCTCATGGTTCCCTTTAACAACCTTTTTTCTTTTTCTTTTGTTGGGGTTACTATCAAACATTCACGTGTGGTCAAAGAAGAAGTTTGTGTCAGTCGTCAGAGTTCTCCTCTATTGTGCATTTAGAGGGAGGCTGCAGTGGCATGGTGTCTCTTATTTGCTCAGGGAGACTTTGCAGGACTTTCACGTGTAAAAGTTTAGTCTCTGAGGTTCCAGGTGCCCTCCACCACTCACTTGTTGTTTTCTTCTCTTTCAGACACGCCGGTTTCTCACCAGCCTTCAGTCAAGTGACAGGAAACTAAAATAGAGCGTCGTCTTGTCATCATGTGGTTTGCCACCCAACCAAAATAACAAGCTGAAGCTTGACTTGTGTAAAACTTCCCCCTCGACAACCAGCGCGACTGTTTTCTTTGTCCTGCAGGGCGGCTGTTCGTCTGAAAAGCACACCCGTCTCTCTGAGCCACCCAAGTTTCGTTTTTATCTTGGGGTTTTTTTTGTGTGTCTAAATGATGTTTCTCCTCTTGTATGAGCTGGACTCTGATCTGATATAGCTTGTGATTTTGTTTTGGCCTCCTCTCAGCTACGGAGCTTCTAAGTGTCTAAATGTGCCAGCTTGAGATGTCGCTCACTGCTTACAGAAACGACATAAGCAACAATCTTAGAAAGATGTCGGGGGGAGATTATTTGGCATCAGACAGCACAGATGTCTTGTGAAATGACGGCAGAGCTTTTTCCTGCAGCCTTCTGCTGAAGTGACCGGGGGAGTGGAGATGTTGTAACACAGCAGCCACGGGACACGTCCTCACTGTTCGTTACAGCTGTGACACTGCAGCGGCACACAATATGCTTTCATTGTAAATATTTAGTTCAGAAAAGCCTCCAACCAGACTCAAACCAGAATGTTTTTGCTATGAAGGAAGAGTCCTAAACAAGACTGAAAAGTGCAGTAAAACAGACTGACTTTTTTTTTTTTTTTTTTTTAAATATATACACAAGCGAGGAGCTACGACTTCACCAGACACAGGTAGAACAACCAGGTGAGACACAGGAAGGGAGGAGCAATGAGACACCTGAGACACAAAGTGAGCTGAGAGCAACAGCATGAGACAAAGAGCAGGATGGAAACCGAAATAGACCAAGAAAGCCTTTTTTATTTATTACTATTAAAGAGAACAATTGAAAAGTAGAACAAAACATAGACAATTCACTGAACTCGACAATAAACACCTCCATTATGGAAGATCTGCCTTGTGACATTTCAAAAAAAGAAAATATTTCATCTTTATGTCGGGTTGGCTTTCAGTGAAACCGTCTGAAAACCCATCCAACAATGAAAGGAAAATTACAAGGGGATCACCAAACCACATTATAAAGATAAACAAAAACAAACAAGGGGATTAAAATCAATTGAATTCAGATATGAGGAAACAAAGTTTTTCAGTGCGGGCACCATGAAAGACTTTAAGACGACATGACAAGACATGAAACACCACAAGGGACACAGTGGGGAAATGTAAAGACACAAAACGAGGCGAAACAAAGACCAAATTCTCTAAAACATAAAGCTATTACATCAAACTAACTGTGTATTAAAGTAAATCAGTATTTAGCAGTGGAGTCGTGGTTAGTGTTCACCTCACAGTGAGGATGTTGGGAGAAGTTTCCATGTTCTTTTTGCGCGTGTGTGTGCGTGCGTGCGTGCGTGCGTGCGTGCGTGCGTGCGTGCGTGCGTGCGTGCGTGCGTGCGTGCGTGTGTGTGTGTGTTTGTGTCTGCCTCTCTGTTTACCTTGTGTTGGACTGTGACCTTGATGGATGGATGGATGGATTGAAATGGATGGATTCTCCCCAGGGCCATTTTCTGACTATTTCCTGAGTAAATATGTTTATTGTACTGAATCCACTGACTAAATGCTTTCTGCTTGAGTTGCTATGACGTCCCCCTGAACTGTTTCAGTCCGGCGTTGAGCCACAGAGAGGTCAGTAGCCCACAAGCATGAGCAGTGCATGTCAGAAGATGCCCTTCCTCTCACAAACAGGGTTTGCCTCTTCGGTTTCATTGTGACCATGTGACTTCCTGACTTCTGCTCTTCGCTCTGCTGCAGCACCTCGGCCTTCCTCTCAGCTTTTTCTCTCTGACTCCGGCTGCAACAGCACAGCGACAGAAATCCCAACCGACCAAAAGCCGGGCGAAGCTTTCATTCTGCTTGTTTTCCGGCTGGAGAGTTCTCGGGGAGCAAAGTGGGAGAAGATGCTGAGGCGAAAGCCCTCCAATGCGTCGGAGAAGGAGCAGGTGCAGAAGAAAAAGGTGAGCTGGATTCTTTCTTGGGGTTTATTTGCCTTTGGGAAGAAGTGAAGAAACCTGAGCTGATGTCACAAATGCAGATTTAATTTGTGTAATATGGACAGTCTGCTGCTGTGAAAAGATTTCATCAGTCGACACACAGCTGTCTTTGTGTGCATTGTTTGTGTGAACACCGGATGTCAGCTGGAGCTGATGAAACCTCATGTGGTCAAGCTGAACTGTGCCCCACACACACACACACACACACACACACACACACACACACACACACACACACACACACACACACACACACACACACACACACACACACACACACACACACACACAAATAGGCTGGAAACTTAAAGCTCAGCAAGTTATTTGTGTCTGAACCAGAACATTTTACATTTTTCCGTGAAGCCTCTGGCACCGGCTTGTTCTCGGTGAGAATAGTTCAGTTCCTCTGCTCAGGCAGAGTGAATCATTGGTGCAGATGTGGTTTGAGTCACCGAGGCTTTTGTAGCTTCTGCTGAGAGAGAACGAGCCTCCTACGCTCGACACCAAGTGCCCCTATTTTCCATCCTCAGCTCCCCTCCTGTGGTCTAATTCACGCCTTGTCATTACACCTCTGGTTGCCTCTCGCTCTCGACGGTCGTCTCTTACGCGTAATTGTCAGCAGCAATAATGGAGGCCGCGGGGCGTCTGCATCACCGCTGTGGTCGCCGGCCTCAAGCTGAAGTCTGATTCAGCTGCAGGTTTGAAGGAAGCGAGGCAGAGTTACCAGCTGAACGTGTGATTATAAAGGTCAGCTGAAGCGTAGATCCTCCAGGTTAGACGCAGGCTGACTGGATGTCTGCAGTGATTGGCTGTCAGCAGTTAAAGCTTCACCCGTTTCCTGTGGTTTTTAACAAAAAAAACCCAGAGAAGAATGAACTGAGATAAAACTTTGCACAGTGATGCAGTCGTGTGGAAATTTGGATGAATAAATCAATTCAAGGCAACAAAATGAAGTTCCTAAAGGGGAAATTTTACAAGATAGATCAAAGTTTTGTGCATCTTTTTAAAAATATTGATTTTAAAGGTACGGTTTGTTGGTGACAAGTTAAGTATTCGTGCCTCTAAGCGTTATTATGTGTTTTCACGCTAATAATATTGATTTTGTTTTAAGTCAAATGTGCGTTGCATAAGAATAACTTGTGTAAATTAAATTATGCGTACAGTCCATTCTATTGTGCATCCATCAGGAGAGTGAAACACAATCAGACCAGGAGAGGGCTGTACTTTTAAATGTCAATTCAATTCTTTGAAATATTGATATGAACATAGTCGTTATGGTAGTTTTTTTCCTGCCCTGCTGGTTGGCTTATCTGCGGTCACGTGTAGACAGTAATGGTTATGTATGTCTCAGAGGCTGAGATGTGTTCAGATGAAGGCTGCATGTTTAGAACTGAGATAAAGAATGAGAAAGACGACCGCCTTCGAACTATTAACGGCTATAATGTCAAAGATGACACCTTTAACTCCTTTAACCCCCTTACACATCAGACTTTTGTACAGATTATTAGTACCATGGCCAGAAACTGCAAACAACAGTCAGTAGCAATAAGAATATTAGGTATTTTTGACATTTCCAAACAGCATTCTGTGTTTTTTATTTAACCTGCAAACTACAACTCAGCTGCATGTTCCTCATAAATGCATATTTGTCATTAATTAGGCAATACTTTACAAAAACAAGCTCTCAAATAGTTAAATGGGTTTGGCCAAGAAGCATTGTTACAACAAATAATTTGATATATATATATATATTTTGTTCTGTGAGTTTAATATTCTTAAATAAACAGTCTGAAAAGTTATACAGTCAAGCTTGCTTGACTGTATAATTGGTCAAAATAGACGTCATTAAGAAAAGTAATCCAAACACATTTCAATTCATCTCCTCTCTGCTTTTCAGCCTTGAAAGAGGCACAGTAATGAGGACACTCGTAGGGTTTGACCTCTGTGGCGTCGTGCGTCAGACTGATGAATGGGGGCAGTTTGTGTTTGCTGCACGTTGAGAAAACTAAATAAATCCTGCTGCAAAAACGCTTTTAATGACCCAGATTCAAGAGATTACCCCTCCATCACCGTGTGTGTGTGTGTGTGTGTGTGTGTGTGTGTGTGTGTGTGTGTGTGTGTGTGTGTGTGTGTGTGTGTGTGTGTGTGTGTGTGCGGGCTGGGGGGCGGCAGTTGCTTCTTCTGAGAAAGTCTTTTGCAGATTCATTCTCTTCACACACTGGAGAAGATAAGCACATGCAGTGCGTGCACAACCATAACACCAGCATTATCAACACTGCACCAACAAACCGCCAGAACTCCCGACTGACGGTTTGAATCCGTGTTTGATGTGAACTGTGTTCCCTGTTTGCAGCTCACCCTGCAGAGGTCCAGCAGCTTCAAGGACTTCATGAAGCCCAAGCCCACCTCACCGGTCGTGGCCGACAAGGAGTTCAACGTGGAGGAAAATGTGAGCGCTTCCTCTCAAACTTACAAAAAAAACAAAAACAACCAACAGGTTGGAGAAGTAGAAGTGAACAATCATGTTCCTGAACAACAGTTCCTACTCGCATCACAACCTTCCCCATTTCATCCCCTTAATGTCGGTGCGTCCAAACAAACTGCCACCGGCCGCAGCCGCTGCAGATGTTTTTGAAGTCACACGACCTATTAATCACTTCCCAGCATCGCTGGGCGAGCTGGGTGGAAGTCAGAGAGAAGCGAGCAAGCGAGCGTAGAAGTGCAGAAGAGGAGAGGAAGTAAGAAGGAGAAGCGTTGCTCAGAGGCCCCAGGACGTGCAGACAGGATGTGAAGTGGTGCGATGCAGAGATGAGAGACTTTGCATCAAACTCTGACGCGCAAAGTCTGAGTAGCGAAACTCGTGTAATGTGTTTCTAGTTCCTGACATCAGCTCAAAATTTACCACCATCTCTTTTTTCATCTGTTTCTTTCTCTGTCTCTCTTTTTTTCCATCCCTATATGTATGTACAATATATTTGTTTCTCTCTATATTTGTTTCTCTCCCTCTAACTGTCTTTTTCTTTACCTGTATTTTTGTCTCTGAATCACATTCTGTCCCTTCTCTGTCTTTCTTTCTTTCTTTCTTTTTTTATCCACGTCTTTATCTCATCTCCCTCTCTTATCTTGTGCGTCTTTGTCTCTGTGTCTTTGTTTTCTTTGACATAGAACAAATAGAAAAGTTGTGCGACTTTAAACCACTTTAACTTCACGTTACAAATCAGAAGACATGAAATAAAATGCAGTTGTTGGCACTGCGACAGTGTTTTACAGTCTTAATCTCACATATCTTTATTTTTCTTCCTCCTCTTTCTACCATCTGTATGATTTCTGCATTCTTCTCTTTCTTTAGTGCCTTCCTTCTGTAATTGTGTGTCCTTCTGTACACAGTAGACGTATCTACTAAAGCAAGAATGTGACTCAAACCAAAAACAGAACTGTGCAACTAAATCCGGCTGATAAACTGCATTCCAATACAAAAGTGTACACCATATAGAATATGATATATATAACAATACAAACGGCTTCTATTGAGTGCACAGAAAGTTGTTGTGCAGGGAGGTTTGGTGAACACAACACAGTGCATCTGGAGGCCTGTGTGTGACTTTGTGGGTAACAGTGCTCTGTGCTGACCATGGTTGATCACAAACGTAGTCATGCTGTGTGCAATCTTTCAGACATCTATGTACAATTTTAGCAATGAGTAAAGATATATACACATGCTGCCACTAAAAGGCATTCACTGTTAAAACTTTTGTTTTTTAAGTTCACGTCCAACAATACACACCAAAGTTCATCTCAGTCTGACACGTCATGGTGTGTGTTGTTATCCAAGCCTTTGTTGGAAGTATCGGTACCAGATCGGTATCGGTGACACCAACGGTTTTCTTACCTGGTATCAGATCAGAAAGAAAATATGTGGTGTTGCACATCACAAGTCTGCAGTTTTTAGTGTGTGAGAAAAAAAATCCTATATGACTTGAGGCTGATGCCACTATCATTTTAAAGCGATTCTGTTGCTCTGAAACGTTCCTGCGGTTTTACTATACGTTCTCACTTCACATCCTCCCAACGAGTTGTTAAGGTGGTTTTTTGTTTTTGTTTGACTCCCAGGCGGCAGAGGGCCTGACGGCAGAGGAAGCAGTGAAAAGCGGCAGCAAGCTGGGAAAGACGTGGCGTAACGTCATCTCCCGCACGATGACCCGGAAAACATCCAAGATGGTGCAGAAAGCTCTGGCTGAAGAAGGGGTAGGAACAGTTCTACTGTGTCTCATGTTCCTTTAAACCGACTAACATGAAGGTCACAATAAAGACACGCTGAGACCGATCCCACAATAGTTGACTTTGTCTCCCCCTGGTGGACTTATATTTTTAAAAAATTGTATTTTATATAGTACAATTTTTCAGGCTTTACATATTAGTGGGATCGAGCTACTTTATTCCAAAAGTTGTGGGACTTACATCATTGCTTTATGACACACAGATACAATCAGCTCAGTGTAACACAGAAGCCTCCTTTTATTTTCTTCATTATTAACGAGTAACTAAGCAACACATGTTCCCACTATAGATTCAGCTGAAGAGACGTCTCTTTATGAAACTTGCTTAAAATGAGCTTTAATAATGACACTGTCATGTGTTGTTTTTCTATAAACTAAAGTATTTTAAGGATTATTATATTGATGCATGTCAACACGAAAGGACAAATAGAGCGGGTGTAGGCCACGAGACTAAACGGGAGTCAATGTCCTAAGTTCCTGGATGCTTGTGTAATTTTATAACTGCCTTTAGGATTTATTCTCCCACACAATTCAGTCAGTCAATCATCAGATGATATTTAGTATCACAAAGCTGATTCCAACAATAAATGTTAAATAAAAACACTTTATCGCCATTTATGTGCATTTTTATAGTTTTCTAACTAATCTAATAATAATAATAATAATAATAATAATAATAATAATAATAATAATAATAATAATAATAATAATAATCATAATCATAATAAAGTACTTTTATTGGATCTTGTTATTTAGATATTTTCCTGAATAGTTCATGAATGATTAATCTTCAGTTCTAGTTTGACCTATTTAGCATTTGCATAAGTTGGAGGTGAACTGACCTTTGACCTGCACTGTCCTCCTGCCGGTGTTCAGGGGGAGAGCGGTGAGGAGCTGTCTCCCGTCTCCGCCGACTGGCTCCCGGACCTGAGCGCAGGACAGAGGACGTCTGTGTGCTCGTCGGGCTCCGAGGACACGATGCCGAGTCCCGTCTCCCGCCAGCTCTCAGGCAGTAAGTCCAGAACGGAGCCTCACTAAAGACACCGATCGTCCATGACGCTGTCAAATCAAGACTTTTCAGCGATACACACAGTCAGGATGAGCTCTCATATCATTTTAGAAGACAACCAAATTACTTGGTATGTAAACATTAAATTCACTCGAGTTTACTGCAACAGCTTTTACAAAAAAAAAAAAGCCTCAAAACTCCGACTAACACCAGTTTCCATGGCAACGCCTATTTACAGAGCCTGCTTGGTAATATGTGGTTTGTTGACACTGATTCTGAGCAGTGAGAAGCCAACTCTTTCCCAGGGAAAAAAATAAATAAATCTAATTTCCTCAAGGAGACAAAGGTTTTCTGCCAAAGTGAAGCTCACTGAAGGTTTCGTAGCGTTAAAAAATATTTAATTTCTTCAATTCAATTCAATTTCAATTTATTTATTTATCAGGGACAGTGCAATATACATAGAAAAACATCTGATGTGTTGCACATAGAGTATATAGCTTGACACTACTTTGCAACTCTCGTCCCTGGAAGGGCTTTTCAGAGGGTAAAAGAGGAAACAACAGGACATACAACACCAAGATACATCAGACAAGCAGAAATACACAGAATACACAGAGTAAATATCTGATTCACAATTACATGTTATCATAAAACACACTCCCTCCCTCCCACCCTCCCTCATTCACTGGGGTAGGACACATTCCCTCCCTCTCTCCTTCTTTCCTTCCCTCATTCACTCCTTCACTGTAGTAAAACCCATTCCCTCCCTCCCTCTCTCCCTCATTCACTCCTTCACTGTAGTAAAACCCATTCCCTCCCTCCCTCTCTCCCTCATTCACTCCTTCACTGTAGTAAAACACATTCCCTCCCTCCCTCTCTCCCTCATTCACTCCTTCACTGTAGTAAAACACATTCCCTCCCTCCCTCTCTCCCTCATTCACTCCTTCACTACAGTAAAACACATTCCCTCCCTCCCTCTCTCCCTCATTTACTCCTTCACTACAGTAAAACACATTCCCTCCCTCCCTCTCTCCCTCATTCACTCCTTCACTGTAGTAAAACACATTCCCTCCCTCCCTCCCTCTCTCCCTCATTCACTCCTTCACTACAGTAAAACACATTCCCTCCCTCCCTCTCTCCCTCTCTCCCTCATTCACTCCTTCACTACAGTAAAACACATTCCCTCCCTCCCTCTCTCCCTCTGTATATTGTTTTGACAGAACAAAACCAAAATGTCCAAAACCATCATGATTTTTCATCTTCCTGTATCCGTGTGGTTATTTTGACAGCGAGTGTGACTCTGCTTCTCGTCCGTCCTCCTCAGGCAGCGACCGGCAGAGTCTGGACAGTGGCTACTGTCAGAGGGACAGCATGAGGCTGGAGGAGAACACCGTCTTGTACAGCGGGCCGTTCTGCGGCCGCGCCCTGGTCCACACCGACTTCACGCCCAGTCCCTACGAGGTGGAGTCGCTCAAGCTTCAGGTGAGTCTCAAACTTTGGCTGCTGGAAGAGACGGATGAACTGTTCAATCCGTGCATTGATTTCTGCACGTGACTGTTTCTTAGTAGGTTTTCCCTTTGTTCAGATTGTTATCTTTAATTTATGTTTCTTCAGTGCAGTTTATAAACTACTCAGCGGGATCGTAAGCAGCCAACGTGGTGACAAAACAAGGAAAACACAGAGAAAATAGTTGGACATAGTTGGACCAACTTAAATGAATTGCTTCAGTTGGTGGCATCTTATTGATGTCTTTGAACTAACTCTAATCTATTAATATAAGAACTTGATTCATTGACATGTTGAAGCAATTCAATTAAGTTTGTCCAGGTTTCATCACATTATCAGTTATTTTACAGAGAAAAACATACAGAAATAAGTGAAAATCTAATTACAGACGTTCGTAATTATTTTTTGTCTTTGAGATTTGAATCCTATTTATAATGCAGTGACGTGTCGCGTATAAACTGTGAGCGTATTTACATCCATTCACAGAAAGGAGACATCATCCACATCATCGAGAAGCCGCCGGTGGGCACCTGGACCGGGAAGCTCAACACCAAGGTGGGCTCCTTCAAGTTCATCTACGTCAACCTGCTGCCTGAAGACAGTCCCCCTGTCAGGAGGAGGCGGTGTGACAGTAAGAACCGCAGAGGGAATTCCAAACCCAAGACCCTGGAGGAGGTCCTGGACAGCATCGGCCTGTCGGTGAGTCAAGCGGCGCCAGACTGCCGCGGCGCCGGATGTCAGAACTAAGTCGTCCGACGTGTGTGATGATGGTGGTGATGATGGTGGTGACGATGGTGGTGATGATGGTGTGTCTCAGGAGCTGAGCTCGTTGCTGTCCATGCACGGCTTCCAGAGCCTGGAGGACTTCTCGGGTCTGAAGCCGTCTCACCTGAACGAGCTGAACATCACCGACTCGGAGCAGCGCTCCAAGATCCTGAACGCCACCGAGCTGCTGAGAGACTGTAAGTCCACGAACCTCGTCCACTATATCCATCACGTCCTAGAAATTGTCTCAATAAGGAGATTCGGGCTTTTTCTGCCTCGGCCGCATGATCAGGAACATTTTATGGTTGACTCGCAGCCAGTTACGCTCACAGTTTGCTGTCCAACAGCTTTGAATTGACAGGTTTGTTTTTTTTATATATTTTTACTTTGCATTTTAATGAGCTACAGCAGTGCAGCAGTTTGTGGTGACTGGACGTCTGAATACAGAAAATACCACCGATTCCACTGTTTTATGATTAGAAATGAGATAAACTAGCGGGGTGTTTCTCATTATTGACGTTAATAATGAATTACATAATCGCATGAAACTATTATAATCACAAACAGGGGGAATTAAAAAATATCTCACAAATTAACTTCAGATGCATGTTTGAGGCCTGTGGGAGGGAAGCTGAGAAAACCCACTGAGTTGAGAACAAACTAGTGGAGTCACATTAGACCAGAGATGAGTTCTAAGAAAAAGGTTTCCCAGCAGGTTTATGGACACCTGACCTTCAGGATTGAAGATGAGTAAAGACAAATGTCCCCTTGTTTCATTTGTCTGTTGTAGCTGAAGACGAGTCCGAGCCTGAGGAGAACGTCAAAGAGCCGAGAGACTCCGGCTGTTTCGAGAGCTCAGAGAACCTGGAGAACATTCGCGAGGAGCCGAGGACGGAGGAGGAGACGGAGAAGGAGGAGCAGGAGCAGCTGGAGGTGGTGCAGGAGCAGCTGCAGGAGCTGAACATCGACGAAGGCTCCTGAGAAGTCACTTCTGGATCTGAGGGAAAACTGGACGCAGATTTAATCCCCTTAGAGTGTCTTTAGGGGAGGAGGCCGGACTATTGACAGCAGTGGCCCTTTAAACCCACTCGAGCAGGGTGGTCACTTTGACTGATCCCTCACAGTAAAACAAGAGGCAGAAGTTGTTGCATCAGTCAGAGGCAAATATGTCCTTTTGAAGAAAATGGTTTTCTCTTTAATAATGCTGGTGTCTATGAACCGTCTTGTTTTAGTGTAAATAATAAGCATTCGTGTGTGTGTGTGTGTGTGTGTGTGTGTGTGTGTACTTAAAATGTTTCCATTCCTCCCTGTTAAAAAATAAGAATGTAAAATAGTTTCACTTTTTCCTTATGTAACATGTTACCATAAGGTAATATTGTGTATAGAGTTTTAATAAAAATTGCTTATTGAGTTTGAATGAACTAGTCTTTTATTTTATTGTTGCTTCTTTTTCTCATATCTTCATCTACAAGTGGATAAAATAATTTTTTCTTTTATAAAAATACTCAATGGTTCATGCAAACCAGCTGATTTTATGACAGTCAAATTTATAGCTTTGTTATATTTTAGATACTTATCTGTAAACTGCTGTAACCATGTTTTCCCATGATTTAGTCATGTAATATGTTTAGTTTAAAATTCTAATATCTACAGGCATTTTCTAGCAAAGCCCAGCCAACTATAATGTAATGCCACTATGTACCACAAGATGGTGTAGTGAGTCATGTAAACACTGAACGCTCAACACTTCCCTCAATGTTGGCATTATGTACATCTTGTACACACCTTTAAATGAAGTGTTTTTAAATTTTAAATATAAACATGATAAAAAGGAAACACCATTCATAATGTCACTACATTTATTTGTATGACAAAACAACCAACAGTGGACCAAAACCCTAATACCTGCCAGTACTGTAAAGATTTGGGCCATTTTATTAGGAAAATTCACCATAAAGCAGAAACATTTCTTTTTATCAAGAGAATTAAAGTATGTTGTTGTTTCACCTGCTCAGTTGCAAATCTCCGTTTCCTTCCTGCATAAAGCTGCAACCTGCCCATTTTGACCTCTGGAGTAACTGAATTTATGCAGTTTGTAATTACCCAGGGACACGAATGTCCCAGTGTAGAAAACAAGTCCTCTGCTGAATATTTAATACCACAGCTAACGGGGGCTCAGCAGTGAACCTGAAAGTAAAAAAAAATAAAAATCCCACCCGAAGACAAAACGTTATAATAAGACAATGTTGTTTATTTACCAGACACACCGATCATGTAAAAAAAAAGTGAAGTAAATTGAATGAAATACATATAATCACAGTGTTGATACCAAACAAAGTGAACATAAATAAGCGATCCATCAATGGTAATAGTACTGTGTCTGTATACATAATGCAATGTAGTAGATGGATCAGAGCATTCAGGTCTGATCCGTTTTAACACAGGTATCATAAATACAAGATCTCCACTCCGTCACTCGTGACCCTTCAGATTTAAAAATTATTTAAAAAAAAAAAACAACCTCTGACTGTCCCTTTAAATTCTTCTCCGGAACGCAAACGGCCCTTTTTTTTTCTTTCTTTTTTTAATTGAACATTTACATTCTTGCTTCTCGGTGACGACGCCCAAAAACACCAAACTGTCTTGGAATACACAAAGAAAACTCATCAAGCCTCAAAAGAGCAGCCGCAGCTTTAGTCTTCCTTTCAAGGTGTTCCAACAAATAGTCGGTAATTTCACAGAAACAAAATCTGCTTCTTTCAGCACAGATGACTTAACTCCAAATATAAGATTTATCTGGAGCTGTAAGTTCACTGATTTTAAAGGGAAGCCGCAATATTTTCTAAAATCAAATTTTTCTGATTTCAGCCTTATTGGATAATTTAATATTAGTACAGTCCAACTGTCAATATATTGTCTTTCAACTATCTTTTATCGCTAATAAATAATATGTTAAATCTTTTTTTTCTCTCTTACTTATCAGCACATCAAACCCAGCAGAGCTGCCTGCAATCCCCGGTCCTAAAATGATTCACTCATTCCTTGATTTTAAAAGAACAATTTAGGGGATTATAGAGGAACTGAGGCATTTCATTTCATAATAAATCATGTTGGGCATTTCTCAAGTGTCTCATACAACGCTGACGTTTCTACACTAGATTTCACGAACAACAACTCCGTCTCGCACACGGCACAATCACTAGAACAAACTCTCGGCTAAATCAGCTAACATCATTTAAATACGAGGGAGCGGTCTCGCTCCGCGTGGACGAGCTCTGCCGCCCGAAACAAAGACTAAATAAAAACGGCCGATCGTCTCTTTTCTCCGGTCGACTGTGGGAGTGTTGAGAGGAAAAACAACCGCCGCCGCAGCAACGTGACATGAGAGACTTTTCGGTTGGAAGATAAGTCGACTCTGAGGAAGATGCTGCCGTTCCCTCGGAATCCTTCATCCTCGCTCTGCACCGCCTCCAACAATGGCTTCACTCGGTTTATTTATTTACTTCTAGTTTAGTGGTTTCCCAACCCGTATGGTCTTTGTGACCGCCCCCCCCCCCTCCCCCTCCGACCAAACACTGATTATTTCTGTTTTGGATTTAACAGCTTCAGGATGTAAAAGTTCACCGTTTTCAAATCGATGAATAAAAGCAGGAACGCGTAGGGCTGCAAACATTAATCAGTCAATAAACAGAACGCCAACCAGCTATTGGTGGATTATAATCAAAAATAAACTGTTGATTGTGCATATTCTGCTGTAAAGCGTCAAACCCCCAAGCATCAATTGTCCATTCTTGTAATACCAACTTAAACCACAAGATGGTGTAGTGAGCAATTTACAAGTGCAACCCAACACACACACAAATATCCACCCTAAATCTTAAATATTGTACTTTTATCTGATTGGAGCTTTTTATAAAGAAAATAAATACTTTGTAGGCCAAGGGTTTTTTTTTTTTTAGGATATTTTAGTTTGTGAGAAACAAATTTCATCAAGGCCAGACGTTATTAAAACCAACATAAACATAAACCCAACCAGCGTATCAACGGTTTGCTGCAGCCCCACAAAATGTTAGTAGATCAATGTAACTGTACTAAACATGAAACGACAGCTTCACGATCTGGAGTGCAGATTGTTGAACCTCCGGCAGCTTTCGTACCAACGTCGCTTTATAACGAACAAACGGGGAAGAGCGTCAGTCGACTCCTCAAACTCGTCTTTTAAAATATCGAAATCAACCACGTTTGAGTGATTATACCACATGGGTACGAACCTGATCCATCGTAAAGAAATATTAGCGTTGACCTTTTCCGCAAAACCACAAATAATTGGATTATTCTTATCTGGAAGATAGTTCACAGATTAAACAACCTTTTATAAAGCAGTAGTGATTATGACAGGATCGGCATACAAAAATTGAGACGATTAACTGCATTCATGGCTTTATCCATTCAGGTCATCGCTTGTGGACTAATGATTTTAACATTAATTATTCACTAAAATCCGTCGATGTGGCGCCTTAAACATTATAAATTAGATTTTCCCAAAGGGAATTGTCTGGTCCAGATTTGATAAAACACAAGCCGACACCTGAACTCGTAGTTTTAATGTGTAAAGATTTTTTTTTTTTCTCCCGAAACCAAAGGGGAGTTTTTATGATGCGACCATGTTACGTTATACAAATTTGAAGTTTGAATTTGTGCAAATTGAGTCGCACCCACTCAGTTTTCAAGCCACGACACGAGTGACATTGACTTAAAAGTTCAAATGTTTTTTCCCTACGACAGAAACGACAACGTCGACTTCGAAACGACTCTTTCTGTCTCTATCTATTAAATGAGAGTGAAACCTTCCCTTTGCTTACATGGAGGGTCTATTCAGCTCTTCCCTTATAAAAGGTGTGGAGGGGTGGGGGGGTGGGGTGGGGGGGGGGGGGGGGGGGGCTCTGTGGATTTGGATTGTTTCTACTGCTGCGTGTGATCAGCCTTGTTGAGAATCACCACACAATATGTAGTTTCTCCTCTGATGCCGTCAGGGTGGGGGGGGTCCTCCTCTGTCGGTCTGCTACATTAAGGCACTGTCACTACAGGTGTCTGCGCTCATCAGGCCTTTTCCTCTTTCAAAAACACACACACACACACACACACACACACACACACACACACACACACACACACACACACACACACACACACACACACACACACACACACACACACACACACACACACACACACACACACACACACACACACACACACACACACACACACACACACACAAACACACACGGCGACTCGGAGGCTGAACGTCAGCACCACACCAAGCTGCAGCTGTGTCACTTCCTTTTGATTTCCGAGAACCGTCGTCACGCTCACATCCTGGGTTATATAAAAATGGAAGGACGGGCATTAAAAAAAAAAAAAAAAAAAGTAAAAAAAATGATGCATGTTAGTGAGAACATTACTGAATGCAGCAGTATCAGAATACAAGGTAGACTTTGCCTGGAAGGAGGTTTTCGGGGGATTTTTCTCAGTTCTCACGTCCACGCCCTCGTCCCGTCTGGACGCCGTGCTCGCGCCTCCAAAACTCGTCACAGCGCCGATCCGCCGGCGCTCCTCTGGGTTTGCATAGGGCATGTACATGTATGTACAACATAAACCGACCGTATGAAGTCTCACAACATTTTCAGAGGTAATACCCTCCGTCTCTGCCAGACGCTTGAAAGCAGTATATATGAACTTGTTTGTCACAATAAATGTCATAATACAGGTTTTAAATAAAGAGCCATTGCAGTACTGACAATCACAGCGAGCCCGCCTGTGGGGGAGCGGAACACTTGGAGTGTTTTTTTTGTTTGTTTGTTTGTTTGTTTGTTTGTTTGTTTGCATGTTTTCCAGCAGCTTCCCTCCTGTTGTGTGTCTTTTCCATGCAGTGCTCAGGAGACGGAAAGCTGCTGACTTTCCATTTGATGGCCCCTCCTGCAGGACTGAGCCGTCAATCACGCGGCTCCGCAGCCACTTAAAGAGGAGAGGAGGGACGAGGAGGAGCCGCGGCGGCAGAAACTCGGGTGTCGGAGGATGAGCCGAGTCGCCCGCCGTGCTGCAAGCAGACATCGATTGGTAATGTTTCAGTTTGTGAGCGGGCAGGATGCCGGCGGCGGGGAGTGGCTCGGGCTGGAGCCGGCCCCCCCGGTGCAGCTAATGGCTCTTGTCCTTGACGATGGACGTCTCTGCGTCGGTCTCGGGCGAAGCCAGGGGAGGGAGCTTCTCGTGGGGCTCCTCTTTGGGGGAGGGGCTCTTCTCCGCCGGGACAGGGATGCCCGGCTTGGTGGGTGAGGGGCTCTTCTCCGCCGGGACAGGGATGCCCGGCTTGGTGGGTGAGGGGCTCTTCTCCGCCGGGACAGGGATGCCCGGCTTGGCATCGTCCGGTGTGTGCTCGTTGGGGATGAGCGGAGCCGTGGTTTTCTGTGGGCAGAGGACAGTGTGCTGAAAAGATGCAGTGAGAGCCACCGAGTGAATCAGACTCTTTAAAGAGAACAAATAACACCATTTTAACATTTCTAACACCAGAGTGTCACTACATGCAGATTTAAATACTAAAGCCACACTGACGTTAAATTAAATCTTAGGTTGTAAGACACTGCATCTGCTGCCATTTCTCATTATAACACCCTGAGCTGATCAAACAAGATCTGGATGAAGCTATAAATGTGGTGGAAATACAACAAAGCATCACATTTGCAAGGCAATGAGGAGAGGACACAGTTTAACCAGTGACCACATACATGTGACAACCAATTATTAGTTTTATTCCAATGGAATGATAAAGAAATAACAATAATTCCACCTTTAAATTAGCTTATGATAAAAATTACTACTGTGTTTTCAAATACTGAATCTATAAATAAATATCCTCTTTGCGTATCATTTTCTCTCCCCTGCGTTATCAGTGCACAGAACCCAACAACAGGGGTGTTACTGTGAAATGTGTGATCCGCCAGAGTGTGTGACCTGCAGTGTCTGTGGTGTCAAAACGTATGAAACACTAAAGTTTATCGAGACGGTTTCGCTTTTGGAATCTTCTTATACACAGTCAAAACATTTTTTTAAACCATTAAGACGACATTCCTCAGATTCACAGCTCTTTGATTTTTACCTCGGAGTATTAATTCTTGATTACAAATTAAAGAAAACTCTTAAAACTGGACAAACCAGGGAACTAAAATATCTTTTCAATCAATACATCACATACCACACAGACCACTTCTATTCAAAAGCAATAGTAGTATCATCGACTTTTTGGGTAAACCCACAAATAATTTCATTATTCTTGTTGTTATTTCATAGATCACACTGCCTATTCCAAAGCTGCCCTCTGGTGGCCACAGTAATTATGGCAGGATCAAAACAGAAAATGAGGCAAATTGTAATTAATTCAACCAAAGGAAAGTAGGTGAAAGAAGAAACAATCGTAAATGTTTTTTGTCAGTATTAATGCTTGCAAACAAATAGTTGGAGTGAAATTAAGATTTACATAGAAACAAAATGCAATCGACTGTACAGCTTGTGTGTGTAGGCAGCCAGGCACAAAATGGCTCTGCTCGTTTTTTTCACCGCCTGCCACTGGTTTCCTGTTTTATGTCTGCTCTGCATCCATATTCTCGCGTGCGTGTGAGTGAGTGCGTGTGCTCACCGTGGTCTGTGGCTCCGGGTTGCTAGAGGAGGAGGAGGAGGTGGCGGAGGAGGAGGGGGGGGGAGCGGTGCCGGCTGCAAGAACGGCCGAATCCTCCCGCATCAGTCCTCTTCTGTCCAGGACGCTGGAGGGAGAGACGAGACGGGCCATCAGTCACCGACTGCGTCCGACTCGTTACTCACCAAGAACGAGGCGGCGGACAGAGAAGACGGATCTATAAAAGTGTGATCTGTCACGGGCATCGACAGGAAGCTCACAGACAACACACAGAGAGGCCGAGACATGAAATACAACCTGGAGCAAAAAGATTCTACTCGTTGACCAAGCCTGCATGAAGCTGCTGTTCGTGGCATCAAAAGTGCATTTTACTAACAGTCACATGGGAAATCATACACATGATGCACACAGAACCGTTGAGAGGAGATCAAGTCCATATATTTCAGTTACTTTCACATATTTTCTCTAGTAAAGTGACAATATTTCAGCTGTAATCCAATCAGATGTGTGTAGTATTTACACAGATATTAAAATATTCAGCTGCAGTTCATCCAGACTGAGCTCCGATGGTGTTTGGCCTTGTAGAAGTGGAGGCATAAATGCAAGCAGAAGATTAAAGAGATTGTGATCCAATTAGTGGCGAATAAATGAAACGACGCACAGACGACAGAGAGGCTCCTCTGCAGCGGCGTGCAGGTGTAACAGCGTGCAACCGTTTTGGAAAAACAAACTCCGAAGTTTAACGGCTCATGCGGAGGTCGTTGTGAGGCGTTCAGGTACACGCTGCGCTTTTCACTGACCATTTTTAGGAGATCATTTT
This sequence comes from Lipophrys pholis, assembly GCF_963383615.2. Lineage (NCBI taxonomy): Eukaryota > Metazoa > Chordata > Actinopteri > Blenniiformes > Blenniidae > Lipophrys > Lipophrys pholis. The sequence continues at coordinate 30,025,577 of NC_137629.1, read as the reverse complement.
ATATATTTGTATATGTTGCTGGTTGGTCTTCAGGATTTTCTCTCGTACGAGGAGCTCAAGGTGAACGGTTTAATATGTTGTGTGACTCCTCCAATTAGAAATCACCTCCAGTGGCAAGAAACGTTGGGCGCAAATGGGGCTTTTATCTCTGTTCCCTGCAAACCCAGTAGGTGACACGCAGTAATTTGCGAATCCCCCCACGCAGCACATCAGAGGCGGTGTGTGCCGGTTACCTCGGGTATGCGGGCCCACACAGGACCTCGCAGCAGTTTTTGATGATGTTCTTGTGACTGTAGGGGTTCTGCACTCTGTTCTTCCCCGACCACGATCCTTTAATCTGAGCAGAGAGGAGGAGAAAAAAAAAGAAAAAAAACTGTCACACCATCAACTAACATCCATGCAAACCTCTCGGTTCCCCCTTTCATATATTTCCCCCCCCCCCACTCCGACACCATATTCAAGAGCACAGCTCCATCTTCAGACGCGATTCCCCCGGGCTCAGGTTTGACCTACTAAAATCTGTCTTGTCAGGATTTAATGATTCCTGGTTTAATGGGAACTCTGCGTGCCGGGCGGAGCAACAAGGAGGCTGAAACCACTTTAGTAATTCACTGAAAAATCGGAGAATTCATACAACCCAACCATTGATGGAGTCTTTTCTCACTGCAGAGCAGGAGCCACGGCTCAGCGCTCAGCTTTCCTCGTTTCTTTCCTTTTTTTTAGTGGCTTCAAGGGCGGAGGAATCACCCGAACTATCCTCACTGTATGAAATCATCGCTGCAGAATAATACTAATGCAAACACTAAATCAAACTTAAATATCCAAAACCCACAGTTGATTTGTGTTTATTTCTATTCTCTCCATTTATGTGTGGAGTTTGCACATTTTCACCTGCGCCTGCGAATGTTTCAGTCTGGGATTTCCTCCCACAGTGCAAAAATATGCTTTTTTTAAATTTGAATTATTATGGTCTGTAATGAGTATGTGCGGGTTTTTGTCTCACGTACCGCAAATGCAGGATGAAGATTGATTGGACGCCAGAATTACAGCAAGATTGTTCCGATACAATATAATCTAGTGAATTTTTCCTTCGTCTTCACACTTTTGTTCTTTATTCCCACTGTGCTGATTTTCTGTTTACGCTTTCATTTCTTAATTAATTGCTGCTTTGTGATTCACTCCGTTTTGCTATACGTTCGTATTTTCACAGTCTGAATGTGTCTGTGTGAACGGCTTTCAGTCCAACTCTCAGTCCAGCGGTGAATTTAACAAGCGTGCGCCTGCTGCCTCCCTGCACAGTTTTTAACCCCCCCCCCCCCCCCCCTTCGCCGTTGTTAGTGAGGAGGCGTTTGACGCTGCGAGCAGCCAGAAAGCGATAACTGTAGACGCTGCTGCACCTCCTCCGCATGTTTTCTGGGTTAAAATGAAGACGAGTTACAATTAATTACTAATTTCACACATTTTATTCATTTATTTATTTATTACTACCTTTCCTCATCACGCTTTATACATCCCTCTGTGGGAATATTAGATTTATTTTGACACCCATACACTATTATAATTGTGCAAAATGCATTTATCGCCATAGATTTTATTTTATTTTTGATACATACTTTGGTACGACCAATGCAATAATCTTGCCAAGCATTGGGAGAACAATGATTTGGAATAAATACAAACATTCAAGTAGATTATGTCAATGTCTGTGGTTCGTTCTTTGAAATAACAGTGCTCTTTCTCCTGCCCATAATTTACACTGTGACTTCAAAAGAAATAGAGCGTCACCCGATTGACCAAATATGTTGAAATACATGGAATGGTAGTTTAATCCTCACAGTCCAGTCAGTCTTTTGTCATGTGTATACATGTAATGTGGTATTCTTTGTATTTATATGTTTAGATTCGAAGGAAGACACTTGTTTCAGCAGCCAGTAGTGCAGCATGTGTGATTCACACGGTACACGTTAGTCCAAGTTGATAATTGAAATCAATTCATCTGTTCTTGCAAGAAAGCAGCATTGAGGTTTTCTATTGGATGAATGACGAGGAAACAACTCAAGTTCAGGACGAGTCAGACGATCGGCACACTTGTAAAGATGCTTAAACAGTAATGCAGTGTGTGGTGGATGTACACACATGTTAGGATAAGCTAAAAACTCTAATTATATTCTGGGTAAAAAAGAAAAAAAGAAAATGACCTGACCAGTCTGAAACAGGAAGTCTTTTTGAATTCATCTATTATGGATGTAACTCGATCACTGCAGCTCTCTTGGTTGCTTTAGATCCTTTCACTCTGAACCCTCTTCACAGAGGTTTACACAATGAAGACCATAAGGGGGAACAAGGAGAGATAATTTGTGTTCAAATGTAAGCTGAAAAAGCCTTCCACCCATTACTTTACATCGCCGACTGTAACATAGTCTTAGCTATCTGAAAACATGCTGTTAAAAATAAGAGTGAAAGTTTGATTCAGGTGCATCTATAATTGATAAAATGACTCCGGTCTGCAGTTTGCACTGACTGACCCTCCTGCCAGACTGAAGAAAGATTTTTCTTTTTTTTTTTCCCAGAGTGTTGTAGATGTAGGTCAGCAGTTCGCCTCGGCGCTGCGTTCCTTTGTGAGTCTCCTCCAACGCTCAAGGTCCCTCCAACGACACTGATTCCCCCTCCTCCTCCTCCTCCTCCGCCTCCTCCCCACCCTCTCATCCACAGCTTGTTTTCTGGCGGCGTGCCCGACCCCTGCAGGTATCGATGCATCTATTATTAGGCCAATCGCAGATGTTGAAACATCCAGGCTGACAGCCATTGTTTCAACTCCTGGAGCATCGTGCACATTGCAGAGCTCCACTCAATGAGGAGGGGGAAAAATGAGGACAGTCATCCCACAGGAAAGGGTAAAAAAAAAAAAGAAAGAAAAAAAAAAGGGGGGGGGGGATTATAAATTAATCATTACTACAAAGTACGAGTGCACTCTCTTGCTTTCAGGCATCTAGAACCTCCCACCAGCATCTTCAGGGCCGCTGCTGCTTCTCGTCAGAGACTCTGCATTAGGACGAGTCCTAACAAAGCCTCTGATGAGGTATACAAGCAGTTAAAGCCCGTATATACACACACCCAGCAGCCCGCAGCCGACTCCCCGCGTGGATTCATCCGCCTGCATCACCACCGCTCATCAGACGATTCACTTCAACCACAACAATGGGCCACATGTTTCATGGAACACGGGCTTCACACAGATTCAGTGGGATTATAATGTCAGAAGTAGTAAAAACGCAGAACTGATCAGGGTTTCTTGGTGTGCATTAATCATTTGTAGGATAATTTGTCTCTGTGCAAAATTAATGAAGACAGAATGAGTGATAATAATCCAAACATTCATCGAATGTGGTTGAAATCAGCCTTTGTCAGCCTGATGGACCATCATTTTCTGAAATGTTTCCATGTGAATTATATCCTTTTTCTTTGCTTCCCTCCTTTTTATCAAATATTGATTAATGTTAGTACAACTTTATGCTATATATATATTTTTAGATGTTCTTGCAGTATTTCTATTGTCTAATTTTAAGCTTTCTAGAAGCAACAAAACGCCTCTTTCTTCCACGTGCTATTTCCAGTCCCTCAATCAGCACAGACTCACGTTTTTTTTGGCCTCAAAGTCTCCAAACGGGGTGAAAAATTAAACGTAAAATGTTTGGTGGATAGTGTTTCATGTGAAGTTTGATCTGAAGAAGGAAACAAACAGTCCGTGTTTGTCTGGGCTCCAGCTGAGAGACGCTTTCTCCTTCCGACACGTTCGGTGTTTGCTTCCCTTTCGTTTACAATATAATAACCCTGTTTAACAAGCGACGGTTTACCAGCACTGTGTCCTTCAGCGCCGAGCCGGGGCGGTGCCGTTGTCAGGGAAACGGCGCTGCGGTCCTAAAATTGGTAACGTTTACGTCGCATGTTTATTTCTGTAGCCGCGGGAAGTCAGACAGTATTCACTGACAAACTCTGTACTTTTTCATAAGACAATAAATGGGAGATGAGGCTCCGACCAAACACACACCACTGCTGAACGTGTGAGGATTTTATTTTTAATTTTTAATCCTTTCATCTGGATTTAGAAGATTTCCATCCATCATTTTGTGTTTATTAGTCCTCACTGGCGTCTTGAGTGTTTGCTGAATACTTGATGGTCCATCAACTTTCATTAATAAAGTTTCCCTCTTGAGATCAAACTGATTAAATCATAAAGAGAAAACATCAGCAATAACTTCTTATTCAGGCCTGCATGATAGTGCAGTGGTTCGTACTACTACGTTTCCAAAGGGAGTTTGCATATTTTGCATGCGTGGGTTTTCTCCCAATCCCAAAGCACCTGTTAGTTTTGGGTGTAAAGGTTAACTGGCGACTCTAGTTTGCACACAGATGTGAATCTAAGTGTGTCAGTCTCTCTGTGTTTGTCCTGCGATGGACTGACGACCTGTGTAGGGTTTGCCTCTGAACAAACTCCAGCGAGCTACGACCCTGACCCCGAGAGAACCGTACGGCAGACCGGTGGAAGTTCACAAACAGGAAACCTAAATAAGTGAACACACCTCAGTTTAAGAGCTGCTTTGAGTCGAAAATCACCTTAAGGGGAAAATATTCACCTTCTAAGATGTAATCAGGCCTATTTCCCAGAAGAAAATCTAACATTTTTCTCCGATCAGGGTGGTATAGAGGGGCCGAAGCTTCTTCAGTTGCATCTGGATTTTGCTCTCGGGTCACCCAGGTTAGGCCAGTTTGAAGGTTTCAGTCGTGATCACGATCACGTGGGTTAGCAGGCTTTTTTTTTGAAGTTTTGTTCGCATTTGTTTCCTGGTTTCCGAAAATAAACGCACACAACATGGTTGGGTCTGCGTGTTAAACATGAACTCACGTCCTCGTTGGTGGTCTGGTTGAGCGAGATCAGGTAGGTGTGGAAGCCGGTCAGTCCCACCACCGACCACAGGGTGAAGAAACACACCAGCACCTCCAGCACAGTGAGAGCCAGTTAAGAAAACAGCAACAGATGTTTTCCGCCCGACTGCGGCTCGCTGAGCAAACACAAAGCGACCGGTGACGGAACAAAATTATGTAACCTGATTAAAGTCAGAGATCATCGGTTCGGGGGGGGTGGGGGGGGCGGAGTTGAGTGTAGAGACAGAGAGGTTTTACATTAAAGTGGAAATCATACTGGAAATAAATCCATAAAATGTCATAATGCCAGAGCACACAGTCATTACGGTGAGTAGTTGTAGCCAAGACTGTAAATAGTGGCGAACACATGCTCTCGCAGTTCTCAGCTAATTATCGGAAGGCCCTCCGTCACTGAACAGCAACACATTTAAAATGAGTTGAGACGCATTTTCATATTTATATCTATATTAGAAAGTGCAAGAAACAATCCATTAGTTAGTCACGCTGCAGTTTTTGTAGCTCTGCTTTGAAAAGTGAACACTAGTGAGTACTTATCAGGCGATTGTTTACAAAGTCTTTGTGAGCAAACAGTAATTGGTATGTGTGGGGCCTTTAGCGGGACTGCTGCAAGCTCGCTGAATTTAACATTTTGTCAGGCGAATATGCAACATGTCGGCAAACTCCAGGCGAAGTTTATGCAAAGTGGTAATCAAAGTGTGAATCCCACTGAAAATTGTCACGAATCAGCATATTTTTTTTTGCCAGATTAATGTGTTTTAAAATAGTCCACCGAGATAGAGGTTCGCGCGAACACTCACACACCTCTGACTCCAGATGCTTTATTACTTTTCTAATCTGATTAATATTTCCAGGAATTTACGAAAACATGTCTTATGGAGTAACTCAACATCACATTGTATAGTAATACATTTATCTACCTCTTCTTCTTGTGTTGTAGGGTTGAGCTACAATAATGTAAAAAATATATATAACAGGTGACATAATTCATATACATCCCTATACCTGTAAGCATTTTCTCCAATAGTATTGAAATCAAATACGTATATTTAAATTATTCAGCTTGTACTTGCTGCAACTACAACACACTGCCCCGACAGTAATGCTTCAGTGTTTTGGTTTGAGAACTTAATCTTAATTTTTATAAAAACTGAAAATTATTTTTTTGAGCAGCAGTTTTAAGTCCATGTAACGAGATCCAGCCTCAGTATTTATTATTATTATTATTTTTTTTAATAACAGTGTTCAAGTTTTAAAGGATATGTTCCAGGTGTTTCCTTCAAAGTGTTCAGAAAGCCATCACCCACTGAGCCTGTGGACGGTAAAAACAGAGAGAAGGAGAGTTTTACTCATCAAAAAAAAAAAACGACAATTCTTATGAGAAACACGTCATGGAGGCAACAAGCCTCGGTGTGATAATCCCGGATTACTCACGCATGACCACGTGGACGATGTCGAAGGTGAAGATGTAGATGGTGAGCAGGGACAGCGACAGCGTGAACAGGTAGAAGTATCGGTAGTTCCTCTTCCCCACACAGTTTCCCACCCACGGACAGTGGTGGTCGAAGCGGTCTGTGTTAAAAAAGGAGAAAAGGATAAATAAAAGTGTGCGAAATAGGCGGGAATCAAACGACGTGGGGAATCAAAAGAGTGTTAAAAATACACCGGTTTCAGCTCTTTGAGTCACACACAGATTTGAGCATCGGCGTCTGTGAGCCTAAATATAGCCGCCGCCGCCGCCTCCTCCTCTTCCGTCACCTGGAGCCGAGCCAGACGGAAGCAGGGTGAGGGTCAGACGGACAGCGCGAGGTAAACAACTCCCGCACACTGCGGATGGAGTTTCACAACAATATACAGTAAACATCACGGCGGGAACAGGAGACGAGCTCCGGGGTTCAGTTTCTGTTTGCAGGAAAGAAATACACATTTTCTGCTTACGCACTCTTGGTTTTTTTTTTTTACAGCGAGAAAGTCTGAAAACATCCGTTTTATATGAACCAGTGACTTCTGTCATTTGACGTGCTCAAAGCCCATTGATACTTTTTATTCCCCGGAGTTATTTTTTACTATCTAATGGCTCATTAGCACATTTCAGCATATCAATTCATCTAAGAATGTGAGTGTATCACTTTAAAACCTGGAGCATTGAGTATATGCTTCCCCCACTTTATCTTTTCCAACCATGTAAATCAAGAAGCCTTTAAAGGGTCTTAAAAACAGCAGCATCATCTGAAAACACGTCATCTCACGCCGTGTTCACAATCTGCAGTTGTTGGTTTTTTTTTTTTTAGATCAATTCTTCTGTGATTGTTTTCATTTTGCAATTTGTTTGAACAAAGAATTAGAACGTTGCCACCGCAGGAGACTCAGTCGGAACGCAGCATGAGCCAAATGACCTGTTAATGTTCATAATAGACTAAAAGTTTGAAGGTTCTGAATCCCGTCCATCAACACTCGACATGACTTCTGTGCATCTACAAGGTTAAAGTGATAATAGCCACATTATTGGAGTGTAAACCATCAAAAACAGCTTAACTGTGTAGAAAATGAGCATCGTTTCCCAAGTGAACTGATTTTAATGATAATAACATTGTGTGTCTGTAACAGGGTCGAGGTTAAAGCAGCTGTGAGTCACAGAAATGTGTTTTAGCATTGATTTATATTATGATGACATAAATAACGTTATGTTCATTTGTTTGGTTATTTTTACCTGTATCAAATAATGACACTGTAATTTCTTTGTATTGAATCATTAGCACAAGATTTGTATGCCGTGCAATTGACAGGTTTTACAATGTTAGAGAGCAGTTGGTTACATGTACAGCTGAAAAAAAAACCCTGCAGCACTTTGAAGTGCACTTAAAAACACCATCCCAATAATCCCGCGAGTGCATTTCGCCGAGCACACGACGTTGTTTTTAAAAGTTACGAAAGCCCTGTTGCATAACATACAACAGAATGGTCAGATGTGTCAGATGTGTTGTCTGTGCGTAACTTCGCAATGAGAACATAAAGAAAATCTCAAACAGAGATTGTTTCTGAAAGAAAAGTGCGAGGCACACCTCGAGGGCTTGAAGACTGAAATACAGGAATGTCGCTGCAGGTGTAAATAAACTGGATTTCTTTGATTTTTTTTCCAAAGGTCTGAAGTCAGACTAACACTTTAACCCCTGAGAAATTATTCCATTTCAACCCAGACTGCACTGGAGTACAACATCTAGTAAACGGCACATTTGCGAACCATTAAAAACTGACTTTATGTTCTCTTGTTGCGCGGGTGCATGTTCGCTCACAGACTTTCAAGATAAGGGTGCAGTGAAAGGAGTGGCGCTCGCTGCCGCCGTGCGACACGAGGCGGCCGTGTGTGATTTCCTACAGCAGGTGGACACAGATGAAGCAGTGTTCACCATGACTGAGCATTTATTCCCTCACTGAGCCCCCACTGTCTCCTCTTATTGGCAGCGGGTCGACACTCCCTTCAAACGCATTCCTCAATCGCCAGCAGCCCAAAAACGCTGTTATTCTGCTCTGCTGAGAGACGACACACACACACACACACACACCTCAACACAAGACACACTGCCTTCAAACTTTAACTCATTTAGAAGATAGAGAGGAAAAAACAAAAAAAAATTAAGTTTTGACATTAACTTGCATCAGTTTTCTGAAACTTCTTTTTTTTAAATTTCAAAACATCTTTACATAATTTCACCGCCGTGACAAGTGAACGCAGCCAGGTAATTAAAGTTGCGGCTCCAGTAATGATCGTGACGCCAGAAAACAATTTGTTTTTCCCCGCCGACAAAACTTCACTCACGTTTCTATTTCTGCATCAGTGGAGAGAAAGGAAGTGAAAGGAAGTGGGAAAAAAAAAGAAGCCGTCTCATCTTCTCCCTTTTGTCTCGGCTGCGTCTGATCAGCGGTGATCACAGACCATTTCTTACCCACGCAGTTGTCACAGATGCTGCAGTGAGACGCTCGCGGTGGCCGGAAGATCTTGCAGGTGTAGCAGTATTTGAGCTTGACGATCTGGTTGTTGATCTGGACGTTGCGGATCCGAGGCGGCGGCCGCTGCCCCGTGGGGATGCTCCCGTTGGCGGCCTCTGCGGACGCAGAAAAACGGAAAAGATTCTCAGAGGGTTTGGGCTTTGCTGTAAACATTTAAAAGCAGGTGTGTGTGTACATTGATGAAGCCACAGGGAGAAGTACATATCTGAAGGTGGAAAGAGTCGGAATACTCCTTTCAAAAGTTTCTCTACTTTTGCTTGAGTATTTTTCAAGGGAACGACGTACTTGTACAACCTACAGTTGCTCTTTACGTTGTTAAAACGAGCGTGTTAATTGTTTTAACCACGGAGTTAAAGGATCAAATCAACAGATTATTATTCACATTGCATAAGTATTAAGCTTCAAAAGTGATCAAGTTACATCGATAATTGAATCCCAAAGAAAATTCAAAAATAATCCATCCAACATCTTAATTTTAAAGGGAATTCATCATGTTTTGGACAAGTTCAGCCAAGTTATTACAAGTTTACTCACAACTATGATACAAGTTGAGTCATGATTACTGATTAAACTTGTGTCCACAATAGCAAATAAAGCTTTACAATAACAATAGTTATGGACTCATAAATGTGCATATGACAACAACAAAAAAAACCTGATTATGTATAAATCAAGTTAAAATTCTTTTTTTTTTTAATATATACTTTTTCCACTCTTGCTAAAGTAAAAAAAAAAAAAGTGAATTGGCACTTCAACCAAATACTTTATTTTAATACAGAAACATCTGCACTTCTACTTAATTGAGTAATATATACTTTTGCCAACTCTGAAGATATCTTAACTGATTCTAATCGTGTTTTGTGCGTCACGCTGAACAAACCAGCCCGAGTGCCTCTTTATCTTCCACCGTCTTTAAGATTCTCATGATCCGATCCTGTGAGGGCAGGACTTCCACACAATGGCACAAAAAACTAAACAAATATTCTGTGCAAAGGAAACATTGACTGGTGCAGTGATGAAACTCAGGACTAAGAATGGCCACAATGCCTGAATTACGGAGACGACACAGCGTGATTAGATCTTTGGGCTGAGATTGAGGATCTTCTGAAATGATTCAGGCCACGTTGTAATTTGTGCATAATAACTGTAAGGAAGGGAATCAATTGTCTTTTTTTGTTTTCCTATCAAGTGTTATAAGAAACTCAATACAGATGGAAAAATACCAGAAAAAAAATGTCAAACAGTCAGAAGTGTTTTCGGTGTTAAAGTTTCCCTCAAATACCCAAGAGTATCATTTGAAGGAAACTGGCTGTTTATCAAACTGAATCTAAGTGAATCCCCCCTTCGGCCATTAGGTGGCAGTAATGCAACCAATCCCCAGTCATTAAAGAAGATATAAGACTAAAAGCGAAGCCAAACTGCTTCTCAATGTTAGTGCACCGACTAACCAGCATCCAATAGACATTGAACCATCAAGATAAATCCATTTATCAATCAATAACCCATACTGCGTTTTGAGGAATTTATACACCGACACCAAATGTAACCAAGCAATATATAAACACATCAATCTGAATGGTCTTCGCACTTGATAGTCTTGTTTAAAACGATTTCATAGTCATTATCGTTCACAAAACAGAGAAAACACTTTAAGAAAAACAAATCCCTATCCAAAAGGACATAATCATCTACCAATGTGCTTGTAAATGGTGTAATTAATGCAACACTCCGCAATGTTATTGCGCGTTCAACCGGTGAAAGTCCCGTGTGAACCATCTATTTGGCTATTTTATTTTCACACAGGTCGACACAGCAAGGAATTGCAGGTTGCATTGCGGATGTGGCGAGTTTTTATACCTGATGTCATTCTGACGAGATTTCAGGGAGTTTGTATCTTGAATATGATGCGTGAGATTTTATACTGGTTGCAAGCAAAATTCACATTTTCCTAACTTTCCCCTTGAGTTTTGGGGATTCTACATCTTTTATAACCTGGCTATAACTGATAAAGCACTAATAATGATACGGGCTCACAATAACAACACACAAATCATCTTAAATTTCAAGATTGCACAGATGGGTAAAAATGCATTATGTGTTTAAAAGTGTGGACGGGAAAAGACACCTGCACTGACTCGTTTCGGAGGAGCTCATTATCCCAGACAACATCACCACAAATTAACACCCCTGACACACTAAAAAACAAAGACCACAAACTTCTGAGGATGTTGCTTTAGCCCCGTGCGGCGGCGAGGCAGAGGAGCGTTGTGTTCGCCTGCTCTTCATTTCTTTTAAACAGGCTGTGAGCGACGTGAGATTCAGCGGCGAGGACACAAGAACATAAGACGTAAATCCTGACAGCTGGACCTCGAGGGTTTCACTGGATCGCAACAGGATTTATATATAGTCACACCTGAGCTGTTAATAGTCCTGCTCTGTTTGGACTTTCAGCTAATCTTCCTAACAGGCGACTAAACTTTTTTTTTCTTTGTATGGTCTCGTTTCCACGCGGCAGTCACCAAACAAATGAGGCTCATATATATTCATTACTGGAGATTTTTTTTTTGTGTGATGATGGTACACAGCAGGAGCGGCGAGGTTAGGGAGGCAGGCTAATGATCACAAAGTTGCCGGCTGGAGCCTCTCGGGAGGGAAACAGCGAGGGAGAGAGCCGCCATTAACGCGCTCTAGTGGGCCGTCGTGAACGTGACGTTAATGGAAAAGGGAGAGAGAGCCTATTTGACTTTGCGGGGATGCATTAAGATATAAAATAAATAAATAAATAAAATGTTGTGTTTGTGGAAATTAAATTATCTTGATTGGAGAAAGTGTTCAAGGATGAGAGTGGAGAAATTAACTAAATTGCCTATTTATCATTTTTATATGGAGATCTCTTTTCGGCGAACCATTTCTGCGATGACAAATCAGCAGGTTTACAGCTGCTATCAAAAAAAAAAAAACGAGGAAAAAAAAAAAAAGACCCTCCATAAAACACGAGATGAAAAGCATTTTCCCCTGGCAGCTCGGAATACACTACTCGGCATTATGTATCTACCGACTGCAGGTTTAGTGTCGTTCAGGACAAACTGGCGTGGAATAAATTTGTGAGTCATTGCTCTCGGGGAATGGCTGCCGCTCCCTCAGGAAGCCGGGCTTCAGCGGCTGGTGGCATTACATATTCCAAGAGGATGCCTCTCGTCGTATTAGCGTTCCCCCCCCCCCCCGGGACCGCCGCTAACAGGCTGCGGGGAGCGAGCTTCCAGGCCTCCGAGGCTTCATCAGCATGCCTGCCTGCCTTCCTCCGCCACTGGCTTTCAGCACGCCCACACTTGCAATAGCAAACAGCTACTCTCACACTTTAAAATCCCATAATGCACCATATCTACGAGTGTGGGATGAACAGTCGTTAAACCGAGTGCGTCGTTTAAACAGGCGCCGTGAAGGAAAGTCGCTCCTGAGAATATGTGCGGCTATTTGCAGGAGATCTGCGTAGTTAACAGCGAGGAGGAATGAGGAATCTAAAAAAAAAAAAAAAAAAGATTAATTAAAGAGATGAAAAGACTAAATCACTGACGTGTCTGAGACGCGGCACGTCGAGGGAGACATTAAAACCAATAAGCAATTAAAGATCTGTTGCCGTTTATGTTTTCATGTGAAACTGCTTCTGACCTCCAGAGGTTAAAAGAAACCTGCCGGAATATTTTAAGTGATATACAAGTATTTTGGGGAAACTGATAGCAGAGTGGTAACAATGGACACGATATGGGTCAATACGCTCTGGACAGCAGGTCCGTTATTTGGCTCTCAACCACAAATAATCAGCAATAATCGGTTATATTTTTGTGCAATAGATTTGTATAGGTAGAACTTGTGTCTATCTATTTATTCTAAATGTATACCGTCCACTTTGTACAACTTTGTATTTAATTGTTCCATCATCATGTCACTATTTCGATTTTTTTGAGGACCGCAATGGAAATAAGTCTCTTTTATGACTTTTTTGTGTATTTTTTGTTTATTTACATGTCATTGTAATAATTAATATACATATGTGTATGTTTATATTCTTTATGTACATGCGGAAAATCCAAATAAACTAAAATGAAATGAAATCTTCCCCTTCCCTTGTTGATATTTCCAGTTCCGCTCTTAATGGGAAAAAGATGATCAGATTTCTAAAAAAAACAACTTTGTGATCACTGTCCACTTGTTTTGTTTGGCACTTGTCAAATTCAATGAGTGTTTATGTACAAAACCTTAATAGAAATTTGTGTTTAATGTCTTTTTAGCCATCAGAGGCCAAAAAGTAATAAAAGACATAAATGTCAGATTATTTCAAATCACTGGTCTTTACATTGTTGACTGAAGATCTGAACATGGTGTAGAAACTGTATTTTATGTGTTTGATAAATGATAAATCAGACGGCGTTTCGTCATACAGGGTGTGCAGCGAAGAACTATTAAGAAATGAACAGGAAAGGTGCAACTGTGTGTATTCTGGGAAAACCAAACTGCAGTTTTCCACAAATAAACTCAATATTTTGACGTTGTTTATGTATGTTTGATACCTACAGTGCCAAACAAACTTCCAATACGTCTTGTTTTTTTTACTGAATTTAGAATACTGCAGGAAATAATGCAAACTGTGCTTCTTTGTCGCGGAATACAAAGTTATCAAAGTTAACATTCCATTTTGTGGAATTAAACCAAATCCAAAAAAATAATCGAACTCTTGGAAGAATCTTTTACAGCCTCGACTTCTGCACATAAAACTGAGAAAATGAAAAACTAAACATCTGTAAGCCGGACGATTCAAATCTCAGCTGGATGTTAAAGACAATTAACTTAATAAGTTAATGTAAGCAGGTTAAACTCACTTCTAAAGACGAGGTGAATTCTAACGATCTTTAAATGTAGCTACAGTTTGTTAGACAGACAAGTAAAAATAAAAAATGTAAGTTTCAATTTGAGTTTCCCGTCACCAGAATACCAATGAGCAAAGCAAAACATCTAAAATACCAACATCGAGTAACAAATGTCATTTATGCCTGAAAATTAATCAAATATTGTGTGGTTTCATAAAATGTAACACATATTAGGCACCGTTTAATTAATTCAATGACTTATTGAATGAACGCTTCAGTTTTATCCGCTGACCTAATAATATAGACATCATCATAATAATAATAATACAGATGATTTCCAATCAAATTCCCCCATGAGTTCACAGCACGCACAAGTTCGTCGTCGGGGCCACAGACGGTAAAACCTCTGAGCTTTTGTGCAGCGTGAGTCACGGTCGTCGCGAGAGCCGAGAGACAAACTGCTCCACGGTGGATCTCTGACAGCGAGGTAAAGGCGCGGCGACGGACGCCGCAGAAGAAGGAAAACACAGTGGAAGTAGCGGAGGTCGGCGTTGCACAGTGTTTTCTGCGAGACCAAACGGTGTCCTTGTAATTAAAAAGTGTGTTTTTAGCCGGAGCTCAACAGCCACGGATGAGCACACCCAACCGGGGGCAACGTAAAGCAAAACAAGCATGAATAAGGCAGCAGGACTGAGGCTTGTCCGCCCACTGCTTAGCGAACATATACACTGAAATATTCATTCACCCAGAACACCTTCACTCGGGCAGCTCCACCTAATTTAAACTCTGGATGTCATTTTAAACGAGCAGGGAGGCTTGAACCAGTGGTTACTAACCTGGGGTTGTGCATAGTTGTTGTTTTTTTTTTAGAAAAATGCACTGCTCTTTTACTCTTTGAATAAATACTCATTTGAATTTGAATTTAAATATTAATACCGTTTGCCTGCCTCTGAGAGAGGCAAGGGGCACACTTGTTTTTCTTCTGCCAGATTTTCGGCGCGTCAGAACACGTGGAAAATTCAGGAATAGTATGAATCCTGTCAGAAGTGAAAGAATATGGTTTTTTTGGAAGAGGGTCAAACTAACATTGGCGTTTGCCGGGAGAAGCAAAATGTCCCCACACGGTGACGGCGTAATGTCAGGCGAGCTCACAGGGCCGCTCATCCTGCTGCTGAATGAATGAATTTAAATGTATTAAGTCCTGGTATCTGTGTCTGTGGCGTTATTGGAGGACACACACACACACACACACACACACACACACACACACACACACACACACACACACACACACACACACACACACACACACACACACACACACACACACACACACACACACACACACACACACACACACACACACACACACACACACACACACACACACACACACACACACACACACACACACACACACACACACACACACACACACACACACACACACACACACACACACACACACACACACACACATCACTTCACAACCAGCAGAGATCTTCGCCTCGTCCTGCAGCATCACTGAGAGGCGAGTGACTGAATGAGGACACTGATGGTGAAGCAGCTTCTCTCTCCTGCGATATCATCAGCAAAGTGACTTTTCTGTCAGACTCACATACACAACAAGGATATCTCAGGTTCATACAAACACACCGATGGTGTCCACTCTAAAATCACGCCGTCGACATTCCTTGCATGCAGAGTGGAAACTATCTATGCAGCTGCTTGGGAAGCACTGACAGGCGGTGTAGTGGTTAACACTCCAGTTTAACAGCGAGCATGTTTACAGTTTGCATTGGGGACCTTTCTACGTGGAGTTTAAATGTCCTCCCAAAGTCCAAAAACATGCATTTCAGGGTCATTTGCGACTCTAAATTGGCTGCAAGTGTGAATGTGAGTGGCTCTATCTGTCGCTCTGCGGAGAAATAAATAAGGAGAAATAAATAAGGAGAAATATTCCAATGAAAAAGAGGCAAGAGAAGAAGGTTTTCTGGTGAAACTTCCTTTGAAATGTCAATAAAAAGTAATTTTTTTGGGGGGGGGTAGTTTTCAGTACGGCGAAAACAAACAGGAAAAGCTGGTTTACTGTAAACAAACTCGTCAGGTTATTTGCACGCTCGGCAGCAACGCTGCTTTCCTTTTGAAGTCGTGTTTGTGTTCGTCTGGTGAATGCAGGTCAAACGCCGACCCTGCGCTTGGCTCAGCTCTCCATTTCTTTTTTTCTACCCACCCCTGAGGGAAACATCTGTCCTTTTAGCTGCTACAAGCTCGCAGCACCCGTGCGTGCGTGCGTGCGTGCGTGCGTGCGTGCGTGCCCGCAGTTTGAAGGTGAGCAGGTAAAATGCAGAAACCGCTGAGGTTTTTTTTGTTGTTTTTTTTTTTGGGGGGGTGAAAACAACAACCTGCTGTGACCAAAAGTCCCAGCGGGTAGTTGGGAGAGTTGTTAAACTAAAAGGCAGACAGCTGACACTCCCCGCAGAGGCAGTCGGGGTCATGAGTTTCACACTGTTATTTACCGTTACAGATGCTGCCTGCTCTTTTCGCTGTTGCTTCAGTAACGGTAGTTTCTAGGAATTTGTATTCACCGAGCCTCGCAGACAGCAACGCAACGCGAAGCTCCGAGCTGAGAGATCGGTGACGCAACACTCAATATCTACCGAACAGCCCGCAGAGTACCATTAGCATCAATACAGCCACGCCGTGAGGAGGAATTCGTGAAAACGTCCATGTTAAAGAATGAGTTCTAAAAGTTTGGACTATTTGTTCGTACGCATATCTATATACGGTTTATGGTATTTATGTATGATTGCTGTTGCTCAAGTCATTTGTAGTCTTCTGTTCTTTATATTGTGTAATCTACTTCTCCACTCATCTGTATAAACTAATGTATAAGCATTAAACATATTAGGATAACATTTAAAATTCTTGTTTAATCTTTTTTCATTATTGCCCAGTTGTTACATTTCGGGTTTTATTACTTTATATTTTATAACATTTCGGGTTGTTGTTCCATATCGGGCTCTAAACAAGGCAAACGTTACCCTGAAGAGAAGCACCGTGTCAGACAGGATTTCAGGATATTCAAGTCAGTTGTGACGTCTTTGTTGGTGATTAAACTCAAACAGAAAATCTGATTTTCCACCAGGCGGCATCATAACAGAATTTCCTCAACAATTTAGACTTTTTTCTAAGTTTTGTTTAACCATTGTTTATGAAAGTTTAGTCTTTCAAAATGTTGTTGCACCAAAACAAAATCAACATTTGCAGTTGCTCTTATGTGGCTTCAAATCCCTTTAAAAAAAAGCGAGATCATATCATTCATATTATAAATGATTTTCACCAACTGGGTGGAGAATTTGTGGGAAACTGTCATTTCACACTAACATTTAAAAGGACATGTTGATATTCTGAGGCGTGTTTTTCTCCGAGCGCTCATCAGTGTTTGGAAATGAGTGCGGTTCAACTGAAAAAGGCTGTTTGTGAATCGATCGGGAGTGAAAGACATTTCAATCAGACGGCGGCCGGGCTGCTCGACCACCATCAATCAAATCGGGGAAAAACCACAAACACAACGACCAAATGAAGCAGATCAATGGAGCTTTATAGTGATGCACTTTCCATAAACTACACATAAAGATGTTGCTTACATTCCTCTAATGTGTCATGAATGTTTAATGCCATACATGAGGACTCGGAGCCTCATTCTAAAGGGGGGGGGGGTCTGTAACTGTAAGGTTTTCGTGCAACTGACCGATTTCCATCTCGATGAAAGTGGCCTCTTCTGGAAGAGCTCGCGGCAGCACGCCAGGGTCGCTGAAGCTGGTCCTCAGCAGCATGGCCATGACGAAGAGGAAGAGCACGGCGGCGAAGACCGGGATGGCAGGAGACAGATGGAGAGCCAGGTACGGACATCTGAACACAAAGACATTGTGAATTATCATACTAAGAAATAAGGTTGAAGTGTGGGTTAACACAAAATGTATTTCCATAGCACCTTCAATGCAGCTCAATTAAAATGGATGGATGGACAATAAAGATGATCAAATACCTGATCTGACAGAAAAAAAGAATTGAATGGTAAGAAAAACCCTTTAAGATGTATATTCAACTCAACTTTACTTCTAAAGCGCTTTAAAAACAACCACTGTTGAACCAAAATACATAAATAGACATAAAAAGCTAAAAACATGAGGCGGGATCGGTTAAAAAAACAAACTATAAATAAAAATAAATAAATAAAATTGCAACAAATAAAACAGAAGTAGATCCTCAAGGAGGATTAAAAGCCGAGTGAATAAAAACAGATTTTAAGATTATTCTTCGAAAAGTAGTAATAATGAAAACAATTAGATAAAACAATATAGCGACCAAGGAAAAAGCGCTGAAATTTAAACAACAAAATCAAAGTGAATTAATTCTTTAATTGTTTTGGGGAAAAGATTTCAACATGTCCAGATGCTCGCAAATCCTCAGGCAGATGAACCAGAATCTCTAAAAGTCATGAGGTCACACGGGCCCACACAGCATAAAACTATGAACTTCCTCGGTCCATTACAGCACAAAGTGACTCTAATGAGTCACTTTTCTATTATAGAATTCTGACACGCCCCATTGAAAAGTGATCCACTCCCATTAAGTCATCGAAAAGTGACCTATGCAACAAGTAATATTTATATTAAATATCTACATTAAAACATTTTTATTCGCAAAAAGGGGGTCACTTTTCCATGGGGTCAGAATTCTCTATGACACCGGGTCACTGAGGTCACGCCGCCACACTGGTTCGTATTTTGAACTGGTGTTCAGGGTGAAAAGTCACACACACTGTGAAAGCTGCCCCCATGCCGAAGTCACGACTGTAAAACCAAAAGCGTCACGCCTCGGTGCCCTCACCTTTCTTGAGGGGTGTGGGGGAACATTAGCGTGGCTGCGTCCGCCAGGCCCGGTGGGATTAGACCCAGCAGGGCTCCTCCGATAACGCAAGCCGTAACAGACGTGAGCTGCGGAGCAAAGCGCTGCGACAGAGCAGCGGCAACAAAGGCTTCCACGTGCAGTTATTAATAGTTAAACTGCAAGGCCTCGTCTTGCCCCCGCGACGCTCAGATCATATATTCATAATGCAACACTAATGTTGCACTGCAGGACTGGAAGGGACGAAGCAAGATCCCAAACACAATCCCACTACTGTACCGCATGTCAGCCATGACACGGCACCACTATACTGCATAGAATGCATGTTTTCCTTTATGTTCAGATTAACAATACATGCTCAACACAGGCAAAGCTGGAATAATATGTATAATATCATAATCGACTGTTTTCAAGCAGAAAATCGCAAACATTTGACGCTTTTCTCGCGTTAAGTGATAATAAACTGAGGAGGGGTGTCAAGCATTTAATCTCGAGCGGGGCGGACAGGTAGATTAGAGCCGTAATAATATTTCATTTTGAAATTTAAAGTTTTTCTTGGTTGTGGCGTGGACTGTATGTGATGAAAACGGGTATATTTTCACAAAAAAACAAGCAATTGCCAACACAGATTACTACAATCTCAACATAAAGTCAATTCTAATGAAATGTTGTGGTGCTAAATACACTGAAATGACAAAAATATATATATATATATATATATATATAACTATGTTATACATATATTTTACAAACTCACAGAATGGCTTTAAGGCTGCTTAGTTTACATTTTCGTAAAGACGACGTCACTCGCTTTCATGGCAGCATCACGAACATCTCAGCTCGGGTCTCAGTGTTGTGTCGCATCTTTAGAAATGTGTGAAGAAAAAAAAAAGTGTGTTTTCTATCAAATTTGTACCATTTGCTTGGTGGTTTAAGGGGCCACATCGGAGCTTCTTGCGGGCTGGTTTTGGCCCACGGACCTTATGTTTGACACTCCTAGGATCATCATTTCACTTTGATTTCTGGACTTAAAAGGTGCCGGCTTGTCTTTGAAACATAATTGAATATCTTAGGTGTGTGTCAGTGTCTAAGTATGTACGTACACTTTTTATGGCCGATGTACAAAAGAAAATTAAAAGTGTTTTTTTTTTTTTGCATTAATTGATTATGGGCTTTTGACGCGATTGGTTTGATTGGGATTTGAAGAATCTACCTGTATAGTTTTTCTTCCATTACAGCGTAAATGTGCACAGAAACTACAAAAAAACTAACTGATTTGACTGTTGTGCACTTGCTACAGACTTAAACATGGTTGTTTTATCCTGTCTGGGCGGTGTTTTCATTCTCATAGAGCTGAAGGGAAGTTTAAAAGGAAATGGATGCAACCGAGGGAAGAAAAACTGTGACTCGGCAAAAAAAAAAAAAAAAAAAAAAAAACACGTCCAAGAACAAAGTCCACCCGTGTAACCACCGGGGCTCGGCACGTCGACGGAGCGGGTTTGTCGGCATACCTGAACGACGGCAGCCGTGCAACACCTGCAAGACTCGTCTGGGCGGTTTTTTCCCGCAGAGCCGTTTTAATGGGAACAAGGAGCAGAGCTCAGATCAATAGACGTTTCCAGTGGCGCGGGCCTGCGAAGTGTGTTTTGCTCCAGCAGGCAGCAGAGAGCCACGTTCAGGCTGGGAGGGTGAAGCTCCGGCGATGGAGTGTGATTCCTGTAATGATGACTGGCCGGTATTCGTGGCACTCTCCATCAACGCTTCCCATCAAGAACCCCACCCCCCACCCCCCACCCCCGCCCCAAGTGTCCTTCCTGGATGTGACCGGTTCCTCTGAGAGCAGGGTGGTGCTGCTGGATCGGTGACGCTGCGTGTGTTCATCAGTCACCACTGTGGCAGCAGAAAAACTGGATTTAATCAGCCGATCGGCTCGTGAGCGCCGAATGTTTTCATGTTTTCATCAGCACGGCGCCCATCAGTCAGAATAAACCAAACCACTCTCACGTGGTGCTCGACGCTCCGGGTCTTCCTCGCCGCTGCATCCTCACACAACAATCTGCCTCGAAACAATCTGCAGAGATAAGTTAACCTGCTGAACTAGTCCTCCCTGTGAAGCTGCCAGAGAAGACGCACTTCGTGAACTGCACAGGGTTAAAAAACCCCGCCGACAGGTCGCCACTGCATCCCAGCACAAACAACATATTCACGTCTACAGCAGGGTCAAGGTCAGCAAGGTCAACCATTAACCTCAGAAATGTCCTTTTCTTTTTGGACTGTAGAAGGAAACTGGCGTTTTCAGAGCAAACCCAGGCGCGCACACAGAGAACATGCAGACTTCACAGGGAAAGGTCGAGCCCAAAACAAATGAGATGAGTCGAATTCTTGCACAAGCTTGAAAAGACAAACGTGTAACTTGACTCGGTTACAAGGAAATTCACATCAAAATATATCCAATACTTTAAGTTGGGCCATGTGACTTCATTTTTCAGAATAAATCCACTTCTCACTAGATCAGTAAAACTGGTTCAAGTTGTCACGTCGTAGTGGTTTGCATTGTTCTGAAGGATTCTGCATTCTTAGGAGTATGAAAGAGAATCCAGGAATATTTCTATTAAAGTACTGAATGGACAAAAAAATTCATTTTGCATGTTTGCAGATCATTAAAATCAACTTGAGGGTAGAACTGCGACGCCCTCATCTCGCCCTGTGCTGAAGTGTCCTTGTGCAAGACACTGAACCACAGGTTTCTCCCATGTGACTGTGTGAGTAAATGGGTGAACGTGACTGATAAATTCCCTTTAGAGAACAAAATAATACAAAAGCACCGCGTTTCCTCGCTCGTCTTTCTGTGGGCACGAGCGCCGGGGCCGGAGTCAAGTGTGGGAGTGGGCGAGCGAGATGCTGCTATTTTTGTATGAGAATACGTGTAAAGTAGGTTTTCCAATGTTTATGTTTGTTTCCAGTGTTTTATGATATTTGCAGAATCTCCCTTGGAAATTAGATGTCATTATAATACTTTTTTTTTCAAATTCAACAACAACACGACGGGAGACATAAGACACTGAGGTAGAAGACTCTGCCTTGAAAGGTGAGAAATCTTTTATGTCACAGAATTAAAGTTGCAGCACCAATGATCACTGAGCCTACAGTCAATACGTACTGGCAGTCCACTTTTGTTCCACATTTCCTTGATAAATACTTAACAGTTGTGAGCGGTTGCCGTCCTCCATGAGTCATCACCCTACGAATGAATTATGAACCGGCTTTAGTGGGCGGGCCTCCGCAGCAGCCCGCTGTCATACAAACATCTGTGCACTGGGATTCGGACTGTTTCTAGGCCACTGCGAGAAAAAAAAAAAAAAAACCAACACAGGGTCATAAACGCTGCTTACCCTCGCTTTTTAAGTTTTATTTCAGAATAGAAACAAAGCAAGTCAATGTCTGCCCAGCTTTGATTGGTGGCGCAGAGAGAGAGAGAGAGCAGGCGTGTTTATGTGCTTTTCTACAAACTGAATCCAGCTCGTTCCCTCTTTTGTATAACAAATAGAATTCAATCCCAGAGCATCAAATTTCATAAGCATGAATACGGGCCCATGAAATAAAGCTGATCTGAGAACCCGGAGGTGTTTTCTTCCCGTAAATGGGATGTAAGCAAACTACTACCCGATTGCTTCACGCTGTGTAAATTATTCAAATGGTGAGTATCAAACTATTAACAGAGCGATGACGTATTCATGCAGCTGCTCGTTCACTCATCGGGGGGGGTTTGAAAATGACACAGTCATGTGATTGTGAGGGTTTTTGACGTGCAAACTTTTGCAAAGATAGAAAAAGTTCAGGTAATTAGCTTTAAATGACTTTTCAACTAAGAACTATAGAAGTGAGCAGTTTTTTTTAAGTCAGTGATGGAAAGTTCAGGGATTACCAAACTTCTGAGGATCAAATCTGTGATGGAGGCGCATGACTTTATTCAAAACTTTTCAAGCAAATTATTTACAAATGTTCTGAATTGTCAGTTTTGAGAACCGTCACCCAGGATATTGTCAGCACCAACAAGTGAAAAATGTTTCTGGGTTTGATAGTGAAACTTCAGATTAAAAGAATTACATTTTGGTGAATTTTACCGCTGCGTATCGTAACAGGTCCATTTTGAAATGAATAGTACGCAATGACTCCATGTTTTCCTCCAGTAAAAGATGAATCGGTTCAGTAGTACTTAAGCACATCTTTGTGTTTGAAGATCTGCAGCTTTCAGGGTGGTAAACTGAATATTTTGCTCATAAATAATAAGGAACATTCTTTCAAGGACTGAAAAAAAGAATTAATCAACTTCTACAATAATGATCAGGAAATCATCGGTCCTTCTGTTCTATATACTGATCCATGCAAGTCAATGCCAGGTAACCAAATAAGATTATATTATTATAAAATATGTTTACATAACAATGTTTTTTTAAAGGGCCGCTGATTCAATACTTCCCATAAACACAGCTGAAGCTACAAATGAATGTATTCAGCTGAAGGTTTAACGTTCTTTCAACTGTCAACCTGTTATAAATGGAAATTCATCAAGCAGTTTCTGCATGAGACTCCACGACAGAGATTTTAAAACACACGTGCATCGGTCACTAATGGAATGGAATGAAATGCCCTTTGGACGTGAAGCCCCGCAGTTTATAATGCGACGTCCGGTTCATACCACTCCTCTTCGTTATGCAACATTTAAATACCATATGAGGGAGATGAAACGTCGGCGCCGGGGTCATCGCGGACCTTTTACTGGGATTAAAACTACGTTCACAGATGTTGCATCACGGAATATTAGTAAGAGAAGTCAAGGCTGATGAGGAAAAAAGCAACGGCTGATTTAACAGAGGAGTTGACGAGGCATTAACGTCCGTTCTATTTCAAGTCAGTTTATAAAGGAAGCAGAGGAACGTCTTCTCCCCTGTATGGCTCAGGATGTGGACAATAATATATCACTTCAATCCTCCACACTGAGGCAGCACTCTGCTCCTGACAGGGAGGCTCCCGGAGAACAAAGCCTGCAGATCACTGTTACTGTAAATGGAGCATGCACCCCTCAATAGGGCATAAATCACGTTATTGCTCATTTAGCTTGGGCCTGCAGCCGCTCTCTGATTGGCTGGCGGGGGAAGACAGGGTGGGGTGGGCTGCTGAGGGAGGCTCAAGGGTCTGTTACTAGATTCCCTTAACCCCTCCCCTCCCCTCCCCTCCCCGACTGCAGCTGCTCGCTCTGCAGCCTCGGCCCTGCGCCTCCACGGCTCCTTTATTACACCTACAGTTTACGAGGAGGACGACAAGACGTGCAAGTCAGCGGGGCGGCTTGAATAAAAAACGGCACGCGAAAGGAAAGGCCGGGCCTGATTACATTCCCATCATGCACATATGTTTTCTTCGATCCTGTAGCCAAGCGTCCCACAGTGGACAGACTGACGACACACACGGCCCTTGTGTTCCAGTTTCTGCCTGCCCCATCCAAGCTCCATAGGTGGCTTTCCGCAGCCACATTTGCATGCGAGCCGAAATGGGAACCAAACCAGCGAGCAATCCTGCAGATACACACACATGCCATAAAACTCTGGGAACTCCCAGTTACCTCAGCTTTCATCAAATACCCAGTTCAGTAAAAACCTGCACCGGTTCACACGAGAAAGCCTCAAAACCAACAGGTTGATCAGGTCCCGTCCTCAAATTAATACTGCCCGGATAAAAGAAAAACAAACCATGACTGGGCCCACCCCTTCAGTGAGTAATTTGTTTACTTGCTCCTAATGAGTCTTTCCATTTATGTATTCGGCTGCTTGTTTCCGCAATTTAGCACAAATTAAAGTGGCCAGAGATCTCTGTGCGCTGGGGGGGCCGATGGCCGGTGATAAAAGCCGAAACGTCCCCGGGCGTTGGGACTGGAGCCAGGCGACGCCGGGACGCTGAAACCCCCCCTCTGCACGTCGACGCCACGGTGCAACGCAAACCCCAGCCACACAACCGGGCGTGAGGAACAAGTTCTCCAGTGCTTCAAACTATTAAAGACTGAATTACATACAAAAGCTTATGTTTCCAGGCCCTGTGTCAAATATTCTGTGTTCTTAATACACTAGATCCAATTTCACTTCATCATATGGCGACAGGTCAAAAGTCAGAAGCACAAACGATGGAACAAGAAAAAAAAGTGACTGAAAACAAGAAAGACTAAACCGAAGCTGTAAAAAATGCAGACAAGCAGATGATTTGAAGAAAAGACCAATTTAGTGCAGTTGTGACTTAGTTCAAGAAAGATCGAGGAAGACATCCCCGTCGTCATCACATACTTAAATATAACGCAATTAATATCGTGCAACAGGAACTCCAACAAGTGTTTCCACTTGTTTTCTCAAAACATTTACTGCGGTTTGATAATGAAAGACGTGTTTGCATCGATTTAAACATTGCGTGTGTTGTTGCGTGAGGTAAAGGGGATTAGTGTGTTGACTATTTGAAGACAGCACAGGTCACCAGTCCATTACAGAGTAAACACACACGCCAACATGCATTTTAGCCAGTTCACCTCAAACAAGTTTTTTTGGTGCAGGAATTAAAGCATAAGACTCAGAAAAGACATTATTTTTGGTGGTTTTAGGGAGTTTTATGTTTCTTTGTCGTAGAGAAGCACGATATTATGTGAATTGAGATGAATACAAGCACTCAAACACATGATCTGAGTGTCTCTGCGCTTCAGTCTATGGCGGTTCAAGTGGTGTTTTGTTTTTCACATTAATGTTCTTCTCTTTTCCGAGTGACGTATGGTCCCACCGACCGCGGGTTTCCTTTGGTCGCGTTATTTGGCAGCTGTCGGCGTTTTCTTTCTGTCGAACTGGTGAGTCACGTCAGAGGTGAACGTTTTGACTGGAGCGCATCTTCGTGCCATCACAAGTTTTCAAACAGCTTGTTCACACTCATATTTGTATCCATGCAAACGTCGGCCTAAAGACCTGTTTTAGTGTGAATGAATTAAAATAAAGCTGAGCTGCATCACCTGACGTTGAAAATACCGACGTGGTTAAACGAATCATAAACTCATTATCGGGTCATTTAAGTCAATGATTGCACAGACAGAAAACTCGGTTATTGTTACAGTGCTTCGATTAAACATAACCACATTTACAAACAAACCTAATACAGAAGAAGGTTTTAACTCTGACTGGTTTCAAGCAGATATGCATCTTCTTGCCGTGTAATGGCTGATTCCACAATCGCCCCCATGTCGTCTGGGCTTAATCTAAACCCGGGATATCACGCCCCACGCGCACACACACACACACACACACACACACGATGATTATGTTCCTCTGTAATATGAACACGGCGAGCTAATGAGCCTCCAGCCATTAAGTCACCACAATGAATCGGAGTCGGACAAGAGCTCCTTCTGTCCAGACTCGGAGGAGAGCAGGAGGCCATTAATGTGCAGGGCAGCGAGAGGCGGTGTGGGTCTGGCTCAGTGTAAGAGCAGCTACTTCCCCTCCCTGCTCTGCTACGCTCTCAATCCATCCGGCCTGGCGGCTGCACACACGCCCACGGCGGAGAGGTTAGACTGCAGGATATTGTGCTTAATCATTATGCTTCGTGGGTCACTTAACAACTGGCAAAGGACAGAAACAGAAAGAGGGAAGTACAGCAAAGCTATACGAGCCTCATTGTTCTTTTTTTTTTTTTTTTTAAAGCACTGTTATACACGTCCTCGCTGACAGGATTCAGGTTGGCAGGCCGGATGTGAGCAGGTGGGCAGTGTGTGCCGGGATAATGAGCCCACCGGCCTCGATCCAGAGTGACGGACCGAGACAGAGCTGCTGAGATGACAAAAATGAAAAGGAGCTCTCCCTTTTTTTCTGAAAATCCAACACGGAGCTGGACAGCTCAGCTCATTAAACATTCAGCAGCTCAGTATGTGGTCAGTCTTCACCCTTTCTTCTGACAGGAAGTGATTTCAGACCAACAACAACGTGAATCCACAAACAAATCAAGGCCAAACGGGATCAGATTTCAGTCGGACAGAACAAGAAAAGACTCATCATGGGAATAAAATGACCTCTAAATACGTCAAAAAATCCAAAATACTCCTCAAACATCAGCAAACATCAACTACAAACACAAGAAGGGACTAATTTTAGATTCGCAGCAACATTTCTGGAAACCTTTGAGTAAAAATGGCAAATATTTGCTGCTTTGTTTGCAGCTGCTCCAATGTGACGACTCTCTTTACACTGTGATAGTTTAATAATAACCAGGATACAGGATATTTAATTCTCTTATCTACTGTGATAAAAAAAATATATAAAATATTGAATGGATTATCTACAGTTCATGGAAAGCACATGTTGAGGTATGTATTGTCAAAATAAAGTGATGAATGTGTTTGGGAAGAATTCACTATTTTTTTTTCCAGTTAAATGATAAATCTTATTTTGTTTAATTATGTTACAGACACTGACAGTTTTTGATGGCTGAAATTTGAGTGATATCTGACTGAAACGTCTCAAGAATCCTCCTGATTTTGCCTGATCGATGAGTCGTTGCAGAGATTCGAGGACTGCAGATCCACCCGGGGTGAACTGGGAGACGTGATGCGGTGCAGGTGACCCTGAGTGTGGGTCGTTTGGGAGGCAGGGGGACTTACTCGAAAGCGAAGAAGAGGGCGCAGGTCCCCACGATGAGGAAGAGGGTCAGGTAGAAGACCCCTTTCTGTCGCGCCATCATCACGCGCCCGTCGCAGCAGAACGTGTTTTTTCCCGGGAGTTTCTCCCATTTTCGCGCCTTCCTCGTGATCATCACCGCCGACATGGTGATGTTTTTGTTGTATTTGCTGTTATTTATCCAGATCGGGCTTCAGATCACTTGTATATTCTGCAAAACGATACAGACAATAAGCCGAGAGGGACTGGAGAGGATTTACGCACATGTGGTCTGTTTTTTTTGGTGTTAATACTCACTCACTGATGTTAAAAGAGAGAAACAGATGTGGAGCAGTATCCTTAAAAGCGTCGCAGTCACATCATCATCATCATCATCATCATCATCATTTCTGATCCATTTGGTTATTTTATTTCCCGTCTTGACCGCAGCGTGTCATCCCTCCTCCACCGAGGGTCGAATAGATGAACAACCCCACAGTCTTCACGGTCCACACTGGAAGGCAGAATCCCCCGGGTTCCCGGCAGAGAGCTGGAGATCCAGCCGGAGCTGTTGCGTCGGGAGCGCGGCGGACCTTGACCGGTTGACATTCATATCATCCCGATAAATCAGAAACGATCGTTGAGCTGCTGCGCCCTCGCATATGTTGGACTATGATCCTGCCTGCTGGGCAGGATCTCTCGCCCATGGCATAAAGAAAACGACCGTGAAGAGATCATAAAATAATGTCTCGAGTATTAAAAGCTGTTAAACGTCTTCTCTCTCTCTCTCTCTCTTCTGTTTTTTCTTTTTTTTTTCCCGCAGGATGCCAGCTCGGTTTTAGTCACTGGCAGCAGGAAACACGCCTAGATTGAAATGTCTAATCTTAAAGGGGCAGAACAGGTGAAAGGAGAAGGAACAAAGAACACAAAACCAAGGAGACTGTGTACAAATGTAGGAGTGTAAATATGAAAAATATATATACACAACATACTGAGGTGCCGAATAATATACAAACATAAAACATGGATATTTGGATTGGAACGATTCCTCTATTGTGAGAATGTTTCCTGGGAATGAAGCCTTTATTTCATTATAAAAGGAACATGCATTTGAGGCATGTGCAGCAAAATATTTGTGTGGCACACATCAAAAACCATGTTATTGTGACCCCAGTAGTGGGTCACAACCTTTGTTTCCCTCCAGATTTCTAGTTCTGTTAGATTCTATAAAATGTGTAATTCTGGATTTTTTAATTCATTTTTTTTTACATTTCATTTCTGCAGTTCCAGGGCAGGCAAAGGGCTTTCACAGGGAATCAACAGGATCACAGATCCCAGGATAGGAATCATACTGATACAGGAACTATCCAAAATGCTGGAATCTTGATTTTACATGTATGTAAAGCTTTATATACTATTATATAAGCTGTTATAGTTGGATTGAGATTAGCGTTGGGATAAAGGAATGAGCAATACATTATGTCACTGAGTCGCTCACACAAATGACGCCGTAAAATGTAGAACCTAATGTCCTATATGAGAGTTTTCTCATATAGGACACATATTCATAGGAATGATTGTTTGTTGAAAGCGCCACACCATTTGTTAGTATTATGGCCTCACAGTAAGAAAGACCTCTTTGGAGTTTGCATGTTCTCCTAAAGTTAGTCATCTGGAGCTATGACCCCAGCCTCCCCATGCCCCTAAGTTGGATAGAGCAGTGTGGAAGATGAGTCGTTTTTGAAAGCATTGCTGCAGAAATAAAAATGAACTGTCACACCGTAACTATCTGTGTCAGACATGAGTAGCTGGCAGCCTGCTGATGCATGCTTTCACAGGTGACAGTAAGACGATGGTCATTCTATTCACATTTAAACCAAACAGACTTAGAAAAAGAAAATAATGTCACATCTTGTGTCACCTACAGTCTCAATGTGTTTGCTTCTATGTGTCAAGAGTCTATAGGAGCCTCTTACAAATCAGTACCCAGAGAGCATGTTGATCCATAGTTGACTTGCACTTTGGTTCCTGATAAACTGAAATATTTACATGGGAGATTTTGTCACTCTGGACAGCAGTCATCATCAGGAGCTTCCTTCATTCTCCACCTGCTCTGTCCCCAGACTGCCTGTACAGAAGCCCTCTCCCTTAATCCCACTATCCAACCTGAGCCATTTCCTCTGACAGTTCCTCCTTCTTTCTTATAGTCTGGCCCTTCATATCCCATCACCAAATTGTTATACGATTGAAGATTTCTTTATTCATAAAACCAGCAAAGAACAGAAATATTTTGCAGTATCTCTCCAGGGTGAACACAGAGCTTGATTGGCTTTTCATTCAGGAAGTGTCTGTCGTTGCTTCAGAGTAAGTTTTTATTCTTTTAAAATCAGTCATACAAATCAGGTTGTAGCTTTTTACCTCAATTGTTATTTTTTTTACCCCCGTAATGCATTTCACTCATCTTTATAAATATTTCTTTTCTATCCTTTTTATTGTTGTTATTTCGTGTGTTTCTACTGCAAAGAAAACAAGATTTGAAAAAAACAATTATAAGCTTTTAATCTGGTGCAGTGCATCTTTAAAAATATGTACAACGTTTTTTCTTTTTTTTAAATTGTGTTTGACTTTTTGTTCTCTCAATAAAGTTTTAATTTTTGAACCATCCCACGGACAAATGAGTCCGACTAGAAACGTAGCTGTGCACGGTTAGCTACTTCTGCTTTACTCGGTTTATATCGGATAAATCTGATAATCATTTAGATTTAAAATCCATCGGATTAATTCTTTTGGGTGTAGATGGACGGGGTGCCTTGTCTCCGTGTTTCTCGGAATGACGCTCAGCAGTTCAGGTATTTTTCCGTCATGTTTCGGTCGCTTGAAGGAACCAACGGAGATGCAGACTGTAAATAAAGAGACTAAAACGGATTAAAAACATGTTTCATACATTATTCTTCGTCTGTGGTTTCCTGTTAAATGTAATTTGTTCAAGACAAAACGACACAGATGGATGTTGTCCACAAAATATGCTTGTCGATGGAGAGGTCTGGGATATTTGACACCTGTTTTCATGTAATGAAGTAAAGTCTACAGAATGCTTAATTTCATTCTTTACAAAATGATCAAGACAACGAAAAGCTAAGGAAAATTTTAAATAATTAGAATCGTGATTTGTGATAAATAAAACTGCCCATATCACACACTTGACACGTAATCTTACACTAAAGAGGTTAAAAACTTAAAATCAGAAAATTTACGAGAAGTGGTCAGCATCATCAAGAGCTTGGCAATAATACTAATTTAAATTCACAAATACTCAAGCAATAAGTTTCAAATTAATTTAATGCTGCATTCTGGTATTTTGATTTAAATAGAATGTTCTTGTCATACTGTGGGAGAAGAAATCTCCCAAAAAATAAACATGCAAACACTGAATTGGAGCTGAATTTCTTATTTTGCTTATCCTGACGTTTTGATGGAAAATTTGATTCATACATCATCAAGGGCAGGAAATGAAAGCCAATTTATTCTTTGATGGATGATGGAAATAATAGTTCTTTCTATAGCTATTTTAAACGGGATAAACTGGAATAACACTGAATTGTAATGTTTCAGCGAAAGGAACAATGTTGAGAACTTTTATGATTTATCCTCTATTCAAGCTTTGAAAAAACATATAAATTGGTGTATTTGAGTGAACTAAGTCACATCCTATGTATTAATTCAAGCGCCAAGAAAACTTCAAATATCAAATCTTTGATGGACATATCTCTTCCTTAACCTCAGACGGTTTGCCGCTGCTCAGTCTGCTCCTGTATGATGTTTCTGTCCTGATTGAAAAATACATTTCTTGACGAGACTGTGTTTGATGCGGCATTGAAGCTGAACAGAGTTCATAATGTCACCCCATTCACCTGAGGCGTTTCTTTCTACCCTGGACCTTGTCTCACAGGCGATGTCTGCGCTCTCAAGGGGCTCTTGACTTGAGTTTGTGTTTACTGAAAGAAGCAGACGGATCGGTCCTCCTGCCCATTTTACCAGCCTGTTTGTCTCAACTGGATCTTCAGTCTTTGAGCGGCGCTCCGGCTTCAGACGAGGACTGTCAGATAGTTTGGAGTCAGGTAAAATAAAGTGGTGAAAAAGTTGTCAGACTTTACTGTACCATACCATTAAGTTCTCTTTGTGCCGTTTTATTTTTCCCTCCACAGTCTCCTCTACACTCGAAGAAGGGTAGAAAGAATGCGAGTGGGAATAAACTACAGCGAGTCCTCCAGGAGCTGCTGGAGCATCGTGGTGAGGCGTGGGTGGAGGAGCTGAGGAGGGAACTCCCTCGCAGCTTCCAGCGGCACGGAGACCTCGTCCTGCTGGGAGAGAACTGTTTCACTTCCCCGCTGTGGAAAAACATGGGTACTGCTTTGTGACTTTACCACGCTTCTCTTTTAAAGCTTCAAAATCGTTCACGTGGACAGTCGTTGACCTTTTCTTCTTTCACCGATTTAGGTGACGAGCTGTGGACGGCAGTGGCCGGAGGACTGGGAGCGAAGCGGCTGGCGAAGGTGAGCCGGATCTCCAGGGACGGGTTCAGGTCTCCCGTGGTGACGATGCTGCTGGGAGAAAACAGCTGGGTGAAACATGTGGACAATGGCATCAGGTGAATCTCAGTGACCAGCAGAGTGTTTCCTGCTGATTCCTTTATATATAAAAAAATAAAAAAAATAGATAATGATAGATTAATCGACTGTTGTTTCAGATACGAGTTTGATGTGACCAAGTGTATGTTCTCAGCTGGAAACATAACAGAGAAGCTCCGGGTGGCTGGATTTGACTGCACAGGCGAGACTGTGGTGGATTTATATGCAGGTAGAAAGATGCTTCTTTTGTATAAACAGAAAACACTTTACAAGTTTGTTATACTTGAATATGTATATTATTAGCCATAATATTGTTGATGATGAGTAACACATATGCATGTTTTCAATCATAGAAAGCTATTGGAATTGAAATATATGGGATGTGTAAAGAATGTTTTAACTCTATTTGTATGTGTACTCACCGTATATTTAGAGTTTGTGTGTGTGTGTTTGTGTCTCATTTGCCTCCGTCATTAAATTCCAAATGAAATTTTCAATTCATTTAAGATTTTTCCTGCGGCACAATTAGTTTTACACCAAAGTGAAGTCATTAAAACTGGTAAAATACGATGGAAAAGTTAAAGCAGGTTGTAAAATCGCGTGTAAAAGTGAAAGTAAACACTGTGAGTCTGCAATACACAATCAACAATAAAGAGAAGTTTTAGAAAATGATCCCCAAAACGTCTATTTTTGACTCCGGTGTGAATTTTCCTGTTTCTGCCAGGTATCGGATACTTCACCCTGCCTTATCTGGTGCATGCGAAGGCCTCTCGTGTTCTGGCCTGCGAGTGGAACCCGCACGCAGTCGAAGCTCTGCAGAGAAACCTGGAGGTGAACGGGGTGTCTGATCGCTGCACCGTTCATCAGGGAGACAACCGTCAGGTGAAGTGATGAGTGACAATAATACATCTAACGCGGCTCGACAACTCCTACTGCAGGAATAAAAGTGATGAGTAACGCCCTCTAGCGGTGAGGTTGTGATCAGACGTGGCCCAATTTTCCACTGATTTGCAGATAAAATCTTATAAAAAAAAAAAAAAAAAACTAAAGAAACTCACTGGAATCCCAGTTCTTCACCACAAGTATAACTTATAATTCATTAAATTAAAAGTAATCAGGGGCCATAATTATCACAATTAAGATACGACAACATGAAACATTTTAGATTTCCAAGTGTAGAAATAAAACAATTTCCTCTCCAATGATATTCAAGTTTTCTGAGATGGATTCATACAGTATATTCAAGATGTGCTTTTCTCCAATGCTTTAATAAATCTTTTTAGATATAAAACTATAATAATCTTAACCTTACTTTGAACTTCATCACACTCCTCCGATGTTAAATGTATTCAGTTGTATTAACTACACCGATTCCATTTATCACTCCATCTCCTCGCACTCAGTCACAGCTACTGAATATATTTTCAAAAGACAAATGTATTAATCTTTCTAAACACACTTTATCAAAACAGGATGGCAGGATACACTCCTGTGCGTTTCGTCAGTTCGTCACACAGCAAACAGTGATCGCCCTGCAGGGAATTTAGAATGACTGATGGATCAAACAAACACGTCTTTGGACTGTTGGGAAAAGGCCAAAATACACATTTAAAAAAAAAAAACACAGAGGCTCAGGGAGAACGTGCAAACACCACACTAAAGTGAAGGTTCAGTCTGATTATTTTATTATTGTTTTATATATTATTTGAGTAATATCCCATAATATCCCAAAAGTTTTACAGGTTATTAGAAAACAGGACTTCTTGGTAAAAAAAAAATTCTGTTTGATTGCAGCTGCGTCTCTCAGATGTCGCCGATCGGGTGAACCTCGGTCTCATACCGAGCTCCGAGGACGGCTGGCCCGTCGCCTGTCGACTGCTGAAGAGAGCGACCGGCGGCGTTTTACACATCCACCACAACGTCACCTCGCCCGGACCCGGCGGCCTCCGGGGGGCCTCGGGGAAGGAAGCCGACCGGCGGGCGTGGCAGATGTGGGCCGAGGACGCGGCGAAGCGCGTGGCCTCTCTCCTCGGGGACGTGACGGACGGCGTGTGGAGAACCGCCGTCCGGCACGTAGCGCACGTGAAGTCGTACGCGCCTCACGTCCACCACGTGGTGCTGGACCTGGAGTGCAGGCCGTCCAGCTCTAGTCACAGCCGTATAGACAAACCACCTTAAGCTGCTTCAGTGTCGCTTGTTGTGGCAGAAAGTTTCCACCTCTGCAGGTTTCTTCCTGTTAAACGGGAGTTTTTCCTTTCCACTGGTAAATTAAGAATATATGACCAAGCAATATGAGTATTTAATATCATATACATGTTAATATAAGACGAGATAAACTTCCTCCTCCTCCTTTTTGAATGTGTAAATGGATTTTTGTGGTTTTGTTTTGTTTTTTTCCCCTCATTTCTTTTCTTTTGCTCCTTTTATGGGCCCGTGTCTTGTGATTCATGTGTTCAGAATAAATAATATATAAAGAAATACTTACGATTGCATTGGTTGCATAATTCTATGTCCAATAAATCTATATCAATGCAGCGTCGAACAAAAAGAAATACTAACTTCAATTAAATTAAGGAAGGAAGCGGTCAAATTTCACTGACTTGTTTGAGGAAGCTGAAGAAAACCCACACAAGTGGTGATAACATGAAACTTAACGCTGAAACGCATTTCCATACAATATAAAGAGATCGCTGTTTATTAGAACGACGTTAGAATAAACGAAGCGGAACAGTGATTCCTTCATACGGAGAAATCTGAGAATTAGTTTTGTGGAGATGATGTGAATCATGTGGTCGTCTCAGTCGGACCCCAGTGCAGAGAGAGAAAAAAAAAATAAAGATTTCCACCCAAATAAGGAAAAATCTTCTGGATGAACGAGGCTCATCCTTCCAGTAGAAACCGATGATGAGAAGTAATGAAGCTGTTCTGGCAGCTTGTGAAGGTTCCACTTGTTTTGTCAGTATTGAACTCTGCAGCAACACACACGCATTGTGGTTTTCAGTTGCACTTTTTTTGTACATAAGTTTGTTTTTGTTTGGTTTTCAGCAGTGGCGTAACATAAACATGAGAGACACCATTTTAAAAGATCAGATTTACGCTTTCAAGTTTGCGCACCTGTTAAGTTTCCTCTATTTAAACCTTGTTCCACTGCTTTAAAATAGTCGTAAGGAAATACATAATGTCATTCAGTTTCTGATAAAAGCTGAGCGC
Source organism: Lipophrys pholis (assembly GCF_963383615.2). Taxonomy (NCBI): domain Eukaryota; kingdom Metazoa; phylum Chordata; class Actinopteri; order Blenniiformes; family Blenniidae; genus Lipophrys; species Lipophrys pholis. The sequence continues at coordinate 29,990,339 of NC_137629.1, read as the reverse complement.
TGGGGAGTTTTCCAGACACAAAAGTGTGGCGACGTTAATTTGTACGGAAATAAATCCACTGTTAAAAAATTAGGCTGCGCCAAAAAATGTTGCACTGTTGTCATGTTGTTGATTTGAATGCCTGTAAGTGTTTAACGTGGAACACAAACTTGATTTGATGAGCCTGTTGACCTTCATGGACAGGCGTAGTTAATCATGAAATAGTGAAATTAGTGGCAACATCTCGCCTCAAAACAGCATTAAAATGACCTGAAAACAAAGATTGTTGGTATTTTAGTTGAGTTTTGCCAAAAGACACATCCAGTGTTGTGGAATTTCCGTCCCAGTATCCAGACTACATCACTGAACCTCTGTGGGATGATTCGAAGTGGACTGTTCATGCTTGGACCATCAAACTGAACTGAACTGGAGATGTTTGGGAAAGACTTACGTCCAAAATACCTTTGTCCAGAATCGAGACACTCGTTGGAGGACATAGGGAAGAGACTCAGTATTGATGTAGTTTTTCTGTCGGGATCCAGATACTTTATGCACTTGACTAATTTCGTTTTGATGCGAATTGCACGTTTCCTGTTCATCCAATAAACCTCATTTGACTAAAATATTAGTCAGTTATTTGATCCATCAAAATGAAGACGATTTAAAACATCCAATGATTTAATATAAATAGAAAATAATGGGAAATCTTAAGGTTACCTAAACTTTTTCAGTCATCTGTTATAAAATACTTATATTACTAACAAACGACTGAATATCACAGTGGAAAGTGGAACCTTTTTTTAAGCGGCCGGAGCCGATTCCAGGCCACCCTGTCGACGCGGGTCGTGGTTTTTATTCGCACCCTGGATGTCTGTGGGACGAACGTGAGAACTTGTTACTGGTTTTAAACAGAAATGACAGTTCCTCTTTCTACTGTTCACGGGCGAAGTTACAGATCATTTCTTTCACAGTGTGTCGTCCCTCCATATCTTTCGCATACGCCCTGACAGCAAACAATGGCGTTGTATAAAGTGCCTGCGAGAGAAAAGCGGCTACGGCCCGGAGTTACTCTCAGGACGGGTTTAACCGATTGAATTAAGACTTGAGGCGAAGTTTTAATCGAATCCCTTTCAGCTTGTTGGCGTGCGTCACCCCTTGCACGAGGATTCATCACCGTTCTAACTTTAACACTGTGTTGACCTTTAGTTACATGACGAGTTGCATGCATGTTATACTTTATAACTGTCTTTCTGTATTAAGAGTAGTTAGTATTATATATGTACATATGACAGTATTCCGGAGTTATTGCCTACAAATTTTACTCCAATCACACACACATGCATTCATATCGAAGGCCATTCTTCAGCTTTCAGTTTGTCCTGGTTACATTTGTTATGATACTTTTGGGCAGCGGAGGTAGTGAGTTTAGTTCTTTGGTTTGAATCCCACTGCTGTGGGCCTCTGAGCATGGTAATAGGTGTCATACTCCCCGCAACCACAAAGTTATTTCAGATTATGTGTAGAAAAACTGCAAAAACTCCCAAATCGTGGCTGCAGGGGGAAAAGTGCTCTCATTCTGTTCTCTCGGCTCAGAGAGAGAGAATAAATCTCTCTGGTCTTGCGGAGTTTAAACCTGCAACGTCTAAAAGTCACTTTGAAAATTACAATTTTAACTTCAGGATAGCTCAAAGGTTTTTCAACTTTTAGATAGTTTCTATTTTTGGAGCTCTGAATGCCAAACGGTTAAAATTGGAGGATGTTTGGTTGATATGAGAAGTGAAAAGCAGGAGAAACACTCGTCTGAGGGTTTAGTTTGAGTATTTCGTATTCAGTGACTATCTTAATAAATATATTTGTTATATTGCCAGGAACAAGAAAGGATTGTGTAAATAAATGAATAAAACCTGTAGTCTTTTCCGTTGCTTCCTGGCGTGTTGTCTATACCAATCAAAATGTCACTGACCTCAGTACAACATGATTTCTCCAGAGAGCTTCTGGCGGAGCTAAACTCTCTTGAAAACAGAGGTTGAGGTTTGCTAAACTTATTTTCTTCTGTCTCTCCTGTTCCATGCAGAGTCTCAACTATATCAACTGTTTACCTTGTCATTTATCCAGGTCACATGTCTTGTGGTTTACTCTTCATTTGTTGTTTTTGTTATTTTCATTTGTCTGTCTGTTACTGCTTTTTGCTTATATAGTGCCTGTATGTGCGTGTATAGATATACTTTGTCATTTCGACTTCTCATCAAAATGAAATTTTGTTGCAAATTGGCTCAGGTCCAGCAGAAATATGATAACAATTGGACTCTATCCCTATTAAAAAAATAAAAAAAGATTAATTAATACGTTTGTGTAAGAGTACATATGGACACATGAACATTGTGATTATAATGGAGATTATTAATTGCGCTTTGCTGAAGTGAAGTATTGCACCACTGGGCAGTTTTGTTGTCGTCTTTGTTCTGTTTTGAAAAATATGCCATGTTGAGTCTCACACACGTTCCAGCAGAAACACAGAAGGACTGTGAAAAGGAGCAAAACAAACAAAGTGGCACAAAATGGCAAGTGTGTGTGTGTGTGTGTGTGTGTGTGTGTGTGTGTGTGTGTGTGTGTGTGTGTGTGTGTGTGTGTGTGTGTGTGTGTGTGTGTGTGTGTGTGTGTGTGTGTGTGTGTGTAGTTCCGCCCACCATTGGGCAGAAACAAGGCGACTGTCCACCAGACGTCAGGAACCAAACCAGGCCGCGCACTTCCCGTTTTTTTCCAAGTTTCCCTGTGAAAAAGAGAGAAAAAAAAAAAATGGAGCCTGATCATCAGACTGCTTTTCCACATGCAGCCCCTCCTGTGGTAAATAAATAAAAGGAAACGCACCTGTCATGGAAAATGTGTTAAGGCGCACTAACTTTCTTTATCTTCCGGGACTCCTGCAGAGCGCACGCAGAGCGCGCGCACACACTCGCATTAAACACACACACAGATCTGCAGAGCGCGCACACACATAAACACACAGATCTAGAGGAGGAGGAGGAAGAAGAGGAGGAGGCACAGTCAGGATCTCGCCGGGAAGCAGAGTCTAAACTGTTTCTCCTCCTCGGTGGATCAGTCGGTCTTGTCCACGGTGCGTCTCCACGGAGCTGCGCGGCGGAGCGACGTCGACTTCCACTACCAGGTGTGTGCGATTCCCATCATTTATCCACAATCTGCTTTTGAAGGGAATAAACGTGTCGATATTAAAAACACCGAGGTTAAAAAAAATAAAAATAAAAAATCCCCTCGCTGTCACCCTGAAGTTTGTTTTTGTGACGTTAACGGTCATTTCTTGTTCGCACTATAGTTTGAACTGTTTCCAGCTCGGTTTTTGGTTTTTTTCTAACCTTTTATAAATACTCTAATCTTAACATGATCATATTTCAAGGTTATTTTACATTGAGTGTGACACATTGGGAACTCTGCAGAATATTAAACATGCACGTCCACCTTTTTTTTTTTTTTTAAACAGCTTTTCTAAAAGTTCAAATCTTTTTAACACTCTTCCAGGAAACGCACCTCTAACTTTGTCATCTGGTACATGCCCCATTTCCTTGAAGGTTATGTTCAAGTGGAAGTTGCCCTGCAGGTATTCCTAATCAGCTCTCAGAGAAACTTGGCTCCAGGCATTCAAACAATGAGGAAAAAAAAAAACAGTGTCTGGTTTTTCCTCCAAATTTCAGCTTTATCATTGCTTTGGAACACGGAACCGGTTTCTTTTAAATTTCCTCGTAAGTCTGTTCAAACAGGGTATTGTTTGTGAGATGGGAACATGACAGATGATAAGCTGGATGATGAACAAATGGGCTCAGCTCCACCCGGTTCTCTGTGTCCTTAGAGGGTGGGAACCAGGCAGGAGGGCCAAGCTCATGTTGTTCTTACCCGACGCACAGAAAACAAGCTTTCACCCGAGCAGCTCTCCGTGGGAGTTCCAGAGTCTTCCTGCATCCTGATTCCTCTGAGTCATTCATCAGGCTCAAGTCTCTTCTCACGAAATTTAAAGTTTTTCAAAGGATCCATCAGGAGTGTTTTATTGGTGCAGTTTTCACATTATCAGAATCAATCAAACCGAGATTGTACATTTAGTTCAGTGTGTGCTTCACAGAAACATTGATAGTGATAACTTAACCAAAGGAGGATGGAGGAACTATAAGACAAGAGTAAAACAAATGCTTTTCAAAAGTGGGTTTTTACAAATTAGAGAACTAAAAGTGACAATAACAAGATATGAGAATGACGGCAACAAGGTAAAACTGATAAACGAGATGAAAGAACTTAAAACGCATAAAATCACAAGATATCCAGGTGATTCAAACAACAAAATGTAAATAAAAACACAATGTATTGATATGACGAAGAAACTAGTTAAACATGAAAGACCATGTTAATAAGAGACAAATATGTAGAATATACTAGTAAAAGAAGTTAATAGGAGAAACACAAATGGTTCAAAAAGGAAAATACAAACTAAAAATAATTTCAGTTGATAAATCAGCTGAGTTAAATGATGCATTATAGTTGAATCTTATAAATCGGTAAAGATGAATAAATCTTTAACATAATCTAAGTTAAAGTAGTTATGATGTTTACACAGTGAAAGTGTTAGCATCTGTTGGCAGCCCAAAGCCGGCGGGATACTTTGGATAAGAGATCTGCTCTGTCATCAGATGTGAAATATCAGACGTCAGCAAAGTGAAATCCGACATCTTTTACTGTGTAAAACCACAAGAACATAAAGATTCACCGGAGTTTCGCCCGTTTGTTACGCGGCGTGAACTTGAAAGATTAAACAAAGTCAATCTGGTGGTAAAATGATGGAAGGAGTTACTGTGTGAAGTTTAATTGTATAATAATTGTTTTGTCTCTTAATTGTTGATTCCGATGATTGTTTTGAATATCAACAACCTCCAGGTCACACATCACTGCTCTGTGTGTTCAGCTCATCATTTATCCAGCACGGCTGTGCGTCGGCGGAGTTTAATCCCATTTTTATTCTCTGCTTCAGCCTCGGGTAAATCCCTCCCCGCCCCCCCCCCCCCCCCCCCGATGTGGACGACCTGAGCCAGTTTGCCCGTCATCAAGAGGTGAACGTCACGATGCCGGCGGCGGCGGCGGCGATGATGATCGAGCTGGGCTTCCTGTCCGAGTCGGAGCAGGAGCTGATCCTGGAGGTGCTGCGGCGGGACGGGGAGCTGAGGCAGGCTGAGGAGCAGCGAGTGCGGTGAGGGGAGGCCTTCTTCTCCACGTACACTTTATACGAGTACCAACATCGGTACGATAGTACACATTTCGTTAGTCTTTCAAATAGAGCCTAATGTAGTCTCAATAACTTCTTCAAATAAACGTTTTATCACTTGTAAATATGTACAGTGGCAAAAAGGTAAATGGTGTCGAAGCCCCTTCAGGTTTCTCCGTCTTCCTGAAACTGACGAGTGAAACTCTGAACTTCTTGTTTTCACGATGCTTCTTAGTACTGAATTTTTTTTATTCCTCTAAAGTATGTTCAGGGTATCTGTGCCAATACTAAGATATCTTACTTCACCACCACAATTGAGTTAATCTTCAAATGTACTGGAAATGTTTCGAGTATCGAGCCTTGTATTGTTTGGCTTTTGTTATTTTACCCCAGGTCGGCTGTTTTAACTCTGTTTTCTTTAAATGTCTGTTTTTTCAGGAAGTTGAAGAGCGAGTTGCTGGAGGTGAAGAGGAAAGGGGCCAAACGTGGCAGCGGGAAGTACAGTCAGCGCTCCTGTGCCCGGTGCCAGGAGCCTCTGAGCCGACTCGGCGCCTTCTCCAGCCAGTGTAAGATGTGCCATCACGACGTTTGTCCCGACTGCCGGACCGTCCTGCCCAACAAGTCCTGGCTGTGCAGCGTCTGCTCCAAAGAAACGTAAGAAAATGTCGTCTTGGTTCCGGCTCGTCGCGTTTCAACGCGGTATTGTTTTTAAAAGCAGCTGTCCATCAGAAACACTGCTTCCTGCAACCAACTGGCGTTAAGAATATCTCCAGTACCAGGACACACCGGGCTTCACAAGTGGTACATCCTCGTCTAAGATCTTTGTTTGTCTGACTGATGGGTTGACCGTTGGTGAGATTTCAGCTGGTAAACATAAGACCACATGTAGATTTTAGGGGTTATTTCTTTGATCCAGTGTTATAAAACAAACTGGCCTCATTCTGTCAAAGTTAGAAATTCATGTTGGTCTCCTCTAAACCCAAAACACTAAATATTACACAAAATGCTTTCCTGAACTTTAGTCATTTTCTTTACAATTTAAAATTAGATTTATTTTTTCAGATTTGGTTCCGTCTGTACAACCATAAAAGTCATCAATAGTATCTCTACAGTAGGACTGACCCAGTGAGGGTGGTGGTAGACGAAAAGCTTATTAATAACTTTAATATTTAACACTAAAGTCACATTATTTAGTATTTGCATTCATTTTGCAGAGCGTCTTTCTTTCTTGTTTGTTTGCACTAAGTTACTGTTTTGCACCGATCTCACCAAATTCCTTGTAGTGTGAAAACTATTATCATGTTTCTGAATTAACATTAAAGCCATCAATATTTTTATTTAACTTTTCACAACAAAAGTACACGGCACAAAAAATATAAACAATATAGACACAAAAGAAATCAGAACAAAAGTGCTTCAACCGCCTTTATCTACACATAATCTGCCCAAATTAAAGTTTCTAAAACAGCATTATTAGGTTAATAACTCAAATCTAGGGTAAAAACAGTTCAAGAGTTTTCTTATTTAGTGTTCTGCATTTATCCCAGCTGCTCTGGGTGTTGGTTATAAACATTACTCAATATTTGTAACTAAAATCTTTTCACTTGTAATTTTGTTAAGAAATCATGGAAAAGTATGAAACATTTGACAGACTAAACAATTACTTTATAATCCTGCCTTTTTTTTTTTTTTTTTTTTTCGTCTGCAAGATATCTGAACGACTCATTTATCATCATCAACAAACCTGCTATAGGTGTAAAATCTTGTTTTTGTGTTTGACTCCAGGGATCTAAAGAAAAGGACGGGTGACTGGTTCTATGATCAGAGGGTGAACCGTTTCTCGGCGGCGCCGGGACACGACCTCGTGAGGGTCTCTCTGAAAAAGAAGCCGTCATGTGAGTACGGATCAGGAAGGGCACATCAGCGCCTCAACCAGGAATGTAAACAATCGGCTCTGCTGCGTTCACAGCGTTGTTATCCCAGCAGCAGGGAAATCGCAGTAAAGGCTCATGTTTAACTTTATTTAATTTTTTAATTTTTTTTTATTTGTGAGAGTGATTAAAGGTTTTCTTTCTGTGCCGTAGCGAATAAGCGTGAGACGGCAGCAGAGGCGCTCCTGAAAAGTGCAGAGACATACTCCAAGCCACCCAATCCCGTGCCAATGCCCAGGCAGAAAAATGTGCTGAACAAATGGTGAGCTCGGATTCCTCACAGCAGTTTGAAAAACTTCATAAAGATTCTTTAAGCACTGATTTTGATAAATATATAAATCTCAACTTGTGTCACCGACAGTCATAAAACCCAGAATTCGGGATCCACCATTTCAAGGGAGTCCGTGGAATCGAAGGACGAGGTCTGCTCGAAGCCGACGCGCAGTGACACGGAGTCTGCAGAGAACGCCAGTATAACCAGCTGCAAGACGGAGACGGAGTCCGGCCGTGTGACCCCTGATCAGCGGAGGTAACCGGTCCAGTACTGAAGTACTGCAGTAACTTCAAAGTGATGCAGTCTACTGAGATATCCTGGGATGTAGTCCGAGATCATGAGATCTAACGTGAATGATTGGATGATGATGATGATGATGATGATGATGATATTAATAATAATAATAATAATAATAATGCATTTTATTTGTATAGCACTTTTTTTAGACATTTTACATCATCATATAGAATCAACAGGCATAAGATGGAGAAATAAAAATAAAAAAACACTAAACAAAAGATGGAAATAAGAATGACATCGCATGTCAAAAAATGGGATTAAGTTTGTATGTAGATGAAAGTTTTTTTACAACTATATTTGTCCTTGGTGCAATTTGCTGGGAGGGATCAGCGTTTTAAAACTACCCTGCTGAATTATTAAAAAAAGTTTTTCCTGTGCATGCTGATCTAAGATACTTCACCAGCAGACGGGATGCAGATCGTCTCATAAATGTCTTTCAAAATAAAGCAGAGCTGTCATTTCCCATGCATTGACAGTAAAACTTGTGATTAACTCTAAACTTCCTCTGAATAGAGAACATTTTTGTGCATATATACAGTATATATATCAGTGGTAAATCCTCTGGAGTAAAATAATGAAGAGCAGCGCAGTCACAAGCCTGAAATATAAAATGAGAAAAGGAAATATGTATTGGAATAAAGTCATCACCTGCTCATGATGTTTGACAATACATTTAGATCTTTAAGCTCTGAGACTGAAACTAAAAGTTGTTTTCAGGAAAGAGAACCGCTCGGATCGATCCAGCCCTGCAGGATCGAGCGTTTCCAGCCTGACCGTCCCCGTCAAGGCCGACGTCATCGCAGATGAAAGTGCTCAACCAGAGGTCGAGACCACTGTAAGGAACTTTGGAGCTTTCTCATAATCTTTCATCCTTTCCTTCCATGATGGAGTCTGGCTCTTTGTCACTTCAGTGCTCGGAAGTAAAACCCCTCAGTCCAGAGCTGGAAGTCGATCGGCTCTTTAAGAAGAGCGTGAAACGAGCCCCGAAAAGTGCAGGTGAGCGTCTTTTAATGAACGTAGAGATGGAGCTTGACGGGCGGGGGAGGGGGGCTTCACTTGATCACAGAACTGAATATATGGATCTATATATGTTCTTTATCAGCTATTAGCTGCGATCACATGCATTAGAGATGCTCCAGTTAAACACTGATATGATTGAAATCTTGTCTTGTAACCACGTCGAATTTGCCCGTTTCTGTTGCTTAATGTCGCCACATGAATCTTCACAATAGTGTTCTGGGAAAAATGGCAATAGGTAAAGAAATTTAGAAAGTCCTCTTTGGCCCAGAATGCCTTGTCTGTTAAAGGTTACACAAACTGGAATACCATATCTCCGGTTATCTGAGAAAGCTCCACCTTTGTCAGTTTTAAAATAAACAAGATATGCCTGATAAACAACCAAACATGTGATCATTGAGACGATCATGCACTTTAAACTATATTTTAAAAACAGCAAATCCACCTCCGATACTTTTGGGCTTTTCGGTTGCAGTTGGTTTTGGGATCACGCGTTCGTGGTACAAATCGATCCACTGCAGTCTCGTGGAAGGAAAATGTAAAGGCAGCTCTCGTCATGCCCTCTGGTGGTGTTCCGTGCTTTTAAATGTGTGTTTAGTTGTCGGTCCTGAACGTTTCCTCAGAGTCCGTATCGACTTTGGACCTGCGTGAGAAATCGGAGTCCTCGATGGGCACGAGGAGCCGTTCTGTACCCGGCCTGGATTTACAGGTGAAGCAGTGTGAAGGAAATCAAATCACTGCTGTTGCTCAGCGTCTTTAATTTCTCCTGTTTATTCGCTTTTTAGTTGGCGCTACAGGAAAACGAAGAGGAGGAGGAAGACATCGACACGCTGGTCAACTTCCATAAGAGGGCAGTTGTTTCCAGTACGTCCAGCCTGCAGAGCTCCAAGGTAATCCGCGGACATTTCTGCACAGGCCTGTGAGGACGGCCCTTCGTGACTCCAGGCAGACGCGCTGACTAATCTGAACAAGCATCTATGACCTCAGGATATCCTCCGCATGTTAGGAAGTGCGAGACTGATGTGTGAAATCTTACAAAAGTGTTTCTGCAGAAAAGCAAAGCTGCGGATTAAGTGATTTTCATGTTGTCACTTTGGATTTGGACATTAACACAACATTGTAATCCTTTAAATTACTTTGTCCCTGCCTAGTTTTGTGCTGTGTTGTCTTCATTCATAGTTTTTTTTATCCGAGACACTGAGTCTGACATGGACAAAATGTCAGTTACCTGATGTGAAGTCTAAAAAAACAAAATGTCATGTCTGACATTGTCACTTACAGACTCATAAAAATCCTGTCAGAACCTTCAACTAACTTTAATTTAAAGATAAATATAGTAAGATAAGTATGATGCTGCCACAAAACATTTAGAAACGGTGGATTTTAATGCAGTTATTACTGAATATACTGTGAGAAGTAACAAGCCTGTTCATATGAAACTGATGAGTAACTGGCAGCAATCAGATAACATTCGCATTTCTGGAATTCACGTCATCTTTATCACATCTGATTGTTGCATTTGATAACGGAGAGAGAAATGCAAACCGTGTTTTTCGGATTTCTTCGTGTTTGCGTGTTACGTCTTCCTCTCCCCCGACCACTACACATGTGTAAACATAAAAAGAATAAAATGAATCTGATTCAGGGGTATACATGCACATTTGAGTCCTGGGAAGAAATTAAATTTCTCATAATTAGATAACTCCTGTTACTGGATACAGCGTCAATGTATTGCAAACCCGCATTAAACTGAAGTTAAGGGGAAAAAATACATATTTTATTGAGGAACTATAACATGTTTTCGCAATATGAAATTAATACGCAAAGCAGACAGAAGCTCAAATATCAAAAAGCCTTCAAGCTTTTTGTTTTTTCTTACCCTTTGTTTATTAATTCAGATATTAGAAAATATTCAGTATTTCCATCCTCGGGTCACAAATTTAACTCAAAAATGGCTTCAAGTTATCTGTGAAGGATCTTTTTTGAAGTTTGGGTGCTAATAAGTTATATATTAACCTTAATTTAACCAGGAAAGTAAAAACCCATTGAGATCAAGATCTCTTTTACAAGGATGACCTGGCCAAGACACACATCACGTCATTAGATTAGAGTTAACGTGATACAGAGATCCATAAACAATATTTCAACGTATTATCGTGTGGATTGTTGACCTATAACTCACTTTTTACACTTGTGATTTTTAACCGTATGCAGTTTGCACACACATAAATATATGTATTATTATTTTAAATTCTTTCCCCTAAATGCAGAGCACGACGGGCAGCCTGATGAGCATTTACAGCGAGGCGGGAGACTTCGACAGCGTGGACGTGAGCGGCGACGTCGTCTTCACGCTGAGCTACGACGAGCACACCCAGAGCCTCCAGGTCTTCATCAAGGAGTGCCACAAGCTGGCCTACGGCGATGCTGCGCGGCAACTCTGCAACCCGTAAATATCACAGCCGCTCACGTTTTCTTAAACAGGCGCGAGGTGGCGTGTCGGATATTCTTTTTGCTCTGAACACGGACACGCTGATGTCAACGCAGCTTTGATCTGCAGATAAGGTTGCTGTGTTTACAGTCGCCGTAATCGCATCTCGGAGGTGATTAGTTGGAACTCGCAGGAAACTTTTTTTTTTTTTTGCCTTTAGTCAGGAAACGCAGTGGATGAACCGGGAGTCTCCGCCTGGAGAAACTCTTGACTCTGAGTTTTCTGTTTTCTCTTCCAGTTACGTCAAATGTTATCTGCTTCCTGACAAGTCTCGCCAGAGCAAAAGAAAGACCAGCATCAAGAGACACACCGTCGACCCCGTCTACAATGAGACATTAAAGGTGACGGCCTGACGCTGGCTTTTAGCTGTTTGACTCGGTGACGCTTCCTGACGTGTGACCTTGATTCTTGCCCGCTGCAAACGGCGACCGCGCCCACACAGGCCTCGCGATCGGTATTGACACTGCAGGTTAGAATCGCTGTGGTCAAATATTGATTCTTCTCCCGTCTTCCAGTCGGTAGTCTGCTTTAAATACAGCGATGAGCCAAACTGCCGATTAGAAAATTGGCTTGGATGAATCCATTTGTGGCCCGTAATCCTTCTGTACAGTTGGATTTGCTGTTTAAATATTTGTTAAAGGGGATTACTTCGAAGATTGGAGCGGCAATTTCTGATGAATATTTGATGCCTGTTCTCCTTTAATCTATGTTTTATAGTTTACTTAAGGATCCCGCAGCAACCGAGCATTAAATTTACATAAGTCTTTCCAGCAGCGAGCCAGGCCTTTGATCGCCACCTCTTCTTTCTCCCACCGCCGCCAGTACTCCATCAGCCGCTCTCAGCTCTTCACCCGCTCCGTGCTGATCTCCGTCTGGCATCATGGCCGCCTCAGCCGCAACGCCTTCCTGGGGGAGGTGGAGGTCCCGCTGGACTGCAGAGACTTCGATTCTCCGATCGAAGACCAGGCATCTCTCATGGCGAGGGTAGATCAGAACCAGATATCCTTATATTTCTACACCTTTTTTTTTTTTTAATCATCCCAGAGCTCAGGCCAAACAGTGAATATAGTTTACATGAAACACACAAATATTTCACTTTTCAAAACAATGTTACGCACGGTGCTTTACGATCAAGTCAAGTTGAAGAAAACCACATTTGTTGTGCGAGAGTGAGTCATAACTTTAGTATTTTTATCTTAACCAGGAAAAGGTTACGGTGTGTGTGTGTGTGTGTGTGTGTGTGTGTGTGTGTGTGTGTGTGTGTGTGTGTGTGTGTGTGTGTGTGTGTGTGTGTGTGTGTGTGTGTGTGTGTGTGTGTGTGTGTGTGTGTGTGTGTGTGTGTGTGTGTGTGTGTGTGTGTGTGTGTGTGTGTGTGTGTGTGTGTGTGTGTGTGTGTGTGTGTGTGTGTGTGTGTGTGTGTGTGTGTGTGTGTGTGTGTGTGTGTGTGTGTGTGTGTGTGTGTGTGTGTGTGTGTGTGTGTGTGTGTGTGTGCGCGCGCGCGAGACACGAGGAGTTAATATTTTTGTTCTGTCACTTTATTAGTTGCACTTGCATGTTGAGTGCAGGTTTGAAACCCTCACACACTGACCCAGACCTCGCTGCTGTTTCCTCAGGAGCCTCAGTTTAAACTCTGTGTAGCTCAGTCTGAGTCGACTTGTCAATAATCTCTGAAACTCTCATAAAGCTTCACCATTAGTGGAGTTTAACCTGAATGCGAAGCTGCTTAACCGAGGATCATGTGAATAACGAGCAGCTCAGACTCTTTAGAATTGACTTGTCAGATTATATGTTTGTTCCATAGAAGACTCTCTACGCTGTTGGCTGGGTTCTATTTCCCCCCCCCACACACACACACACCCACACAAAAAAACAACACTTATGTCATCTCATCAAATTGGTTTCAGCTGAAAATACAAATATAGAATAACAGCAGCTGTCTCAACACATGTTCTGTGTACATTCAGTGTTTTCTATGCTTTGCGTGCTTCCTCACGGTGTACTTTTCTGTATATTTCAAAGTTTAAAACCTGTTCTGTGCATAAACACTGTTGGCGGAGAGAAGTCCTCCTCTGCTCTTCCTGCTTTCAGTCGAGCATCACTTACTGCTGTCGATCAATGGAGCCACAATAAGAAATAGCCATTAGCGTTAACCCTTTATATGGCGCTGGTTGGAGCGTCCTACTCCGAGGTGCTACTCAAAGATAGAAACAAGAATATAAATTCCGTCCATTCATCTTACATTCCTCTTATCCAGTTCAGGGTAAGGAGGTACATACCAATCAAATTCATTAAGACATATTTTATAACAATTTTTTATTCATTTCCAACATCCTGTTTTCACATTGATTTGCGAGAAGTCATGATGAAAAAGATTTAAGTTAAGTCATGATAATTATGGGAGTCCCTGGTTAAGACACGGTATCATTAAAGAAAATCTAACCGTATGAGAAACCTGTGTCGATCTCAGTCATCCAGGTTTTGGCAATTGAAAAGCGACGGCGTCCCGTTGTCTTTGCAGCAGATTATTTAAAATAGCGAGGCAAGCAGGGAGATGATTCAACCATATTTTATATGCATTTATAGAACTAAGTGCATCCAGTCAGTGTGAGTATTGCTGAAAGCATGCATTGTGATTCAAAAAGTTTAATCCAGTTAGTTCTTTATGCAAAATTATAAGCCCTTACTTTCACGCACTGTTGGATCCGGTCGAGGGGAATGTTTGCGATCAATGTAATTCATCCTTTGCACAGATGCATCTTTACTCCGTTCATAGTTTCTTGTCTTTGTTAAATGTGATTTCCTTCAACAGGCAGCCTCTGCGGTGCCAGCTTCAGATTTCTCTCAGGATAAAGGAGAGCTGGTGATCTCACTGAAATACGTGACGCCTAAAAGTCCACCAGCGGAGAAAAAAGGTGAAATTTTGATTTAAAAAATAAAAAATGTATTTAGCTCCAAGTGTGTTTGAGTTATTTTCTCTTAAATAACTTCTTTTTTCTTCTTCAGGTAAAAAAACGGCGCCCGAGGAAGGCGGAGAGCTGCACGTCCTAATTAAAGAGGCGAAGAGCTTGATGGCGATGAAATCGGGAGGAACGTCGGACAGCTTCGTGAAAGGGTCCGTGATGAAAGCGCCGACTCCGGACTGCCGTTTAAAACCAAAGTTCTTCTTTCTAAACCGACACCGGTGCTCTGCTGTCCTGCAGGTACCTGTACCCCATCAAGGTGAAGAGCACAAAGAGGAAGACTCCAGTGGTGAAGAAGAACCTGAACCCCCACTACGACCACACGTTTGTGTACAAGGACGTGGCTCTGGAGCAGCTGAGGGACATGTGTGTGGAGCTGACGGTGTGGGACAAGGAGGCCATGCTGAACAATGAGTTTCTGGGAGGAGTCCGTCTGAGCTCTGGGAAAGGTAAGAGTGGAAATCCAATATTTACCGCCTGACTTGGCCTGCAGGTCTTACAAGTGACATTTAAACGTGTAAAACTTTGACTGACGTTCGCTTCAATGGGGGTGATTGTTGTGGAATCGTGTTGGTTTGCAATATTTTTGCTAATTAAAATAGAAGGAGCCCAAAAATGTTTTCCACTTATAAGTAAAAAAAAAAAAATTATTTCATGCTTGCCCAATTTCATCTTTCATTTAAGAAAATATTAAGTCTTGAATGTGTGAAAGTCTGAAAGTGGGTTGTGTCAAACCCACAACTTCAGAGCATAAAAACACAATACATGTATATTCTTTATAGTCTTGATTTAATGGTCTTTAAACTGTATTTTGACATTTCAATTTGTTTCAAAGTTGGAAAATTTGGACAAAAGTCCAAATAGTTTCAGAATTTTTTTTCCATGTTTTGTGTCAAGCAGGTAAACAATAGATTAGCATGTAGAGGTTTCCTTCTGAAGCGTTCTAAAACATTCTTCTGAGCATGCTAATATGGTGCCTGATCTGTACAGGGTGTTCTGTGCCTTCACCCATGGATCAGCTTCAGCTTCCCACTCAGATCCCGAGTTGGGCAAAGCTTTTTAGTTGATGGAAGGATGGACGACTAGTTAATTTATAAAAATAATCAAGCTAATATAATTTTTTATTTTTATTTTTTTTAAACAGGATTGTGATTTCTGTCCCTCGTGAGTAAATATGTTTCTGTTTCAAGAGGAACTTAAACCTGAAACATCTTTAATTGTGATGTGTAGATGTTCAGCATAAGGTTTGGGTGAGTGAGCAGTTGGTGTTTGATTCATGCTTGTAGTGGGTTTTTAAAAATAAAAAAAATACTATCTATGAGAAGCAACTGTGAGGCGCCCATGTCTTCAAGGAAAAGGAAGTCTTGTGCTATCTATAAGCCCAGTGCTAACTGTCTGCTCGCTCTGTAATCTCCATCATTGCAGGCACGATAAAAATAGGAAAAGAGGAAGTGGAATTGGACTCCATTGGAGAGGAGGTCAGCCTGTGGCAGAAGATGATGCAGTACCCTGACTCGTGGGCAGAGGGCACTCTTCCCCTGCGCTCCTCCATGGGGAAGGCCAAGGCCAAATGAGGACGGTGGGAATCTGGATCCTCAAAAACGGACCGAAGCTGAGGCGAACATGAAACTGTGGATTAAACATTGTGTTGCAGGTTGATCGGGCCGGCGGCCTGTCGCACGGTTCACGAACCGGCTGAACGACACACATCTGCTCACACCAGCCTCATCGTGTGGCGTTCCCTCTCTCACAGCGACCCGCCTGCAGACTGCGGTTACCACTGAAAACGTGCCAAAGCATCGCCACAGTACCTTCATTCCAGGAGCAAGGACACCGTCACTTTAGAATTGTTACAGTCTAGGCCGTGTATACTATATACACAACTGTGTTAATCTGCCACATGTTCTTTTCTCGTTATGATTTTAAAAGATTTCACTTTGATGCATGGGGAAGTAGTTCAATATAAAAATGTATTACACAGAATTTCCGGTGTTACATTCAACAAATAATGCGTCTTTACCGTCCTGTTTTATATTAACACTGTCTCTTAAAATTCTATTTATACACGTTGCATTAAAAAGACCTTATTTAAAGTAACTAAGCCTACTTTTTTAATGTGGATATTAAATATTTTAAGTACATTGGAGTGAGATCAGAAACCGGTTCTGCTCACCCAGTATAAGTAACTAAACACAGGAAAATACATTTATTCTTCAACACAAACCAAATCAATAGTTCAGTTAGCGTAACGTTGTGAGTTTTTACCCTCTTCTTTAAAAGGTTTATAAACACAAAAATAGACATAATGTGACCGTATGTTATGCATCTGTGTTTTGTTGTGATACATTTAGATTTTCTGTGGTTACCCTTTTCTAATATTTTGGTAACAGTGCTCGCACTTCAGTGTAATTAGTGATCACATGATGAACAGTCCTCTTGTTTCCTCCAAATGTTCCTCTGGACCTGGTTTCCGTTTGTTTATCGGCTCCATCTTATCGTTACTAATGTCGGCCGGGGTTATTAGGTTAGTCACAGAAATCTCTGTGGAGCTCCAGCCGCTCCCGCTCCTCTTCGTCCAGCATGAAACTGTCTATGTAGGAGAAGAGCTCGTCCGACGCCATCGGCATGATGAAGCGCTCGCGGTCCAGTCCGAGCTCGTCCAGCAGCACCATGCTGAAGTACGAGCGGGAGATCCTGAACACCTGCCTGCACAGAATCGCACAGCGAGGTCAATTAAAGTATCGGTGTTTAAAGGACTGTGATTAAAAAAAAAAGAAAACTCCTCCATGCAACCAACTCTGAATCCTGTTGGAGATTAAAGTCGCTGAAACCTCAGTGATCATCAAAGTGAGACAAACAAGTGAGACAAATCGATGCTCATGACAAAATTAATCATGGTAAATAGATTTAAATGGTTTAGTAATGTTGATAGAAGATACAGCCGCTTCATCCTGGAGAGAGTTGTGAATTTTGAGCTTGAGGATGGGAAGACCAGAGTGGTGGTGGTTTGGTGGCAGTGCGAGAAGCTTGAAGAGAAAGAAGTGAGTTCAAATGATCCTATTGAGCTCAAAGGTCAGCTTTATCTCCCTCATGGCTGCGGATCCCAGGTGACTACGCATGAAGTCAATGTACATCCTGAAGAGTTCACCAGTCACACCTACGAGCAACAAATCGAGGAGGAACCTACAAACTACGCTCAGAAATATCTCTGGTTTCAATCTGGACTCCAAGCGGCCAGATTCTCAGGACCACTGCACCTCGTTTACTGCGTTACTCAACATGACATGACAAATATAACACCCTTGATTTGCTGTAATAGCTTTCTGATTTCCTTTTGTTGACATTTATTAAAAAAAAAAAATGCCCCACATCTATTTTTGTTACTGATTTCTCAGAGTGCTTTGCTTTGCACAAACACACAGTGTCTCTGTGTGCACTGCACTCACTCTGTGGGGGGGGGGGGGGGGGGGGGTGAAAGTGCAGAGGATGTAGGGGGATTTTCCAGTCTGGAAAAACTGAGTAACACCCCCACCCCCACCCCCCTTCCTCAGATTGCACAGTTGTTGGAAAACTCTTCCTCTGAGGCGAGTCTCTATACATCTGATTCTGCTTCTGTTGAATAACCGACAATGATTTTTAGGTGAAACTAAGTATTGATGTGTTGTTGTCAGTTAGTGTTAATTGAAGTTGGTTTTTTTTTTTTCACTTTTTAGGGACTAATGGAGGATTTTTCTTATTTTATTTGGAGACTCTTGACATTTAAAGAGTGACGGGAAAAACAACTCCTTATTGCGAATGAAAGGTTTTCTTTTATGAAGTCTTTAGTGGACGTTTACTGACTAAAACCGTATTTTTCCAATAAACAAACCCGAAAACAGCTGAATAAATCTTACTGTCTTACCTTAACCCCTCGATGACTTCAGACTCCAGCAGCCTTTCTTTGATGCGCCCCGTCTCACGCGGCGGCGACCCCAGGAGCTCGATGACAGTGACGTGTCTCAGGTCTAATCCACACTCTGCCTTCTGCCATGGGAAAATATTTCAGTTATCGAGTTGTGTTTGTGTGGGATGGTTAGCAGCCGAACGTTTCCTCACTTGTATCATGACGTTCTGCAGCTGGTAGTCGGAGTCGGACATGTTGGGCGCGGACATGATCAGCAGCCTCCGCTTCTCATAGAACTGATCCAGGAGCGCAGAAACCGTCTTCACGTCTGATTTGATCTCCATCGCTACAAACGCAAAATCGCACAATCATGTTTTCCTACGACTGGAAACGTGTGTATAAGGCGTGCCAGAGGTGATTGCAAACAGTTCAAAAATCGTTCAAAAACAAAAGTTAATTTTTTGATTTTTTGATTTGAGGCTTGTATTTTCTAGTGTTAGAGGTCATTACACAAAGACTTCCTCTTTAAACTTGTCACATTATCCGATTGAGATAATATGGGTTTTGAAGAGATTTAATCATCAGTTACTTCACAAGAAAACAATGTCTTTTTGCTGTATTGTATAATTGATATAATACTTGAAACAAATGGAGAAACAGTCCAAAGACTCAGTGACTTCTGAGGATTCTGATTGTGTCCAGACGTAATGGACTTTATCCAAATGACCTACGAGAGACAGAAATTGTCTGAGCACACTTTTTAAAGCCTCACAACTAATCTTTATTATCTTATTCATTCCACAGAAGTTGTGAAAGTATCCACATTATTTCCAGTGTATTGACGGTGGTCCGTGTTATGCGGGGGGACACTACTCACGGACGCACTCAGCAGGGTCTCCGCCCCAGTTGCGGCTGAACTGGCAGACACGACTTGACGTCCCCCTCAGCTCATGTCCTCCGTCGCAGTGGTAGTCGCACGTGGCGCCGTAGTTGTTCCGGTCAGAGGAGCAGGTGATGTAACCGTGCATGGGTGGAGGCAATTCCGTACATCTTCTCACTGCACAGAAAAAAAAAGGTGCAACGTAAACTAAAAGCGCATCTAAATTCAGCGTGGCCTTCAATGCGTGTGATTTAAACTGCAGCTTACCCTCCACACGTACAATGAACTTGCAGGCGGCTCTGTTCCTGGCTTGATCATACACTTTATATCGGATGATGTGGACTCCCTCTATAAAGTTGGTGCCGGGCTGCTGGCCCACGAGTATCACACTGCAGAGAGAGAGAGACGAGTAAAGCTCGCATGTTTAATTGCACTTCGTGATAAATAGAAAACAAAAGCTAAGGAAGGCGGTAAACGCACTCCAGCGATTTGTCGGCGGTGTCCGTGGCAGCGGGGGGGTCCCAGGTCACCCTGGCAGTCAGCCCCCCAGGCTCAGCGACCTTCAGTCTGGATGGAGGACACTTGATCTTCGGAGGATCAATATCTGGGTGGAAAAACAGCCGGAAACTGAAGAACAACACTGGAGACATCAGACAGAGCGATGTCATTTGGATGCAACAGTTTAAGAATATTTGAACCACTAAAGATGTAAAAAAGCAGCATATTTGTATAGAGAAGCAACAGGAAACAGTTTGAAGAGAGTTCAAACAGGGAGTGTGGTTGTTTTTGGTGAGACTGCGAGAGCAGACGCACGGGGGGCCAGTCTGATGAAAGAGAGATGGAAACTAGATACCAGAGCAGATGGAATAATCTCCAAATTAAAACTGTACTTGGCAGACTTTCTCTCACCATCTTTGAACATCTGCCCAGCTTCAATTGGAAGGGTAATCTTAGAGCAGAAGTGAGAATTGATGAAGCACAAACAGATTATTACTGGACTCGAGTAAAGTCTGTAATCGTCTCTTCATTTTGGGGGTATATTTCAACTTTTATGAGACAAATTTTAGTACAAATGTTTAGATTTTTTATTCCTTACTTTGACAAAACATCTAGTACATAAGTGAGACTGTGAGAGGAAACACACACGTGCATAGAAAGAACATGGAAACTACACACAACCATGGAAATTCTATTATAAAACCAGAGTGCTAACCACAGCACCAGTGTGCGGCTCGAGTTTCCCTTAGTTTCCATTTAAAATGAATTTTCTTTCTTTTCCATACTTGCATGCCAACATAGAGACAGAGAAGAAGATTGCGCTGTAAGTCCAGAAATGCATTTCATTCAGACGTACGAAGGCGAAACCAGTTTGAAAGACCAGAACAGAGAAAAGAGGGAAATTCAACCTCACACAGAAATAAATGTCAGTATCGTTAAGAGAGAGAACGTGAACCATACTCTTGAGAAATTGTTGATTACATAAGTGGCCTCTGCTCACAGTGTGTGCTATTTACCTGAGCACACTGGCTGCACGCCGCTCCACGCCGCCCCGTGCTGGCAGGTGCGTGTGTGCTCGCCCTCAATGCGATATCCAGAGTCACAGGTGAAGGTACAGACGGAGTCCACCATGAAGCCCTGCGTGCACGTGTATCTGCCGTGGTGAACGAGGGGCAGCACGCGGCAACGCATCCCTGAAGCAACACGACACAGGAGCAGTGGTTTCACTAGTTATAGCCTATAGGACTGACGTTTCTCTTTCTGTATAACGTTTGAACTCATCAGCAAATAGTTAAATCTGTGGTTCCAGGACATAGTTGTCTTTATTTTCAAAGATAAATATAAAATGTAATTTTATTCTCAGGTGCAAAATGAAGAAAGAAAAAGACTCGGTGGTAAATCTAAGTCGAACGTACTGCGGCAGTAAGCGGTAGCAGACCAGCGCCGGCTGTTGAGACACTGAATAGAACTTCTTCCTAGGAGTCGGTATCCTCGATCGCAATTCATCTCGCAGCGGGTCCCCAGAGTGCTCCTGTGGCCGCCGCCCCGGGGGGAGTGGCACGTCACCTCACCGTTAGTCAGACCCAGAGGATGACACCAAAAAGGATCTGTTCAGAAAGAGTAATCAAACCAAACTCATGGATGAGAATCAATAGTTAGAAAAGCAGGATTCTGAAATGGAATTTGTTTATTAAGAGTTGGTGGTGAGATCATTAATATAGCTGTATTTAAACTTTAGACTGATTCATAAGTTTAAAAACTCTCATTTGGAGAACATACACTAAACATTCTTAGATGAGTTCAGCTGATGAAAAATGGGAGCAAAAACAAAACTGATGCATTTATATCTTTGTTCAGTGTGTCTCATCATAATGAGCTTTGTCATAAGCTGTAATTTCTATATTCGTGCACAGACATGTCCATGAGTTTAGAATCAATAGGTCAAATCAAGTTCATCACACCGGCAGGTTCTGGAGATCAAACTAACCCTCAGAAAACGGAAACATGATTAAAGAGAAATCCAGAGGGTGGTGATGACGGCAATGAAGGAAGGTGAAGCAGGTGGAGGGACAGACAGGGAGAGCTGAGAAAACCCAAACCTGGGGTGCAGTATAGAGACCCGTAGAAATGAAGCACAGATGAGAATGATCCATCAGGGAAAGAGCAGGAGCACAGAGGAGGACATGAGGGCGGAGCAAAAAGACAGAGAGTAAAACCAGACCTCAAGAACTCAAACATGGAGGAAGACAAGGAAACTTGTTTTTCGTAAAGTGGAAAATTGTAATTTACTCAGAATACCATATAATGATTCACAGCGAGAGAGGACGTGTCCCACTTTTCCCATCTCAATCTTAAAATACATTTCTGTTTGTGGCGTTAACCTGAGGAAAAAAACCCTAATGACACTTTAAAAGATTGCAGTCATATTAAACTATTTAAAGCACAATATTGACAAACTTAATGAAATACATACAGGTCATTTCAATATACAAAACAAATGTTTTTTGTCATGAAACCTTAGATTTTTCCTCATTATTCTTCTAGAAAATGTAATTATCAAATTTGTAAGAATTACCTTTTTAGAGCGTTTTTGTTATAGTCAAATGGGCAAAGTGAACTTGAAATATTGTCCAAAAATGTCCAAAAAAAGGACAGGACAAGACTATTCTTTTTTTGTTTCATTGTGTCCCCTCTTGAATAATCTATCAAAACAACATTACAAGTTTATACAAGTATATACCTAATTATGCTCATGATAACAATCATTTAAGGTCTAATTTGCAGAATTTGCAGTGATCTGGTGCCATAGTACAGACTGCTCCTCCCGTCACTCACTTCATACATGTAGGGGAAACTACAAATGTCATAAAACTCTCATTTCAGCCATGGTTCACCTTTCATGATGATCAATACTCATACTTATATATTTTGGCCCTGCTTGCTACTCATGAGGTCCCTGAAGGCACCACGTTGGCTACCCTGTGAATCATTTTTTTGTTTATTTTAGTCTGGAAAATACAACGCAGGGTTCTGATGCAACTTCTTACGTATAAATCATCCCAATCATCAGCTTGTTGCACACAACACCGATGTTGTAAAAATACTATTTTCCAAGAAATACAACTCAAAAACGTGCAGATATGAGATCCAAGCAAGGCTCACTTTTAATTAACTAAAACTAAATATGTAGGCGTTGAAACCAAATGGTTGAAATATCTTTGAAGGCAACAAAAAATCTGTTTAGTCTGTTTATATCCACACACACCTTTATAGTCAAGCTGAGGGGTGTCATCTTCCTCCGCAAAGTCG
This sequence comes from Lipophrys pholis, assembly GCF_963383615.2. Taxonomy (NCBI): domain Eukaryota; kingdom Metazoa; phylum Chordata; class Actinopteri; order Blenniiformes; family Blenniidae; genus Lipophrys; species Lipophrys pholis. The sequence continues at coordinate 29,967,557 of NC_137629.1, read as the reverse complement.
TTGTAGCTGTCGTACACTGTGGTGCCCGAGACACCTGGAAAAAGCAAAAAAATCAACAGCAAATAAACAATTCAAGTGTTTAATGTTATCAAGATGTCAAACGCTGACTCACTGGCAAGTGAATTATCACAACTATGTAGGTCACCCAGTGAATGTTTCTTTACACACAGTCGTTTTTCCCACAACTTCCTTTAACTCCAGTAACATTCCTGTCCAAGGACACCTGGAAATACTATCATTGGCTTGAATAGAAAGACAGCAGGCGCACAAATAAACAACTTTTAAATGGATTCTGTTTTCTTGACGTACAGAAAAAAAAAGCTTGTTGGGCTTAATTTTATTGTGGTAAATTTACTGGACTTCATTAAGCTGTGAAGACTTAAAACCTGAAAGTAATTGAAGCCACACAGCACATTTCTTTTAATTTTTTTTTTTTTAATACTAACTTGGGTATTGAGCTTCTTACTCATCACTTTCAAGCGGCGTGGCTCATGTGATGCACTTTCTATCCAACCAACCGCTTTCGCTGTCGTCCCTTGTTCTCTGCAGTTGTGGCTGAGGCTCATTATCCCCCTCAGAAATCCCCAAAACGTCTCCATGTTTAGAACCGAGTGCCAAACGTTCCAGCACGTCGACCTCCACTCCCCCATCTCAGCTCAGTCCCTGGCTCCACTTCCTCAGTTTTTCTCTGTTTTCTGGCACACTCCGTCTTTTAACACTCTTCCTGTTAATAACGCTGCATCACATTCCACTGTGCTCCTCTCGGAGCGTCCAGCTTGTGTCAGAGAATCCTGGATCAAACTCATCGTCAGCGTTTTGTTCGTAATGAGCCCAATGTTCCACTCAGTAACTCTTCCCCGGACTAATATTCCCACACACAGAGAATTGGCCGCAGAGGATATAAATACTGGTGAACTCATCAGTCTGAAGCCCTGCAGGGTCGAAAATGAGCCAGACATGACTTCAGGTGACAAGTACCATCATGTATTTGGGAATTAAAGTAATGGACTTTTAATTACAGAGAGGAAAAACTACCGCAACTGCTGAGGAAGCCTGATATTTTTAGCGTAATAGTGGTTTCAAAGTACTTTACATGCTTCATTCTACTAAATTAAATTAAACAAGATTTATTAAACCGCTTTCTGAGTATAAGTAAATCAAACTCATGAAACATAAGCATTCGCTAACATTTGCATTCTTTCTTTTGAACCTACAACTGGACATTGATGCAATCATATATACATGTATATACACATGCTGCTTCTTTTGTCCTCTTTTTCTCTGGGAAAGCATCACTTCCCTGAAGAATTCAGAATGAAAAGAGCATGTATAAATGATGAAGGACTGCGGATGAGCAAAGTATTGGACACAAAGAACTACTGTAAGTTTTCAAACATATGCACACTTTTTCAATAGCATGTCGCCAATCATGAGCGGGAATTCAGTGAGAAATTATCCAATTTAGAGACTTTTTAAATCTGAAATGACGAAATAAGTGTCATTATTTTGTCAGTGTAATGCCTTTTGACATATTTATCATTTTCAAATGGCATAAAGGGGTGTTGCACGCTGACTATGAGATATTTAATTCTACTGAGCTGAATGCATTGGTCATGCCTATGTCTTATGACTATGTAAAATAAAGCTGCTGCTCTGTGTTTGTATCAATTATTCAGCTTATTACTCACTATATGACCAGTTTTGTGAAAGAAGTGTGCAGAAAAAAACATCTTGCTACATGATATAAAAAGATAATACCTTTTCCATCTTGTACAGTGAAGTATAGCACAAAGTCCAGAAAGTGAGCAAACGTACAGCACTGGGCTGGAAATACCACACGATTAGAAACTCTCAACTGTGACGGTGCAGAAGGCAAAGACAATGACACACAGTTGTGCATCAATGACTATTCCCGAAGCAGACTTCACCACAGGGTCATGCGCACGGCAGACAGGGTGAGTCAAAGGGTCTTCATCAGTCTCTAAAGACAGAGTGGAGACAACAGCCGTCGTCCTTTCAATTACTCTACATCTTCATCGGACTTCATATGTGTTTCTGGGAGGCTCTCAGGTCACGCTGTTATCTTGTAGGATTAAACGGTGGCTTTAACATGTCTGGCCCAGAGGGGGGACTCCTCAGTAATTAACTTGTAGTGTCTGCAGCCGAGCTGTAATTAAACTGCCTTTTAGATTATCTTGACTGCACTTTGGACAGTTTTACTCTGGGAGATGCTGGGGTGGGCGTGACTTCTTCATTCCTACATTTACATTCGTGCAGTGACCTCAAACATTCAGCACATCTGCATTTAATAGAAAAGGTTCCAACTGCTGTGATGAAAGTATGTCCCAGCCCTAGGGAAGCAGTGAGGGGCTCAGACTGTCTCCAGAAATCTAACATTAGATAATCAATATTTATGAAATGGTGTAGTTAACATGATGATAAACCAAACAATGTGTGAAAGGGAAAAGCCACATTAACACTTCTACATTTACATTGGAAATGTAGCACTGACTGTATAACGCATAACTGCATCTGGCAGTTGTAAGGCTTAACATAATCTAGATTTACATAAGAAACTCATCCAGCATGAGACAAAGATTCTGACTATAAACTGAAATGAATCATATCTTGGTGGCTCTAACCGCACAGTGAGTATATCCCTGGTTTGATTCCAGTTGGGGACCTTCCTTTTTTTCCTTTATGAGGTTTGCATGTTTTTCCTGTGTTCTGGGTAGATTCTCTCTGGGTACTGAAACTGCCATGTAGTATGAGTACGAACGTGTGTTGCTGTGTTTGCAGTGTGGTGAGCTGGTGACCTGTCCAGTGACCTGGGATCAGCTCTTGCTCTCACACACAACTAAATAAGGCTGAATAAAAGATGAACTTGTGAATCTACTACTTGTTTTCCTTATTGTGTCATTTGGCGAAAAATACAACTTTCTCAAATGTAAGAATTTACAGGGTATTGAACTCTGTCATTTTGTGCTTCAGAGAATTGTTGTATTTCTCATTATCTTATGAGATCACTGAAAATAAGAACAAATATTTGGCTCTTTTGTTTATACATAGTTGAATCATTACAATATACGGCAATAGAACAGTAAAACACGCCTCTGATGTCCAAAATCTAACTTAAAATAACATGTGTACTTCGGAAGTTTGACCTATAATGACACTCTTTAAGAACTTGTCTGTATTTGTACTTTTAATCCAAAGGTTATTCCCCCCCCCCCATACCACATGAGTACATTCGACCACACAACTAAATAAATGCTTCTTTTTTTTTACTTACCAGTGAGGAATAAGATGATTAAAACCACAGTGCCGTGGAGAAGCATGCCTGAAACAACAATGACACTCCTAGAAAACAAAATAATGGAGGTCAGATCCCACAGTCAAACACAAAAACACCAAAGTCCAAGATTAGAACCAAAAAGAAGCTTGGAAGCAGTAAGGTAGGACAAACTTTAAAAGACAAGATCCACTTGGTATAATCTGCGTTAAAGTCTGCAGCCGCTCCCGTTTTACAGACTGAAAGTAGGATCCTTCTCGTCTGTTCATCACCGAGGATAAAACCGCTTGGGGGCGCCACTGGACCTGAAACACGTGTGTTTCCGCCCACTGCTGTATTAAACATAACTGTGGAGTAAACTCCACCCCCATACATAACTCTGTGTGTGTGTGTGTGTGTGTGTCAACAAAAAGGTCCATATTCCTTAAAAAAAAATGAAAAAATTTTTTTTATGAAAACGTACTTCCACACAATGTAATATGTTGTTTTTAAAGTGCTATTATATTTATTCATAATAAGAAAATGGGCAACCAATCGAGTGACTCATTGCCGGAGGATATCATTAAAAGATAAAAATCAAGTGTCAATGTTTATCTCTAAATGAGCTCGGAGTGATGATGTAAATAATCACTCGTTTAATGTAATTTAGGTGAAACAGTTTCATCTCCCCAGAGCACATCTCATTACAAATACTGATCAATTGACTGAGTCCACTGGAAACCTGCCAAAACGACACACACATCATCTCCTGCTTCCAGTGTTCTTTTTGGCTGTTAGAAGCCATACCAGCAACTACATGATGATAGTCGTGAGGAGAAAGTTTGATTAAAAGGGTTGAATTTAAACTTTCATTGTGTAGCCCTTTTGAATCAGTTTTTTGTATTTTTATCTGTCATTCACAGAAAACAAAATTGTGCAGGAGTGGAGGAAAGAAAGATTGAGAGGCAGAAATGTTTCAGTTGTTTTATCTGTATAATATTGAAATGAAAGACAAACTTAAGGACATAATGACATGTGATGTGAACAGTGCCAGGTGGCATGATTATAAGTTTTGAGAGGTGTGGATGGATATCTGAAGTGAAGCCCATTCTAAACTCTTTCTACCCAGTGCAACAAATTGATTGTTTTATATTGTACGAGTTGTAGGTTTGCATTCTTAGTCATGGAATAATTTGTTTGTTGTTGTTGTTGTTGTTGTGGAAGTGATGTATTTTAATTTTATGAATTGCTCAGAAAGAGTTTTGTCAGATTGCCATACAATTAAGTGTATTTTTGAAATGAGGGGAGTGACACCTTGATAAGTTCAATGTTCAGCTGGGATTGAACGGTTGATTTGTTGAATATTTACAACATATTGTAGGAATTGACTGTTTCTGATGCCATACTCTTGGTCCAAGAGGAGGAATGAGAGTGTTGGTGTGTTTTTCTTTCAGCCAATTTATGAGGTTAAATGTTTTCGGGGGGTTTTGTACACAGGGTCAGGATTTTTCCAAATGGGTGGGAAAATACTTAGTGCAAGTTAGAGTTTGTGATTTTGTGGAATTCCCACCAGACTGAGCTGAATGGTTTAACTTTAAAAACATGTGTTTGTGGAGGAAAAGTAGGAAAACCAATGCGCGTATAATTTAAAACCGTTAGAGAGTTCTGAATTTGTTGTGGATTCATATGATGTCCTTCAACTTGTGATATATCCATCTTCAGTATTGTTTCGTCCAGCTTGGGATCGAGGGAAGCTGGAGCTGACCACAGCATGTCTATGTGCAAAGACAAGGTACACATTAGACAGGTTGCCAGTCCAGCACTGGGCAAACGCAGAGAACCAGCCACACACACACACAAACACACACACACACACACACATCCACACTAACGCACACCTCCAATCTCGAGCCAACAATTGACCATCAAATTGAACTGTGGGAGGAAAACAGAGTAGAGGAAACCCATGGAGACACAGCAAGACTCTGAAATTGAACCAAATATATTCTTGCTGTGAGGGAAAGTGCTTACCACTATCCCACTGCGTGGGCCCTGAGCTGAGGGAATAAATAAAAAAATAAAAAAAAGAGTTTTCCGGTGCAAATCATGAGAATGTTTTGAAAAAGCACAGGACATTTTGAAGGACACATCTCACCCGGATCGCTCCCTGTTTGATCAACTGCCATCTGGCAAACACTACAGACAAAGAAAAGCAAGGACTTAAAAACTGTTTTTATTATAAATACAGCCAGAAATGACTAGAGGATGACTATGCAAAAGCAGGCGCACATGTGTCTGTGTGCAGGTTCTATGATTTAAATAATACTAGAATCATTTTTTTTTTTTGTACACTTATGTTGTTTTTTTTTTCTTATTGTAGTATTTCACTTATAATACACCTTTTATCCATTTTTGATATCACTGTCACTGACTGGCTGGCTGTTAAAATGTTATTGTAAACCTAACAATAAAGATTATACTTGAAAAAATATACAGACATCTAAAGGCTATGTGCCTGTGTTAAGTTTGTAAATATATTCAATGACAAAAAAAAGTCTTCTTACATCCTTTTTTTCCTCAAGAACTTTATTGCACAAAGAGGGAACATCCAAACAGTTCAATCAAACATCAAACACAACAAAAACAAACAACTCTAACAGACGGTGCTCACAAATGCACAAGTGCAAACATTCATATAATCTTAAGCTCTATGACAAGTTTTTAACGATAACAAATACAAATGAGAATGACATATATTTTTAATGAGAACAGTATAATAAAAATCCAAATGGTACAAGGGGAGCAAAGGGTCTCATTATCATTTTAATAGCTCTTTAAACATCTCAACTGTTTTATTGATTTTTTGCCAATCTGCACATTTGTGAATGTGAAATTTTACGATTATAATTATTAAATGAACTATGTATTCTGTCTTTATTTTTGTAATCATAATATGCAGTTACACTTTTACAATCGATTTTAACATCATTTTTAGTTTTACCTAGTATATAATTCTCAATTTTAGTCCACAGGGTTGCTGAATAAGAAGAGTGAAAAATGAATGACTTAAGAATTCATTTTTGTTGATACAAAGGGTAAATTTATTTTCAATTTCTAGAAATTATGATAGGTATCTTCTAAAATCCAGTTTTATTCTCCCAAAAGCCTTTGTGAAGATTGTTTTACAGAATGTATAAGTTCATTTGTTTATTTAAAAAAAATCTTCTTACATCCTCATTACTTCCTGTTACCGCTAATAACTTCCTGTTGCGTCAGTGTTACGTCATCTCACGTTCATAATTTTGTTTACTGCGAAAAAATATTATTAATGTGGGTCTGTGTTTGTACAGCTTTAAATCAAAAAAATATTTCACTCTAATTAGTTTCTGTAACAATAAAAGTGAAAGTGGTGTCGTTATTAAATATTCCAAGCGGTTTTGAATCAGTGAGGAATATTTTTAATGACGTTTGAAGGTGAGGTTTGTTGTTCCTGCTTCTGTGAAGTGAAAACTGCACAGGAAAGTGAATCTGGTCGAGTGACGACACTTCCCCCTCTTTTTTTTTTTCCCCTTGGATCTTTTCCCGAAGTTTTTTTTTTTTCTTCTTCTTCTTCCTCCCTCCTCCCTCCTCCCTCCCACCTCCTCCTCCGTTTTCCTCTCCGGGACTGTGAACTCAACTTTCCGGCGTTTTTTTCTTTCTTTTTCTGTCTGTTTTCTGTAAACCGAAGCTCCAGCATGTCGCCGCCGTCGCGTCGGCTCCAGACGAAGCCGGTGATCACCTGCCTGAAGACCTTCCTCATCTCCTACAGCCTGGTCTTCTGGGTGAGTCCGTCCGGGGAGCTGTGGGGGGGGGGCGGCGGGGCTCAACAATGGGGCTCAAAGCGGCGGTGGCGGCGGTGCCAACGAGGCGGACGACTCCGTCTCCTCCTCGGGAGTGAAACGTGTCCGATTAACGGCTCCGATCTAAGTCGCTTTAATCGACCACTTGTTGAGAATCCGGCGGAGGTTGTTGACGTTTGTCGACTTGAAAGCTCCTGTTAGCTGCTAATGTCACCGGAAAATCGTCTCCTAAAAACACACGTTTATCTCTTACTTCTATTAATCTTAACACGAGAAAGTTGACTTATCCGTTCAAAACCTCGCGTAAAACTCGATAATCGGTGAGACCGTCGTCGATTAATCGCACGGGAACCGGTGAGCGTTTGGCTATTTCTAACACTGATTATGTGTTTGTGTACATCAGGACACGTTCAACCAATCAATTCAAGTGTAACCCACTTTAAAAATACTTAAATGTCTCTCACTGTTGCCAGATAACTTTAGTGTTTTTAACATATACACAGATGAAAAAAAATCTTTTTCTACTTATAAAGGCAACTTTTTGTATATATAATGTATATTTATGTTGATCAAGCAAGATTGTTCTTTGTTTAAACTACTTACTTGTCGTTGTTTTTTTTAGTTTTAGGTTGGTTTTTTTTTTGCTTATAGGTATTGTAGTATTTGTTGTTTTGATCACACTGAATGAAACAGTAAAGATAAGTTTAAAAAGAATATATATTTTTTTGCATTACTTAAATTATTCATGTCCCGGCCACAAAAACATCAGTGCCCTGTATTTCGAACACATTTTTTTGACTTCAATACGAAATTGTGTAAATATACTAACTTTTTAGTGTTTATCAGAGATTCAATTAAGTGAAATTTACTAGTCCTCAGATTTATTTTCCTCTGTGTATAAAGCTGGTTCATTTATCGAAAAAACTCAAATGGTTGCACACGCTGTGATTTTGTGTTTTCTGCAGTCACTCCGTGGTCTTGTTTCGCTGATGTCTCAGTCATTCGCAAAACCTTCAATAACAATATCAGATATTCCACAATGGCTGACTCGTGCTGTTTTGCTGCATGCTTCTGTTGAGTTTAGTAAATGACTCTAGATTTGTTATAGTTTTATTTTAAGCCACAGCCTAAGAACAACGACTTCACCGGCTCTGATGTTGTTAAAACCAGATTAACTAGAAAACCATAATAAGACATTCTCTCAAATCTAAAAACAGAAACTTTCCATTGCATTTATTTTGAAATCTAGGGGCGCTGGGTTAGTAAGTTTGGGTTCCACTTATCTACAGAATAGCTACAGTTATGTCATCAATATCAATCCAGAACATTCAGTTGGATTTATCTTAAGAAGGCAGATCCACACACAGACAGTGGCCCATCTAAGATAAGATAAGATATCCTTTATTTATCTCACCATGTGGAGAAATTTGCAGTGGTACAGCAGGATAGTAAAGAGAAAGAAGCACACATAGCAGAAACTAAAAAAGCAGATAAAAATACAAGATAATAAAAATATGCACACGGTGCCTATAAGTGTGGATATGTACGGAATATGGGGGTGGATGTATTGCACATAGATTATAGATTATTATTGGTATTGCACCACATATTGCACAGTTGGAGGTATCTATGGACGTAAACAAAAACAATCAAGTCAGAATCCACGGTGTTTTAATCAAGACACTAAATTAAATGTGATATTTCTTTCTTTCTTTCTTTCCAGTTTTGAGAAGTTTCTCATTTGTCCAGTTGGATCTTCACCATCAGTGTTTCTTAGCTTCACCTTCCCACGATTTCAAAGTTTAATGTGTCGGACCAAAGGACAGTGTCGTTACCACGAAATGCATAATCAGTTTGTCATATAGGAGGAAACAAACCAGAAAGGGAATCTGTTCTGTACATAGCTTTTGGATGGATCTTTTTAATCTGCATTTCAATCCTATGCTGACGTTCAGCGAAAGTGAATGTTCCGGATTGATAATCTCCTTCAAATCTGACAAGCAAAGACAGTGAAAAACTTCTGATTCAAATGAAACAAACTTCTTAAGACGATTACAACATAGGCTTTATTTGTTTCCTTTTATAAACACTAAGACTGAATGGGGTGGGGGGGGGGGGGGTGTAAAAAAAAAAAAAAAAGAATGATACAACTTACAACCCCATTTCCACTGAGTGCATGTTTATTTACAGAGGATAAACCTGAGCTGGTCTCCAGAAGAAAACGGGCTCTTATCTTCTAAATGGCTTCTCCCTGTTAATCTTTGCGCCGAGCAAACAGTCATGTGTGGCTGCTGCCAACACAAAGTCCTGGTCGCTGCTTTTATCTGGCAATTTACTGCCCCGCCGGCTGCTGGAGCCGAGGCTAATGAGCAGAGAGGCATGGCGTTGAAGATGATCAGACCACGTCTGAGGCTGAGCTCTGCTTTCACCCGGACAGGTAGAGAAGGAATCGTACCGGCGTGCGACCCGACAGCAGATGGGAACAGAGTTGATTGAATATAGAGAGTGCTGTTTTTGCAAAGATGCAATCACCCCACCCCCCACCCACTCCACCCCCCAGAACTCGCCTGGGTTTGCTCCCGTGGGAACTGTGGATTAAATAAAGGAAATCAATAAGGGAAATTGTGTTTCTCATGGATTTCTCCCGTCCCCGGTTCCTAAGTGAAAATTTCCCGTGTCGATCTTCAGTCAGAGGAGATAAGAATTAACAAATTATTCAGCCCGTGGAGCTTTTTGTTCCCCCTGCAAATCTGACGACGGAGGCCAGCTTAGACGGGTGGGAAGGGCTTATATCTCTCGCGGAAATGTAGTCTGGGTTTTATTTTCAGGGGAATCTGGACGGACTAATGAACAGATCGGAGGGACAATGAGGTTGAGCTGCTCGGAGATAAAGCGAGAGGTCGGGCTGAGAGAGATAATGAACGTAATAGACAAAGGAAGGTGGAGAAGATTTATGGATGTAGTGAAGAGGACGTGGAGTTTGAGGCAGATGATCCACTGAACGGAGAGAAAGAGTTAAAAAAGAAATAAAGAATTAGTGGGAATATGTCGACACGCAATCGTTAATTCACGCCAAACGTTTTCTATTATTTCAATACATTTTTTTATTGGTATTTTACTTGGTTCACTTAATTTTTAAGATGACATTTTGCCTTTGACGTCCATTCACCTGTACTTTACAGTTGAGTCTCCACAATACGTCCAAACCTGATATAAATAGTACTGAGATGAATAATTAAAAGCCGAAGGGTCTTTTTAATCCACTGTGAGAATTTGTTACACAAAAACAAAAAAACTATCCTTCATTGTTAGATTTTTATTGCAATCCCCAGTTTCTAAACAACACCTTCACAAACAACTGTTGCTTGAATGTTAAAGTCGGGATAACATTAGTACAATTTAACTTATTAGTAATGTTGAACCGATGTAATTAAAATCCGAGGAAACGGATCCAAATCCCGTGAAGCTGTAATAAATGGAACCGTAAATAAACGTGAACTCGTGAGGCAATAAATGGACATTTACGATAAAGAGAAAGCAAACAAGTCGATTATTAAAATTTGTGAAACGACGTTAATAGAAGATATTAAAGGGTTTGTTCTTGTAAGAGTCACATGATACCACCTGCCTGACGCCGAGACGGAAAGTTCTGTAATCTGTAAGATCTGTAAAAAAAAAAATTAGGATTTGTTCTTATACCGACAGAGAAGTGCCGTTGATTTTAATCCCGTTTGGATCAGAGCACAAAACCTCTGCCGGTTTGCCAGAAAGCTGGCGAGTGTTTCTTTTTTCCCCCCCTGGCCTTCAATCTTCAGCCGTGTGCGTCTTGTGGTTGTCGGATGGCGGCGCTGACTCTGCCCGTCGTCTCCTTCAGTTCACAGGCGTGATCCTGCTGGGCGTCGGGGTGTGGGGGAAGGTCAGCCTGGAGACCTACTTCTCCCTGGCGTCTAGCGAGAGCACCAACGCACCATATGTCCTCATCGGGACCGGCGCCATCATCGTTATTTTCGGCCTGTTCGGCTGCTTCGCTACGTGCCGCGGCAGCCCGTGGATGCTCAAACTGGTGAGTGAAGGAGGCATCGGGGGGGGGGGGGGGCAGGACGGACGTCCGCCATCGGGTCTGACTCTTCGTCGCTGCTGTTTCTTCTTGTTCCCCCAGTATGCCATGTTTCTGACCCTGGTGTTCCTGGCTGAGCTCATCGCCGGCGTCTCAGGCTTCATCTTCAGGCACGAGGTGAGAAGCCGAAGCTTCTTTTTTTTTTTTTTTTTTTTCCTTTTCAATCTTCGAATCGTCTAACCTGCTTTGTTGTGAACTCGCCAGATCAAAGCCACGTTAGGTAAGGCCTTCAACGAGGCGGTGCAGTCCTACAACTCCACTGACAGCAGCAGCAAAGCGGTGGACCTCATCCAGAGGAACGTGAGTCAGACGGGGTTCTATTTTCCTGGGTGCTTATTGTCCGATGGAGAGTTTGCATGTTCTCTCTGGCTTTGAATGAATGAATGACTTTGTTATTTTTGATCGTTTACATTCAACAATTGCATATTCCCTTCAAGAACAGAATTCTCACAACCAGAAAAGGGTTTTGGGCAGAAACAATGCTTTTTTTTGTACATCACAACAACTCATTGACAATAATGACAAACGTTTGCCACTATGTGCTCACATTCCTCTATAACCACTTGTAAATGCTTTTTCATGTACTGCACTAACTAGTCACAGAACTGAAGATTTAAAGATTTTTAGAATTTTGGCGACCTGCCCCCCCCCCCCCCCAGATGAAAACCATCAAGCCGGTTGGACTCGTCATTACTTTAAATGACCCCGTGTTTTTATTTGTGACGCTCCCATGCAGCTGCAGTGCTGCGGCGTGAAGAACTACACCGACTGGGTGGAGACGGCTTACTTTCAGGAGAGCGGCATCCCGCTCAGCTGCTGCAACACCGACATCGCCAGCTGCACGCCGGAGACTCTGAAAGACCTGGACAAGGCCGGGAAGGAGGTCTACCAGACGGTGAGCGAGGGACAAAACGGCGTCAATCACTTCGAGACAAACTGAGGAGTTTGTATTTAAATGTCTTCGTCTTCTTCTTTCTTTTTTTCCAGGGCTGCTTCGCGTTAGTCACCACTACGATGGAGAGCAACCTGGGAATCATCGCTGGGATCTCTTTTGGGATCGCGTTCTTCCAGGTACGTTACCGACGGTCTAACGACGACATCGTTGATCCCTGATAACCGACTCTTTATGCTGAATTTCTTAGATTCTTTCTTTTTTTGTTGTTTTGCTTGTTTTTGACCAATGATAATTGATTTGTAATATGCATAGATTTAGATTAAAGTAAAAAAAAAAAAAACTTTGCTTGTTGCAGTTTTTCTGTACTCATTTTACGACATGATTTCTATTTGCATGCAGTATTGCAACGTGGGAGTCGTGAAACATTTGAGCAGGGACCCTATGATTAGATTACGTTTGGTTAATTTGGATTAGGAGGGGGGAAAAAAGTGGTTTGAGTAAAAATAAAGTATTCTAGAAATAAATTAAAAAAAAGATCTCCGGCTCCGTTTATATTCCATCTGAACTCTGATGTCCCTTTGCACTCGTGTATTGCTATAGAGTCTTGACATGCGGAGTTTTCCTGTCCTTTCTGTTTTTCCTCTCAGCTCATCGGGGTTTTCCTGGCCTGCTGCTTGTCTCGATACATCACCAACAACCAGTACGAGATGGTCTGACGGTTCCCCTCATCAAGCAGGTCGTAAATTCTTGATTTTGAAAGCAGTTGTGAGACTTAGAACTCTTAAAATGTGTGTTTTCTTTGTGTGTTTGAGGTCTAATATTCAGCTCCTGCTGTTTATAGTTGTACTATAAAGTGATCGATCATCTTTTTCCTCCAGTTTTTTTTTTGGTTTGTTTTTTTATTTTGACCGCCGCTCTGTTCTGTGCCTGCAGGTGACTGACGGGCAGCTCCTGGTGCAAGCGGAGTTCATATTTTAATATTATGTATGTGTGCTAGTTGGTATTATTTTAGAGGGAAAAACCCTTTTATTCAATCTCGCCCATGACAGAAGGGAAACGTGTTGCAGGAGAATGAAAACACACAGCTGAGTTTGACCAAAAGGGAAAGTTACGGGACACGTCGGAGTTCTTCTTCTTTTGTTGTTTTCTTTTGGGTTTTTTTTCCTCCTGGGATCTAATTATGGAAACTCCCATTAAGTGTCGACGTGTTTTTGTAGTTAAATACTTTTGTGAACATTTTCATTTCTTGACTTGCTGCTGCCTTCATTTTGTAATTTTTTGCTGAAAAAAAAAACAAAACAACTAGTTGTGTAGTCGAGCAGATATTATTGAATAAGCTGATAAATGTTGAAACTTCTCCGACACTACATGTGAAACTCGTGCGCGGACGCCAGGTCGCCACCCTGAAATCAAGTTTGTGTCATGTCCGAGTCGTTCTGCAAACGAAGCCTTGGTGAAACGTGCGGGCCAGTGCTGTCTGAAGTGCCTGCGGGGGAGCGAGTTAAAGCGGCCCAGCCAACTTCATATGACAGTTTATTTTTTGTTTTGTTTTTCAGTGTTAAATTGTTCTTTTGTGAATGCATGTGAAATACTTGAGAAAAAAAATTAAATTTGAATAAACTTCTGTATCGTTGATGGGGTGTGTTTTACTGGGGGTTTGCATGAACATGTCTGCTCTGCAGATGCAGTGCATACTTTGACACACGCGCACACACACACACACACACACACACACACACACACACACACACACACACACGACTCCTGTTGGTAGGATCCTCACAGAAACGGAGACGTCAAAGACTTTCTGATCAACAAGATCAGAAAGTCTCTATCACAAGAAGCTGCTTGTTTCAGTCGACGCTCGTCAGACATTTCTATACCTTAATACTCATCCAGCACAAAACACTCTGCCTTTTGTAGAAGTAATGATGTTTTATCTAGTTTGAAATCGTTATTGATTCCCCTAATCCAAACACGTGTTTATTTTGGAGCCGGACTGTTCATATTCAGGCGCTTCAGATTTTCAGACGTTTTTATTAACGTACGTTTGCAGGCAAAGCTGTGGAGCTTCATCATATTAAATGGTACTTTATGTAATAAAAAAACTACTTGGTTGTATAAGGATAGGCATTTTATTTCATATAAACAGAGTATTTGAAGATAGTGTTCATCTTGGGTCCAGAACTTTGTAATATTTTACTCTTTTTTTCGATTTTGTAGAAAACATTTATGTTTTTGATCGAAGACTGCCTCCAAAAGTCTTTGATTTTAGGTCACAAACTTACATTTTGGACAAATATGAACAAACCTATCTCACTGCTTTTGATGACATTCCAGCATGTGACAGTTTGTAGGTTAAACCTCAACACTATCGAGGCTAAACTAATCCAACCCATTGAAGAATTCACTGCTCATTTGCAATCAGTGACAGAAAGTGTTTTCTTATAGTTGTATTTTGAGTGTTGAGTCATTGTAGCGTCCAGTCAGTGCCTTCGCTGACACTTAACTCTTTGTTGTTTTTTTAGATCCTTTTCCATTTTTTCCTTTGAATTATAATATTTTCTCCAATACTTTAATCAATCAACTCTTTTGATATTCTAATATTCAGCACACTACCTTAAACCAATAGTTTCTCATCTTTCTGGCCTCTGTTTTTTTATAAAACTAAAAAATCTGACTCGCTGAACAGGTTTGAACATGATTTTCTTTTCTTTTTTTATTTAATTTTATTTGTTGTACTGGTTTCATAATAGTGGAAGTCAAACCCAACTTAGTCCACAAGCAGTCCTATTTCGTTTCAGCTAGAAACCTAGAGCCTAATAAACTATATATTGTATTATCACAAGTATCCTGCAATTAATGATTTATTGTTGACTGTATTAAACACACCTGTGCTGCTCCTGCCTGCTCTCTCTCTCTCTCACACACACACACACACACACACACACACACACACACACACACACACACACACAAACAGGTACAATCCGCACTCTGCAGCCTCACTGCTAATCTCTGGAGCATTTCCAAACCAAACATCTGGTAAGTCCAAGGCCTTGTTCCCAATGATGCAATACTGATGTGTTACTCTGTGTTTTATTTGAAACACCAACAGACAGAGGTGGCCTAAGGTATATAACTTTCTATTATTTTTATTTTTTTAGAATTGGTCACTGGTATTACTAATGGGGCTTCTGTGGGAGAATGTTCAAATATTTAAAAATTGTTAGATTCATTACAACTAAGTAAAGAAATTAATGATTTCATCTTAAAATGTAAAATGTCACTTATGTAGATAAATCATTTCAGCAGAAATACAGGATTGCAGATATTGATTGATGACAATTGAGTATCTCCCATGTACATTTCTACATTTAGTGTAATCTTTACAATGTTTTTTTTTACATATGTATATTTAGTTTTTAGCAAGTTGGAGTAAAAATGTCATTTTGAAGAAAAAAAAAAATCCCTACAGTCTCGAAGTAAAGATTGTGGTCCAAATCAGTTTGGAGTTTGTGAAAATCATTTTCGACAAACTAGATTATAACAGACTTGTTTTGAAACTGTAGGAAAGGATTTCTCCTTGCTAATGCTGCCTCATTCTTCCATATTGTCTTATTAATCTTTGGGTTGGAGGCTGCCTTTATCACAGTCTGCTGGTAAAGAACAGGCAAACTTTGCACAGAAAGTCCAATATAAAGGCAATGTATTTAAATCTGTTTTAGTGGCATGGCTATGCAATGGTGCAAAAATCATTTTAACTGTAAAGAGGGGGAAAATTTATAAATGTCACAAATTGTCAAAGTTGGGATTCAATTAATTTGATCAGTTTCAGTGTGTGCAGTGTTTTTTGTTTTTTGTCTTGCGTGTGATAAACAGCAGGTGGCAGCACTGTGCCGTAAACCCCAGTCGCTGCAGAAGGGAGGACTTGACTACATGGGAGGGATCGTATTAACAAAAGGCTGCAATATTTTATTAAAGCAAGGGTTGTAATTATCCTTTTGTATGATACAAATATTTTCAAAGCCGCACAAACTGTAACTTGCACCGGTGGTGCCTTCAGGGTACAAACGGCGGTGGGAAATGTGAGGCGTGGACAGGGCGCAGCTCTTTGCAAGACAAACGCATGACTGTGGCTGTGAGCTCGCTCCTCATTGGTCGCATTAGGATCAGATGGTGTTTCAGACCCGCCCACGTCTCCATGCCACCCAATTGGGCTGCGCAGATGCATGTATGGGGGCGGGGCTCCGCTGCCCCCACCACCCTGAACCGGCTGCCGGGTATAAAAGCAGGCTGAGCCGTTTCTCTGTCGGGGAAAATTTCACTTTTCTTCCCGGCGGGTGGTGTTCTGTGCCTGAGAAGTCTTGGTTGAATAACCAGCGCCAACAAAGATCTTCCTCAGGTTCTCTCCTAGTTCAGGTAAGTCTGTGCTGTTTTTTATTTTTATTTCTAAATCTCCCGCTTCAGGTCTGATGTTTGATTTCAGCAGCAGGAAGTCAAGGTCACGTTGATGTGATTCTGGCTCTTCAATGCGGCACCATTATAGGATGATTGTCCCCGTGGAAATACTATTGAGGCTGTGTGTTTATGTTGTTTTTATATTTAGTCATGGTGCTGTGCTCCACTCATCCTCGCAGGCTGATCCATAATCATGTAAAGCTGTGGTTGAAAGGATTCGCCTTTTTGTTGTGTTGCACCTCTGTCGAGTCTCATCTGTCGTTCCTCCGACCTCATGCTTTCTCTCTCCCTGCAGATCAGCCACCTCTCAAACACCAAGCAGCATCTTCCACCTTCAAAGAAAACAAAGAACACCCACCTGCCTGTACAAACAAAAGAAAAAAATCTCAACCAAGCCTTCAAAATGATGCAAATCAGCAGCGACCCCGCCAGCAACAAGCACTCGCTCATCAACGTCATGCACCGCTTCATCGCCGCGGCCAACAACATGGACGAGACCATCATGGTGCCCAGCCTGCTGAGGGACATGCCCCTGGAGGAGTTGGCGGCCAGCGAGCTGGAGGCCAACAACAATGAGCCCCCCTGCCCCAACAAGCAGAGGGACATGTACGAGCACTACCTGCTCCTCAAGTCCATCAAGAACGACATGGAGTGGGGCCTGCTGAAGAAGGAGATGAGCAGCGGCGCCAGCTTCTTGGAGATGGCGGTGAAGCAGGAGGAGGAGCAGCAGCATCCGGGGACCGGCGTGCTGCCGCTGCAGAACAACGCCGACCTGGAGCACCAGTTTCACTATCACCTCAGAGGACTGTTCGGAGTTCTGTCCAAGCTCACGCTGCAGGCGGACAGCCTGACCAACAGGTACAAGAGGGAAATCGGAGGAGGGAACTTCATGAGATAGAAGTAACTTCGTTCCTGTAGTCCCCCCCCCCCCCCCCCCCCCCCCCCCCCCCCTCCCACCACCCGCCTCGACCACCACCCGGCTGGACTGCTTTAACTCGCAACAATGGGATGTTTTGTGAAAAAGGGGGGGGGAGGCCCCCCAGCCTCTTTCAGACAAATCCTCGATGGGACAGTGGAGTGGAGCGCCTCGTCCAAAACCTGAAAAGGCAACACTCCAACTCTCTTGCTTCCCCCTTCCAGCCCCAAACCAGTGAAACCGTCAAGCGTCTGCCTGCAGAGGCGGGACACTTTGTACTCGGGTGGAGGTTTTCTTGAATCCGAGCGCAGTCCAGATGAAGCACAGCTCTTGGTTATATGCAGGACCGTTTTCCCTCAAATTTGTCTTTTTTATTTGAAATCTCAATTGTCACCAGAGTCGAGTTGGTTTTGTTTTGTTCAGAAGAAATGGTTTCTGCCTGTAGGAGATATCGAATGCTGGTTATTCTGTCCCCTCATTTTTAAAATGATAAATTATTCTGATGCTGAGCTGAAGGGCTTTCTAACTCTTTCCACTTGGTATTACTGTAACATGGTGTGCCTTGACTTTTATTTTTGTAAGCCCTGTTCAGTCGCCTTCCCCATTGTCTGATTGAATGGCTCAATTGTTTGTCCTTGACTATTTCGAAACAGATTTTATATTGATGCAGTAAAGCTGAAATAAATAACTGTCAAACTTGACGCTGGCTTCCTTGTTTTCTCTCTACCAGGATGTTGACGTCGCTCTGCCTGAATTGTTTTGTTTAAACTGCTTGAGGCAGTGATGATAGACGCACACTTCGAGGGTTTTGTGCAGGTTTTTTAACACTTTTTTTTTCCTTTTTAAATGTAATGTTGGATTGCATTTAAGGATTTGGGTGCTCTACTGAGGATTTACTTAAAGGAGAAGATGTAAAGAGGTCAAAGCTCTCAAGCAGAATTAACCTTAAGTCTGTTACATGTAGACCCTGTTATGTAAATGTCCTACAGTAATGTAATAGTTCCCTTTGCCATAATATGATTACAATTAGATGCAGAACACTTAAAATACATTGGAGAAGTATTGTAGCTGGGCTGTAACTTTATTTTTTTTCTATATTTACTTGCACAGAATAGTTTGCATGCACTTTTTCCTCTCAAATTAAATTGCATGCAGTTGTCTTCCAGCCAAACGTAATAATTTTCCGATTGGGGGGGGCGGGGATTGCACGGAGTGATCAAACTTTACCTGAGTCGTGACAATAAATTTGACAAACGGCACCCATTGAAGAACTCACTGCTCACACATCCATATCAACCGTCTCTTTTCAAACATTTGTGAGTTTTGAGGACGTGTAGCTCTGTCGCACGCTCTCGCAGCGTCGGCATGTTGAACACGATGGCATTGGGGCCCTGAATGAAACATTAAATTGATCTATATGTCGCTCCTACCAGCTGCCACATCTATCCATCACCGAGTGAAACCCTCCCCTTAGCAACAGCTCTACCAAGAGCAGCCAATCCGGTGGAAATCCCCCCCCACCCCCCATCTCTCTCCCTCGCTCTCTCTCTCTCTAAGGCACAACAGTGATGAAACGACACCAGTGTGATGAAGGGCATCCAGGAAACAATGTGGTCAAACAAACGGGTGCTCCCCTGACTGGTGGCGGTGGCCGGGGTCGCTGAGTTTATGCAGGGAAAAGTGCTGCCTGGGCCTTGTAGCGAGGAGGAGCTGCGGCTCTCCACTGTTTCCACTCACAATGGGCCTCACAAGCACGTCAAAATGGCTGTGCTGGTCAGTGTGCCTGAGCACACGCCAATAAACTGGGTCAAAGAAGCCGGTGACAGCTGGCCTCTTGGGGAGCATAAACAGAAATGAGGATTTAAAAAAAAAAAAAATGTTTTTACAATACAGATCATTGAATCTGTATTTGCCCAGGTCATTGAGTTCACGCCAAAAGCATGTGATCTCTTTGAAAAATGACAGTTCGGGGATGTAAACAATCACGTGGAGGACCAGTACATTCATTTTCTTTCCAACCTGACACCGAGGGAAACCCAACACAATACTGATGTGTTGTAGTAAAAGCTTAGAGAGTTAATAAAATAAGCTAGATATGAAGGTTATTACAAAGAAACATCCATGGAATGACTGATAAAAGCCCCAAGCATAATTTTCCCGGATCTGACATAACGTAACCTTGACGACAGGATGATTTAACTGAACCAGAGAAGCAAGAAGACAAAAAAATGTTTTAATCTATAAAGAAAAATCTTTAAATTTAGCATTTAATGTAAAAATACTGCTTCTCCAAAGGCTAGATCTTAAAAGACACAAAACAAGAGTTAATATTTCTGGATTTCTTTTTTGTTTTCGGCATCAGCGATCTGAAATCCTCATTCTTGGTTGTAGAAGCTGGAAAATGAAGGAAAAGCTGAATGTCTCCAAACATTTTGGTGACGTGGGATATACTAGAGCAGAAATCCTCCTTAGTTCCTGTGCTGAGCTTTTAGTGTCTGTGGTGCGTTTAAGTGTTTGGTTTTTTTTTTTTTCCTCATGACCTTTACCTGAATCAATGGGATGATAACACACAGAAAATAAGACTCCGTCATTAGTTTGCATTGATGAGTCCTGATTAGACTCTATACCTTTGATTTTGCCAATGTGTTTTTCAGACGATAAAAAGCTGCTGATGTTACTGGTTTAATGTGGCTGTTAAAAGTTCAGGTCCAAGTCCATTATTGCCCCGGGACCTCTGGCATGAGTTTGTGCTCACGACTTGTTTTAACCCGTCGGCTTTCACCACATTGTCAGTTGTCTCAGATTTACAGCACAAGTCTGCTGGATTACAAGGTGCGGCTGAGCACAAGCAAAATCTAGTTATCAGCACATCCAACGCTCATTCTGAGCATGTTGCATCCTGCTTGATCAAAAAATTAGTTTTAAAGATTAGTTTTTCTCAGGGTGTTTAACTGATTGTAGCAACCAAAAGAAGGATGTGTGTGTATATAGGTGCTACTAGAAATATTCTACTTCGACTTTAGAAGTGATCATATTTATTAATTTCTGAGTTTCTGGGGGGTTTCTAACAACGACTTCTTTGCAAACACTTGCATTTAAATTTGAGAATATACATGATGGTTACAAGACGTGGTCTTGGTCATTTTTGATAATTTTTTCAATGCAACTGCTCTGATTATATAAAAATATTAGGTGTTGACGCAGACTGATAAAGTCTTTCGATCAAACTGTGGGATTCATTTCTCTTTTATCAGGTATTTTGTTGTGTGCCTTATGACAGGTTAAAAAGTTGTTGTTTTTTTGAGTCGATCAGGTCCCGAAGAGCTTGAACCATATTGATATTCTGCACAAGCCAGAAAACGTTTCTGAGAAACCTGAGAGCAAATGGTTGTAGCCTCTCGGCGCTGCAGATGTGAAATGGCTCCAGAGCAGGAAGTGCCGTTTCATCATGCAGCGATACTTCTGGGTTTTAACGGCAAGGCGATTCTTTTTAACGTTAGTCGTAAAGCCAATGTGTGAATGTGAATTACAAAGGATGAGAGTAAAGGTCAGAGCTCCAATATGCAACATGGTTCTAATACAATATGGTTTATGTGCTGGGTAATTTTGGCACGGCCGTGGTGTCGTAACGTGTTTGGGGCTCTGTGCAATGTGAGCGACAGATCTTGGGACATGGGGGCTGTTTGATGTGGAAAGGCCTGCTGAAGCTGTGTGTGTGCATGTGTGTGTGTGTGTGTGTGTGTGTGTGTATGTGTGTGTGTGTGGGTGGACGCCGGGTCTTTGCCCCACCTCGCCTGCCAGCATGTGGCTGCGTGACTGCAGGCTTGGCAACACGCACAGCAGACTCGGCTGTCCTTTTCTCTGGCAGCGCCTCCCGTCTGTGTTGCTCAACAGCTGTAAAACTGCAACCCGAGGGGGAGTCAAACTCCAAAACAAGCAGGGTGCTCAAGATCGTCGCTTTGCGAGGCGGGTCACGTCGAGCTGGTGCTGGAGGCCGACGTCTGGAAGGATCGGTGGTCCTACATATCGTGGCGATTCTGTCACACCTTCACCGTGCCGGCTCTTATCAGTTTTAGACTTCTCCATGGTGACGGGCTGCTCCCTGAGCAAACACCAGAGTGAATGTAATGTGTGTGTAATGTTTGCTTCCGTCCACACGCACTTTCTTAACAAGTAGAGCTCAACGAAAGCTGCATTCAGGAAATATAGGAGGGACAAGTAAACACTAGTCTGCAAGAGACGTCAAGCTGTTCAATCTACTTAATATTCAGCTTTTTTATGATCAGCTACGGGTGACTAATGTCATCGTCAACCTGCCATGTTATTGAAGACTTCGACTTTGCCATTTGTTTTGTCCATGAGTTATATGTTCCTGCCTGTGATGGCCGTAAGGCATCAAGTTTCATTTTTCAGGGTGTCCATCCATCCAGGGTTTCATATGTGTTCCTGAATAGTCCCGACAACACATCATCCATAACATTACACACTTCCCTGATTGAGGCGAGAGAGTAGAACTGGATGCTCTCAAGTACAACTTTACTTTTTGAGAAAATCGTAATTATTCCAGAAAATAAGGTTATTTGATGATATCCTGCTGGGATGGGCAACTCACTTTGATTATTGTCAGTATATATATATATATATATATATATGTGTGTGTGTGTGTGTGTGTGTGTGTGTATATTTATACATATATGTATATATATATATACAATCAGCCTCAATCATCCCATTACAATAAGTACAGAGTGTTCAAAAGTGGTTCAAGGCACAATAACATATTGTATTTCTAATAGTTTCTGAAAAGTTCATCGATAAATCTCCTTTAAGTGTAAAGGAAAATCCCAGAGTTCTATGTATATAAAGAAGAGTTTGTCTAAATCATATAATGTCTCGCCTGGTTCAGCATTTTCTATCTGAGAGAATTATAAAAAATTGTTAAAGTCCAGTTAGTCTATTTGACAGCTGCATTTCATCTGGAGTCGTTACCAACATAAAAAGAGGGGAGCACATTAAACCTGAGCTTCAATCAATCTCACTTCTGGTTTAGAACACTTCGAATGGTACAGCTAATTATATCTGAGTTACTGGTACAACATGAATATATGGAACAATGGTCTAACAGTTATTTGTCACAACTATAGATCCTGTGTTTTAGATCACATCATCGTGCTTCCAATAATAGTGTCAGCCTGGAATTGTACCTGTGAAAGTTGCATTAACACATTCAAAATAATGATGCATTTTGAATTTATATGAGGTCGAAGTTGAACACGGATAAGAAGCTATAATAACAGTCACTGGACAAATTGGTGCGTTTGATAAAAAGACTGTAAAAACACAATCAGACAGTCGTAACCTGCTTGCTGGAGTTCAAATCTGAGTTTTGCATGTTCAGTCTGTGTGTGTGTGTGTGCGAGTGTGTGTGTGCGCGTGTAACCTGCTCTTTAACTGGTCCTGATTGCGAACACAGTCTGGATAAAGTGAATATAAAGATGGACGAAAGGTTACATGTGACCTGCATAAAAAAGCCTTTTATGTTTCTGGCTTTAGGGCTGAGTCACATTTTATCAGCTGTTTATTTCCTTGATTAGCAGCAGAATGCATTTTGAACTGCTCAATAAATCTATGGTAAAATCACCTCAGTTTACTGTCGCGCCATCAACCAACCTCACCAATATACACGTTCTGGAAACTCAAAATTCACCTGTGAGTTTGCCCCTGTGATTTTAATATATGGGTCATATTTCTGTTCGTATTAATTGATTTACAGTTAATGTTTGATTTCGATTTTTACCGTTTTATTAAAAGTAAACCCGATCTTCACCGAGATATTGTCCATCGATCCATCTTCTATTGTGCGTCACCAAACTCCGGGTTGCGGGGCAACAAGCTGAGCAGTTTGCAGGCCACAGGGTAAATACATCTACAGGCAGAGACAGGATTTCCCCCAAAGAGATAAAAAAAAAAGCACCTGAAATCAAACGTGCAGAAGTACTAACATAAAATTAAAAGTACAATATAGAAGCCCGTCCCTGTCAGTGGACTTGGGCAGCTCTCTGGTTTTGATTTGAGGTAGATGTGAAGTGCCCCCCCCCCCCCCCCCCCCCCCCCCCCCAAGCACTTTCCCAGGTAACAGCTGCCCGTGAGTCAATGGAGTTTGTTGTGTAACGAGAAGAGGGTTGCTTGCGTGCGGCAGAGGTTGCCGTTGCCGAGCATTTTTCCCCGGCGTGAGAAGTGTGCTCACAATGTGCTGCGTTGTGCTGCAGACATAATGTGAACCACCACGCTCGATGATGTCGTTAGCATTTCTGCGTTCCGTGAAAACATCCACCGGGACAACGGGGAGTTTCTGTGAGGGTCACAGCCGTCATGTTTTTCTGTGAAAATCCTGGGAAAGTTTCACAGTCGGTGACGTTAAAAAGGAACAGAGAGGCTTTTCATCCGGGTCACAGTTTGATTATCTGCTGACTCGGTCATAACAGGAAGCGAAACTCTGGTTTTTGGTTACCACACTAATAGTCGATTTCATGTCTGATAATGTGATTATTCATTATTAAACTGTTTATTTATTCTTTTGTGTCATTTTGAGTCTTTTTCTTGTTTCTCTAAGGTCTTCTGGTCACCTTACATTGGATCTCCCTGATGTGGTTGTTTAAAAGTTATTTGAAGCCGTTTTGTAAACCTTCACGGTCAATTTACCTCTTTGCGGGAGAGTTTTGATCTTTTTGAAGTCATTCTTTCACCCTACCTTACACCAGTTGCTTTGTGTCACTTAATGGTCATGCTTTGCACTTTTGTGTGGTTGCTTTGTGTACTTTGTTTGCCTCTTTAAAATAGTTTTAACTCTTTGAAGTCATTTCCTAAAAAATATGTTTTGGTGCCTTCTGAGGTCATTTTTGGGTAAAAATATAGAATATCCCCGGTCCCAGTCCAGTTCTTTGTACTGTAGTTTATTCCCATTGTATAAAACAGGAGTATGAGAGTAACTAATGACTCCAAACTGCCAGAAGTGTCTCTTTGTTTGAGCGTTTGAAGTTGAATGGATAAACTTTTTTTTCAAGCAGCAACTCTGTTTCTCCGTTTAACAATATTTAAAAAACAATTTAAATAAATAAAACCCTGACGAAACATTTAACCAACAATAAAGTTGTTTAACATAATCCAAGTGTTTTATCTGCACACAAATCATAAAATGTTCACTCTGGTTCAGCATTTTGTATTTCAGTAAGGCATAAAACAATATTTCCAAAGTCCATTTGGAACCCGATGCAGTAGGATGACGTTGTGCAGTTCGTGTGTTATTACTAAAGTTTACAACTACAGCCTGATGTTGTACCTTCACATATAATCTGCTGGGATAAAACTCTAAACTGGATGAAATGGCAAAGAAGATGGATGGATGTTAGAGAGTTATTATTCCCTCATATTGCAACCATAACATTTTTTAATCAATACTAAGGCTTTAATTAAAAACATGTGGCCCTCGGCTGTTTTTTTTTCTTTAATCAGTGTGTGTGGATGCACAGCTGCGAAGCTGGTAACAAGCAAAGGTTTTCCCACTGATCTCCTGCAACACGAAGGCACCGCCCTCTGCCTCTCCCTGAAGTGTGTGAGACTGAGCCCGGCTGGTATCTGTGTGTTCTTTGTTTTGGGAAAAGAGAAGTCGACATGTCCGTTTTGGGCCACAGAGGTCTTCCTCGCTGGTGAAACTCACTTGGGAGGAGAGAGGAGTGAATTCCTGAAAGAACAATGGGGGCTATTTTACCCCACAGAAAAATACCAGCAGCTCCCAGTGGTGAGATTTGCAAACCAAAACTCTCGGGGGAGGAGAGAGAGAGACTCTGCCACTGCTGCTAGGCGCCACACCACGATCTGTATGTTCTCGCTCTGCGCAGAACATACGAGGGGAGGATCTCATGAGGTTATGTAAGAGGAGAGTGGGTGGGTGTGGAGTCCAGCTGGAGCAGCTTACAGCCTGACACAGAGTGTCTCTGAGGGTGGACAATCCTCTCAGCGCTGCCTTGTCTGCTGCTCACACACACATATAACCCCCCTCCACGCTGCTCATGTAGGTCAACACCAGCCTTTGTCACACAAACATGTATGCAGCAACGTCACGAGCGGGAAGAGAGATGCCGTGTGTCGCTTCATATCATCCTGAACATATGGGTCATGTAAGTTTCCATGGTAGCAGCTCATGACTTACGCTTGTAAAAATCGGAAAAGGCACCTGATACGAGAAGTAAACATAAAAAGCATTAAAGGCTTCATGTCATACAGGTTTTCAAACTTTCACATGGTCTCATTCGTCTAAAAACCTTGTATTCAAAGTTTATTGCCCCGAATTCCAGCGTTTCCTTGATTTTCCTCCATTTGAATATTGGATCAGAGCTGCATTCAGAATCTGCTGTGTCTGGGTGAGCTGGACTGGCTCCACCCACACATGCCCATCTTGGGAAGAGCAGGAAGTACTTTCTCTGGTGGTGCCATGTGTCAGAGCAGAGCTGCCTAATTATCGGAGGTTCAAAGGGAGGACCTACCTTAATTGGTTAAACCCCCAATGACACTATATAGGGTTTGATTTCTGATTTCGCTTGTTGGAAAAAATTATTTAATTGTAAAAAAAAAGCCAGGAAGGAGATGACAGATTTTGTTCACTCCTGGAGTGTCATTCACAGGTATGGGGATGCATATTACTGTTGAAAAACCATTAGAAATAGAATTGTACATCATATAACCCCTTTGAATAAGTTTTCATTGAACAGTCTATCGAGTTCGAGTTTTTGGTGAAGTATTACTTGTACCAGAGTTTCTTATAGCTACACGGCTCATATACGGTTGGAACGCCGACCAAGATCCCCTTTAATCGGTGACATATGAGTAAGAAACATGCATTTGTGGGATGATGACACAGTTAAACTGCAGTTGACTCTCGTTTGGTGGATGATCAAAGTCTGACGAGACAAAAAACGTGTTGGGCAATTAACCAACTTCTTAATTTCCCCAACTGGGGCCTCGGAAGCACAAACATCAGCATAGCAACTTATTGTGCAATCACTGTGTGTCCACTGTCAAGCGTTGGAGCTGGTTTTGGTTGCTCGGCACAGGAGCACCGGACAGACGACCCACTGGGGAACCTCGGTAACGGGGCTCAAGTCCTTTCAAGGCGCCAGAAGCGGGCAACAAGCCACTCGCAGGGGTCACATTAGGGAGATTCCTAACATGTTGTTCCAGCCTGAAGGGGTTTCATGCTGTGTTGAGGATATTGATCTCTTGGAGGCCCCTATCCAGCCACCACAGATTGACATCAACACCCGAACGGATCCCACCGGTGATCTTTGAGGGTCGATGCCAGGACTGCTGTCAGGCTATCGTCTTCCATTTCTGAATTTGGGAAACCCTACCTAGTCATTGCAGAGGGTTGAGTCTAGTCACAGACTATAGAAATATGCGGTTGCAGGATCTCGTCTTGACATCTTCCTGCAGTGAAATAACCTCTGATGACAGGATGCCTGACTCTCAGCAACTGAGAAAAAAAGTAAATTCAGTCAAAAGTGAGTGGTACCAACAGGATAAGCTATTTAGCTTTAGCTTACCCTGCATACATGTCATGTAAATACAATACAATAAATCTGTTCCCTAGATATGTGAGGATTTAAGCAAAAGCCTCAAAACATTACATTTTATCGTTATTGTTTACTACCGTCTAAGCATATTAAACAACGACCTATTTTTATTTTCACCTGATCCTCACTTCAGTAATTATCAGGTAGACAGGAGATAACAATCCCGGTCATCCACCCAGTGAGATAACAGTTCTCTGCATATCAGTGGTTGTGTCTACCTCTGCCCAGCTGCTGCATTCAGCCTAATCTGCAGAAGACAAGGACGGGGCAGCAGCCCGGCTGTCTGCGTGAGTGCGCGCATGCGTGCTCAATGACACGAAGGCCTCTATTGTCGTCGGAGTCGCTGGAAACCCACACAAACCTCAGAAAACACGGATCAGATTTCCAGCATCAGCATTTGTTTGCTGCGTTAAAGCCACCCGGCTTCGTCTTTTAAAGTGGAGCTCAATTTATGTTTTTCTTTGTTTGGGGTGAAACAGGAACCCGTGTGCGATGTGGAAGGTCACACAGGTGCGTCTGTGTTGTCTTGCTGCCTATTGTGTGTTCACTTCATCCACTTCCATTCACGTGGAAGGACTTTCAAGGACCGTCTTTGAGTTTGCCACAGAAGCACACAAAGCAAGTGTTCAGAGGTCAGTGTCATTGTGACCGTCCACAAATGATTGTCGAGCCATGAACATGAAATGAAGTGGTCATAAATGCTGGGCGGCGTTATCTATGCTGGATTTGGTTTCTGCACAATCCTGCACAAAATCTTCAGCTTCAACTGCTTCATTCACTTTCCTGTTTTGTCTAGAGCAGACATATCTATTGTTGCATATTGTTCATGCAACAATTGTTTTTTGGTTTTTTTTTGGAGACCCATCCACTTTGTAACACATGAAGTAATCTGTGGACCGCGATCAATGAGCCTCTATTTGACCTTTATGTTGCTAAAGATAACAGAAATAAAGTCTTGTCAAGCAGGGTTGCGCTGGTACGTCTGGGTGACGAGGTTCACGAGGCACGTGCAAACCGGCTGCAGACCAGGCAAGCAACTTCACATGTGTGCACGAGGTCGACCACTTCGTCCCACAGCATGCTGCTGTCGTCCCCGGGGTTCACCGTTTTGACTCTTTCATGCAAAGCCAGTGTTTCGCTTCACACATAGAGCATGTGTTTCCCAGCTCTGGTCCTCTTCACTGCATATTTCCTGCTGTACCGTGCATGAATCAAATTGACAGATTGTCACCTGCAGACGCCTGCCTGGAACAAACCATTCGTTTGACTAACGTGCTGGTTTAGCGAGACGTCCACAGCTTGACGGACAGTTTTTTCTCCAGCTTATGCAAAGTAAAACCGAGTGTCTTATTACAATGTGTCAAGAATAACTGCACATTAAAAGAAATTAAATAAAATAAAGTTTCCAGTGGTGCAACCTGCTCCTAGGTGGTGAAGCAATAAGTAAAGAAAGTGTGACATAGACACTATGCAAAGAAACACACATAAGTTTAATGGTTATGGAAAGACGGCCGTGCAGCAGGATGGATGCTTTTGGGAAACACTGACACCAGTCGAAATATGATTTTGCAGTTTGCTTCTTATTTATTTTGAACTTGCAATCACTGGTTTATCTTTGGAACATTGGCACATAATATTTCTCTCTGCATCATGTCTGCAGTCTATTTAAAGTGTCGGGGTTAAACCAATCCATTTGGCCCAGCCTGCCCGAGCATTAGCGTTATTTTTAACCCCACGACTTCTATTTTAAGTAAAACACTTTAGGACCAGAGCTCTTATCCACAAAGACATCATATTTATTACTCAGGTTAGTCGCACACAGTGACTGAAATCACAGTGTGACAGTGTCCGTAAACTTCAGCATTTTAATTAAGGGACAAATGAAGCAATATGATAAATTCCCTCTTTTATCTTAAAGTGAATCCAAACTGTGCTGTGCTCCGTCTGTAGCCACAGTGTTTCATTTGTTTTGGGTTACCTGTATAAAGAGTTTTACTCACTTACTACTTCTCTATTAGTAGAAAAGCTTGCCGCAGGAGATTTAAGTTTTAAGAGTCCAAAGAATTAAAGGCCTTTTAATCCTTTTGAAAGAGTCTGAGAGTTTATTGCACTGTTTGCTTTGTGCGGCTGAAGATAAAATTCAACGTTACTGAATTCTTTTAAATTTGACTGCGATGATGTGAGGGTGACTGGGTTTCTGATGCACGTGAAGGCTGCATGAAGTCTTGGCTGCAAACTCGGGTTTCTGGACAAGGTCAGCTGTGGAGCGAGTGTGCAACGCATGGCTGTGATATTTCCCTCTCCCTGATGTTATATTTAGAGCCACATTGACTCAGAGATAGCAGCAGATCAAATGCCACCAGATAGCTCAGGATCAACCCAAACAAAGAAGCCCGGCGTTTCAGACTCGGAGGATCAAAAGTCAGCTCATGTATGAACTGTCAATGATTTCAAAGCGGACGGACAGCAGACGCATGCAGGCCCGCATTGTCTTCTGCAGAGAGCGAGCATATTCATCTGAATCATCACTAAAGGGATGACTGTGGAGTCTCATGGGAGGGAGGAAGGTTTGATCTGTCGAGAGCACTAAAGTATCTCCCAAACGCTCGAAGTACGCGTCAGACGGACAAAATATTACATCCTCACCACTTTGCAATTCTGGTTGGCGGTCAACAAAGAGAGGATGGGGGGTTGGGGGTGTTTCTATGGGTACTCAAAGAAAAGGAAGTATCTAGGCTGAGCTTTACATGCAGGCTTAGTGAGCAGGACTTCCCCCTTCACTGTTTTTCGCTGTTACGTAACCTGATCTGAGCCAGCACTGTTAACGGAGACCGAGAGTGTCCTCAATGAACTCAAAGCAGTGCAAGACGTTCTCAGAGGCTCTCATAACAAACACGATGCACGCAGGTACAAGTTAACTATTCACCTCATTTAGATTGTGAAGGCAAGGTTTTGAGTTTTGTTTGAATAAAAAATATTTAATCAAAGAAATCTGACACAAAAAGTCCATGAGTTAATTTCGTGTGATTCACGCACTGTTCTCCTGAAGCGTTTTGGTGTAAGAACAATGGGAGGGTCTAACAGGCTGCACCTTCTTCCTCTTTCCATGTCAGTCTGTCAGTGGGTCTTGTGCAGACTTGCCCTCATTTCTATCCAATCGAAGTCCACCGCTCCAAAGGGCGAGGCCAATGAGCGGCGAGGCATGGCAGGGGCTCGGTGGAGAGGGTGGAGCTGAGGGTGCTGCTCCATGTATGACGAAACTGAGGGCCTGCATGGCAAAAGACTCTAAAAATCCCCTCAAATCCTAAAAAACCTAATAAAACAAAACGACTTACAGGGCCGGAGAG
The DNA here is from genome assembly GCF_963383615.2 of Lipophrys pholis. Lineage (NCBI taxonomy): Eukaryota > Metazoa > Chordata > Actinopteri > Blenniiformes > Blenniidae > Lipophrys > Lipophrys pholis. The sequence continues at coordinate 29,937,082 of NC_137629.1, read as the reverse complement.
AAACAGCCGGGTGGAGTTTACAGTTTTAGAAAGGTTGAATACTTTACAAACTGAAGATTTAATTCCTAAATTGATCAAAATTCCAAAATACAATTGACACCTCATGTATGTTAACAACAATATGATTAAAAACTAAATCTGATTTTGTGTTTATATGCACGGAGCTGAAACAGCCTGCAAAGCGAATCGGCAGAGAATGAACTGCAGTAACCTCTTGGAGGCAACACAGGTTACACCATGTCTGGGACCATCTGTACTAACCCTGCGAGGCCCTGCGAGGGGCTGAAGGGGCTGAAGGGGCTGTGCCTGTCACTTCTCAGCACAATGAAACATCCCCGGCCTGTACGGTCACACTGAGTCCTTCGCTGGGCACATTGGACTCCTGGGAAACTTTCTTCAATGTCCACTGACTCTTTTATCAAAGTTTAAGACAGCAGTTTCATCAAGATCGGGGTTATCATTAAAGCTTCCCTGAACTTGTATATTACTTTAGCACATTCATGCTTAAACGGTTAATAAAGACTGACACCAGAAATGATTGTATGCTCATTGGACGTGGCGTTTCAAATTATCCGTGGTGATAGTGCATTCCTGTGAGATTCTTCCCAGAGAGCGGACCTTCTCTATGCGAAGTCCTGACATGTCTGTCCTGATGCCACCTCCTGTTATTTGGCACGGCTGCATCAGTGCATGAGGCCCCGGCGTGTCTCCTAAAGCAGGACTGGACTGTGGCGAGCCGCCTGCAGCTCAAACATGTTGCTCTGTCAAAAATTCAGCATGGTGCTCTGATGCTCTTTCTGATCCCTGGAGGAGGCGTCGACTCTGGAAAATTGACTTTTATCTTCGCAGTGTGACGCAACACATATAAGTCACATGCAATAGAGGTTATCACACAGTCACGAGCAGTTACGAATCTATGATGGAAGAAATTTGTTTAAAAGAAACTGTGGGAATCATGGAAGTCCTTTGGGTCTAGAGGGAGTTGCTGTCACTGGTTCCCTCTAGTGGATTAAAAAAAAAAAAAAAAGACCCACAATGAGTCACTAGAAGCTGAGTGAGGTTATTTGAGCCTCTCCACACTACCTGATTTTGCACCATCGCGGAAACAGTTACCGAAAACTAACTGAAGTCTGCAGAACCTTGTGGTTTTTCAGGTGAATCACATTGTGTTTGCTCAGCCGGAATCAAACTGCCACCTTTGCGTCTTTGCAATCGCCTCACAACAGCTTAACAGGAGAGAAATACGCACCGACAGTTACAGGGTGACGCTCGCCCATGTATATCTTTAACTTTAATCACCTTAAGCTACAGAGCAATGAGGCTGCAAGCTACTGAGCATCCTGAACTGTTATGTAAGAATGGATGGATATATTTAAGTAGCCTCATAGTTCCATCAACACATTATATTTGACTTTAAATGAAGCATACTTGTTTGTACTAAACAGGCCGGTCTAAGTATTTTAGAAACTGTTGAATTTACTGTGATTTTCACTCAGAATCATTTTTGGGGTTTAACAGAGAATGGTCCAAAATATCCACTGAGTGTCACCTCTCTGGGCTAAAATGCCTTGTTGATGCCAGAGCAGAGTGTCCAGAGTTAAGATGAGAGAAAGACGTCTCGAGAGAATGAGGGATGAGGATACAGCTTTCATGGGCTCACCAAAACGGGACAATGTAAGCTTGGAACTAGAATGGGCATCCGGCAGAGTACCTACCGTCGCCACATATCTCACCATGAAAACCAATGGATTACAAGGTTATTTGATCCACCATCGCCCTAAGTAAGTAAGTCAGTCCAATAAATAAATTAATAAATGAATACACGCAGCCAAATATTCGTTTGTTGGCAAAGGTAAAAATCTAATAAAAGATCTCTGAGGAATGTTTCCACGATCTTGTTGATCCTTTAAGGGGTTGAACTAAACCAGAGTTAAAAAAATGGAGTCCGACCTGGTACTATCCTGGAGTACCTAATAAAGTGGCTGGTGAGTGTGTGTACACTGTACATGAGAGTAAATGAGAACACGGTTAATTGTGTGTCTCTTGTGTCAGTTTGTTGTTGAGTTGGTGACATTTAACTCCAACCCCTTACCACAGAGACTCTTGAAAGAAAGAAAAAAAAAAAATGGATTTGTAGAAAAGTCTTTATGGTTAGAATTCTGGCAATAATTATTTTATGACCACAGACATGGTACAGCAGTGTGAAACAGTTTGAGGCCCGATGAGACCAACATCTGCTTGAGAAACTTCAAAACAAGTGATGGGAATCCTGCTTTTTTCCATATTATGCCAGAGGGAAAAAAAAATCTCATCAGTAGATATCTTGTCAAAAAAAGAAAAGGGACAATCGGAAATATACATGAGAGTGACTTGTACCCTTAACATATAACTTAAATGTGAAGCAACAAAATAAAAATGAGAATAAACTATGATTCACAATCATGCTTTATTGTTGTTGATTTCTTAAAAAAGAATCAAATAAAAGGCTCTTTCGAGATCTTGCACACGTCTTACGTCTTTCAGTCTTGCTGTATCCCACTTTCTTTAACTAAACTATACTTCTCTTTACACCTCTTCATCTTAAATATCTTTTATCAGTTTGTGACTTCAAACCAAAAACTTCATTGATTGTCAACACAAAATCTATCTTAGCACCAGTACAATAAAACTGTACTTCTGCCTTTTTTTTTTTTTGTTTTCTTTTCTTTTCGAAATACTGTTTTGTTTTGTTTTTTTCAAATGAGGGAGGAAAATCTCTGAATAAAGGGATCCTAATAAGTACATTTCAGAATGAAGCACCAACCATAGAAAGCATTTCTCTTCGATAAGGTTGTCAGATACACGAGAGGTCAAATATATTAATGACTATTAAATTAAGCACAACAAACAGTGCGAATAAAACACTGCAACACAAAGCACTCTGGGATCTGGAAACACCGTAGTGGGAGGTTGGAGGCGGGAGGGGGGAGGGGGGCAGTCGTGGCTGCAGTTAGGGAGGGCGTCTGGTCTCCTCTGGACTCCAGGGACGATACGACGTTTCCTCTGAGAGAGATCCACAGGACTCTGTACGAGTTCCGGAGGAGCGGAGAACTCTGGTCTGTCCATGTCTGTAAACAAACTCTCAATGTCAAGGTCCAACATAATGTCAAACTGTGCGCAGGCTCGTTGCTGCCCCGGGCTCACTTTGTGAAATGTGGAGGAACAAAAAAAAAATATATATATATATATATAAACACTGCGAGCAATTAGGTCCGTCCAGTGATGATCTCTGTAGCATGATAAAGTGGAGAGTGAGAGAGAGGAGCGAATGGAAATGAGGCTCTGAGCTGGGCGGGCGATTATGTGTGAATATTACTGGCGGTGGTCTCCTCTCCGCAGGTCTCCACGGCTCCCAGGTCGACAGAGAAACCATCTGGGCCAATGGCCTCCCTGACTTAAGCGTCTTAGCTTTACGCAAGAGTTCACCAAGATAAAAGCCTCGGATTATCCCGTCGAAAAATATCGCTTTTCCCTCGGGAACAAACTCAAAACAGAAAAAAAAAAAAAAAAGTCCTAAACAGTATCCATCCCTTGCCACAAGAATACATTTATATAACCAAATGTGTTAACCCTGATGGCAAGATATACATATACACTACCATGTACATACATCATCGATACAAAAAGGTTTGTTCAATAGTTCTAGTGTATTCAAATATACCTATGGGTAGGAACCTGAAAGCTGCTTTCCAGCACTGACCACTCCCGTGTGCAGGTCCTTGAGATCACTTCTGAGGTCAAAGGTTATCAGTGGAGTGTCAAGTCATTAGTGTAGCTGGAGTTAAAACCCAAGGTCCTCGTTTACAACGGACGGAGAGGTTTCCTTTGAGCTGCTGCTTGCAAGGAAGGACGCAGGCCGACACGACGACAACAGTTTGTCCGCGGTCGGGACGAGGCTATCGGCTGCGAGGCTTCCCAGTGTTTGTCTGCCCCTCCTCATCTTCCTCCTCCTCCTCCTCCTCATCTTCCTCCTCCTCTTGTAGAATGTGTATGGAGGAGCCCAGTAGTCTTTGGAGCTCAGGCACACACCGAACCAGCTCCACCAGCCCCTCTTCCTCTTCCACTTCCTCGTCTTCCTCCTTATTTTTGCCTCTGTGCGGCGACGCCAAAGCGGGGCTCACCTGGCTCACCGACACCTGCCTCCAGAGCTCGGCGCGCGACAAACTCACCACCTCAAAGTGTGGGTAGCGTGCCCGGAAGATTCGCGACGACATTTTGAGACGCTTCAGGACGTCCGTCAGGAGGAACCAGTTGCAAAAGCTACAAAAGAGAAACATCATCAGGGGGTCAAAAAAAACCAAAAAACTTTGAATAATGAAAAGTTTCCTGAACATCTGTTTTGTCAACAAGTGGAAGAAAGTATTACTTTGCTGGTCCCAATTTACCCTCTTCTTGTTCCAAGTAATTGAAGCAGTTAAGGAGTAACTACAGAGTAATGGCTGTAATTGGAGAGTGAAAATGTAACTACAGAGTAATAATGGGATGTTTGAGGGACACAAGTGAGTTAATGGGTTGACATAGGGGAAATTCATATTTTCATAACATGAATGGAGCAGTGATGGGCACAAAAAGGGGGAAACATGTGACGGCTGCACAGTGACACTACAGGCTATTCAGTGTGAAACAATGGTGTTATAATGGTGAAAGAGAAAACAACAGGGCAGCCGCACTGTGTCGACAGGGTAACTACAGGACTAAACGGTCAACAACAGGTAAACAACATCGCAACAATGGGGTAGTTCTGAGGTGACTGTTGTCGGGGCGTTTCATGTCGAGATGTTCTTTACTCAATCTGGATTGACCGATCACTGCCTGGCATGGTCATAAAGACAAGAAATGAAATCTGACACTTGCTTGACTGGGGGTCAACATGATAAACTCACCCCTGCGTTAATGACATCTGAACATGGTAGCAGGGCAGGAGGGGCTCGTCTGAGAACTCGAACACGAGGCAGTCTTTGTCCGAGTCCTGCTCCGTCTTCCACGGAGATTTGTCCTCCAGCTCCTGGTTCTGCTCGGACAGCAGGAAGTCCCAGCACGGCTCCTGCTCACTCTCTGCCAGGGGAAGTTCACCAGAGTGAGAAGAGGAACAACTCTGCCTGGCTACCTGGCACGGGGCCTGAGCGCCCTCTAGTGGCCACACCGTACAGAGCGCTCAACCTGCACCAGTTGCAGACACACAGAAATGGTATAAAATCTGTGAAAATTCAACGTGCAGTTTTTTCCTAATGTAAACTGATGTGACACAAATGTGATCCGGAAAATTCAGAAATAAGAGGAACGCATCACGCTTTCTACTCGTTGAAGTAACAAATAACTTGTATAAAGTCAAAAAATAACCTTAATATGGGGACAGACTAATTATATGAAAGGAACCGTTTTTAGCTTTTATTCAAAGAGCTGCAGTCCATATTCTCCCTCAGTTCTTCCATGCAACTCTAATCCCGTTCTCCCTCTGCTGGTTAACTGGCTCCCTGTGGCTGTTTACAACACAGCGCGGATGCTGGTGCTGTCAGCTCGCACCCGTCCGCGTCCCAGTGGCCAAGCATGAGCCCAGCCTACAAACTAGCTTCCTCTCCCGGCAGCAACCTGGAAATTTCAATCACAAATATTCAACACAATGACAGATCGAGCGCCAATGTTACTTACCAAAGAGTGAGCTGCTGTAGAAATCCCAGGGTACACTTGGATCCTGTTCGTTGCGGCCTTCCAGGTCCGTGAAATATTCTGACGGGGGGGGGGTAAAGTATTGTTTTATTCTTCGTGACTGTGGCAGCTCACGTGAGAACGCGTGGACAGGTATTGAAACAAACACTCGTCTCGTTGGCAGAAACAAGCACGGCATGACGGCACGAAAGAGCTCAACGTAACAATGTGTAATATGTGGAAGCTTGTCTTGGTGATGAGGTCTGCTCGGCAGCTGTGTGCAGCCTGCCAATGCGAAGAGGAAACAGATATCAGGGTTTTGATTTGAACCTTCAGCTCTCTGTTGAGCCGAGGTACACGGTGTGCGACTAATGTACTGCGGCAACGTCAGTGGTTAAAGGAACGCCAGCAGAAGTGAACCCTCACCGCGACCCTGTGTTCAAACCGCTGGGTGAAGATCTCCACATTCATCTACATGTATATCGCGAGGAAGCACGTCACAAGACAACAAACAGTCATGTGTGAGTTACGTTTTGTTCGCCACCATGAGGAGAGACTGGTGGTTCAGGATGTAACCTGCTTTCCCTCATAGTTAGCTGGTTCTCGCACCCTGCGACCTTGATGAACAATGAACTATGAACAATCAGAAGCAAAAAGGGACTCGCGTGTGTCGAACGTTTCCCAGGCAATTTGCTTAATCGCTTGTTGGTCTTCTAGTGACGGCAAAGTCATTAACCCTTCATTGGGCAAAAGACTGTATTTGGTAACTTCTGCGACTCTTCCTGCATCATGTAAATGGCGAAAATTCAAATCCATTCAAATAGACATCCAATCATATGACGTCTTTTGTTAGAACCCAATCGGGTGAATCAGTTTCATAAGATTAACCTCAAGAAACATGAAACAATCTGCAGTGTGCTCCTCATACACGCTGTAACTCTGCTGTTCATCGCCCGCAGTGCCAAACGAGATGTAACATGCACATGTTGACACTTTATTTGACTGGCCACTGCAAAGTTTGAAAAAAAAACCCCAACTAATTATTATATTTTAACATCCATATTAAATCAGCTTTATTAAACAATATTGCTGTGCCGTTTATTGCTAATGATTTAAATTACAATTTAAACAAAAAACAAATAGTGGTGGTACCTGTGAGGAAAATCTTCATGCTCGAGCTGTGCGCCAGTTTCACCGGCGTGTGTCCGGAGTAAGTCGCCAGGGTGGGGTCTGCGCCGTGGTTCAGGAGCAGCCACACTATTGGGAGGTTATCACTCGCCACTGCGTCGTGGAGGGGCCTGAGCGAAGAACAAATTATTTTTTACGGGACTGTGCGAGTGAAAATGACGAGGACGACGCAATCATTCCTTCAAATAACTGATCCGTTATTGTGAATCTCTAACATGAAGCTGACCTTTCACAACAGTTTATTTACTCTCAACAGTGACGTGGAGTTTGTATTTGCAGACATGTGTGACACTAACGCGTTTTCACAATGAAACAGACAACCCAGAAATGTTAAGTCCCTTTGGTAAATGCAAGGTTAGTGTGAACGGGTTTAATGAGCATGGTGAGCAGCTCCCATTTAACTTCCAGAGCCGATAGAAGTGGTAAACGTTAACCCATCAGGCTGTTAAAATATCATTACAATGCACATGCAACTGTTAACAGAAACGCAACCAGAGAGCGGGTAAATTAAGAGTTCAGGATAAATTGAGCTGAACTTGTGAGACAAGCGGTTTTCGGCTCATCTGAGTGAAGATTTGTCTGGGAGTTTCATGAACTGACCGTCTGTGAAATGAACCCAAGTTGGCCGTCAGTGTGAAACCTTGTCAAATGCCCATGAGTCGCACACTCCAATATTGATCAAAAATTAACTTAAAGACTCAGCTTTAATGTGAAAATGGCATGAGAGCAGTAAATTGGACAACCTCGCCCATCATTAACTCTCACCGTGTTCCATCCTGCGAGCTGCAGTTGACATCGGCGCCGTGTTCCAGCAGCATCTGGACGATCTGAGTCCAGCCTCGAGAAGAGGCCTCATGCAGAGCCGTGTATCCGGCGTTGTCCCTCCGGTTGACCTCCCTGACGTCCTTTTCAAGACAATACTGGACGACGTCCTGCAGAGCAGAGAAAGGACAGACATGCGTGAGAGGAGTTACATCGCCGACACGTCAAATGTCAACGCCGCTCCAGTGAACGGGAGGGGTTTTACCTGATAGCCCAAACGGGCGGCACGTTGGAGCAAAGTCTCTCCTGCATTTTTATTGACGATCAGCCGGCGGACCTCTGGAGGAACGGTCCTCTTGGTGGGAGAATCCGAGCCACTGCTTCTCCCCGAGGAGCTCTTCTTATTGGTTGGCGAAGATGGCAAACTCTTTGGGGTGCGCGGCGGACTGACTGGTCGCTTTACAGGTGCGTCGTCGTCATCCAGAGCGAGTGAGGCGCCACGCTTGCCCAAACTGCCGCGCTTGCTTTTTGTCTAAAAATAGAGATTGTTGCAAAGCAGCGCCATGTCAGGGTGCTTCGTTAGGCTAATCAAAAACCTGTGCAATATAATCCCAGCTGCCCACATATACAGGTGACAAATATAGCATTTCATCAGGCCACAGGGGGGCACTATAAGCTTAAATAATGGCAGCACCTAGTTCCTCTCAACCCTGATGATTTGAGATGTTCCGTAAACCCAGCAAAAAGCATCAAGAACTTACTTTGTGCTCATCACTGTCACTTAAGTGTTTGCTCTTGAACTTCCTCTTCCCTGAGGGCTTATCGGTGCACTCCAGGGACTCCTCGCTCTCCTGGTATCGGACGGATCCTGAACGGGTGAATGAGGGTCTCCGGAGAGGAGGAGGAGGCGGCTCTGGACTGCAGGCGGCAGGACTTGGACACTGATCTGCCTGTGAATCTGCAATGACAAGTTGAATTAAAGATTAAACTGAGGGCCACCAAAAAGGAAAAACCTTGAAAACAAACCAACCCCAAAACAAACAAAGCAAAACTGCGCGAGTCGCTGATTCTGCTGTGGTTTTATTCTTGGCTTTGAAACCACGCTGGCATTTTTACCCTCAAACCAAAATATGTAAACAGAAACCATATTGGACACTTTGATGATGGGTATTATGTAATTCGACTTTCGTCTGTCTGTGTGCCGATCTAAATGCACTCATTGGACTTTATGGGGATACCTTCATCAGGTGAAATCTCACAACGATCTACTGAATGCATAAACACATCCTGTGTTCACATTTTAGTATGTGTTGCATTCATACTTCAAAATAAATTAGTTTCAGACCCACTTTGATGCACACCATGGCATATTTCAGGTTTTTTTTTTCAGTCACATCCACACTAATGGGTGTATTTAGGGGAAGTTCTGGTACATGTCACAGATAGGACATGAGAAATACCAACTATAATCAAATTGAATGTGATGTTGTTCACCACATCTGTGAAAATTTGTCCAATTCAGTGACAAAAGAGAGGAGCAGAACGTCAGTAATACATTTCAATATGATGCAGTCTCATGCACCAGCACGCACTAGAACCCCCAGAATGAACAAGAAGTAGAATTATCACCTCTCTGTGTCAAAAAAAAAAAAAAGACTAAAAATTGTTTGCTCTGTACAAACAGAATCTCCGGCACAGCTGCTCGATTGTAGTGTACTTTATGAAGTCGACAGTGGCTTTATATATTCCGTATAAACGGTTCCATAAACAGCTCTACCAATTTTTATAACAGCTTCGCAGCGTTTCACTTATAAAGGTGTAGTTTGTAAAAAAAAAAAAAAGTTTTAATATCTTCCTAACATGTTTTACTCACTGGAGTTTCTGGATGGGCAAATAAAAACCCAATTTAAATTTGGCAACACTGTTAAATGTAAATAAAAACAGAATGGAATTACTGTATTTGCAAGTCACATCAGCTTAGGTTGTGTCGCCCAAGAGAGCACAAACAACATATCAGGTGTTAAAACTGAGACAATATTAGCCTATTTTAAATGTTATGGCAGCAACACATCTCAAAGAAGCTCAAATCATAGGCAACAAAAGACTGTAAAAGCCACTGGCTCAAATAAAAAAAACATAGCTGGAGGACCATTTCACAACTAAATAGGTTAATTAGTAGCAGATCAACAACATGACTCCAAATGAAATGAGCATTTTAGAGAAACACGGTAAGTAATGATGATAGAAGTCCCACCAATTATAGTGTATAAAAGATTCAGAGGAACGGGAAAAATCAAAGGACAAGGACAAAAGTATGAAGTAGATGACCAAGTGTCCGTGCTGAGTTGCATTTAAAACAGACACAATACTGGATATGAGCTCAGCAACACTTCACTGCACAATCGAGCTGCATCACGCACAGAAGAATTCCCATGTGAACAAAGCCTAAAAACGACGCGCTCTCCTCCGGGCCAAAGCTCATTTGATATGATCGGAAATTCTTTTTGGAAGCGTATACAAATTTAAGATGACAATTATCTGCATCAATTTCAAAACCCCGAATCCCTGAAGGGGCCCCGACACATCTGGAGATGCACCATCAATTCTGCGGCACACTGAGGTTTCAGAGCAACATCTGCTCACACACCCTCACATGTGACGGGTCAGATCTTTCATATTTCATCAAGACGATACAAAACCACATTCTGCATCCATCACAACACCAAAGCTTCACCGTAGAAGTGTCTCTTTCACCAATAGAAAACATTTGGTGTATCATGATACAAAAAAAATTAATAAATAAACAAAGAAAATCAGCAATAAATGCTTTTTTTTAAGCAACTGATCTCCGCACTTCCTTTCAATAAAGCCTTTATAGAAATTACATAGCAAACGTACACTTATTGCAAAGTACTAAAACGGGCTTTCACAAGTTGTCAGCACTGATTCATTCACCAGATATTTCTTAAAAGAATGAATAATTACTCCGTCAACAAACGTCAAATGATGACAAATGCTGCTTGCAAGCCAACAGAGCCAACTGTTTTGTCACTTCTTTTTTTTTTATGGTGAGCGGACAATAAACAGATTAATGTATAAGGGTATGAAGACGGCGTGATTCAGGCTTGTTAGTGAGGCTGTTACCAACAAATGTTTGTTTATGATCGTCAGCATTTTCATCATTTTGACATATCAAAATGCCCTAATAAACATTGTATCACACGGATTCCCAATGACTGGAATGACAGCCGATCACTGTAGCTCCACTTGTCTAATTAAACTTTTTATTTGAGCAAAGGAAGACAATGAAACGGCAGCATTTAAAGTCTGTTGTAAAACTATTTCATTTACTCTAAAACGCTGTGAAACGAATTTAAGATTTAAGCTGCACATGTAATTAAACTGGAAATAGTTCAACTGAAGACTGCTGCTCTCGAGAGGAAACCTGCCTACCTGCTGGGATTCCCATGTCCTGTCTCAGGGGGTTCGAGTCTTCAAGGTGCTCTCCGTCTTCAAGTTTGTCCTTCTCAGTGATGTATTCACCGGTCTGATACTTTTTGCTACGACACCGCCGCCGTTTCTTTTGTGGAGGCGTGTCGCCCTCCGTGCCGGACGACGTCCTTCCCTTGCCCTGCGACGTGCGCTCCGGCACGGGGTTTGATCGGGGCCTCCCTCTCGGACGACGGGCCGGTTGGGCGGGAGTCAGGGGCGGGGATTTGGAGACTTGAGCAGGTGTGGGAGGCGGGGCAGGAGGAGGCATTGGTGGAGGTGGAGGGGACGGCGTGGCGAAGCCCCACAGGTCGAGTCGGGCGTCGTCGGCTCGCCGTCGTCCTCTCCTGAGTCTCGGGAAGGAGCCGTCAGTCGTGTCGCCCTCCTTGGCAGGTACGGCAGAGGTATTGGGAGACGCCGAAGTCTCAACGCTCTGAGGACTGGCGCTGTTATCTGAAACGGATTACATCACATCTGATTGTTAGATTCACACCAGCGTCGGTGCCTCGAATATGACTGAGACACAAAAAAATTACAAAAGTCAAACGCTTTTGGAAATGTTTTTCACACAGAGACAACCAAACGGCCCAAGCCGACTGCAGGCGCTATTTATTCATCTCTTGAACTAAAACCAAGAATCATTTAATGTGAACTCGATAAAAGACGACGGATCTGAGACAACTGCAGGCGTCATCAACTTTCAGTTAGATGTCAGACATTTGCGACGGGAGAACGTTGAGGAACGGTAAATGTCACAGGATTACGAGAAAGAACGGCTCTAACCTGCTTTGTTGAGGACTGGCTGCTCAGCTTTTTTGGGACTTGTCTTGTCCCTTGGACTCGTCTCTTTTCTCCGTGGGGAAAGTTTTGCCGCGGACAGACTTTGCTCCAGCACAGGTGCGTATGGTTTCTTCTGCTGAAACACACAGGGGACAGAATGAGCACACTGTATTGGATACAACTTATCACAAATCGGAATGGCCTATTTGGAGAGTTGAAAAGAAATCTCAAAGAATGACTGATACCTCATATGTGTTCACGCAACTTAAAGGGAGGTAGGGAGATATCATACAACAGATGAAGAAATTAAAACGCTGATAGATTACCTTCTTATTGCAGGACACTTTGGCCGTATCATTTTCTGTGTCTTGCTTTTTCTTTCCTGAAGTCTTCTTCGACGGGTCTATTGTCAACTTCTCCTTGGCCTGTTTCTTCGGACTGGTCTTTTTTTGTTTGATGGCAGCCGTTTTTGTCTTGGTCGGCGACTCCTCTTTGGTTCCGTTTGTTTCCTTCGCCAATTTGTTGCCTCCCCGCACACACTGGCCCGTAAGAATGGATGCGACCATACCTTCCAATTTTTCACTGGGAGGACCGTCTAATGATCCACTTTCTTTCCTCAACGTCTCCCCCTCCAACACCTGGGCGAGTTTGCTCTCTATCCTGTTCCCATTTGTTGATGCATTGTTCCCAAAGAGATGAGACTGGCTCGTCGTTTTCGACGAGCCATGCTTTGCTTTCACCCCCACATGCTCCGCTTGACTGGTGTGTTTGTCACTATTATTCTCCAAAGGCTCGGTGGCGTTGGACTTCTCGTGTCTTTTCTTGGCATTGGTCAAATCACCCTGAGATGGTACGCTGGGCCATTTCTCTGCAGACCAGTACGGTTGGTACTCAAAAGCAGAAGTATGTTTAGATTGGGTGTCGATGAGCGGATTCGAATCAACCTTTCTCGACGCGACGGACGAAAGCGGAGCGTTAACCTCGCCGAGCCCAGCTGTTTCAAGACCTTGCTGCTTCACAATGGATGCAAGGTTTGACAAAGGAGATTTCATCCTGTCCCACTTGCCATCCTCATTTTTGGAAGGGCAGTGATGGCCACTCTGGTACTTACATCCCTCTGTAACTGTGGTGCCCTTGGTCTTTGGAGATCCCTGTGTCATTTTTTTCTGAGCAGAAGGAGCTTGATGTGGAAGAGGGGAAGGTTGCTGCCAAGCTGGACTGACAGCAGTGGTACAATATGGCACCGCTGTCTTTCCAGCTCCGGTTTTTGAATAAATTTGAGCATTGGAGGCGCTCAACAGGGCCGTCGTTAGAGCTCCCTTAGGGGGACAGTTCTTGCTGGTGTTTTTCACATGCTTGACACTGTTGGTGTGTTGGTTACCTTTCATCAGAGAGGAAGGCTTCTTTCCCCCTGAGGCCAGATGTTCTCCTTGGTCAATTATAGATATAAATTCCTGCTTTGCAAAACTCTGAAACTCATCTGCAAAAGTCCCCTTTCCATCTTTGCCTCGTAGAGTAGAAGCCAGTATGGGGCTCGCCACACCTACATATGTTCCAGGGATGTTTTTTATTGGATCTTGTGCCGATCCCTTACCCCAGGTTGTTTTGGGTTCTGGAATCTGGTGATTTTGAGGCCTGTTTGTTTGCTTCTGATGAGAACCATTACTGTGGGTATTTGGTAAAACTGGGTATTGCACGGCAGAACTAAAAGTTGTTGAATGAGTCCTCTTGGAGTTCAGAAAGTCTCTCTGATTTGATTCAATACTAATGGGCTCCTTCAGAGTAACTGGGGCGTCGTTTAAGGTTTTGAGGCGTTTCGACTTTGCAGACAAATCGAGCGGTACGTCTCGGGGTTCGATGGAGCAAGCCGTGTTGTCGTCCGGGGCAGAGGTGGGCGGCGTTTTAAGTGAGCCCATGACCGTCTTGTCTATGCTGTTGCCTTTCTCCACGTGGTTCAGCAGTCTGCTCTGAGAAGTGATGCTGGCCAGCGCAGAGCCACAGCAAATAGCAGCAGTGGGAGACAAGGTGTAGTGGGTGGGTGCTGCCGAGGTTAACGACGGGTGCTGTAACGGCAGGGCCATCGCCGGTGAGGCCACAACAGAGGCGAGAGATTTATGTTCCCCAACAGGTATGGCATTCTTTGTTGATGAGTGGTTGGACTTGAGTTTCGGAGTTGACGTGCCTGTTTTTTTCTCTGCAGCCGGAGTCCGGCCAACAGACAGCGAGTATGGATAGGTCCGCATGAGAGGTGTCCCTCCGACACCTGAGCTTTGAGGAGGGATTTCCTTCTGGAACTGAGTGGCCGTGGCGTCCCTCAACGCTGTGATCTGACCCAATGCTGGTGGAAGGGTAATTTTGCAAAGTGGAGAAGAAAAATTGGAGGAGGGAAGAAAGGCAACAGGCGGGGCTGGTTTGAACATGGCGGGACACTGGAATCCGGGGGAAACACTTTGCATGGGTTGTGCCTGTGGGTGTGACTTCTTGCTGGACGTCACATTACCGTGACAGGGGTTGAGGGAGTCCTCCCGGTTCACTTTTAAACCGCCCGACCACTGAGGAGCGGGGAAGACGCCGGCGCCATCTGCTTTGAGTTTGGGAGCCTCGGCCCTTTTGTCTGTTCTCTTCTCGGAGCTTGCGAGGATTGAGCTGGACATCGGCGCATTGTTGGGCTGCTGAGGTGGGGAAAGTTCCGCGCTGTGGTTGCAATTGCTAGAGTCCAGGCAGGCTTTTACCGTCTTACAGTCTTTCGTTGGAGTGGTCTTGTTCTGCTGACTGAGGGTAACATCTCCTCTAAACTCAGGGGGTAGCGTCTGGGGGGGATTTCCCACCATGCTCGTAGACGCTTTATTAGGAGCACTGATCTCTCTGCTCACCGTGCCTCCATCCCCTACATTCATTAGTGTGGGATCCACCTGCGTAATAAGACAAGAGCAGGAAGCCTGTGTTAATTAGATAAGAGGACGAAACGCTCTAATCAAGTAATCTAACAGCAAAAGACAAATTAATATTAAATAAAAGTTACCTGCATAGGTGTTTCTTTAGCACAACATGCCTTGGGGATCGGCGGGTCACTCCGATGACAGTTTCGTTGAAATCCAGCGATGTGCTGCAAATTATACAGAAGAAAAAAAACACTTGACGTGATCATCACAGTAATCTCTTCCGCGTGGCAGTAAAGATGTTTTTAAACCTTCATAAAAGGAACATAAAGAAGTCGCAGAAATCAAAGTAAGCCCCCCTGGGCAGCAGAAACCTTCCTTCCATCGAGACACACTTGGGGGTCAGATATGTTACAATTTCCTCAGAGCGAGGAAACAATTTAGGGCAGCAGGGAGAAGCGTACTAACTGATGGAACGTGATCATTGTGTCGCTCCCTTCACTTTGCTGTAGTTCCTCTCAGGGAATACAGACAATTTGTCAGCCCTCATCTAACCAGAATGTACACCGCCTTTACAGAAAAGTATATATTCAGAGAGTGAAATGAGACCTAAAGCGTTAGTTGCAATGTGGAGAGAAGCAACAAGAGACGGCAGAATTACACATTGTTTGCTCACAAGTTTTCTATTTTCTCCCATGGCGTTTTTAAAGTTAACTCTAATATTCAGCTGAGATTATCGTTGGAAATAAACAGAGTGAATCTAGATGTCACTCTCACAATATAAGCGGACAAACAAACCAACAAAAACGATTATTAGATATAAATAGAACAATACAATCACACTCGAATTCTCGTTCAACAACTGAGCGACATAATGTTAAGAAATCATATTATATTACTAGTGCAGAATGAATAAATTAGTACGGAGAGTAAGTTCTACCATGACAACTCGCTGAGTGAACGTGACGTTTGGACCGTAATTTTGGCTTTCAAACCACTAACGACGGCACAAACGCAAGTCTTCACTTTACTTTCTGCGCTTCAATATAAAAACAACTTTCTCGCGGCAAACTTTGCACATGCAATGAGAGTCAAACAGCCGTGATGAATAAAAACAAACCCAAAAAGACAAAGCTTGACTGACTTAACATAGCCATTAGGAAATAAGACAATATGAGACTTTACTGTGCATATTAAAGGGCGCTGACGGGAGAGGACAGAATCCCTAAAATTTCAACCAAGAGCCCTGTGGTTTTACAACGAGACGGTCACTTCAAACCAGACGAGAACTCATGACCCTTCAGACCCCAGGGCCCGTCTTTAGTTGGCTCCTTCTGTAATTCTGTGACCGCGTTAAATGATCTTTTATTACAGAACAGAACTTTGGTTGTGATCAGGTCACGCACGCCGATGGGTGGCTAGAAATATCAAAAAGTTTCCCCCGATTGCATATATGGTGGAGGATTACATATGACTAGATACTCAATTATGTATGATTCTAATGCGGGGGTCATGGAGAGCTAGATGCTCATCAGTGTTATCTAAAATTAGACAGTGAAATCCCACCCATTGCTTCTCACACTGAAAACTGACACAAGAGACAAGTCACAATAGAGTCCAAAACAATCACGACCAAGCACGGGGAAATAGTAAATATCGCTCCACGTCATGTGAAGAAGAAGACGCAACACATGTAGAGGACACTCACACACCAGCATGTAGGTGGAGGTGAGACCGTCTACAAAAGGGACCAGGCAAGAAAGACATGTCGGGATGGCCATGTTTCGGTGAAACCAAACGAAGATGATGCACATAATGACTGACACGCCAATCTCTCCTGGAATCTGCGAGCTGAGGGGGACTGGAGGGAGGGAGAGGGAACGGGGAGGGGGGGGAACCTGCGACGCAGACACGCCGCTCCGTGCAAAGGAGGGTCCGCATATATTATCGTAACAACAGTTGCTTTACAGCTAGTTTTTTTTGTGTGTGTGTGTCTTTGTGCTGAGCGATCGCGGTGGGTCTTGCTCCGCCACAACATTTGAATTCATCCGCTCGCGATGTAGGCCAGTGAAATGTATGCAGCACAGTCCTTGCGCACGCCGTGGGCAACACGCGGAACAAAGTCGAGCCCGGAAAAGAGCCTTTTTTTTTTAGAGGGGGGGGTAAAAAAATAAAAAGAACAAGAACAAGAGGAAGAAAAATAGGGGGACAAATGATTGTGTAGTAGCCCCCCACTTCCACCCGGTCAGCTCGGTTGTCCAACCCACGGCAACAAAAGACACACGTCCCAATGTCACATGTGGGAGAAGGAAAAAAAAAAAAAAAAAAGTGCACAATGAGACCAACGTGCGCGTTGTGGGCACGCGCAACAAAAAAACAACAACACGTTTTCTCTGTTATAAATATCAGCACGGAAAAACTCTGGAGAGCTCCGGATCTCTCTCTCTCTCGCGCTGGAGATGGCGAGCAGGCACCATAATGAGAGAATGGCAACTGGCTCTCAGGTGATCGGTCCATCTGCACACAAACACCGGGCTCAAACTGAGCCGACAAGGCGGCTTCCAGTCACCCGATCCCGCACGCAGACCGCGCAGGAGAAGACGTCGAGGTGTTTTTGAGTATGAAAGACAGATGTTCGGGGGAATTAAAGCGAGTGACAGGAGAGATTTTCTGGTATTAAAAAAAAAAAAAAACACAACATATCGAGTGGCTGCGACGTCGGGGCACGATGTAGCAGTGTGACACATCTCCGAATGATAAGGTAAGTCAACATCCATGCAAAAAGAAATAAACAAATAAACAAACAGGACGCAGACAGAGCCAAACAAACTAAACTTCTGGCCATCACCACCGGCCGCGGAAATGCTCGACCAAAGTAACCCGGCCGGAGGACGATGTCACAAACAAAATTGCCAGTTTCTTCCGCTGATAACAGAATAAAGAAGAACGATCGCATCGAGTTACTGGGGAGGAAAAGTAGCCCGCTGGAGATCGCCCAGGGTGGTGGTGGTGGTGGGGGGGTTGGCTGACCCAACTTATTGCGCTGCTGGAGCGGGGAAAAACAATATATTGAAGTCCGCTGACCAGCTCCTCCGGCTCGGGGAGGCTTCCAGCTCCCTGCGCAGCTCGATCCTCCCGCTGGGTTACATGTTGAGGCAGGCTACTGTTATTTATCCCCGGCCGACCTGACGCGAAGTGCTCCCGTCTCTCTTATCGGCCCTTCGCCGGACTGACTGAACCCACTTCGGCGGTTTAGAGACGTTCGCGGAGCCCCCGGACCCACCGAGCCTCTCCGCTGCTCCCCGGCCCCGCTTTCTACTCTCCCCCTCTCTCTCTCTCTCTCTCTCTCTCTCTCTCTCTCTCTCTCTCTATCCTAAATACTGAATAATTCTCCAGCTAATCAGCAGGCGAGATAAAAGATGTCTAAATGACACCAAACAGTTACGAACCCGTCCGTCCAGACGGCATGTGAACGACGCACCGGCCACGACTGTGTGGATACGGCCGCGTCCAGCCGTTCGCCTCCGCCGTCCGTGGCTGCCCACTAATCTCGACGGTTTTCGGTTCTAAAAGTCCGGGGGGGGGGGGGGGGGGGGGGGGGGGGGGGGGGGGGGGGGGGGGGGAGGAGGGAGGAGGGGAGTGTGGGGGGGGGGGGGGTCGTCAAGACAGTCCGTTCCGTATCTCCAGTCTAGAGCGAGCGAGAGGGGCAGAAGGGTGCGCGGGGACGGCATGGGAGATGTAGTGCTCGGCTATCCACGCCCAGGATTAGACGCTGGAGAGGCTGGGAGGGGTGAGGACTACAGGTACCGGCATGCACCGCGCGCTCCAGCCGCTCAAGGGGAATGATGGGGGGGGGCTGATCGCGAGCAGAGAGTGTAACGGTGCGCTAAACTGAAAAAGGCTTATCTGGGCAACGAAGTAATAATCTGTAATTTAGGGGTTGTTGGTTGTTTTGTCTGTTTTTTCTGAAGCAAAGCAGTATCAGTCCGAGACTTTGTGCACGTCAGGGGCACCCAGGTCAATTAACAGGCAGCTGTGGGTGATGGTTTAAACACAAAAAAAACAACCAATTCTGTCAAATATCAAGACTAAACAGTGTTTGTCTCTTCTCCAGGTGAAGGTGGTCTATCTATCCGTCTGGTGCCCATAGTCTATCTTGAAAAGGACGAGGGAATGTAGAAGCATTTTTGACTGCATGTTGAGGATGATGTGGTTTGAAAGAAGTTTTAGGTCATGGTGAAAATGACCAGGTCGCTTAGTCTATTGAAGATAAGCTTCAAATACAAACTATACAGTGATGTCCCATTTAAGTCGTGTCAAACCGCCAAAACAAACAACTTGAGTTGACAAGTTTATTTCTGCTTTTGTACTCTGTATTATTTGGATTCAACACTAAAACTATTACTTCTTCTCTATGAAAAGCAGAATGTGACTATAATTAACCTGTGGAGTCGCAACTATTATACCCCTCAATGTATTTCAGTAAATATATTTAAAAAAAAGCTCAATTTAATCCACAATGACTGAAAAGACGACTAATGTTTCAATAGAACTTGACTTCGTCGCCTTTGTGTTGAATATTTTGCCCTCGTTCATTGTGGTTTGCGATCATCCATCCCAGCAGAACCATAACTCAGTTTCTTTTGTTTCAAATCCAACCTGCCAGCACTGATGGTGTGAGGAGGAACAGAACCGCAAATAAACATTTATAATGAATATATGAACAAAGACAGTGCCATTCCTTCTGCATCTTCAGTCCCCTGCCATATATTTCTTGCAGTGCTGTGTGTGTCAACATCACATTTCCTGTTACTATCAGGCTGGCCCAGGCTTGAACTATAGAATCACACACAAGAAGTGGTTTTCAGAGCAGATCAAAGCACAACTGCAATTTCGAATTTTGAAAAATATATGAGTTTTCGAACACATTTTTTTTTTTGTACGAAAAAACCCCCCAAAAAACCATGAAGAAATCTGAAGCAGCTCATGTGGACAACAACCTTCCACCTGGTGACAACTGAGCTGAAGAGACACCACCAGGCCCCCTCCAGCATGGACACAATCTCTTGACACACCGTACACACTTTGAATTGCTGTAAATCACGAGGCCAACTTTCCCTTTCAGCTGAAAGGCTCCCAAACAAAGACAACAATATAAGTGCAAGAGCTAATCATTTTCGTTGGGGTGGGGGGTGGGTGGGGGTGACAACACATCTGTAACTCAGAGTTCCACACAAGCAAACACAAACTTTTAAATGGTATGTAGAGCAGGAGCCCCCCCCCCCAAAAGATAAACAACCACAGGATACTGAGCTGCCTCACTCTGTAATCACATTTTGGCACAGTGGTGAAACGGTACACGTTACCCTGCAGTAATCAGACCACTTGTCTCACCTGGATCTTAAAAAGCAGTGATGTTTTAGGGAAACACATTTCTTACTTTTCTTATTTTCACCCCCCCCCAGTTACTTTGCGGTGTTGCGGACATAAGCATGCACACACAGCGAGGTGGACGTCGTCGGGAGTTTGTTTACTACCATGCATGATATGTGTGTGTGTGTGTGTGTGTGTGTGTGTGTGTGTGTGTGTGTGTGTGTGTGTGTGTGTGTGTGTGTGTGTGTGTGTGTGTGTGTGTGTGTGTGTGTGTGTGTGTGTGTGTGTGTGTGTGTGTGTGTGTGTGTTGCAGGGCAGCGATCGTCCATCCGCCGATCGCGGAGCGAAGCACAAACTATTTCCACCGCTCGCGGAGAGGAGGAATCGTGCGCGAGCCTCTTCACATGCCCTTCGCCATTCGCTCAGTAATGGCTGCGTGCAAAGCAGCCAAATCGCTGACAGATGGCCAAATGTGAAATTAGGAAACACAATTTTTTTTTAAAAAAAACAACCAAACAACACACACACACGCCGATCAGTATAGGAGTCGGTGTGCAGCAGGAGTGACACAAAGTGGGCAGCGGACACATTGTGTCTGAGCCGGCGGTAACCCGGAGACCTCCGCGACCGGAGCGGGAGCCATCCCGGTAGTGACCGGCTGCTCGGGGCTCCACCGATCACACAGTAGTTTGCGCCGCATCGGATGTCTGGAGCTGTGGGGCTTGAAAAACTTGTTTTGCACGCAATTCCGATCATGTCGAGTGGGGGGTTGGGGGTTGGGAGCTGGGGGGGTAGCTGGGGGGGTGGGGGGGACGTGGCGTTCAGCACATGCACTGTGACAAACCAGCGCAAGATGAATGTTTACATCGGGAGGAGGCCCCGCTGTATTTTCTTTTCTTTTCCTTCTTTTGTGGTTTATTATAAGTGTGTCGTCTTTAGAGTGGACATGTGTGGTCATCTGTCTGTGAGTCATATCGGAGATTATCGACCCTATTTAGGCCGCCATGCTTCGCAGCGACGAGGATGTCCCGTCTAAGTTGGTGGTTCACCTGGTCGAGGCTGAACCGTCGAGGCTGTACGGAGGAGGGGGGTGAGGGGGGGTGGGTGTCCAAATCAAGCGCATTATTCTTCCATCTTGGCAGAAGTAATGAATTATTCTAGAGGAAAGAGGAGGGGAGGGCGGCAGCGGAGGAATCACAGAAAACAGTCCAGGGTGATGTTCTTGTTTTTCAGGTTAATGGATGGCCCGATGCGCCGTCCACATGATGTCTGAAAATCCACATCGAGTCGCCGTGTCAGCGGTCGGATCTGCGGACTGCGTCCACATGGACAGCAGGAGACCCAACACGGATGTCATCTCGACACACAACTTGGCTGCCCATACATGTGACACACACACACACACACACACACACACACACACACACACACACACAGAAAGAAAGACACACACGATCCCACATAATAATGCCGCGGGGTAACAGCGAAACACCGCCGCAACTAACCGGAGCACCCGACGAGACGCCGACAGCCAAAAAATGCAGATATTCAGGTCAAAGTTTGGCAGAGTTTTTAACTCGCCCTCAATAGCGTTGTGCAATGCCCCCTTTAATGCCCCCTGCTCGCCCGTAACGCCTTTGTTATTAGTAATCGCATGGTATTGCGCCGTCTTACCTTGCGCTCCGAGCTGCCCGCAGCCACAAAGCCCGTACGCAGCGCAACAAGCTATTGTTGTCTGCACACAGGCTCGACCGTGGGGGGCCAGGGATGTGATTTTTTTGGGAAGTAGAATGAATACAGTATGCAATTTTGGCTTGTCCTCGCGATCTTCCCTTTACTGCCAGTTTTCGGTCTGCAGCAGCTGGAGATGAAAATCGCGCACCCTGGGTCCTAGCGCCGGGTAAAGCCCTACAGGTGAATAACAAACAGAGCGGGGCTCCACGGGGCTGCAGCCTTTAATTGCACGGTAGGACACCTTGCAGGAGCACACACTCAGACATAAAAATTTTTTTTAAAAAAAGTAATCAGAGAACACACTTTCTCTTCCTTTGCTCGCAAGCATGCAAACGCCTTTGAAGGTCTACTTCAAATTACGCATGAAAAGGTCATATAAAAAGTTTCTCCAAATACAGTTCATGGAATAAGGTTCATTCCCTCAAAGCACTTATTTCACCATGCGTGAACCAAATTTGTACACGCAGTTGGGATTATTTAATTTATAAGGAAGACATCAAGCTGTTTCCACTCATCCAATGACAAAGTGGCAATAATTAACATTATTTTAAAAACCTGATTGTTGATCAAGCTGCTGGTAGTTTGTTGAAGTCATTAAACAGTGGGAACAATCAGACTCAGTGTTTAAGGTTTCGCATCAGAGACTGGCCCAGATCCACAAGCAAACTATGAGCATCTGTCTGCAGTGGCAGTTTTCACATTTCTAGATGGACAGTCTGATTTTTCAACAGCCACATAATTTGATCTGGAGTGGACCAGATCAGTAAAATGAGAACATAGCGAAAACATAATATTTCAGTTGGTTTAGTGCAAAGAGGTTGTTCCGGAAAACCTGTTCATTTAATTAGATGATTTGTCACAAGTCAAACCAGTTGATTTTACAATTTTTCAGGTGAAATGTCCACAAATGTATGTCTTTGCTGAATATCCTTGTTTCCAAAAGTGCATTAAAAAAACCTTTGTTTCGTTTGGTAAAGACCTGATCTGAAATCTGACCAGCCACAGTGATTCCCTTCTAATATGGACAGTATGGTTTTTATGATGATGCTACTTCATTAGCAATAAGGCAGCTTCGACTGCTCCATCACTGATCTCTTGAGTCTTGGTGTGTTAATCTCACTATTGCTCGCTACACACTGTGATTTTACGGCCGTCCCAGACCAAAGATAACGATTGTGAGAGAATCGTGGCGATATCTTTGGTCTTGACTCTAGATCAGAGGTCACGTCGCCTGTCAGACCCGTTCAAGGACGGACGTTGTCATGATCTTGCGACCAAAGACCACCTGCATTAAAATGCTGTCAGTGTCAGAACTAACCAATAGAAATGCAGCATGAAATCTCGTACTGATCAGCGCGACACTGGCGCTAAACCCAAATAGATGCTTTTAGGGGATTTCTCTCCAAACACATAAAGGCCACAAGGGCGACGGCTCTATTCATGTTTCGCTTGTTTCTTTTTCATTGATGGATGACACGCGCTTAAGATGTTTTATTCTTGCGCAATCACGTCGACCCATATACATCGTAGGCTTTCATTGTGCAATCTGCACACAGTGAACTTCATGCCGTGCCCAAAGTTCATTGGATATATCGTACAAATGTGGAGAGCTGTGAACTTAAAAGATAGTTAAAGTTGCAGTTAAAGTGCAATCTCCATTGAATAATTAAGGAACAATTAGAAAACCAAAGGGTTTTCTTTGTTGTTTTATCCCGCAGGCCAGTTTGGTCCCTCTGTTGGGCCGGCAGCCGCATGTAAGACACCCCTGGATATGAAAGTCCTAAAATGTGCAAAACTTTCTGTACAAAACTCGATAATAAATCTATTAACTTTCCTTTAAATAAATTGTTCTAGTAAATCAGCTGCAGGCCACATCAAACTTACAAAAAAAGGAGTGTATTAGGAAACATATTTGCGTTTTCAGAAATTATAAACTGATACTGTTTCTGCAGATCCATCATTTTATCTGAATATCACTTCATTGTATTGCAAATACCTGTTTGACAGCTGAAAAACACTTGAAATATTTATAAAGTGCAACAAACTGCTCAATAGATTGTTCATAATTTCAATAAAAATGGCTGTATATGTCATAAAAAGTGTAAAGAGAAAGAAAATCAGATGTTTTTGCATAGAAAATTTAGTGCATGTTATGCAAATATTTCTGTAACATTTTGGATTTCTGTTAATTGTTATAAAAAATTACTCTTGGACAAAAAGGTCTGAATTTAACATGGTAAAAGTTTTGGGCTTAAGATATTCCATGCGTAAACATGTTGCTTCTTCAAAAGAAATATTGAATTTCAGATGCTTTTCTTTTTTTTTTTTCAACAGCAGCAAGCACATCCTGGCATGGTCAGTTTGTGAAAGATTTAAAGTAATACATACTTTTGTAAATCTACATTTTCTTTCCTGTTTGTCTTAACCTTTGTTGTATGCAATCACTTCTCCTCAGTCTGTGTCCTGCGTCTTTTTCCATCACGACACTCCTGTTAAGTGACAAACTGGACTAAAAGGATGTGAAATATGCACTAACAGTTCGGCAGCCCCAAATTTCACACATCCGGTTTGTGTCTTTTATTCACAAAAAGCTCCCAAATCATAAAGGCATGGTCTCATCTTGTCTGTTTACGTAGCAGTCAGTCCATGCAGACGAGGAGCGGTGAAGTTATACGGTAAACCTTTAGCGAGCTGAACGTTTTCACTGGCAAGTAACAGAATGTTGGAGTGTTTGAAGTGAGCTCATGTACAGTTAACAAATCAGAAACAACAGTCTCTTGGCAACATGACGCGGAGAGACGAGACGAGGCAAACTGCATGTTCCAAAAGTACAAATATAGATGTTGGGAAAGACACCAGAGTGAAAAACGGTGACGTTGACGCCCAAACTGTTGGCTATACGTCTCACTTTCAACGCCGTCATATTATTATTATTTTTTCATATCAGTTACAAACAGATCTTTTCCTGAAGCTGGACACCTAAGGTCAGGACAACCTGACAACTTATGAGAGGCTTCTCAAAAAGCTTTAGTCAGTGACAAAATGATGACGGCTGTTGAAGAGTCAAAGGCTAATGGAGTATGTGAGATTACATTGAGCTGAAGCAGTCTTAATGCGTGTCCACGTCAAGTGCCTGTGCAGGTTTATGATACAGTGCACATGGTTTCTTAAACTGTTAGAACTGCCACTTGGGGCACTGCTGCAACCCCAACCCACCGCCCAAAAACAGAATCTATCTGACCACACAACAGTTTTCTATTTTGCCTCGGTCCATTTTCAGCGAGTTTTGTTCCGGAGTAGAATTTGTGCATTGTATTCACATGAGATATCTGTTCGCAAACAACAGGAGTGTTCCTGGGCCAATGCAGTGGTTTCCAGATCGTGTCTGTTCTTGATGCATCGCTGTCTGAGGGTATCACACTCGTCCGCTGCAGACAGAAACGTCTCCAAGTTCTATGGATTGTTTCATTAATATCATTTATTGTGAGTAGTGGGACCTCAAAAATCACAAAAGTCTTTACATTTCACCATAAGGAACATTTTCCAAAGATTATTCCACAATTTTACGTGTGTTCAGTTATTTTTCTTTTCCCTTTTTCTTTGCAGATTGACGGGAGAGACTTCACCCCTTAACATTACAGATTCTATTCTCAGTCATATTACTGACTTGATCTGTTACTAACAAGCTGCTCCACTAAGCTTTTACCTTCGCCAACGAAAGTTGGGTGACTAACAAAGTTGCCTGAGAAGGTTATGTTTTTGTGTGCCTGTATTTATTTATTGGTATGTATGTATGTATGTATGTATGTATGTATGTATGTATGTATGTATGTATGTATGTATGCATGTATGTATGTATGTATGTATGTATGTATGTGTGTATGTGTGTATGTATGTATGTATGTATGTATGTATGTATGTGTGTATGTATGTATGTATGTATGTATGTATGTATGTATGTATGTATGTATGTATGTATGTATTTTACTAACGTCTTGCAAAAACTACTGACCCGAATTGCATGAAATTTTCAGGGATGATTTGTTATCATCTAAGAACCAGTGGATGAGATTGTTGGATCTGAATGGCTAACCGTTTTCAAATAAATCCCCAAAAACCTGTCAAAAAATGTCCCATACAA
Source organism: Lipophrys pholis (assembly GCF_963383615.2). Lineage (NCBI taxonomy): Eukaryota > Metazoa > Chordata > Actinopteri > Blenniiformes > Blenniidae > Lipophrys > Lipophrys pholis. The sequence continues at coordinate 29,911,051 of NC_137629.1, read as the reverse complement.
AGCGGATGAGAGAGGCGCCTCATGGAGGAGATCAAAGAAGATCAGCATCTGTTGCCATGGAGACGCTCCCTGCTCGGTGTTTCACACAGTGATGTTTCTACCTCAGCTACCTCGTTAGCAATTATGTGAGCTAACGGCTATCATGCTTGCAGTTCTAACTCGGTTCCACAAACAAATGTGGCGTTGGTGGAGGTGTATGACATAAAATTTTAATAGAATTAATAATTTTCCTAAATTAAACTTATTCAACATCTCATTGTTTATAGTTATTTGGTATTCTAATTTTCAACTAATATTCGATTCTGTGTGGAGCAACACTGTAAGGAATCTCCACCTGGGATTAACAAAGTCGTACCCAGAAAAAAAACCTACAAACAGGCAAACTACACAAAATGAGTCCAGCTCAGCTTCAAACCCACAACCTTCTTGCGATGATTCGAGAAATCTAACCATGCAAACCGAAGTAGATTGAGTCAATAAAAACTTTTCAACTTTCTAGAAACTGATAATCTACAGACTTTGTTGCTCGCTGCTGTCACTGGAATTAGTATACTTATGAGTATACTTTCTCCTGATGCAACAGATCCTATGGAAGCTGTTAACTGTCTGAGGATACAAAACTATAAACAAATTCAACTCTGCAGCTAAATCGATTTATCGGCCTGACTATAAGAGTATTTATCTCATTTCTGTTGTGGCAATCCAAAATTTTGAATGTGCAAACAAACAGGGATTTAGTGTAATTCTGATACTCTGACTCTTCCCAGATGGATTAATGTTACACCAGTTTAGTTTTTTGTTTTTATAATGAAGACGAGACAACGCAGGGACAAGATAGTCTTTCTAAGCCACCATTAGAAATGTAGTATTGAGATCAAATTTTGAATCTGCAATCCAACGTCAACACCGCCGAGCACCATATAAGGTCGTTTACTTGTGATAGTTGGCCCACATTAATAATATTGTGTGTTGGCGGATTAGGAATAAAATATTTCTCCGCTTTGAAGCCGAGATTATTACAAGCAGTCATGATTAATTCAAACGCAGACTTTGACCTGCACTGAACCTGTTCACATGAGACAGCAGTCACTCTGGGTGTTAACAGTAATAGACTGCTGTGTAACTCAGCAAATGTCCCTTTATAGTGACTGACCACCAGGTGTGTGTTTACATTCCCTCTGTTCATTACCAAGCTCTGTACGCTTCTCTATTCCTTTTGCTCTCACTTTGACTATCGAACCGGTGGGAGAAATGCGATGGTCCCGTGCAGCCGCTTCATGATACAAATAAAATGGGGGGTACCTTTCGATAAGCTGGCGCCAAAACCTACAACATCCTGGGTTGGTCTCACACGACTAAACTGACTGACAGCTGCTGAAAACAACCCACCAACAAACACAGCAATGAGCCAAGAAAGACAACACCAAGTCCACAAACAAACAGGCGTAAACAATGCCACATGTAAAACAATTAAAGGTTTAGAGAGCAGTGCTTAGGAGAACTATTGGGAGGAATTAAACATTCTCAGGAACAATTGCCCAGAAATAGGAATACACTTCAGGGCATCTTTTAAGGGGCCAACCACGTTGACGTGTTCGGGCCTCCAGCGTTGACTGGAACAGTTCAGTGCCAAATGGTTGTGATGTGGATCAGAACCTCCAAATCTGAATCCATGATTCTCTCACAAAGGTCATACAGTCTTCAGGTAGGGGGATAGGACCTGATTACAGGTCTTACTAATGAGTGATGGGAGGATGGATCAAATGCTTGAGGAAGTTGTGGGGGACAGACGTCTGGGCTTCTTTGTTCTTTATACTTCTGCTACGACCCCATACGGAATGAAGATGGATGGATCTATCTATGATGATTGGCAACATTTTTTTTCTTCAATCCATCCATCTTCTACACCGCGGGTTGCTGGAGCCAATCCCAGCTCACAATGGACGAGGGCAGATACGCCACGGACAACAGTCCATTTATAATACACACAATTCAATGATAAAATGTTATGAAGGGATTCAAATATAAAATATTTATATAAATAAACATAATTTCCCTGCTAATGTGTTGTAGCTGCTTGAACTCTCACTTCCAAGCAACAAGACTTTGGTTTGATTTTAGATTTACTACAATGTTTAAGGTCATTTTTCTGCTGGGAGGCGGCCAGCCTGAGATGATCTGATACCTGGATGAACTGTGAAAGTCATTCATGACTGCAAACAGTCGAGCTCCTGAAGTAGGAAACCAGCACTAATCCCTTCGTCCACCATATTTAATCAAGAAGAACGATTTTTCTCATGATACACTGAGCCTTTTATCTATCCTGCCACACACTGTATGCTGCATGTTCTTCACTGGCAGTAGAATCTTGAGCTCAGTCCACAAAAGGTGTTTGCTGTATTGTGCTGTATAGTCAGGGTGTCTTTCTTTGTTCATCTCCATGCAGACTCTACCCGCTCAGTGTTTTGAATACAACCAGTCGCCTTATGAATTAAGCTTTTAATGAATTCAAATTATTTTTTTTCAGGCTTTTATCTGATTACTTATTACCATTACTATTAATCTCAGTATTTTGCAATGTGCGACTTGGATGAGTGCCACTTCTAGAGAGAATCGCCTCTGCAACCAAATCATCTCCATTTGCAAACTTGAAGATTGGTAAATTACTTAAAGTTTCTTAGATTAGATTATATGAATTTTACCAATTCTATTTTCATTCAAGCTGATCATTCTTTATGAAATGTGTTTACAGATCTTATTTTGTGAGCCATTACTCACATGGCCAAATGCTTGTTGTAAAAAATAATTGAGTGTTTTTTAAAGGTTAGAGTAACTATACACTTGTGTTTTATATTACTTCAGTATAAGTGGATAATGAGAGTATATACAACATCAATTCAGCTGAATTAATTAAATCCCATCAATCATGATACGTGTTACAAATGTGGTAATATGGGCACATTATGTCACTGCAAATGGGATTGCCCCTTAGACATTAGTGTCTGTGGGCAACTGAGTATTGCTATGTCTTGTGTTTTGTTTTTGTTTTTTGAAGTTCTTTTCTCTTCTGGATAAGTTTAGATAACTGTCAGACCACCAGTGATACTTGAGGACATTTTATGCTTTGGACTGTGACAATGATTGCATTCTATTGTCCCGATGGCTCAATGAAGATGAGGCCTAATGCGTGTGTTGTTATTGATGTTCTGATATTTGTTAATAGAAAAGCAATTAACACGTTTGTTGAAAAAAAAGAATTTATACACTTGAGTTAATTCTTGTTTCATTGATTGGACTCAGTTAGCTCTTTTCAGTCATTTACCTAAATTGTTTACTTAGTAAAACTGTAATGACTGTGATCAATAAATACACTGAATATCATCAATACCCATGTGCTTTTAGGTTGAGTACAGTGTAGTTGGCTGCATGTAATTTAGGTGTGAACTAAATTACATTTTATGACCAATTAGTGCAAATGACTGAGACATCTCAAAGGACTCACATACAGTACTCTTGTTGACACGGTATCACTGCAGCGTGTCTCAAATTGAACTGAAACCTGTACCTAACTGAAATTCTGAACTATAAAGAAGTGTTTGAAAACGTTGTACCTACACTGAACAAAAATATGAACACTTTTTTTGGCTCCTGTTTTCCATGAGCTGAACTAAAACCTTTTCCATGTACTCAAAATACCGTTCACACATTTGTCTAAATCTGTGTTATTGTGGACTTCTATTCGCCGGGATAATCCATCCACCGCACAGCTGGCCACAATAAAAGGAAGGATACTCTAAAATGTGGAGTTTGACTGTATTGGGGGCTCGAGTGGGGTCAGAAGTTCAGTCAGTATCTGGTGTGAAGACGTGTCCTTCATAGAGTTGATGAGGTTGTTGGTTGAGGCCTGTAGAATGTTGGTCCACTCCTCTCCGATGGCTGTGCCAAGTTGATGGACATTGTCAGAAACTACGCCAACCCAGAGCACCCCAAACATGCTGGGTGACACATTCGGTGAGCATGCTGGCCACGAAAGAACTGGGATGTTTTCAGCTTCCCGGCTGTGCATGATCACATTATCATGCTGCAGCATGAGGTGATGGTCGCAGATGAATGGACCTCAGCATCTGGTCACGGTATCTTGGAATGCCATCAATAAAATGCACCTGCGTTTATTGTCCATAACATACACATGCCCATGGCATAACCCCACCGCCACAATGGGCCATTCCATTCACAACATCTCCAGTGCCAGACGCCATCGAATGTGAATATTTGCCCACTCGAGAGAGTTGAGCTTCTCTGAGATGGTTTCAGTTTGTGTAGAAATTCTTTGGTTGTGCAAACCAATTGTTGCGGCAGCTGTCCGGGTGGCTGGTCTCAGACAATCATTGAGGTGAAGCTGCTGGATGAGGAGGTCCTGGGCTGGTTTGGTTACACCTGGTCTGCAGGTTGTGAGGCCGTTGGATGTACTGCCAAATTCTCTGAAACGCCTTTCGAGACGGCTTACGGTCGAGAAATTAACATTCATTTCACAGACAACGGCTCTGGTGGACATTCCAGCGGCCCGCATGCCAGACGCAGGCTCCCTCAGAATTTGACAATTTGACATCTGCGGCATTGTGCTGTGTGATAAAACTGCACATTTTAACGTGGCCTTTTATCATGGCCAGCCTAAAGCACACCTGTGCAATAATCCTGCTGTCTAATGAGCATTGTGAGGTGGAGGGATTATCTCGGTTAAGGAGAAGTGCTCACTAACACAGATTTAGACAAATTTATGAACAATATTTGAGACAAATAGGATTTTATGTACATAGAAAAAATCTTAGATCTTTTTTTTTTTTTTTTTTTCACAAAAAAAACTAAAAAACAAAACAACAACAAAAAAATTTTTTTTAGATCTTTGAGTTCACCTGGTAAAAAATGTGAACAAGCAAAAACAAAAGTGTTCCATTTATATTTTTGGATCTCAAAGTGCACTATTGTACCCCACATAATAAACTGATGCAGCTGTCATCCACACATTTTCCAGGATGGCGTCATGGCCTTGCCCTCATTGATAGCACAGGAGGCAAAATGTTAAAAGAAGTCTAAATGCTGCTAAAAGCAGGGAATTTTGCAAGAAAAGCGTGTCAATTGTCTTCGCTACACAAGCAAACAATTTCAAAGAACACATTTACAATCATAGACAAGGGACTGGCGTACAGTATATGCAGAGTTCTGCTCAGATCTGGACAGTTGTTTGATAGATTGTAGATGTAGATTGTGCCTACTAGGAGATTTAACTTTGAGCTCTTTGATGCAGTGACCATTGCATTAAAGAACACAAATATGAGTGACTGGATGAGCTCTGTCGAGATATAAACTGGTAAATGCAGTACATCTTATTAGTATAGGCTATTATATTCCAATGCTTATAAAAATTGCTGCTTTGAATTCTGAAGCATGGAACAAAAATGTGGGAGTTTAGTTAGTTAGTTTGCTTATCTGCCCTCTAATTGCCATCAGGCATTTAAAGATTCAGGTCTGTGGGAGTGAAAGGACTATTCATTTTACAGCTTTCACTGTCAGCAGACGTAATTGACCTTGTGTTAAGAACGGTGAAAAGCAGTTGTGACGATCGCCTTCAGTAACATGACTGAAAAACACAACAGTAAACCAGAACATAAAGGCAAGCCCGAGCAAATTGGTTTCTATTGCTGAGTTTATATATGATTGGCATCAATGGAAACTTTGATTTATTCGTGTTTGAGGTCTCACTACCAGCTTTGCTGTCTCCTAGCAGCTCTGATGTTTTGGAAATTTACAGATCAGCTTTAAACATGGACGAGTCCCGTTCAGCTGGCTTGATGGTGTAATCCATGCTAACCGTTCGAGGCATCTGAGCTGCAAAATGCAGGATTGACACAGAGACATACATGAACGCAAGTGCCCGTAAGTTAACGTTAGCTTCCATAATGTGAGATCGGCCGGGAAAGGAAATCTGTCCAAAAGTGACTGGACTCGCTGCTTGAAGCAGCTCACCGCCGACAGCTAAAGACGTAACGCCACGTTAATAATACCCGAGCGGGACGACTTACGGAGGCGGCTGGCGATCGTGGGTGAAGCGGAGTCTTCAGCATCGAAGCGGAGGACAAAGCTCGCTGCGGGAAGCGCGGTGAACGCCAGCGGACATCCAACGTTGTTTTCCCGTGATCATACATACAAAGTGAATGAACACAACCAGCGTGTGGCTGTCTGCTTGTCTTTATTATCATTTCTGTGTCCGCGTAAATTCAGTTGGTTCCATAGTGTAGCGGTTATCACGTCTGCTTTACACGCAGAAGGTCCTGGGTTCGAGCCCCAGTGGAACCACGATCTTTTACTTTCCATTGATTTTTTTTTTGTTGATCGTCGTACTTCTATTAAATCACTAAATAATCTACTTTGAAAGGACGTCAAACATATGGCATACTATTTTGTTACATCATGTGCAACTAGAGTTAAACAATTCTAATAATATGAGGATTACGTTGTTAAATTTGTCAAAAGCTGTCACACGATTACTCGTCTGATAACAAAACCGTTCATCTTCACTACTGTAATGTATAGATATCTTTTTTCTTATTGTAATAATAATCTTACAACCACTATTAACCAAAAATGAAGTAAAATAAACAATTATTTCTTCATTTGTTTAACATTTTCGCTAGGAAGCCTAGAAGATACAATTAGTTTAATTGCAAAAATATTGTCACTGATACCATCCACCCATATTTTATTGAAACGTTTCCAAGCCACTCCCAGCTGATTAGGTAAAAGCAGAGTACATCCATTCATCAGGGCAAACACAAGCTCAACCTCACAGTCACACCTCCAGGAGTCATGGAGTAGCCTCAAACACAAGCTTTTGGACTGGTGGAGGAAACTGGAACAACATGCAAACTCAGCACAAAAAGGACCCCCAGCCTTAAAGTTAAACTGGAACTAAAAGACTGTGTCAACCCACAGGGGCTGCAAGGTTTGATGCAACATTTCCTGTCAGATTTATATCCAAAAGGCAATTGCAAAATCTGTTCATATCAAGTGTGGGTTTTTTTCTTTTCAATCATGATCACTGCTGTAAAATGTAGTTAACATTTTGACACATTAGCCAGGAAAGTCAGAAAAAGCTTAAAGAAAAGTTTTGTGCACCTGAATTTGCCTTTTGTATCATAAAGAAACTGACTATCATATAATTGTGACGCAATGCTTCTTGTATATTCCCAGAAGTTGCACACTGCCTATTTGTGTGTGATTATTACACGCCAGCATTTTTATTTTATATCACCGCAGGTTCGTTTGAATATTTTTTTATGTGCTGTTCACATTTATTACAATTTTTGTATTGTTTTATTTGACCCACATGTGACAACCAGCTTATAAAATTATGTTTGCATTAACCACAAGGTGAAAAGTAAACAACAAAACTGTGACGGGAAACAGACATTCGAACGGTTGTCAATAGATGCAAAATAATAAACAAGGGACAGAAAAGGACCGCAATTAGATGCAAATGATCACAAAGAAATGCAAAAGGATCAAACTGAAACGCAAAACACTAAAGAAAGGCTAACAAAATACACATAATGGGCAGAACTGCAGAACAACTAAATTGGATCACAAAAGTTAAGCAATTATGTACAATAACCAAACCTACAACACTAATAAAACAAATACACACACATTTGTACAAACAGAATGAGAAACAATTGTAAATAGAAGCAAAATGATGCAGAACTTCTTCAAGAAAGCCGGAGACACGACACAGCCTGAGTTTGTACTCAGATGTGATAGTGTTTCAGTCATTTACACAGAACTGAGCAGAGGTGACATGAAGCTATCAAATGTGTGATTTCATCCCTTGAATAGAGGTGAGACAGAGCTGCCGATGTAGGTAACTGATGCAGGAGAAGCAGAATAACTCAAACCATGATATCCTGCTTCTGTGACATGTACAGGATACAGTCAGAGGACAAAATAGGTGACACCTTAAAGAAAAACACAATGGTTTATTTGACATTAAAATGACCTTTTTCTTGTTGGTTTACCTTGCAGGATGTAACAATACAATAATTTCTGAGGTATGAAAACCATTTTTTTTTCTATTATCATTTCAACATAAATTGATGTGTATGAATAGCAAAGTCTCCAAAGCAAATTCATAAGATGAGAAACAGCACCACCCCCAAAAGGCCCATACATGCAGTACTTGACAGGAAACAGCAAAGTCTTTGTTAAACATTTATACATCCAATAAGATTCAATTCGGCCTCAGTCAACAAATAGCCAAATAAAAGCTTTTATGTACGGGTAAGTCATGATTACGTTGTGTTGCATCATTTCAGAGTACCGATTGGCAATGCAAAGGCAGAAACAACAGAATGTCTAGGAACCTTTACGAGACACGACATTACTGCAGAAAAGGGCCATAAGGATCAATCACAGCACTGGTGGCAGAGATCACACAAATCTACCATTCCTAAAATCAAAAACATTACAATTCACCAATATTGTTTATTCGGAAACAGCACAAACCACGTACAAAGCAACAATTAACTTACTCCCTGGGAACACTCAGAAGATTTTTTCAAAAGACACGAATGAAGGAGGAAACTAAATTTTACACATCCGTGTGCCTGCACAACTTTAAAAAATGTATTTGTAGAGTGAAAACTGTGGAACAGACGAACAGAGAAGCCCAGGCAGTATCTATACAAACAAATGGGGTTCACCAGGTACAGCAAAGAAAATGGGTGGAATATGTACAATATTTATCTAGTTATTTACTTGCTTGTTGCTTTCTTGGCTTTGCAGTTATTTAGGTTTATGAAAGTTTATGTGATTGTTTGGAAATAAACAGAGGATGCAAGCAGACTGACCTGAGAGGGAGTAGGTTTTAATAAGCTTAGTACTACTTCTTTTCCAACATGTTAAGCTTGTTGTTTTAATTATGTTTGAAATAAAATCAAATTGGTCCCTTTACAAAAGCAGTGGGTTTTGTCTGCTTATGAGCCACAACTATCCGACTCCTGTTAATGAATCCCAACCACAAACTGAAAACACCAATTGAATATCTGGTTAACTGGTTCAACTAGTAACTGGGGAATTCCCACCGTTAAGGGATTTTATCATTCTTTTTGTCAAAACTAAAAACAACAAAAAAAGTTTTTACCTGTCTGAGCACAAAAGTTGTTAAAACAATAACACGTTATCAAAATTATAAACGACATCCATAATGTCAAATGAAAATTCTCTTTTTTTTATGAAAAAAAGAAAAAGAAAGAATAGTCGTTAGGGGCGATAGAGGTGACGCGTCCTCGTCGTCCTTTGGTTTAAGCCCCGCCCCTCCGGCAGCCACAAACGGAATCTTCCCTGTCTCACATCCGGGTGTCGCACTCTTCACTGTCCCCAAAATGGCGAACGTAGCATCCGCTGCCGCTGTTGCTGCAGCCGCGGCTGCTGCTGCGAACAGAGATCCAGCTGTTGACCGCTCACTACGATCAGTCTTTGGTATGTTTAGTATTGGTTCTTATCTCGGTTTGTCCCATTTTGGTTTAAGTTTAAGTTAAGTTTTAAGCCTGCGGCGGATGAATGAAAGCTTGCGAGCGGTGCACGAGCTGATGGTGTTGCTGTTCGCGAGGCGACGACTGAGCACAACCGAAATGAAGAAAAAGTACACCGAATGAAACGATGCGCTTTGCCTGTCGAAATTCTTAATCTCATCTTCGTTCCTGCTTGTCTTTGCAGTGGGAAACATTCCGTATGAAGCCACGGAGGAGCAGCTGAAAGACATCTTCTCAGAAGTGGGACTTGTCGTTAGCTTCAGGTAACGAGATTACTGAAGATGTAATGTAATATCTGCAGGTTTGAACCACCAAGCTTTGCACCCTTCTGTAGCTTTATGTCTTTCTATTAAGACACATTGGAGAGAAGGTCTAAACAGTGGATTGTGGGTATAAACATGTGGGTCTGAGCAGAGATAACATTGCTCCATTGTCGTAGCAAACATTGGTGCCAAACTGGTGAAGCACTTGTGGTTGGAGTGGATTAACTATATCAGGCTACACTCTCTTTATCCAGGCAATTCCAGATGTTGATACCTTCTGTAGTTTGGTAATTTGAACTTATAATAGATTGTTTATGAAGCATTATTCACCACACAACTGTTCAACCCATGTGCATTGTGAAACTACTTTCTGTTTCCTCAGTTAAGATGGTTGTTGACAAATAGAATTGTGAGACAAGTCCACGTCCTTTGCCTATTAAGGCCTTGTAATATGGTTCTCCATCTCTTTATAAAGTACTTTGTGGTTTGCTGTTGTGCCAATCATTTCGTGCCTGGTTGTTCTCAGGTTAGTATATGACAGGGAGACGGGGAAGCCGAAAGGGTATGGCTTCTGTGAATATCAGGACCAGGAGACGGCCCTCAGTGCTATGCGCAACCTGAACGGGAGGGAGTTCAGTGGCCGAGCCCTCCGCGTTGACAACGCGGCCAGCGAGAAAAACAAAGAGGAGCTCAAAAGTAAGTTGTTGTTTGATTGACAGATGTTGGCGCGGTGCAATGGTTCTCTCACGTGTGTGCCTTCCTGATCAGGTCTGGGAACGGGAGCTCCCATCATTGAGTCTCCATATGGAGACAACGTCCAGCCAGAGGAGGCTCCAGAGTCCATCAGCAGAGCTGTGGCCAGTCTGCCGCCTGAGCAGATGTTTGAACTTATGAAACAGATGAAGGTGGGTATATTTGTTTGTGTAAGCGGTGACTTAACACTCTAATTTTAACTGGCTGGACAGATTCTGCCTTGTTTTAGGCTTTTCATTATAACAGATTTAACACATCCACTGATGCTCCTTTAAATATTTTGTGCCGTATTGTTGGTGAGAGGTGTACTTCAACATCAGAACCACCCGCTAAATGGGCACTTATGACATTTAGTCATCAGGATTTGTAATTATCTCTGGGGGTGGTGCATTTACAACTCCCTAAATTGTGACAGATAATAGAGCATCTCTATTTTCACAAATTGCTTTTTTTTTTTGCATTTTGCATTTTGATGATTTTGCTTTACCCACTGCTGTTATCACGCAGACAAACAACATCTTCTCAAACGCTGCTTAGACTTTGTAGTCTCCGAGAAAATACGACGGCAAACGTTTCTCTCAGTCTGAATCACCTCCAACCTGACAACCGTACGCAGATGCTCTCCCTTCCCTTTCATCAACGGAGGATCTGCTGTGCAGCCCGTCTCTCTCTGCTCTGTCAGAGGAGCCTTTTCTTTGCACAGCTGGCAGTCTGCTTCATTAAGCTCAAAGAAACACCACGCTGCAGACATTTTTCCCCCAACTGGGAAAGTGTTTTGTTGCACTCGAGCTTGTGTCGGTAGGACACCTCCATATGTTGATCGGTGTATCCGCGCCGCTCGCATCTAGTTAGCGTGCATATTGTTGCACTTTTTTTTGCTGAGGTCACACATTTTGGGAGAATATGGTTATGTTTCTGACCATTGGTTTTGTCGTTTTTTTTCTTTTACCAATTGTTTCTTTTATTTAGTTTTAACCAAAAAATTTCTAGAATTTATTGAGAAATAGTGGTTTTTCTCTCTCCAGCTGTGTGTGCAAAACAGCCCCCAGGAGGCGAGAAACATGCTGCTGCAGAACCCGCAGCTGGCCTACGCTCTGCTGCAGGCCCAAGTGGTGATGCGGATCGTCGACCCCGAGATAGCCTTGGTGAGAGGACGCCGATTCTTTTAAGAGTTTTCATTTATGCAAAGCAAATATTAGTTGTCCGTGGATGTGAATTGTGTTTTTTTTTTTTTTTTTTTTTTTTTTTTTTAAAGTTGCTTTCCTTTTGTTTTCAGAAAATGCTCCACCGTCAAACTACAGCTCAGCCTCTGATTCCCAGCGCGCAGGCTGGAGGAGCGCCGCCGGTGAATACCCCGCAAACGCAGTCCAGCGTGCCCGTGCCCCAGCCGCAGCCCGTGGTAGGTCGCTGATGAGTACTGTGCGGTTCCGTGAAGGTTTCCCCACACGTGACGTCATGACTGAGACGCAGTTACGAATAGCGTTTTTAATGGGGTATTCACGAACTGTGATTTCTGCCTCGATACGACATTAGTTTGGAGTGAAGGTGGTCCCTATTTTAGACCCCTGAAATCAAACCAAGGCAAGACCTGCGGGCTAATTTTACAAGTTTCAGGGTAAATGAGGTGTAACTGAGAGATGGAGGGTTTGAAGAAAATTATCCACTCTAAGAGCAAGTTAATTAGACATGAAGCTGATGTTCTAATGTTGAAGAACTAAAAGCTGCTTTATACAACATTTAAAAAAACTCTATATTTATGATTTATGTTCACATTTTCTCCCACTTTCAGCCTGGAATGCACGTCAACGGAGCCCCTCAAATGATGCAGCCCCCCAACATGGGGGTGGTGCCAGGGCCGATGGCTGTAGCCGGACCGGGACCTGTACCTGGACCTGGACCGGGACCAGTTGGGCCACCAGGTGAATATCACATGACACGCTTATTTTTGATCATCATCTGTTTGTGGATAAGAATCTTTTCCATCTGTCTAGATGAGACACGTTTCATGTGCTTTCAGTAGTTATATGTGTCTTTTTTCTCCAATCTTCTCAGTAGTTGTACAAATTTCCATTTAATTTATTTTTAGTTCTGCTCTAGTATTCTGTTCTTGTTGTTTTCTTTTTTTCTAATTGGTGCAAATGAATTGTTAAAATCTCCTACTTACATGGCTCACTTTGACCCTAGAAAATTTTGGTTGTGGCCTTTTAATTTAGATTTTCCTATTGTAATAACCTGAAGCCAATTGAGTGAGTGGCCGTAGTTTCCAATAGGACAACTGTGTGTACGAGTTCCTGTAGTTCACACCGCATCGCTGCTAAAATATATCGAGGGATGAATTTGTGAAGTTTCAAAAGTGTTCCCAGGAACACAGTAGCCTCAATTAAACACATTTAGGAGAAACCTAGAGGGTTTTAAAGACTTTCTTGGGCCACGGTATATAAAGGTTTTGCACATGCCATGACTCACTGTGGTCACTAGGTGTCACCAGAGCCTTTTGGTTAGAAGATCTTCTTCATGCATCAAGCGCTATATGTTCATTGTGACTGGCAGCGATCCCATCATATTCACAGCTTTAGTTTTCTTGAATTCCTTAAACGTTCCACATTTTATCGTCTCTGTTTTGCTGTTTGTTTGTTTTTTTTTCCTGCTCAGTTTGGAACGGTTCCCCCGCTCGCCTGCCTGCGTCTTTGTGTGTGCATGAACGAGTGAGATGATTACACGAGCGCGTCAATATGCTGCTTTGCCCTCTTGAGCCTTTGTGTCTCCTGTTCTTTTCACTTTAATGCTGGCTCAGGAAATCTTCAGCATTCTCCCACAGGAGCGTCTGGCCAAGCTGCTATCGAGCGGCCTCAAGGTATCACTGTACTCCCGGAGTTCTCCAGTCCGGCGTCGGCTCTGTTAGGGAGCCGCGCTGTGTAGACGTACGGCTCACCGGGGCAGTGTTTAGACGTGCACGTTTTTACCGTTTGTTTCACTGAAGTGTCTGACAGTCACAAAGCAATGCATAATTCAACACATTTCATCTTATTTTGATTTTGTTGAGCAAATGACAGTGCTTTAACAAGATAAATGTGATGGAAAACTTCTAAAAGCTCCATATGAGGGTCAAATGTTAAAAATGGCTAAAAACTGACAAAAGGGGTAAAAACGGCTTAAAATAGTTCAAATCGTTAAAACGGCTTAGACTGGATAAAAAAGGTCAATCTTTTTAAATGTCTGAAATAACTGAAAGTGCAAACAAAATGTCTAAATACTAGAAATCTTTACACGTCTCTTCAATTTCATAATCATGAGCTTCAGTTTTGGTGAATATGCTGTAACTTTTAATCCATCCATTTAATTTGTTATCTATATATTGAGGCTTAAATTAGATTTGCGGCTTTTGGCGTTTCATCTGGTGGAAAGTAGGCAAACACAAAATGCCTTTAAAATAATTAATAATTTAAAAAACTGTGATTTAAAACAGGAAGTATTGAGGGTATTGAGTGAGCAGAGGAGGCTCGTTCACACTTGACAGGTGGAGTACAAGGTTTCCACTGCAACTCAATCTCAGGCAGTGAAAACGCTCATGAAAAGTTAAAGGTACATGAGGGCGGGTCTGACCATCCAAATCAATTCTCAAACTCTTAGGGACACACTGGAGCAGCAATGACATGAGTGACGTGTTCAGTAGCGTTTTGGTCGAGTTGAGGACTTTGTGTTTTATGTTTCTCGATACCGGAGTCGATGAATGTTTTCAAATCAGCAGAGCCGAGGAATGATCTGATCCTGAAAGTACGACACGGGTCCGTACAAGCGTTAGTGACTGGGTGACCTGTGTAATTATGACTTCGTTCATCATCATGGGCTTTGTTTGAGATGACATGAAGGGGCGGCTTTCCTGCAGAACTTCTTAAATATGTCTCATTCATCCAGAAGGATTGATGCGGCGCAAACACACGAGTGTTCTCATGCACAGTTTTATCACCAAGTGGCTCCGTCACACTGTTGCCTTGACTCGGCTGGCTGGTCCGATGTGGCCAAAGTGAACGTTTTTCTTTTTTTAGAACCGCGCAGCTCCAATTCTGCCGAAGCCAGTCGGTGCAGACTGTGCAGGCATTCTTCCTCCAGCTCGTCATTGTGCGACTACTTGGCAATCAGTACAAAGAAACACTTGAGGTGCCCCGCAGGGCACTTTTAGGTGAAGGAGGCTTCGAGCCTCATCAGGTCTGCGCGCCAGTGGCCGTCTCTGCAGTCAGTGTGCAGGTGTGATTGTGACAGAAAGCTCCCGGATGTGAGGTGCTCTTTTCCTGCAATCTTGTCTAAAGCGAGAGTTCTGGAATCTGACTGCGCTGTAGAGGCAAAAGACCTGAAGACAAATCACAGATTCTAAAAAGATTTACTTCCTGTCACTTTTTGTGCTTCATCGTGAGGGATTTCTGCTGCAGTGTGTGTGGTGTGTGTAAAGTCTGGGTGAGACTTGAGTCCTCAATGATCCCGGCGTCTGTTGAGGACGTTCGGGTGATGCCGTGTCTTTGCCCTCGAAAAACCCCATTCATCCTCACTTTCTGTGTTTATCTTCTGTTTTTAGCCTCGGTGCTGTTGCCATGGTGCCGTGGGTAAATTTGGGTCATGGAGCTAGGGGAGAGGCGTTTCTTCAACGTACATTTGCGCTTGTATAAACAGTGTGCTTATTTAGACCAATAGAAAAAACAAAAAGCATTTTAACTTTAACGACTAAATGAGATGAGAGTTTACAATCGCTTTCTGATTTATAAACAGTCACTTTAATGGGGGATGGTTTTCCCCAACATCCTCTCCTTTGTCTGATCCAGTTAAAATACACATGAAGGAACTTGATAAAAACCTGGGGTGTTGCCAAGATAAAGAGAAATTGTGTCATTTGCTGCATAATAAGAACTCAGTCACTTCTTCTTTTTCTTCTTCTTCTTCTTCTGTCATTGGCGACATCCGCGTCGCTCTCGCCGCATCTGAAGTGACGCATGTCACGCAGGACTCTCCTCACCCTTCATTGTTTCTGCTCGGAAGGCTTAAATTCAGTTCATCTCAAGAGATGGTTGTTTGCTTTCTAACGAGTGTGAAAAGTCATCAGGAATTTTGTCACGTCACGCTTTTTTTTTTTTTTTTTTTTTTTTTTTTTTGGGGGGGGGGGCATCTCCTTATCGCCCGTGTCTTGTCAGTCTGCCCAAGATCTTCTGATTTCTCTCACAGTGGTGTTATAATAACGGCAGCCCACGTCCACGCCGGTAATATATGGCCTCTATTAATCTGCTTAGTCGTCAATCTTATCGATTCACTGTAAAATATATTGCGTGCTATTATCTTTAAAGTAGGCCCGCCTTCATTGGGCCGCTGCTGGCTGGAGCGACTCGCAGCTGACTCTGTTCAAAGGCGACTCACACCCTGCAGAGGTCACCGAGCAGTCGCAGAGCAAACACAAAGAGACAGATACATTTACACCAACAGACAAATTAGATTCGCCGATTGGCCTCAAACGCATTGTTTTTGGAATGTAAGAGGAAATTACCCGGAGGAAAAAAAACACAAATTAAAACTCCACATAGAAAAGACTCGACACTGTTCCTGTCGTTTGGAATACGTGCGTCTCGGCCCATTATTCTCTAATAAATGAGTGACAAGACACAAGGAGGATAATCCTTTCAGTGTTTTCTGTGTCTGTGTGGGAACACGAGTTTTATGTTTTGACCCTTTTCATTATAATTAGTAAAACACGCTGTTATCGTTCTGCCTCATTTAGCGTTTCCCCGATCACACCCTCGTATGTCCCGGCATGTTGTGGTGTTCAGTGTTGGCAGATTGCTGTGATTAGTGTGTTTAAATCGTTTCCATGTACTTGAGGAAAAGGCTCGCCTTTCAGCCAGTTTCTCAATGCATTACTCATGAAACGGCCTGGAGAGAGAAGCGACGTGCGTATTGATTAGGCTGAATATACGATGCTCTCCTCTCAGGACCAGGCGGTATTCCCCCCAGAGGCCTGCTGGGAGACGGGCCCAATGATCCCCGAGGGGGAACCCTGCTGTCCGTCACCGGAGAGGTCATAGAACCCAAGTAAGGCGTTCACTTGAATCACTTCAACGTAGCAATTGCACAAGGTGTGCCTCTTAAGGAGTGCCTTTCAAGACGATGACTGTAATCCTAACGATCAGTCTGTTGAGACTGGTGGTTAAAATGATAACAAATAAGAGTTTATGCCACAGATCCTGGAATTAAAGCCAGACAAACACTTGTTGAACACAGTCGGGTGCATTAGTGACAAAAACAATGTTAAAGGTTGATTTCCATCCCTTAACAAAACAAAACACAAAGATAAAGAACAGAGGAGATGTGGACGTATTCTGACTCATCATCCCAAACAGACTCCGTGGTGTTAAAATACGAAGCCTGCGGTTCGTCTTTAGATTGTGCTTGATACTTAATGATTGTGGCTAAAATGACCGGGGTTATTGTCCTGATGGTTGATGCATACTTGGCGAGAAAAAAAGATCTTTGTTTTCTATTTTGAATGACACAGTTTCAGCACATGCAGCTTTGTAATGATGGACTGCGTCATCAAGTAAACTGAATAGCAATATATTGTCATCGTGCTGCTGCCGAGGATCACTTGTTTATTAAAAAGATTTTATGAAAACATTTGAGAATTACAACCTGTGCCCAAAAAGCTAAACGGGGCGTTTGTGTGCATGCAGCCGGGGATACATGGGAGCTCCGCCGCCACATCAGGCTCCACCTGTGCACATGCCCCAGATGGCAGGAGGACCCCCTCCAGATATGCGAGGGCCTCCGATGGACATGAGGGGCCCGCCTATGGGGGAACCACGGAACATGATGGGTGACCCCAGAGGCCCCCCGATGATGGAGCCGCGGGCCCCGCCGATGGAAACCAGAGGTAGCCGCTCGCCGTCCCATTCTCTGATTTGTCTGTGTGTGTTTTGAGCTTCACTCACAGTTTGTGCTCGGGAGAAAATGCACTTCCTCGCATTCAGTGATCCACTCAAGCAAGTTGCTTCCTCGGCGCGGTGACTCGCAGTAGTTTGATAATCGTTCCGAAGCGGAGTGTGAACGTCGTCCGCCTCTTTCCTCCTGCAGGTCGTGACCCGCGAGCGATGGACGCCCGCGTACCGGTGGCGGCTCAGAGGGTTCCCATGGCAGCAGGCATGCCGGGCCCCGTCCCTCACAACATGGGTCCGAACGCCCCTCCACCCGCACGACCGGTGAGCCCTCCACCCTACTCCCCGGTCCCCTGCACGCTCAGGGTGGCGCTATTGTGGGGATCTTTTACAGTTGCAAAAATACAACTCTGTGAAGCCTCCTGAGTTTCCTATTTTATTTAAATTTTCATTTATTGATCATAAAATGGGATCCAATGTACATCCAGTGAAGAAGAACACAAATATCTTCTTTACTTATTATTGAACATATCCAATTGAGCCGCGCAATAAGTAATAAACTCCTCAGCTGTATAAAGAGTGTTAAGCTGCATGAAGCAAGAATAGATTACAAAACTACCTCAAAGACTTCAGATATTCACCAAGTCCACAAGTTAAAATGTCTACAGAGATGATTTAATACTCTGGCTACCCGTTATTAAATACAAGAGCTCCTATTTCCAAGAACACTGTGCATTCTTTAAAAGATAAATTATGTGCTGTTAGATTAAACGCTTTACTTGTGGCTAAAAAGTGAATCATATTGCATAGCAAGACAAATCAATTGAAAATAAAAGGACATTTTAAGTTGGGGTTTTTTTTAATACCGTTTCTAGATACAGTATGTTAAGATTGTGCAGCTGGAACAAGAGATTAGTCTCACTACTGAGCCGAGGTTTTCCTGCTATTTAAACACATCGCAATTTACATTTGATACAAGTCAAGGGTTAGGGTTAGGGTAAAAATATTACTTGAGGAAGTAAACGTTAAAAACCAAACAGCGTTTTGCTCAGACTGGATAATATTTAACCAGATGAAGAGGAGGAGGTGTAACTGGCTGTTTGTCCTGCAGGGTCCTGGTGTTCCCCCATCAGGAGGGGGCTTCAGCCCGGGGCAGGGGCAGGTCTCCACCCAAGACCAGGAGAAGGTAGGTTTCACCTTGAAATACTTGCACGGCTCATTTTATTTCCAGCGTTATTGATTTGAAGGATTGGATTTCAAAGTATATTTGACACATTTGGAAGGATTATTAAATATAGTTGACAGAAAGAAACCAGTACCCCTCAGTCTACATTGACTCTGTCTTAAAATAACTTCTGAATATGAGGTGGGAAATTAGAATTATGCGCCGTATACATTACAGCTAGTGTATTAAGGTCGACAATATTTCCGAGGCGCCGTTCATGTGTGTTTTGGGGATTACGCACCACGTTTCGGCTGCGAGCCAGCGTGTTTATTTACATTCGTCTCGTGCAGCGTGAGAGGCTGTGACCACTAACAAAGCTCAAATCACAGTGTGTGGGAAAGGCTTCACTTTTTATTTTTTACCCCTCAGGCTGCCCTCATCATGCAGGTCCTACAGCTCACCCCCGAACAGATCGCCATGCTGCCCCCGGAGCAGAGGCAGAGCATCCTCATCCTCAAAGAGCAGATTCAGAAGACGGCGGGAGGAGCGCCGTGATGGAGGAAACGCTGGAACAGCCGAGGTGGAGTCCTTTAACATCCTGGAGTCCACATGAAAGAGGCTTTGCCTGCTCTGACAGTTTTGTGCTTTTTAAATGAAATAAAATACTCCAGAGAAGTCTATTGCTTCTATTTTGAAGGTTCCCCATTTATGTATACTGGCAAGTGTGTTCTACCCAATGTTTGGAGAGGGGACTCAGCCTTTAGGGGGGGGATCCCTGGATAAACTGATCAATAAAATGGCTTTAACAATGTTTACCATTTTGCAGATCGAGCTACAGACCTGAACCAGCCTGAAGACGTCTCATCTTTGGAAGTGTATAGTTTTGTTTTTTGTCCAAGTGTGAAGCTGATTAAAACACCAATGACATGAGCGATTGTCTCAGATGTTTTTCCATTCCAAACCCAAACATCATTGCAGCGATGGAAAATGTTTGTCAATTAAAAAAAAAAAAAAAAAAACTGAAGGTCTTCATTCATCATTTGTTTATTTAACAGTTCAGGATTGGACACAAGTAAAACAGGTTTAGTTAAGAAATCATTCATCACAGCCTACGTGACTGCACGTCTTCCTTTTTTCATTCCATCACTGCAATAAGGAAATACTCGAGTGTGGCAGGCTATAATCACCCATTGTCTTTTTCCAAGAAACCAGTTTCCTCATCCTGTAAGGCCAGTTAGACATCAGCATTTTCCAACTCTGAAGTATCGCAGTCGTAAAACAAACTTTGTACATTTACACACGTCTGAAGGAAATTATTCAGAAAAACGATTTAGATTATCGAACGTGGAATCATGTCATTTTTCACAGAAAAATTCACGCAATTTGATCTTGCAGGTATTTTTTCAACTAGTTTAATAAAGACATTAAGACAAAGTGACATTTAATATTTTAATAGTAACTTAATTGTATAAAATGTAATCTCTTCCAGAAGGAAGTGCATTTAAGTGCAGTTGTACTTCATTTAAAAAAAAGTGTGCAAACACCGCATACAGAAACCCTTGTTTTTACACTGAGAAGAGCAGAATAGCAGTAACAGTAAAAAAAAAAAAAAAAAAAGGGTCAAAGGCCCACGCAGTTATGATTCACGGGTTCATGTTGGTAAATCCCTGAGCAGTGCCGATAAAAGCAACATGCCACGCCTCTTTCAGGGAAGGCGCAGCGAGCCCCAATAGAAACGCAACAGTCGCCTCATCATTAATTAACCGACGGATTGCGAAAGACATCCTTCAAAAATCGTAAAACGGTGCCTTCATATCGGTTCGACTCCTTCCTGCTCAGAAGTTCTCCTTGTTGAAGTAAAACTTGGTCTTGCGAGGATCCACGTCCGAGTACTTGGCACATTTCTTCGCCAGGACTGTGGCCAGAGCTTGAGGGCCGCACAGGAAGGTTCCAACCACAGACCTGAAAACGACATACAGAACATGGAGTTCGATTAAGAAGATCTAACTTCACGTAAAACTGAGCAGAACTGAAGGCGGCCTGGAGATTTATGTGCTTCACTAGATTTCTATCCTTCAGCCCATGACCAGATTCATGCAGATTCTTTAGATTTAGTCAAATGGAAAGGAAGATTGAAAGACTTGATGCATAATGTGAATTCTTTATATTATTGTTGGGGTCACAGTCGCACCAATAACAGCTGCCATGCATACTTGTTCAGCCATTTCAATCCCTGGGATTACCGAGATGGCCGTTCTGACAACCGAGGCATAGCCACACCAAGATCCATTCAATATGATTCAGACCTTCAAACACACACGTCGGTTGGTGCATTTTTCTAATAAAGTGTCCAAACTACCAATCAAATGAATGCATTTGTAACGATAAAACACATTTTCATTTTGTTTTTCCTCACTTCACTGTATAATAATGATTCTGAACTTTTAAGGTCACGCTTTTCATGCAACTCAAAATACATAGCTCTAAAAAACAAACCCGCTGTACACACTGGACACCTTGTTTTAATCGGAACGTGTCATTTTTCATTAAACTACAAAAATAAGATCGTCCTCGATACTCGTTTAGTAAGCCATTCATGTTCTGCATGCAAAATCTAGTAACTTGAACAAAAAGAAAATGGTGTGCCTTAAATCTTAACAGAATAAGACTGAAGACTTTCAGCACCGTTTGTATTTAATGTACAGGCCTGTTGGCACACCTTTTAAGCGTTTAAAACATTCTCTGCATGTAATTTGTCACGTGCTTGCTGGAATCCATACAGCCTGTTGTACTTTTAAAAAGACAGTCTTGTCTGCTCACAAGGTAACGAAACACTGCAAGAAGGAAATTAATTTTAATTCTAAACATGAATACTTTAAGTCCCTCAATCTTTTGCAAGTTGTGGAAAGTGCTTTGTGACTGTGGTAGTGGTGACAATGGGCTGTATAAGTGAAGCGTGTATTTCACAGGACTGAAAGGCTTTTTTTTGTTGTTTTTTTTAGAAAATGGCCTCTTACGTGGGGTTCTCTTTGCGGACTTGCTCGAACTCCTTGTCCCAGATGGGCCGGCCGTAGTGAGTTTTCTGTTTGAGCCCAGTGATCACGTCCTTGTCCTCGTCGAAGTGAACCATAACGTGTGTGGCCTGTGGCGACATACAGAAGACAACACAGGTGAGCTTCAGAGGAATCCCCCTCCACACCCAACCAGACTTTGGTCGGAGCGGCAACACTCACATGACTTTGATCCCAGCCGGTCAGGAAGAGTTTGTAGGTGAGGAAATCCCCCAACCCCCGCTCCTCCATCTCTCGCTCCAGCCCCTGAAGGAGGTCTGCAAACCACTCGAAGGCGTGGGTTTCCCGGCACAGCCAGTAGAAGTAGATCTGAGCCAGCAGACGGATGAAAGTATGTCAACAATGC
The DNA here is from genome assembly GCF_963383615.2 of Lipophrys pholis. NCBI lineage: Eukaryota > Metazoa > Chordata > Actinopteri > Blenniiformes > Blenniidae > Lipophrys > Lipophrys pholis. The sequence goes on along the minus strand of NC_137629.1, from coordinate 29,888,961 downwards.
AACTTTCACAAAATGAGGGTTTAGCCACGCTCGTCTCATCAGAAGGCAGCATGTGTCAAACACCGTGATCGAGACCTTGGGGTTTAAAATGTCAAAGCAACAGACAGACGAGCTCTCGGCTGTCACCTTTCTGGTGCGCAGTTTCGGGTTGGAGTTTTTGAACTTGTACCAGATGGACTTGAGGATGGAGGCGAATGGCGTGATGCCGATACCGGCACCGACCAGCATGGCCACCTCGTAGTCGAACACGTCCTCGCTGGCTGTGCCGAAAGGCCCGTCCACACCCATCCTGTAAACAAACAGGCCATACTACGCATAAACTACGAGAGACAAATGCTTCTCCAAAAAAAACAAAAACAAGATCAGTGTCTTAGATGGTCCCACTGATTGAATCATTAAGAGCACAAGTCATTGACTGAACCATGTGAAATGGCCAAACGAGAGGCAATAAGAAAGAGTCTGAATGGATTAATGTGCAAAACACTTTATCACTTCATCAGGCTCAAAGCCCATAACTCGCATTAAAATCACAGAGAAGCTTCATGCTGTAGTGCCAACCATTACAGCACGCTGACCCCCGAAATCTGATCATTTGTGGTGTACCACAGGGTAATGTCTTTGGCCCATTTTTGTTTTTATTACAAGTGAATCCACAAAGTTTTTTTTTTTTTTTGCTTTAAAGGAAAATGAAGTAGGCCAAATTAAACAAAATGCATATGAAGTTAAATTACTATAATTCAACAAACTCCCATTATCAGTAGCCTCCCTCTTCTCCAATCCGAGGCGCTCACACCCTGAACAGGTCAAACAACAACTCATATCCAAAACAATTTAGAGTTGCCAATTAGCCTCAACTATGTTTTTCAACCGTGTGAGAAAACCAAAGACCCCAGTGGGCACATTAGGAGAGAGGTAGACCATTACACCACTATGCAGCCCTCTACTCCTCAAAAAGTTAAAATGTGCACCACGCAACAAATTTAGCAAAAATTAAATCATTGAATTTTTTTCAGATGCAATAAAAATAGAGTAGAAACAATCTCGGATTCTTTAACTGAATCATGTGTCAACTATAGCAGTTACCATCGTCGCCATCTCTTTAGAAATATCACGTCAGCATCACTTCAGCTGGTTTTAAAATAAACCTGCAATCACGCGCCCCATGTCGATAATCTGATCTACACTTGGACACACACTGATGATTCAGTCAGCTGTCAAACAAATTATTTAAAGGTCAAACTGCATTTTATTTTAATTTTTTTTTATGTCTACATGGACAAACATGCAAGCCGTGCTGCCGACACGTGCCACACTACTTCATTCGTGGCCTGAATTTCATTCCAATGACCGTGTAAATAAACTACACTGTTAGTGAAACAATGACAGTAAGGCCCATTTTTGTGTATATTTAGCTGCTGCTGCTTATTAGTTTAACCATATTCACAGTTTTATCCATGTCCAATTTAGCATTTCAAATTTGTTTACTTATTTTTTTTTTTTTACCGACTTCTAACGTTTTACGTGAGAATTTACCCTCAAATGCTTGTTTTTTGGACTGTGGGAGGAAACTGGAGTACACAAATGCAAACTCCACCCGACCTGGACTCTAATCCATGACGAGATATAAAAGTTATTTTCATATTTCTTTACATCAGTTTCAACTATGTTTAATGAAAAATATATCTTGCTGGAGTTTTACTTGATCGCATACAGCACGCCAGCGTTTTTGTTGACTTTGACACAGCGATGGCAGAACAGCATTTTAAAAATGGACGCCATTCAGGTTATCGTTTTGTGTTCATGAAAATTTGATGACTCAACCAAACATCCAGTAAAGTGAATGCACTCACTTGGGCCCCTGTGATCCCTCAGGGAGCTTCTGCATGATGTCGATGAGCTTGTCGGTCCAGTCGCCGGCCGAGCGGATGTGGACGCTGAAGAAGTCCTCCTCGGGGGCGGAGGTCATGGTGAAGGGGTGCCACTCCAGCTGCGAGATGCAAGGGCAGTTCAGGAAGACGTACTGGCCCACCTCCATTTTGAAACCGGACTTCACCAGCTGCAGTTCCAACACTTTGGATGGCCGCATCACGATCTGAAAGCAAAAAAAAAAAAAAAAAAGAAATTTAAAGTGGGTGAGAGCGTCAATAGAAGGACTGAAGACGCAGCGGATCGTCGTCACACGTACCTTCCTGTACGTGACATGTTGCATGTAACGAATGAAACGCAGCAGACGCTCGCAGAGGTACAGAATCATGGGACCGATGACCCACACCCAGGTCTGGAAAAAAACAAGAGAGTCTGTGGTTACCGAGCTTCGGCGGGTAAAGTTAAGCTTTGCCGATTCAGGGCAGCCAAGAGGACGAACCATTGGGAAACCTCCAGCAAACTGGGGGACGGGACACTCTGGAATCCGCCCCCAGTCGTCCGTGCGGTCCTTACAGAAGGTGTAATTGTGCGGTGGGTCTGTTATGGTTTGACTCCTCACGATGCGTCTGCCGATTTAGAGACGCGGGTGAGCGAAACCAGTTCGTATAAACAAGCCTGAATTAAGGAAGATCAAATAAATGCGATTCCCGTACCCGGCTCCGTGAAAGACGAGGCCAGCGAAGAAGATGATGAAGAGGTGATGGGTGTACCAGAAAACTTCAAAGTAGCTGCGTCTGATGACCTCCATGGAGGAGGTGATGATGAGGATGAGGGCCAGAGTGATGATGACGCCCGTCAGGCCGGCGATGGTGGTGAAGACGAAGTATGTGGGGATCTGCTGCGGGTGCTGAGACAGAACAACAATGAGATTATCAAACCGAAGATTTGGCCATCTCCGTCATGCTCTGCTTTCTAGATGTTGCACCGATTTCCAACTCTGGTCTTTCATGTTTTCAATAATGAGGGTCTCATCAGGTTTCTGCTGAGCTTGACTATGTAAAGTTAGTTAAGACAAGCTGCATCTGAACAGCAGCATTCCCCACCGCTTCACTCCAGGCTAAGATACAACACCAGTTATCTTTAACAAAGTCTGAACAGGAAAAAAATAACACTTTCTGAAATTTTCTCCACCAGCAATTTAAAGTTTTACGTGTCCAGTAGGCAAATAATAAACTAAGTGCGTACAAAATACCGTTTGCAAGAACAAAAATCTGGTTTGTGACAGAGTATGCAAAAACCATAAATAATCATGTTTCATAGTTTAATGTTTGAAGTCTGCGAAGGTCCTGCTTGGTTTAGACATTCCTGCTGTTCAATGATGAAACCTGATGCCGACATAAAATGTGAGGGAGAGTTCCTTCGGAGTAATACGGTCATACTAGACAAATCAAAGACATTCAAGCAGCAAATCACTTACTGCCATATTTGTGCATTTACATAAGAAAAGGTAAACTATAAGAAGCCACTAAATAACCAAACCCTTGTGCAGGAAAGGTGAAAATATCCAGACTTTGTTGTGCAGTTTAACTTCATGTTTATCAGTATTGATTTAAATTTTTAAAAAAAAAAAGTCCCATCATGCAAGAGATTCCTTTCAGGCAAGGTTTGTCATTCGTCAGGAATTTCTATTGTAAATAAGAATTTGGAAGAGGAAGATTCTGGCAACTTTAAGTTCCAACCTCTATGAAAACACTACATGGCCGCCCGTGTCAAACACATGCAAGTTTGCGCCATTGCTATAATACAGCCGTTTGCAGGTTCGCTTTTTAGGTGAAACAAAACGATCTCCTCCACTTGAGGTGATTTTCTTTACTCCCATCGAGCCCCTTTCCCTTGTGAATTTGCCACTTAATTGACTTACGAGGTTGGTTATACGGATTGGGTTCAGGTAGGTGGTGTTGTCCGTGTCCGACAGGTTGGACAGGGCCGTGCTGAGTTGGTCGTAAACGCCTTGTCTGCTGTTGTTGTACCACTCCACGTTCAGCAAGTGGGCGATCATGTGAACCGCTGTGAACGCACACACATATATATATATATATATATATATATATATAGGAGAGAGAAACGCATCACTGCAGCTGCAAATCAGTTTACAAAGCAAGAAGTTCATCAACATTTGAGGAATCACCAACAAAAAAAAAAAAAAAAAAAAAGACGTTGCTTGCACGGTCACGTATGACTTTTTACAACCGCAATATAAAATCGATAGAGATGGATTGAATTGTTTTCTAGTTTTAGCACATTGCCTCAGCATCAGCCTGGACTGAATGTCTCCGTGTCCCGCGTCAGTAAATCTCTGGTAACCGCTGGACTCCCCTGATGCTGATGAGCTCCTGATCCAACATGTTTGCACAGGGTGACGTACAGTGAACACGCCTCAGAATATTTGCTCAAGTTGATGTTTTGACCTCATTTTGCTCTCCTACGGAAACATTCAGCCACAGAAATGGCAAAATACAAGCTTGAATTACCAAAAAAAAACTAAATTCCAGTACCTTGTAGGGTATTATTTTGAAATTTCCAAGCTAATAATTTCAAATAGTTTAATGCTTTCTAATTCATTTTCCATATATTCTATTAGATAAAAGAAAAAAGGTATTAATGTCACTGTTGTAACTGAAATGAAAATGATTACATGTTTTTTTTTTTTTGCAAAAATACTGTAAAGAGTTTAGTCGTAAATGGACGCATCAGTTCACCTGTCATCAGGCCGATCATGTACGCCACCAGCTTGTGAAAGCTCAGATTTTTGTCCACTTGTTTCCTCATTGTTCTGCTGCAACACTGGAAACAGAAGAAGAGGAGGAGGACAAGAGTCAAACAAGTCAGAAACATACCAACCAAACCTGTGTGATGCAATAGACCCGAGCGATGGGAGTGGCGAGGTGGAAAAAAAAATAGCTGTGCAGTTCAGACGCTCGCAGCATCACAGAGAATTATTTTAGCATTAGAGATTATGCTCATTTGGTGCATATAAAAGCACAACAATACTGAATAATGATGTGTACAGAAGGTTGGTGACAACATAAATAATAAAATGGTTCCCAATTGGCAGTCAAACTTGTGGAATGCCTGAAAGTGACACTGATTAGAGCGAGCCTCGCCCTGCTGTTAAATGGAAATGTGAGTAAAGTTGAAAAAACGTACCACGAAGTTGCCGCGGATCAGAGACAACAGGTTCCTGCACACTGGCAGCAGAATCAGCAGGCAGTTGAAGTTGAGGACAGCAGCTGGAGCTCGGGCCCAGGCCAGGGCCGACTGCAACACAGGAGAGAACATACATTCAGAGGAAATTCAAAAGTCATTGCCTTCAATGTGCTTGGTTCAACAAGGAAGTGGTTCAACTTAAGTCCTCAGTGCCCTGCCATGTCTCCATACCACTAGGCATGTGTGCGCGTTCACTTTATCTATTGCATCTTTGCACTGTTTTTAAATCATGTTAGGCACTTTGCATTACATTAATTGTATACAAAAGTGCTATACAAATAAAGTTGATTTGTATGATAACATGGTTTAAATAAATTAGAGAGATCTGGAAAGCAGTTTCCTTTGTAGGGGGAAGAAAATCCTCTTTTAGTTACCTTTATAAAAGCAAAACATGTCCATTCTTCTCAGTGGAGCCACTAAATACACGAGGGGTTGTTTCTCTTGATTTGAGTGACTGCTTCAAGCTCAAAGAAGATTTGTATTCATTTATTCCCCCCAGCCCCCAGAGTAGCACACTACTGTAATCAAACATGTTATAGGTGTGGGTCTGTAATCCTCCAGTTATTAGTGGACAGATAATTATTGGTGGAAGCCCCAAAATTGACATTAAGAAATGTTTGTTTGCTTGGTATTTTGGCGCTTGACGCATTTATATAATTAAGCTCCAGCTGTTCGGTTATAGCTAAAATTAATTCATTGCATTTCTATAATACCATTGCAAATGTCAAGTACTACAGTTTAAGCGTAAAACTTTTGAAATGTTAATACTTTTAAAATCAGGCAGTGTTTATTTTCTTTTGCAGTGCCTCTTGTCCCCCCCCAGTAGTACGAGAGCCTCCGCTGCCAGCAAATAAAAGAAATGATCCCACAACCACAGCAGAGTCCCTCTACTCACTCCTAGAATATGACGAGTGTAGAAAAACTTATCCCCCAGGTCGTAGACGTAGTAATACCAGACAAAGAGAAAGATGTTGATGCTCATCCAGACCACCTGCAAACACAATCAGGATCAATATTCTGTCACAAAAACGCAGACTCGCCAAAAATTACATTTTTGGAGATCAGGTGTGCCCCAGAAAAAAAGTCCATGGAAAACTATACCATGGACAACTGTGATTAAGAACTCACCAACATAAAGGACGTGAATCCATTATTGATAATCCAGTTCCCCATGTTGGATGTGTTCTCTCCACCCGCCGGCGGCTGACTCGTATCCCCTGCACACCTGCGCCGGATCCTTATACCTGCCGCTCAGGCCCCGCCCCCTCGCAGGTGTGATGTGATGATGAGCCACGAGGAAACAAAACCTGCAAGCGACTGCCCTGTTGAGGAAGTTTCCCCTCGCGGAGCTGAATGGCTGCATTCCTGCAGGCTGGAAAGTCCAAGGAGTGGACGCGCTGCACGCAGGAATGAGGAAGAATCGGCCACACCGCATCCAAGAAATGCGGCTCTGCTGGCTGGTGATGTGATAACTTTCATTGGATGAATAAAGTTTTGTGTAGCTTTATTGCAGTCATATTTTCGTGTGTGTGAAGCAGGTTACACCCTGGACAGGTGTCAGGCCGTCAGAGTATCAGATACTCAATTACAATTATGAAGATTTTTTTTTTTTTCTTCCACAAACAGCCTGTGTTTGGACTGTGCACAAGACAAAAGGACAGTATTCTCACAATCTTTTATTTAAGGTTCAAGTACAATAGTAGTCAAGGCACAATATCAAAAGACAAGGCAAAACATTTTTGGAAAGCACTTCATTAAAGGTGAAGCTCATTTAGTGTCAGTCTTTTAATGCAGCATTAAATGGAGCTTTAATCAACTTTATGTTAGGACACACAAATCATACCCACTAAAGCCTTTTTTTTTTTGTTTTTACATCAACTTTTGACTTGTTATATTTTCCTCCCCACCTAAAAAAATCTGTTGTTTTTCTCTTTTTTTCTCTCCAAAACTCAGGCAGAGCAGACAGTGAACAACATAAGGCACAGCAGCAGAGTATGAGGAAGATAACTGGATCTCCTTCTGACTTTTCCTTGCCCCCTTGCTGTGTATGTGTGTGTGTTTAGTGCAGAAACAAATGTGTGCAAAGGGGCTTTCAGGGTTTGAAAACCCCGAAGGACTTATACACGAGGGGTGGGGTGGGGGGTGGGGGTCCTGGACAGTGTTTTGAGCACTTCAGGCACACCTGGCACATTTCCCTCACACCTGGCTCCGTCCTGTCTTCTCTCAACAGCAGGGCTTTGTGCGTCGTTGCTGCATACCTGGACGTGCTACATTCTTTGGTTTGCTGGGGCCCCATGGTGCCCCGAGTCTGCATAATCACCCTCGATGAAGACGCGGAGAGTGAGCCTGAATGCCGGACGCTTTAAGTTCCGTGCAGTCCGGAGAGAAAAAGGCACATCGTTTCTCGTCGTCACTCACTATTCCCAGGTTGCTTTTCTACGTGAAACAGCGGCGTTTCTAACTCTATGTGCCCACCGTGGCCCTCTTCAGGCCGCCTCCATGATGTCCTCTACAATAGCCGTCTCTCGCTCTACGAGCTGGCTGGTGAGGTCTGGGGGTCGAGAGTTTTGAGGGTCGAGCAGCCGCAGCGGCTCCTCCGGCGCCAGCACCATGGTGGCCGCCGTGGAGTACGTAGATGGGTTCGCCCTCCCGTGGTTGGCCGCGCTGTGCCCCCCGCGACAGCACACGCAGTGCAGGCAATCGTGGATATTGTGCTTGAAGAGCCTTCTGAACGGGTGGCAGAACTGGTAGAAGAGCAGCATGAAGAGCACGGCCAAGCTGTAGCAGATCAGCAGCTGCACGGCCAGCAGCGGCGCGCACACGTACTCGTAGAAGTCCGACTTGAAGAAGTACCAGAGGGCGATGAGGAGAAAGTTCTCCAGGAAGCGGCAGGTGTAGTACATCGCCAGGCGGTCCCAGCGCTGCTTCTTCTCGATGAGCTCCCCGTGGGTGAGGTCGAGCTGCACCGCCGACCAGCAGAAGACGTTGATGCAGGCGTAGAGCAGCGTGAACATGCAGAGCACCACCGCGGTGCCCAGCTTGGAGAAGTTTTTCTCCACGTCCTCAGTGAGCGAGCCTTTCCTCGCCCAAAACTCGCCCCAGGGCATGAAGAAGAAGAAAAGCAGGTTGGCCATGCCGACCAGGATCACCCAGTGAGTGAGAGCCGTGCTGAAGAGGACCAGGACCGTGACGCGGGTGGCGATCTCCAAACCTCTCCACACGATCATGCACAGGTAGGCTGAGGGCCGCAGCCGCACTATGTATTCGTCGTATCGGATCTGGATGGCCAGGACGCTGCACACCAGGGCGCCGTACGTGATGGAGATCAGGGTGATGATCATCAGGGCCACTGTGAAAAAACACACACACACGCACACACGCACGCACACACACACACACCATCTGTTAGACTACAGAAACAGCACAACACTAACAAATCTAGGATTTTAAAACACAAGATGTTCAAGGAACAGGAAAACACAACTTTATGTTGAAGCCCGAATAACCTCATCTCAACAGAAGGTCTGTTTTTAATTTTTTTTGTCTTGAGATGCACATCAGATTGAGATTATCTGAGGTTCAATCAAGCAAATCACACTTCCAGTCATTGTTCGGTTGTTGGCAGTGGCTCTCGTTCTTCTCCTGGTGTTTGACTTTGTAATCATAAAGCTCTGCTTCCTGCTTCATGTAAAGTTCTTACAACTTTCCGACTAGTTTAGTGAATTTGCATTCATTTAAAGTGACAATTTTAGCGGCGAATAAATAGATCAAGAGGAGGGGTTTTTTTTGTCTCTGGAAAACTGCCAACTTCGATAAATGGATCTAAGCTTGTCTAAAAAAAACTGCAGTGACTTTTTATGGATTCTGTGAGTGATTCTTACGTCGGAGCGGGAGGATGTATTTCTCCTGGATGGTGGCGTACAGCTGCAGGGTCAGCTGAGGCGTGGAGCCCAGGAACGCTTGGATCACCGCCGTGCGTTTGAAGGCGTTCCTGTGCATGGCCAGGTTGCGCTCCGCTTGGCCGATTTCCCACTCCATGGGCGTCTCCTGGCTTTTCTTCAGCCTGATCTTTCTGGAGATGGTGACGTAAGGCTCCTCCTTTTTACCAGCCTTGAAATAGACCACGAGGGCCTCGAAGCACCTGGAGAAACGGGATGAGCAGAAGAAAGTTCTTCATGAGTTCACAGCGGTGCAGCGAAATGTTCTGATCTGCTTTTAATCCACGCCGAAGGAGCAATTGGAGATCGAGGGGTCTTTACTGAAATCTCGAGGTGGTCCATTGATTCTTTTCCAACCTCAATGCCTTCAGTATTATTTTCACACCAATAGAGGGCAGCATGATATTACATTTATGATTGAGAAGTCCACAAGAAGACCAATTATACTAGGCTCTCAGCATTTTTCACTAAATACAGAAGAATAAGGTAAAATAATACAAGCTTTTAAAGAAAGATAGTGGTGCAATTAATTGCGGGTTTGGGGGTCATCAGGTAGCAAAACGATTGCTGTGGTTAGTTTTGAGTTTAGGAACTTTAAATTTGACATATAGGAGTTTGACTGTGATCACACACTAATCTTAGAAATGTCCCGTGAGCTAAAGCGCTTCAGTTGGTGAGTCACAGTGAGACAAACGGAGGCAGAGCGACGGGGCTCCAGCAGAGGGCAGTCAGAGGAAAAGAAAACACAGCTCCATTCAGGCTGGGGTGGATTAGCTGGAAAACTCAGGGTGTGGTTCCCTTCGTGTTTGCAAGGTAAATGCTCTCTGTGTTCGGCCTCGGGAAAGAAAAAGAAAAGACCCATACTATTCATGAAGATGGAAAACTGGGCTCGAACTCAGAGGGGCTAAATTAATGTCACAAGTGTTGCTGCATGTCTTCAAGCTGAAACAACATCCTGCTGGACGCACAACATTCAACCTGCGTTTCTCAAAATATCCCCAGAATTCAATTACAATCACCCCAAACACAAAGAGCAGGGCATCTGTATTCAGCAGTAACCCCCCCACCCAGTGCTCTCTAGTCCCACCACAGCACTAAATCTCACATCACTGTGCTGGAATGTGTTTTCAGGCTTCAGCTGGAGCCGGTTGGGGAAACCTGTAGTCTTTATTTACAGTGCAGCACACTGCCAAGCCTCCACACTGCTCCCTGAACAGTGTTTGAACCACATGTTGGAGGCTGACGGCAGGGAATCTTCTCATTAATCACAAACTCCCTCCCATTTTCACACTGACCGCTCCCCATGCTTATAGCCATAAGCAGATGAAGGTCAAAAAATCTGCACCAATTTTTAGAGAAGACACAAAGACCTGATTTACTGCTATCCTTTGCCAAGAAGTCTTGGCAGCACAGGGAGCTCAGGACGCTATATATGATGACACTGAACTGGAGCCAGTGTGCACTTAGGAATCTGTAAAATGACTAAGAGGCAGACTGAATTTCACTTAGAGAGGTAAAAAAAAAAAAAAGAAACCCCAGCATGGCAGATGAATGCATTAGCTCCGGGAATCAATATTCCGACTTCCAAGGCGGCTTCTCGTGGATTTATCAAAGGAAACCCCGGCGGCTGCTCTGTATTTGCAGTCTAAACATGCAATCTGCTCCCTGCGTGCAAGAACACAGCAACATGGTGTGACAAATAACACACAAAAGAAGAAGAACGGCCTTCAAAGGGAAGTTGAGAGACTCGGGGAAACGCGGATATTCAGGAAATTCTCCCATCAGCTCTTTAGCAACATTATCTTGTTTGTGGCGGCTTGATGTTACCCCATCGGCCCGACAGGCTGTGGCAACACAAACAGACACACAACAAGAAGCCTGCATGTCGGGACTGGTCTGAACAAACAGGGTGATTATGTAGTTTTGGTCCCTGCTCTGGGAAAAGGATCATCAATTTAAGGAGACGTGTCGAGACAACGTCCGTTCTGCAGATGACACCCTGGAAATTCTTCAAATTCTCTGTGTTTACTCTTTAGCTGATATCCGACTCTGCAGTATTTGTAGTCATTTATGAAAGATATTCTTAGCTCCGATAAGGAAAAATGCACAGATCCTCCGGCTCCTCACTTTTCATTGTTCCTCAGTGCAGAACTGAAACATCTTGTGATGCTGCTTTCAGCCACGACGTGACAAACCACTGGAAAAACCATGCAGAGAGACAGGCCGAGAGCGTTCACTTGAAAGGCGTCTCTTTAGTCTGCCTTTTATGCGACACTTTGTCATTCGTCACCTTTGAATTTTTTTTACCTGTAGGTTTGTCCATTTACCTTATCCTGCCTGTTTATACGAATGTTTTACTTCTATTTCAGCTTTATTTACACAATCTCACAACATCATCAACTTATCGAGTATTTTTTCTTCTTCTCTGGGGCTTGATGCACGTTTCAAACAGACTAAACAGGGAGACCAATACAAGCTGGAAACAGCTGGATAAAGTACACCAATAGAAACATTCTGAAGTGGTAAATGACTTAAAAGAATGTATTTTCAAGCGTGTATCTAAATGTCTCCTTTAGTGTGATCAGAACATAAGAAGCACCGCTCCATGAAAATATGCAACCGTCGTTATCCAGACATCTCGAGCTGAAATTCCTGATAACAGATTCATGAGATCAGCAATTACACCATCCCCAGGTCACACAGGAAACCTCCCATCTGAGCAGAACGAGCTGGAAATGAAGGATTGACGGCGGAGAACAGGATGAGCCGCAGCAGATTAACCATCCGGTCGTCGTTTCCTGGCCTCTCTGCCTCATTACATGCGCGCGCCGGCGACGTTAAAGCTGCAGCGTTACTGACGATGACTGTGTTAGAGATGCAGGCCGGCACTGCTGCACACGCTGGACGCCGTTTCACATCACTGGCCCGGGCGGAGCATTCCCGGGTGGAGACGAGACGTGTGCCGGGCGTAGACCTTCGTAACGCAGCTGCTTTTGGTTTCTGGCTTTCTTCAGATAGTTTTGTCTTTTGTTCGACGTGTCCGAGATGTGAAAATGCAAAGCTTGATTTCAAGTTATTACTAAAGCATCCTCTATGTCTCTACAGCAACGTCATTGTGATTTTTGACTTTCTTTCCTGCTTTATTTTCATTTCCTGATCATTTCCATTTTGTTCATGGAGACCGCCCCCCCTTTGCACGACATGCATCAACCTCCTATTTCGCTGGGCTGCAACAAGCACGTAAATCAAAGACAATTTTTACCTGAATTTTACGTCGTGTGAAAACTCGCAAGGAGGCAGCATGAAATGTGGGTCACAATGCGACTGGAGTTCGCTCGAGACACACAGGTGTTGCCGAGGAGGACTAAACTGTACGAAAACCCAGATGACTGAGTGAACAGTTGGATAAGCAGAGAGAACGTGTAGAAGCTGCTCCAGCTCGACGCAGACATGTGACTACTGATGACATCACGTCAGAGCTGCTCATTTTACTCCCCAACACCCAAAAGAAACTGCCGGAGGCTTTCAGTCTCAACAGGACATTTTTCAGTGTCACTCTTAAAGGAATAATGAATCTGAGGCGCCGTCTTTCGACGCCTCTCCAGTTACGAGGTTTTGTTGCCCAGTCTTTTGATTCTCAAGGCCCAGCTTGGCTTGCGCTATAAGAGCCGTATACATGGCATTCTCAAAGAAATAAACGTTTAAAATAAACCTACCACCACTGATGCAAGTTTCCTGCAGCAGAAATGTGTGGCATGCTTCATCGGGGTATTTTAAGCTCGAGGCCACATCACTGACATGGAAAAACCTAAAGCAAACCAGTCTCCCTTTTTTTTTTTTTTTTTGCAAAGTCCTCGGCTCCCTCAGCTGCAGGTGGTCCGACCGACTCCTCCATGCGGCCTTATCTCTCGCGTGTTGATGAATGTTTTCAGACCAGACGCTCTGCCCTTGGGCCAGGTATTATTGTGGGAACTGTAAATCTGCCCGGGCGGCCCGGTATGTAGGTAAATACTCTCCTCATGTGCAAAGCCTCTGTGGATCAAATGGTATCCATCGCAGCAAGTTGCTTTGATGCTCAGCATGACACAATAACGGAGCTTGAATCGAAAATGTTTACTCAGCACTGAAGAGATATGATCATTATCTGCCCTGAATGGTATTACATACATGACAGACAGCTGCCTAGATAGATCTAGAGTCAATAGAATATTATCTAGTGTTTTTTGATGGATAGTTAGATGTTTTCTTTTCTTTATCTGCAAACAATATTGAAATGTTTTCACGGGTTTAACTGGAACCCGACCCTTCGCATACATTTCAGCTCCGGTCTCCCCGGCAAAGCCTGCAGCAAAACACAAAGGTGTGATTCTTTTCCTCGTGAAAGCACACACCCTTGAATCATCTCTTACAAAGCTTTGAATCCACTGTATCGGGCCGGTCTGTGTTGACAAATCAAAGTTCAGAGTGAGCGAAAAGCTGGGTGGGCAGTGTGGATTTGAATAAGTCTCCACCTACAGCTGCTTTAATGAGTCACGGTCTGTCAAACTGGTATAGCTGCTGGATCAACTGACACCGAGGTGCTCAAACAAAACTCCTCCCATAACCTGAGGTAAACTCCTCACAGCCTACAGAACTTAGTTTCCAAAGACAGCCTATCTGGTGAAATCACTCACTTCTCCATCTACAAACCTTCATGTCATTTCACACACACGTGAGAGATGTGTCACTGAGTCCAGACACCAGTCATTTGACTTGAGTGGCTTCAGGGGCTTTAACCACATTCACACTCTGGTTTCGAAGTAAAACACGGGCGACGTGACTGGAAGAAGTCACCGGTTTGAAGCGCTTCCCTCTTTGAGCGCGACGTGGGAGGTTGTTATGTTCAGTCAGGCTGCTTGTCACATTGAACACGTTCTCCATCTGGACTGCGATTCGTTTTGCAAAACATCTCGTTTATATTCAGCCCGTCAGCCGAGCTATTAATGCTGCAACATGCGGACGGACTCGGACTGCAGCTCAGTTTGTGATGTGATTCATTAAAAACAAGGGCAGAAGTTGGAGGCGACGCCTTGATCAAAGGTTTACGACCTACTGTGAACTTTTACAAGAACATTGGAGCACTATGAAAGGTTGAACATCGTTTGTATGGTTTGTAACGGGTACAGTGTATTCGCCAAAACACGAGTCATGTTCCGATTAAAGAACAGTTATCAATATAGGTTGTTTGCATTCAACTGTTTTGCATTACTTGCTTTAAAAAAAAGACTTAAATTGTTATGTAAATAAATGTATTTTAAGGTAAAAACATACCTAACCCTAACCCTGACAGTGATCCCTGGTTGACTGTCATCATACAACAAATACTGACTCGGTTCAACTGTAAAAGTTCATCACCAGGAAAGTGGAAATAAATAAATAATTTGTCTCTGTGCTGTTGAGCTGCTGCTGCTGCTGCAGCGCCGGTGTCTGCGAGCAGAGATCACTGCAGGGCTTTAATGCACTCTCCAGAGACACTCAATTTAGCTCCCATTAGCCCTCCTGCTCTGGTAATGGGAAATGGCTGCTGCATGTCCAGTTGCTGTGAAAGAAGCAGGGTTTTTTTTTGTTTTGTTTCTATATCGATTACTGTGCAAACGATGTCCTGAAAAAGAGGACATAAGAAATACTAAACGCTCACCGTTTTGTTTATTGTGGTTATAAAGGAATTATATAGCTCTCTGCTTAACATTCAGTTAGTTGTGAATCTGATTGACTGTTATACAAAGTTTGGATACAGATCACTGTCAAACACACTTGACTAATGTTGATAGGAAGAACACTTTCGCTCAACCAGAACTATCATAACGGTTTTTAAGACTTTGTCATTGTGATCGAGCCGAATAGGCCTGGACACCACGGACAAGAATCAAAGATCAAGGTGCTCGTGAGGAAAAATAAGATCATCATTAGGAATCGTGACAACATAGTGTATGTGACCGCTGGTGCTTTGACAGAATGTTTTCATTGTGGAGTTTGAGATGAATAATTGCCAGTAATGGGAATGTAAACAGTAAGCGGGTGAAGACAAACCAGACCGACAGAAAATGGCATCACTCTGCTGAATAGCAGCCTTCAACCACAGCAAACAACACTTTTGCCACATCATACTATTCAGACTTAAAGACCACTTAGACTGATGTCTTGTCATCAGAGTTAGATCATAAATTTTCAAGCCCCATTTACATCCAATAGCAGTAATGGACTGTAGCAAAGCTTTTGTGCTGTCAGTTACTATTTCTGTCAAATACAGTGTGAATGGAAACTCAAGCTTCAAGACAAACTACAGTCAATTATGATAGAAAGACTTCTGGGACTGATTGTGACAGTACATGTGTGTGGGTAGTACTTGTTTGTGTGTTTGATCCTGAACCCACCTGATGACAGGGCCGAGCAGAAGCAGGTGCAGGAAGAGGACCAGAGGCCGGTCTCGACCCAGATCCCTGTGGATGAACGTCAGGGTCAGCTGGATGAGCACGGCGGGCACCAGCATGAAGGCGATGTTGAAGCCCAGCCAGATGTTGTCTTCGTTCTTGTGGTAAATGCCGCAGAGCACCGCGGCGGTGACGAACTCGGCGCAGTACAGCACGGTGGCCAGCACGACGCTGAGCGGGGGGCGCACCCGGCTGTGCCTGACCACCAGCAGGACCCCGTTCTCGGCCAGCGCGGAGCTCCTCTCCACGTCCGAGAGCTCCCTGTCCTGCCCCTCCATGTCCACCTCACACATGTCCGCGGATCGATACGCCCCACGCGGGCAGGGTTGATCCGAGCCGCGCTCCGAAATCGATGCTTTTTCGCTGAACACTTCTTTTGACGCGCCGTCTCTCCCAACTTTCCACCAAACCGATCATCGCGTCTTTCTCCTCATTTTGTCCAGCGTCGCCGGCCGGCTGGCTGCAGACCACCGTCCCCCTCCCCCGGGGGTTCGTCTAATTCTTGCCGTCAGCTCCCGCGGTGCGTGGCCCGTGTGATCCGGGGGGAGGGTGGGGGGGGTGCATCCGAGGAGTTGGCACAGATCTGCGCACTGACGCTGCTGCGCCGTCGGGCTGCAGGAGTGGAAAAGTTCAACCCTGTCACACAGTCAGACCCACAGGAACCCCGAACCCGGTCCTGGTCCGGGCTGATCTGAGCTGTTCCGGGGTAGAAACACAGCAGGGGGGGGGGGGTCGGCCTGGGAGGTTTTGGAGGTGGCTCCGGGTGCGCGTATTGTGCCTCCGCTGACAGCGTGAGCCTTTTTCTTTTTTTTTTATGAAGAAACAGCTGCGTCGAGCCGCACAAAAACACACAGCCACACAGGAAACAGGAAACCTTTCAAAATAAACACAGTAGGACAAATCACGAGTTTAAGAGATCAGTAATCCGAGAAAACATAAAAATTTAAGGCGCATTAGGAGCTTAATCAGACTTTATATGAAGGCGATAGGTTTTTGCAGATTCGCACCTTTATTTTACTGTGAATTAAATTGATTTATTGTAATGTAGGAAACATTAGATTATTAAAAAACAATCTTAATATAGAAATCAATGAGGTGATGGTACTGCATATAATAGAAAATACTGTATTAATTCTAGAGGGATTTTCTTTTTCATTCTTGTGCCTGTTTTAGTGGCAAGGCGCAAAGGTGACTATCCCAGTGTAGCGCCCCCTTGGATGTAATTCCCCGAAGACCCAGAGAATTTCAAAACGGGTGTTGTGTCGATTATTTTTCTCTCAATCATCAAACATCGTGAAAACTACGGAAGAAAACGGAAGAAAAATAAAATGCCTTTCTGTAGTTCCACAAACAATACACTAATAATTGTTACACATATAACATGTGCAATTCTACTTATACAAAAACAAACAATGATGTTTTCAAATAAAATACATAACTCATTTGACAACAATACATTTCATAGCATCCTATCAACATTTTCATCAAAGTGGCAGTCACTTCTGCTGCTCCACAAAACAATGACGGAGCTGACCACCAGGAGGCACTGTAGGACCACAATATCCTACCAATGCATGAATTTGGCAGAGCTGTAACTCTATCAGACATTTACACCTAGCCTTTTATTATTATTATTATTATTATTATTATTATTATTATTATTATTATTATTATTATTATTATTATTATTATTATTATTATGTTTGTGGGTGTTTTGTTTTTTTGGGCCTTTCTATTGTTGAGGAGTCCGCTAACCAGTTCCGAATAAATCACAAAAAAAAACTACACTCGGCACTAGGTAGAGCGCGTACTTTCCCCAGATTTCTTTGCGTAACCCAGTTAGCATTGTTAGCACGTTAGCCATCAGCTCATATCGATGCTAACTAGCCTGATAGCGACACCACTGTGCGAAACACTGAGCTGGGCCACACGGATTAACCACACCCCGAGTTATTGTGCCCACATCAGTGTTTGTGGAGGGTTACGTCAAAGTGTGCAGCTTATTTTTATAAGGACTTTCTGGCTATGTTTGAAGTTTTTTGTTGGGGAAGGAAATAGAAACGTAGCATCTGTTGCCATGGAGACGCATAAATCAGAGGAGAGGCAGACATACAAGATTTCCTCTGGTGTTTTTCTCGTGCGTGGATATATGCAGTGCCTGGCGGGGCTATTTTCAGAAGCTCAAATCACTGGCAATGTTGCACCAGTCTGTGTTTACAGGTTCAACAAGTAGAGCAGGAGGTCAAAGCTGTCGTAACCTCAGAGGCTTCTGAAAATAATGACTAACACATTGTCGACTGTTGACCAACAACAGTCTGCAATGCGATAGTAAGTCATGTGCAACTTACGGCACTAAAAGCACTTATGGATTTAAAGTAACAGAATTTATTTATTTTTTCCTTAAAAGCAACTTAAAAAAAGATGCACATTGCTCAGAGACACGAGAGCCTGTTTGGAAAACATATAAACAGATTTCACAAAACTCTCACCAGAGGTTTGTGTCTGAGTTTATATCCTATGAGAAGTTTTTTTTGCATTATGTTTAAACTACTATTGTGTGTTATTTGGAAATACGGTGGCTGTGCAGTGGTGTAGTGGTTAGTACACTCTTGCCTCACAGTGAGAAAAACCAGGATGGTTAATTGCTGACTCCACATTACTTGTGGGTGTGAATGGGAGTGTGTGTGATGGTCTGTGTCTCTGTGATGGCTGCCAGTCGATTGTGGTTAGATCAATAAATATTAATTAAAGAAATAGTTCCACAATCATCCAAGTGGTTTTCCTCATTATCTTTCCCGGGGAGGAGCTTCTATGGAAAACTAATAATTCATACTTTGTTCTGAATCCCAAATGTACCAACAGACCAGATGGGTTGTGCAACAGTATCATTGATCATGGTGGTATTTTCATTGGGTGTGTGTGTTGTATTTATGGTGGTATTTATTAGTATTTATCAGACAATATATGTATATCATGAGTCAGTGTTATAATGTGAAATGCACATTATATGTGACCTTCGGCAGGTTTTCATATGTGTTTGTCTACATTTTGTGTATTTGTTAATAGAGGACAATAAAGTGTATATTCATTATGCACAAGACAGAATATTTGCAAACCACTAGATTCCTAAATTACATTTAGGAAGAAAATGATCATTACAATACGTTTTAATGTGTATCGACTCAACTGCTGTTCCTTCTGTGAGAAATCTGATTTGATACAGTTGAGGAATGGAAACACTGGGCGAGTCCAGAGAGATCAGATTCTCTGCACTTCCATTTTTAGTTCCGACCAGCGGGACGGTCGCACTCTCAGCCTGGTAACGGTGACCTGCAGGCCCGAGAGCGGAGCTGTCACATGGACAGGTGCAGCCAAAGCCAAGCACTCGGTAGTATTTTAAAAGCTGCACCAGCTTCCCTGCACTTGCTTCCTCATTACGCGAGTGCTGGTTAAACGCTCATGCACAAGAGGAAAAAGGGGCACTGGGATGTTTGCTGATTCCACAAATGTAAACAAGAGTTATCTGCCTGCATGAGGAGGACACGAGTCCTAGTGGTTAACGTGTCATATCCAAAACGCTTATTTTCACTTTGGCTTATGTCAGCAAAATCAACCTCAAGGAAATAAACGTTGACCTGATTGTTTTTTTTTTTTATCTTCACTAAAGTTACATACAGATTTTTGTGTTTCATCACAGTTCAGGCCAAACATGACGACCTCTTCCTGCCTAACCGCATTTTCCCTGAAGTCAGCGACACAAGCTTTGCAATGTGAGGGAGGTCAACACGGCACTCAAAGGATTGTCATTACTAATGCGTGTGTTTGGCGAACGGCGGTGTGGGTCAGTGAATTCAGGCTGCACAGGCCGCATGCTCCGTGGAGCCGAGGGGGGAGTCCAGGACACAAACTGTGTTGCGCAGCACCAAGCATGCGCCGCACAGAAAGCCTGTCAGGTCAGTCAGAGTCGACGTCTGCCCGCCTCAAACTCTGTGCTCTAAAAAAAAACAACTGCTCGAGCCTTTTCTCTTTTCTCTCCCCAATTTGGAAAGTCACATTGTGACGTTAGGATGGTAGGATGGTACGCCCTCTTATTTCTAGTGCTGATACATTATTGAGAGATTCGCTTAGGGAGCCAGAAGAGCTTTGTCTTTTAACTACTTCATCTACCTCGAGAAAATACAGTGAATATTTAACAAAATGTTTACCCCTGTAATGCTAATAGTCTGAACCAGAATTTGTTTTTAAATTTTATTTTTTATTTGGTTCTGTTTTTTTTTTATAACTGCAACAAAAAATAATGAAAGAAATGAGGCAGTTGGGGGGGTCTGAAATGTGTTTTCATTGTGAACAGCAGGAGGGGTGTGGCACCCCACTGTGCGCGCGCGCGCGTGTGTGTGCGTGTGTGTGTCTCAGCTGGGATGAGGAGGCCGGTGCCTGATTGGACAATGGCATAATGCCTTAATGAGATAAAGTCTGTGCCTCGGCTCCAAGTCTCTGAAAGATGTCAACAAACATTTATTTATTTATTTATTTATTTATCTCCACTTACCTTACAACTTCCAAGACGCAACCCTCCTTCTTGATAAACCAACAAAAACAATAACACATCATGTATAACTGATATCTCAATCAGTGATTATTTTGGATTGTTAAATATTCCCCAAAGCCAGAATCTCTTGTTGTTTTCTATAACAACAGTCGACATCCACAGTTTTGAGATCATTATCAGGAAGCTCTAAACAGCTCCAGAAATATTCACATTGCTTTAAAATAATTAGTCAAATTAAAAAAATGTTTCCCTCCCTGCCAGTCCACTTATTAAGGTGTTGATTAATCTTTGCAGCTCTGAGCATCTGGTCGATAGGAAAATGGAGCGGATAGTATAATATCTTAATTAAATGACTTGATCTTCTCAGTAAAAAAAAAAAAAAAAAAAAAAAAAAAAAAAAGATTTATTTGCAGCATCAACTCGGAAAACTATATTAGAGAAATTATGTTTTTGCAGCGTGACCAGATCCCGCGAATGCGACGCCATCTAGTGGCCAGAGTGATGTGATGAAAAGTGTTCAACGGGCTTAATAATCGCATTAATGTCATTATGTAACGTGTTGAGCTGATTATTTTCTCAATGACTGAGTGACGGACTGAGAGATAAATACATTGATCTCTTTACAACTCTTCTCTGTGCTGCACAGACACGGCATCGCATTTGTTATTGTTTTTTGGTTGTTGTTTTTTTTACAAACACTATCAGTTTATCCAAAGTAATCCAGATTTGAACCAGAGATTTTCTTACAATGAGAAAACCACTTCACCACAATATGGCCCTTTTATCACAGTTCAACAATACAGTATATTCATCATTTTCATTTGTTTTAATTACATGTATTACATAAAAATATATATCTAAGCACAAATGTGTATTTTTAAATATAACATTATGACAAGCAGTAGACAGACCACCACATTTCTACTACTACTACTGTTTCTTTTTTGGTAGGAACGACACTTAATTGTTTGACGTAGTGGTATCATAAATATGAAATAAACATGAAATAAACAAACACACCACACGAAAACGTCTAATAAATCTACTCTTTGAGCTATTCTTTATACCATCACTTCATCATGAAAAAAAACCCCTCAAAGTCATTCGTATGTGTTAATGATTTCGATTATCATGATGAATGAAGGAGGAATGCTGCTGTGTGTCTTGAGAGACCACCTTCATCGGTGCTGTGAATAGTAAGAGCTGTCGTATTTAGTTATTCATTTTGCTGTTCTGTTGTTTATTTGTTTATCATGCATCTTTTTCCTATAGCTCTATATATTGCATGGATGTTACCTCAGCCAGATCTACCTTATAAAAAAAATATAAATAAATACCGTTACTCTTGGAGTTAAATAAACAAGGGTAAATAAAGATAAATAAATATAAAGGAGATTCATTGTGTCTCCATCATCCTGTCTCATCTTATCCAGTGACACTAAAGGTCTCTGATGAACTTCAGCTCTAATTTTAACCTCGGTGAGTAAATTGTGGTGTGAGAGTGCATGACTTCTTGTGGGGGCAGTACTAAAGTTGTGCGTCTTAAATCGGCACAGAAGGCCCCCAACCCCCCCCCCCCACCCCCGCCCCCGGTGATTCCACTGTCATGACTCAGACAAGAAGAGCAGATCACGACGTGTCACAGATCACACCACTGGGCAGATTTAGGTTTCCTGGACAGATTTAGCCGCATGCGGACCTTCACTTGGTCGGGTCAGAGAGGAAACCTGCCCTCCAATGACGTCTGCAGGTGATTCAGGGGACTCTAAGATTGGTGCAAGAGCACAAACAACATTTCCCAGGCTGCACCTCCCTCATGGGGTGACCGAGGGCTTAGTGTGAGCCTGATTAGTTTAGTGGCTGCTGAGTACAGGATGTTAGTCGAGGCGAGCATCAAAACAAATGCATGGACATAGACTTGCTCCTGTAAGTACTTCTCTAGTTTCTTGTTTTAACCTTTAAATTTGGAAAGTTGTGCATGTTTTTGCTCACATCTGCTGGTTGCAGACAGACTGTTTATAGTTTATTGTTTTTGTTTTTAGCTCCTGACTCACTGCAGTTTAACACACGTGCTTCATGTTAGTGGTTCAACACTGGGGTTTTTTTTTTCCAGACAATTTTAAAGCTATATTAAACAAGCTATGTGTTAGAATTCTTTTTTGAATACAAAGGGGACATCTGCTGTTCTAGTGTAAGTTACTTTTTAACTGTTATTGCTCATTATTGAGATTAGTAATGATTATAATGCTTCCAGTGTACATGTTAACATTATTTTCTGAATTCCAAATGGAGAAAACAAACACATACTTATGTATACATGATTTATTTCCCCCCATACAACTTACACATTGAGCCGGTAGACATGTGATTTATATGTAGTGTGTGAAAGGCCCTTTAAAGCTGTTAACTTGTATTCTAAATGTGCAAAGCACTTTGAGTTTAGTGGCCAAATTCTCCTCTGAAACTTGGATTCTGCTTCTACCTCCGCCGAGGTGGCGAGGGTGATGCCCTCGCTGTCTGCTCCAGCCAGACCTAATTTGGGTCATCTTGTTAACAACTCTGTTAAAAGCTGGACGTTGTAAACAGGCTTGAGCAGATTACAGAGCCTGAACAGATGCACCGGACAAAGGCCTGGAAGATCTGCTGGTGTGACTTCCTTTTTTTTTTTAAAGCACATGGCCCGACTACCTCAGAAGCACCTGGTGCAAGCCTCAGGTGGACTGTTTATATAAGAAAGCTTCAGTGGAGCTGATTTGTTACTAACAAGAGTCGTAAAGGAAAGAAACAGGTCATTAGGCGTAAATACTTCTCATCACTGGTTAAGAAGAAAGCGAACAATCACCTGCAGAATTGAGGAATACGGCTAATGTTCTACTTGGAGGATGTACCAGAGGGACACTTGGCAGTGGGTTTGTTGTTTGGAAAGACCATCTGTAAACCTCTCCCGACTCAGCATCTTTGAAAGGGATCCACTGGCCCTGTTACTCTGTGTGTGTGTGTGTGTGTGTGTGTGTGTGTGTGTGTGTGTGTGTGTGTGTGTGTGTGTGTGTGTGTGTGTGTGTGTGTGTGTGTGTGTGTGTGTGTGTGTGTGTGTGTGTGTGTGTGTGTGTGTGTGTGTAGGAAAAAAAACTCAACAGTCGGGTTTCCCATCTGTCTGCAGGTACCAGTTCCAGAGAAGATGGTGGCCGCTGTGCACACCTTGCTCATCTCAAGTAAACATGTTCAACCTGATGAGCAACTGCTGCACCTGGTTCTCCAAAATACAGGAGCCAATCAGGTATAACCAACACGTCCCCACAAAAATAAGATCTGTGAGAAGAATTTTTATTTCTATTTTTTTTTTACTTCCACTTTAAAAACAAAAATAGAAATGAGGAAGCAACTTATGTTTGTATTTGACAATATATTTCCCCCCAAAATTAATCTTTCTCGCCATTAACCTTTTAATTGAAAATAAAAATCCAACGCTACATTTAAAATTAATTTTAAAAGAGATTTAATGGAATAAATTAAAAGCCAAAGAAAATGAGCAGAAATCTTTTCACAAGAATGCAAAATAACAATTTATTATTTCAGATAATAACAACATAAAGAGATTTGATTTAGTCATCATAAAAAATACCCAATTTCCAAAGAGAAATGATAACTCTGTTCACATTTTACATTTCATCTTTGGGTATTGTTGTATGACATTATAATATTTGTATAACGTTGCACAGTTCATACGTGATTATACTTTATTAACATACATGCTTGAAATTCCCTTCGATATAATTAGATTATTATTTTATGGTTTCAAAGAACATTAGTTAGTCCCCTTTAGATATTCTAATGAGGTCATTATTGTTGGCTTACTGTGTATGCAAGAAATCAATTTGCATAATAGTCTTAATGAATTACATTTTCTCTTCATGTCACAAACAACATTATAATTATAATAAAATCAAATGCAATTTTTTGAAAATATTTAGCAGGCAGCATTAAAAAAAACTTTATTCCTGATGGTTTTGCTGTTATACTGTTGGCTGATCTTCAATCTTTGTCGGCAGGAAAGTGACCATTCTTGCGGTTGGTCTTGACAAAGCGGGGAAGACCTCCTCCATCAGAGGGATGTTAAGAGGTAAAGAATCTGAAACTTCAACCGCTATTTAGTGACTTTTTTACGATTACAAATCTAATGTGCGTGCGTCTGTGTCAGTTCCCCATGGTGTGGAAGCAGGACCCACCCATGGGTGCATCCGGAATGAGCTGAGAGTGGAGAACTACCTGGTCACCCTGATGGATGTTGGAGGATCAGCAGAGTCTCGGGGGGTCTGGAAGGACCTGTGGGGGGAGGCCCATGGGATCATCTTTGTGGTGGACTCCAGCGACAGACACAGGATCAAGGAGGTCAAGGAGGTCCTGGCTGACCTGTTGAAACAGCCCAGAGTGGCAGGAAAACCCATACTAGTGTAATTATGCTGGAGTTTATTCATAAAATTCACTAAGGACCAGTACATGTGCGAGCAGTGACCTCTGCTGGCAGAAGGTGGAAACGCACACAGTGATCATTCACACATTTCTGTTTGTTTGGTTTTTTTTGCGTTCAGGTTGGCAAACAAACAGGATAAAATGAACGCTTTGCTGGGATGTGAGCTGATTGAGATTCTGTCTCTTGAGAAGCTGGTCAACCAGAGCCGCTCTCTGTGCCATATTGTAAGTATTATTCTAAAACTCCGGCCTGCCGCCCGATCACATGTACAGAAGCGTCTCAGAAAAGTTGAATATCAATGAAAAGTTAAATAACTTGGCAGTTATTTCTACAATCCAAACATAAGCTAATCTGTTTCAAACATTGTGATTTCAAACTGATGTCTAATTTAAGAAAATATAATGACAAATATGGTATGAAATAATATATTTTGAGAATCAGTACTTTGGATTTCCAGGAGTTATAAGCTACATTTTATGAGAAATTAAACAAACAAGAAAATAGATTTGTATTATTTCAGTGAATCTATAGTAAACTTGAATATGTGAATTTCACAGTTTGAATTAGTTCATGGAATAAAATAACTTCCATTGTATTCTATTTTTTGATGCATCCCTCTAATAATAAAAATCAAAAATTTAATTAGTGAGGAACTGGAGAAATAACAAACTGATGACGCACCGATGAAGGGATTAAAAAAAGGATCAAATGTCAAGTACTGAACATTTCTTCATACAATAACAAATAAATGTTCTGATCATTTAAGTTTTTTATTAATGGTACCTGCACCCATCAAGGTCAGTTTAATATGTTGACATGAAAACACAGAATTATTGCATTAGAATGACTAAAATCAGACCGTAAATGTTCAGTGAAACATGTCGGCTCCACTGAAATTGAAGTTCTTGAAATTGGACAAATGCATCTAACTAACTGCCACTTTTTACTGTGTCGTCTCAGGAGCCTTGTTCCGCCTTAATGGACCTGCGCCGCTGGTCTGACAGAAAGACTCTGCGGGGTCTTCGCTGGCTGCTGCGGGCAGTTTCTCTGGATTATCCAGAACTGTGTACGCGTGTGGCCCAGGACAGCAGGAGACCCCCGGAGCCAAGGGACAGGGACAGGGACAGGGACAAGAATGGAAAACCAGAAAAAGTGCGCAGAAAAACCAAAGCTGAGCGGTAAGAAGGAGAGCGTTGGTATTGTCACACGGGATGGCATCGGCCTCTATGAGAACATTAACTTCATCTTAAGCTTTCTTTCTTTCTTTCTTTCTTTCTTTCTTTCTTTCTTTCTTTTCAACATCAGGATGCGAACCAGCAAGTCGGACCTACGTCAGGTTCATCGGCCAAAAGACAAGGAGAAGAAGCCAAAGGGTGAAGGAAAGCTGCAGCCCATTCGGAACATGCTCCAAAAGGTATAAAACATATTTCACATCCTAATGAGGATCTTTAATCCTTAAAAAAAAAAAAAAAAAAAAACAATCAGCAGCACAAGTCATGTTAAATAGACCAAAGCTAATAGATTAAAAAAGAAAAAATGTTTATAATGCAGATGAATGAAATTCTACAAACAGTTAAGTGTTTATATCTGTCCCGGCACTTATGAGATGAACTAAATAAAAATATCCTTCTAAATTAAAAAATGGTAGCAATGTTGCTGTTTTTGCTTGAATTGAATTGTATTAGACCTCCTAATAAAATGTATGTATAAATGTATAAATGTTATTTGTTATATATATATATATATTATTTTTCTTATTGTTGTCAATAGTTGACATTCTGCCATGTTGTCCTCATATATTCTCTTTCAGGAGACGACCCTGAAAAAGACTCTGAAGACGAAGAGGAAGAAGAAGCCGGTCAAGGTTAAGGAGGAGAAAAAAGACCAAGATCAAGCCAATGACCGGGAGGAGGAGGAGGAGGAGGAGGAAGAGGAAGAGGGTGACGGGAATGAAGGAGAGCAGGAAAACTCGTGTCACAGAGATAAAGCCAGCAGTGCCCTGATCCCTCCTAAAAAAGGCAAACTGAAGCGCAAAACAAAGGTGAAGGAGGAGACTCTGGACATGAACGAATCGCTGGACAATGACGAGAAGCCGCTGAAAGGTTGTTGAGCTGCTATCAGCAGACCGCACATCGTTTGGTTGTTCCCTGCTTTAAAAATCTAATCACTGTCCCCCCCCCCCCCCCCCCCCCCCCCCCCGCATAGCTAAAGGGGAAAAGAGAAAGAAGAGGAAGAAGATTGTGAAAGTAAAAAGAAAAAACAAGATCAACACAGAAGAGATGGATGGAGCTTATTCTCAACCTGTGGATCTTTCTGCAACCTTTGGTGAGAATCACTCACTTTTCCCCATCGACAAGTTCAACAAGTTTGGACACTGTAACTCCAAACATTACCAGTTTCATTTTAAAACGTGATTTTTTTTTTCATTTTTCTCTTCGTAGATCTCTACAGAAAAGCAATACAGGCTCTGAAGGAACGTCAGGACAGTCAGGGACAGTGAGACCGGCCCCCGGTCAAGTCCTGGAACCACAGAGTGGCGGGAAACGTGCACAACACACTTTATCACTTTGCTATCTCATTACCTTCATCACTGTAGACTTTCTCCTGAGCCCTGAACATTTGGAGTCTCAAACTGCAGATTCTCATGTGTGGTGAAGGGGCAGGTCTAAAAAAATCATGTGAGAAATAGATCAAATTAGAAATCCAGACATTTTCAATAAGGATGAATAAAGATGGCCAAACAGTCATTAAAAGGGTGATTTGTTTATATCTGCTGATTAAATGTGAGTGAAATGTCATTTTTAAGTGTATATTGTGTTTTTTAAGACAGTCTGAGCATTTTTTTTAGCAATGGCCAGCGTGACATTGCTGACAAGCTGAACAGACACTGTGTTTAATAAATATTTTGTCGAAATATTTTCATGGTATGTCTCATGTGTTCTTTGACTTACTAAAAAATTACAATATCGTCAGTTGCAGATACTAAAGCTTTTAGTTTCAATAGCCTCTAACTGGTATTTCAGTAAATGTCACCTATTTATATCACTGTATTTTGCACAAGAGGAAATCATTCAAATCAGCAAGAGGTTGAGATTGGAGTTAGTTTCCATAGTGATTATTATATAATTTTTGTGAAAATATAGATTTTCATCCTGTATAGTCTTGCTCCACGACAACAAAACATATTAACTTTTAAATTGAAACTTTTATATTTTATATATCTGCCATGTGTCAGAGCAGAGCTGACTAATTGTGGGAGGGTCAAAGAGTTGCCCGACCTTGATTGGGATTGGCTAAACCCCCAATGACACTACATAGGGTTTGATCTCTGATTCGCTTGTTGAAGCGCATACTCTTTAAAAATTGAAACAAGCCAGGGAGCTAGATGACAGATTTTTAATGTCAGTCTACTGCAATCGCATGAATATTTTTGGTTTGTTGTTCTTCACTGCTACTAATATGTTTTTTCTGGATTTTTATTCACTTGTAACGTAGAAAGGTGTTGACAAATGGAATGTATTATTATTATTATTATTATAACGAAGAAATACAGTGTTTCGAAGCACAGTTTATGTTTTTGTTGGTTTTTAGTGATCGCAGTTGTTCAGTCTTTTCATCCGCCATTGTTGGTTGCTAGGCAACCGAAAGGCATCAGCGGTCCAGCCATGCCGTAAAGCAAAACAAGAAGCTGCATTCCTCCCAAAATGGTTTCCTCTGACTGTTAAAGATGTTGTAGCAGTCACAGCGTCGGTTTAATAAAGTGTGAGTTTACGCGGAGTGAGGCGGTGAACGGTTTCCTCGATGCGGCGCAGGCAGCGGCAGGAGGCAGGCGGACACCGCGCCGCCATCTTTGTGGTTCCTCCAGAAGCCCTTCCCCCTGGTTCATCCTCTCCACCGGGAAATACAGTCCCGCTCCCATTCAGCTCGCCGGCTGGCTTCACGCTCGAACATGGCCTCGCCAAGGACCATAACCATCGTGGCCCTCTCTTTTGCCCTGGGTCTGTTCTTCGTGTTCATGGGCACCATCAAGCTGACGCCGAGGCTGAGCAAAGACGCCTACAGCGAGATGGTGAGTACCGAGGAGAGTCCGCAGCAGAGGGGGGTGAAAGGCCATTGTTCTGCGGCGGCTGCACAGGCGACAGCCTCCAATGATATGCGGAGACGTTGACCTAAATAGTGGGGAAAAAAGATACGGAAAATAAGTGGTCGCTATGCCGCGAATCCCCGTTTAACAACCCGACCTCTGTTTGGAGAATCTTATGTAAAATGTAAACCAGAATTCGGCCTGTATGTTGAAAGATAGTAGACACCACGGTATCACCACAGGTTACATGCATTCACCAGCGATGCTGCACACAACACGACATCTTTCACTCATTAGCCTCTGACTGTCGAAACTCGGATGGATACCAGATAATTGCACGCATGTCGTCTTTATTGTTTATCTTGAAGATGCGAGCACTTGCAGGTTAGTCAGCAGATTTGGAGGTGACTGTTGTTTTTTTTTTTGTTGTTTTTTTTACACATGTGTTGCAGTTGCTGAGCTTCTTGTTTCAACTTAGCAGTTTCAGGGGCAATGGCGGCGCATTCCAGCAATTTCTGCAAGATGCACCTGCTGGTGCTGATGCTGAAATGTCCTGTGAGGAAGATTGTAGATGTCACACTTCAATATTCAATAATGATCCTTTAACTTCTCTTCCGTCAGCTGCAGTGATGGATGATTCTTAATTGTGTTGACCTTTAATGGTCCTGAAAATCGAAAAGTTTTCAATCCCTAAGACATCTGTGTGTTTTTCTGTTGTTGTTGCAGAAAAGAGCCTATAAGAGCTACGCCAAGGCATTGCCAGGTCTGAAAAAGATTGGGATCAGCTCCGTCCTGCTACGCAAGATCATCGGCTCCCTGGAGGTCGGCTGCGGTGTGGTGCTCACCCTGGTGCCGGGCAGGCCAAAGGACGTGGCCAACTTTCTGCTCCTGCTGGTCATGCTGGCTGTGCTGTTTTTCCACCAGCTAGTAGGAGACCCGCTGAAGCGTTACGCCCACGCTCTAGTCTTCGGCATTCTGCTCACCTGCCGACTACTCATTGCCCGCCAGAGCGATGACCGGCCGGAGAGAGAGGACAGCAGAGAGGAGCAGCACATCAACGATCAGGAAAAGAACAAGGTCAAACAATCCTAAAGGTCTTCCTTTTTTCTTTTTCTTTTTTTTTTTGGTTCAAGCCACAGCAAAGAAAGCCAGGTGCGCCTCAATGGATCATAGTAATTCATATCTTGAAGGAAACAGTCACTCCTAGTAATAAAACCCCTCACATTCATCCTCCGTACCGTCCAGCTGGCTGACTGATTACTCTGACCTGCTCTTCTGAAATCTTACTGTGAAACAGAGAACTCCTGACCCGTACATCCTCTGCATATCCACCAACGGTTATACCAATGGAAACTGACGCGATCAGCTTATTGTCACACTAGTTGGTGTCATTTTCCTATTTATTCCTGTCTCACACTGTGTTAAATGTTTGTGTTTTTAATCAAACGTGAATTTCGTTTATGTTGGAAGTTGATTGAGAATGCAGTTTGTTGTTCTTTTTTTTTGGAAGAATCTTGGTTGTTTGTTTTTCTAATTTGATTATTTTTTATTTATTAGTTTTTTTACTGTAGCTAGGAGAAAAAAACGAAAATGATTTTAAAGCATGTTGAAATTTGTCAGGAAAATACAACATAAACCAAAATAAGCACTGTTGAAAGGATGTGAATCAGTCCTTGTATGACAGACTTATTTTGGTGCAGCGTTACTCGACGGCTACTTAAAAAAGACCTTTCATCCCAGTAGATTTTTGCAGCGGCACGCATGACATCCTTCCTCCAATACCTTTTCCCTCCCAAAGTAAAACGATGTGAATATCGTCTTCCCCCTTTCAGTTTTCACAAAGTTATTTAGGTGAAATGGACGACGTTTGACTCGGGTGTCTGCTGCCAGCTTGCACAGCGACACATTCAAATCGGTTTTCAATATTTTTGCCTGTTAAAATGAGGAATTTTACAATTTGTAATTCACAATTTAGGTCTTAAATTTCCATTCGTGGGGTTCGGTTTTAGTTTGTCTTTATAAAAATATATATATGAAAAAAGAAGTTGCAGTTTTGAATGCTGTCAATTTTGCGATTCACAATATTTCTGTAAATGTAAACTTCAATAAACAATTGGAGGTGAAACTGATGATTGTTTCTTTTATTATTTCAATTTCTGGATGTCGGAACAGAAGCACAGTGACGCTAAGTTGTGCTTGTCACCAGTTTGTTGCTTGGGGTGTGTCACATATAACACCCCCCCCCTGCAGCTTTTGAGCTGCTGGCTGATGGGAATACTGGAGAGCTGTGTGCTGCTGCCTCTACACCTGAGCTGCTTGTAGTAGGGCTATAAGCTATAAGCTGCAGGTTCTGAAAGACAGAAGGGCCATTTCACAATAATATTTAAAGAGCAGAGGTAGAGGCTGACTGGTTGTGAAAAAGCATAGGACAAGAATGACTGGACAAACAACGGCGACCTGGAAATCGAAGGTCCCGCGATTCAGACAGGATGGGAACAGCAAAGGCATTGAGAAATAACCGCGGGAGTGTTTGATGATAAACATGAACGGGATTGAAGGTGAAGGAGAAAACCCACCGCTGGGTGGACTGGGATAGAGGTGAGTTTCAGACTGATCTGTGATGGAGGGTCTGAGATAGATCGAACGGGAAAGTCAAGTGGACAGAAATAAGATCATTTGTGGTTTTGAGATAATAGGAGACAAAGAACATTGGAAACGGGTGACAATCCTCGGGGAGATGGACTTGCACTCCGACTCACACTGGTAAGCAAATAATGGCTTGTGTGCCGAATCCGGGGTTTCCCAGTACTAATAAGCATCCAGCAAACTTCATCCATTGCTTTTCATACATCTTTTATAAGTTAAAATAGCTCAATAGTGATGACCTACTGATGAAGTCTTGATGAAGACATAATCCATGAATAAAAACTGCAGCACACAATCTACAATAATAGAGGAAATTTCAGCCTCTGCTCTGCTTCTGCACCACTGTGCTGAGCCTGACGTTTGTGACTGAACAAAAACCTCCTGAACCTAAAGCAAAGAAGAGATGACATTTGATGTGCCCTTTTGTACGACACATACATTAATATTTCATAACGTTTGTCTGTACGGAGCCAACTTGTCCAGGGTGTTGCCTGACCTTCACTCAGTGCCGCTAGGACAGGCTACTCCAGCTTCAGGGGAGTCCAACTTGTATTAAGGAAGTCTAAATATAAACGGAGGGAAAAACATAGAAGGGTGGTGAGGAAATCAACGTCTAAAGAAAAGAAAACACTGGAAACAAATACAATATTCACAAAACAGGATTCTCCCAAAACCTACATGTTTATCAATAAGTCTTGGGAGACAGCCTAATCATGTGACAATTACATTATTTCATGTGATGTATGCTGAAAAGATCCTGCAGCAAATTGCCATACTCTAATGTTGCTGCTTTAATGCCCTTTTCTGAACGGTTGTAAAATGATTTCTGTTGTTTGGCATTCAAAAGGGACAGTTAGAAAAAATACACGAGAACACTGTTTCATTGAAAGATCCCGCTGGGGATGTGGGAAACGTTTGACTACTTTCAAAAGAGAAACACATTTAATAGTGTGGCTGTGCATTTTTAGCTGTTGAAGCCATAATACCACTAGGCATGTCTGCATGTGTGTGTGTGTGTGTGTGTGTGTGTGTTCATTTTATCTATTGGATCTTTGCACTGTTTTTAAATCATGTTTAGCACTTTGTTGTACATTAATTGTACAAAAAAGTGCTATACAAATAAAGTTGATTGATTGGTTGATTGATTGGTTTCAATGATTCAGTAGTTTAGCCATTGTATCTGTTTTGTAATTTATAGCTGTTTTAGACCTATGAATTAACATTATTTCAAGTTTTTACTTGCGTCCAGCTATTCTAGCAATTCTATATTTACAGGCAATTTTAAACCTTTTTTTAAATCAGTTTTTATTAATTTCTGAAACATCAGCCATTTTGACAGTTTTAGCAGCTTTTGTGTCACTGTCATCATTTTGGTTCTTAATTCTTTTCAATCCATCAACCATACAAGTAAAGCTGTGTTGTTTTGTTCTTTTCTTATACATCATTTTGTGAAAGCTTCAGATAGCCACTATGAAGGGGCCTGAAAACACATGGCAGAGCAGTCGGTGATGAACTACATGATCTCATTCCTTGGGTATTTTTTTGTTTTTTGCCACTTGCCACTTTACACCAAATAAAATGTGTGGAGAGCCATAAAACATGTTTAACCTTTAAATTGGGGATATATAGAAATATCAAACAAAAGGGTTGAAAGACGACACAGTGGGCGTGACCAAAGACTACAACTCCCAGAATGCCACGTAGCGGAAATACCACAACACGCATGCGCGTGGCAACGGTCGCGCGGAGTTTTTGAGTTTCTTTTTGAATGGCTGAAAACAGACCGGAGTTTTTTCCTCTGTTAGCAATGTAGAGATGGCAGAAACACACAACCTGTCCGCTTCAGATCATTCGAGTCTCGACCAGAGTTCGTTCAGCCGGAGCGGCAACAGGAGTTTGAGGGTCGCAGAGCAGGAGAAGAGGAAGAAGGAGGCGGAGGAGCCGTTTGTTCTGGCCCTGAAGTACTTCTCTGACGGTGAGGGCAGGGTGGGGGCAGATGGTGTTGTTACTGCAGATGGTGTTGTTACTGCAGCTGACTACCGCTAAGAAAAGTAAAACAGACGACGACAGAAACAAGAAACAAGCCAAGGGTCACTGTTTATCCAACTTCCATGTGTTTTACAGTACTTTTAGTATAAACCGAGGGAGTCGCGGTGTGCAAGTTTGATTCAAAAGTGCAAAATCCCTTAAAGGGACAGTAGTGGTAAATAACGCCATTTCAAATATTTTAATATTAAAACTCATGTTAACTACATTACCACATAACCTTTTGCTAGATTACTGGTACTAATATTAGAAATGGCAACAGCAGTAAAAAAAACAAGCAAATTAACATCAACAGACACACTGGGATGTTAAGTAGTGGGACTTGATGAGAACCACAAGGATCTCCAAACATAGTTTTGTTTTGCCTAGACTTAAAAGAAAGGTTTCTGTATTTATTTATTTATTTATTTATTTATTTATTTTGCAGGATAATACTCAGTTTAGCAGTCCCAGAAATAGCCACACTAATCTCTGGTCATTCATATGAAATAAAGAAGTAAGACCAAATATAATTAAGTTTAAAACTTCACTGATGTCACTGGTTAAATGTATATCAATACATATCCCTACACTAGTAGTCCCAGTATTTTGGTGCATGAAATACTGGAAGATTTTCATTCATCTATCTTCTGTAATGCAATCCCAGCTGATTGTGGGCAAAGACCGCACCTAAATTGAAGTTCAACATCAATGCTCGTGTGTTTTTCTGATTCTCAGTGAAGAAATAACAAATTCTTGGATGTCTGAAGTTTCAGTTGACATGAGCTGAACTGTGAAAGCTTCCAGATTGTAACGTTTATACACAGTGAACAATATTTTGGGCTAATATAAACAAGATAAGACAACATTCTAGCTCCATGTCCAGTTGTTGAGTATTTCCTCCTGTTTGTGTTAAACTGTGAGTATTTTATAAGCACACACACGTTATTGCCTGTGTCTCCTGCAGTTGAAGCAGGGACTCCAGTGACCGGGAACGATGATTTTGAGAAGAACCTGGAGCTGGTGGAGAAGGAGGCCTACAGCCGAGGGCTTTCCCCTGAGGCCATTTCTCTAATGCTGGAGTTTGCCATGAGTCTGCGAATGGGTAAGGCTGTCACTTCGCTGTAGCATCATCATTTACTGTGTCTCGATGTCAGCCAGAGCTGCTCGACGGGGAAACCTGTAAATCCATATTCTTTGCTGCTTTACGGTGTGCTTTTTGACAGCTGTCACTTTACTTTCAGAGTTGACAACTTTTACAAAACATCTCAGTTAATTTAACATATTTATCTCCCTGCCTGTCTTTGGCTGGTAGATAGAACAAACCATCCATCGCCTATACTGCTTTATGCTACTCGGGGGGGGGGGGGGGGGGGGGGCTGGGGCTGATGTCAGCTGACTATAGGTGAAGGCAGGACACACCCAAGACTGTTTACACTGAACAGGGAGCCAGTCACAATTCAGAGCTGTTGTTTATTAGTTTGAATACATTTTTTTGGACTGGAAAGAAACCGGACTACCAAGAGTTTTGCAATGAGGCGAGCGTGTTAACCACAACCAGGTCGAACTAGACGATTCATAAATGTACATAAAGTCATAAGTGCTAAACTGTACGCAGTCAAAAACAAGGCACAAAGCAGAGCGTAGGCGCGTCAGCACAATTTGAGAAGTATGGATTAATATCCTGGGCATGTAATAGCTTTTATTTCATGTTCAGTCTTAACGTTTGGTTTGGTTTCTGTGGCTTCTCTCCAGGCAATACTCCGTGTGTGCGGGTGCTGAAGTGTCTGATCCCTGCGTCTGTGGTGCCACAAGAGGCCGTTGTTAGAGCGGTGGTTTGGCTCAATGTTGGGACAATGCCTGTGGGCACGCAGGTAAATGCAAAAAAACTGTATTTATAAACATTCTGGTTAATGCAGCTTAATAACTTGTTTAGTATTCAGCTCATTTAGTTGAAAATACTTTCTTTTATTTGTTGTGTATGAGACATTTACCTATATGGTTTTGATGAATAATGTCTTGGAACAAAATACTATGGTTTGGATTTTAGTCGCCTGCTGTCCTTCGGTTTTCAATGGATTGCACAGTTTTTTGAGATGGGCTTCTGGTCTCGTTGTCTTTGTATCCTTCCTTTTTCTTTACTTTGATGTATTTTACAGATCCTTTTCATAAAGTGGGTTTTGACCATGTTTGATATGATTGACGGAAAGGACCGACTTCGAGCAATTTATGGCTTCATCTTCAGCTTCGTCATGGATGAAAATCTGGTGAGTTATGAATTGTTTGTTTTTGAGGTGGGTTGTACTTCATTTGGAAGCCAAAAATTCATCCGGATCACTTGATTTCATTTCATTTTGGCTCATTTCATTAAAACAGTAGTCATCTGTCTATCTGTGCTGCTAAAACCAAATATTCCATCATATCTGCAATTAACCAACAGCTATAGTTTACACTGTCCACATAAATCAGAGAAATGACATTTAAATAAACCGGTCCTTTCTGTCTCATTGTAGTGGAATAAGATGTGTTCTGACTTTTTTCCAGTGCCCTTTTATCTGCCACCTATTGTACCTTCTGACCCGAAAGGAAAGTGGTAAGAAAGATGTTTATAAGCTTCCATTTCAAGTCTGTATGATTTTGAGCTTGTAACAAAAATTCCTTTACTAAATCTGTTGTTGTAAATCCACATTTGAAAACTTGTTAAATAGTTTTGCATGACAGCATCCAGATTGTTCATATGTATTCACTTAGCATAGGATCAATGTACTGTCATCCTCGTTTTGTAGTTCACTCTCATATGTCCACTTTTCAAATGTTGTTTTCTGAACATTTCTAACGGAATGATTTTGTCATTGTAGTGCAAGTCTTCAGAGTCAGGAAGTTACTGGAGCTGCAGTCTAAACTGGTAAACATCCTGCGTGTTCGATGTCATCTACAGCCATTAATCAAAGGGCTCATATTGGTTTTCTTCTCCCCGCATGAAAATTTATGACATGCTAAATTGTTGTTTACACTCGACACATCATTCACATAATCAGTCGCCCTTCCGTGCTTATCGCTGTATCCCGCGTCGTTAGGAAGCATCAATCACAAATGGAGTTGCGGGGTAAATATATTACTGTTGTTTTCTATAGGGAAGGCAGCCTTTTCTCCTGCACCTGCTGTCACTTTACAAAGTGTTTCGTCCCGAGCTGGTGCTGCTCTCCGTCCCGTCAAGAATGAGGGTTTGTAGATGAATCGTGACTCCTAATGCTGCTTTAACTCTCCACCGCCATCGTGTCTGAACTGTCAACAAAACCGAATGCTTCCTGTTTTTTTCTCAGAGTGGATTTAGAAACCACATTTCCCCCTGGAAATCGGCATTGATCGCTGTCCAGAAGAGGAACGGTCTGCAGGCCGCGTCGAGCATCAGTCTGGCTTTCACAAATAAGGAGAAGAACACTTCTAGAAAAAGGGTATGGGAGTGTGTTTGAGCTCCTGGATAGGCTCATGTTTCCGTTTGCTATCCCTCCTGGTATAATTCACTGACTGCTGGATTCTTTATAACCGTATTGTCACTAACCAGTGTCTCTGCGTAGAAAGTTCGGAGATTTGCTTTCCAACACATGATCCTGATTTTTAAACTATGTTTAATGGTGTCACATGATTGCGATCGGTTTTACCTCTAATTCTTAGTATTTTTATCAGCTCTGAAACATAGAGGCATTATATTATAGTAATGTTTAGCTTAGTTCTCCATTTCTCGCTTGTGGTTGAATTCAGACACTTGAATTTGACATTCAGTTTTAGCTTTGATATTTGTTAAAAATACCCATGTAGTATGGAAATAGTAAGATTTTTAAGGCTGGTGTTTTAACCTGCCAAAGTTTTGCTGATTTGTTATTATGGCATTTCTTTCTGCTGGGTAACAAACTGAGAACACATATGTATTTAGTCTTTACTACTGAGTTTGACAGTTCATTGATAGATTACGTTTTTAAACAATGTTTAAAAAAAAAAAAAAAAAGAGTAAATTTCCATTCTTCATCTATCGAGGAAGTTCTTCAGTTTTAATGTTTCTGAAGAGCAGTTGACACAATGAAGATCAATACTAAGGCATACTAGATTGACTAAATAAGTTAAATAATTCTCGTAATTAGCAATCATTTTAAATGATTTTTTGTGCTTTATTTACTACATTCAACCTTCGTCAAATCTAATAATATTCCAACAGTGCATGGAGTGGCAGCCATACAATTGACGTAATTCATTATCAGTTTATTAAGATTTTTTTGTCTTTGTCTTAGCATTCTTTTCTCTTGTGCCTTTTTCAGAAACACGGTCACTTGGATTTGCCGATGTTGAGCGCAGCCGTTAACAGAGATCCTCAATCTGAGTCCTTCAGCAGAGAGCTGGTGCCCATGGTGCAGATCACATGCTTTGCTCAGATGTTACAAAATATGCATCGCATAGAGGTAATACTTGGTGGAATCTCTTACTCTGCCCCCTCTTCCCATTTCTTTTCTCAGCCTTCACATTTAATCCCCCGTATTTAAGAATGTGTGCCAGTCTGACTCAACTGGTACGACATGGAAGTACGGTTACAGTCACTACAGCAAAAGTTAAAATGCTCAGAGTATTTTTTTTTTCCTCCCCCCGCATGTTTTAAATGGGTCCAAGGTGAGTTATTGACAAAGTAATACTAAATTAATCAACTTTAAATTTTTAGTGACGGGATAGGGAAAAAAATACTACATGAATTATTAAGACCAAACCTTGATGCGAAGCTTAGAACTGATATTGATATTGTTTTTATGATAGGCAAAAGGATGAGAAAACAGTGTACTGCCTGTTGTTAAGTGAAGGCAGAAGAGCCCAGAGGGGATTTGAAGCTGACCTTAATGTGTGGCTGTGAGGAAATGCTTGTTTGGTCGATAAGAAATGCTCATTACACTTTATGCCACTATAGCAGGTACAGAAAGAGATATCCTCCAGCGCTTAATATAAAAACCCACACCATCACTTTACAACCACCGGAGCTTGACGTGTTTGTGATGTGTCCTCACAACCACAGGATGGCGCTGTGGTACTGTTTGCTTGTGTGTTGTAATGCGAGAAACCACAGCAGAGGTGGCCTATGGCTCCATTTAATTTATTAGAATACAAATAGGTTGCAGGAGCAGAGAGCTTGCATTTTTTTTCTTCTAATGCATTTCATTTAGTTTTTCTGTTTTATTCTCCCTTCATCGCCATTTTATCTGTGTCACATGAGTAATGAAACCAAGACCAAGCAATGAGACCAGAGATAAGCTCCATCTGAGTGACGCATGGGGCAAAGTTGGCAAAACAAATGGACATTTAAAGAGGCCTCGTCATAAATGTCTATTTGCCCTGCAGATTCAGTGACCTGATAAAATGATATAAGTCATTTTAAATGGTTCGCAGAGTTTTATGTGCCATGCTACATAAATTCACCTCTTTCACTGCACTCAAAGCTCACGTGGAACAGTCCGGGTTTCGCAGGACAATGGCCGCCCGCGTGTTTATATATACACAGGCAGGAAGCTCCATGTCGCCACGTGTTGGGGAAGACAGATGAGTGCATTCAATCTGCCGCATAAACCCCTTCAGCAAAGACATTGACACAAGATCATTGATTATTTCCCTCTCAGGCACTGCTCCGGTTGTCAAAAGCAGAATGGTGCTTTTTCAGTTTAATGATACGTTGGCTCCAATATTATTGAAGAGCTGACTTGTGTCCATTTACAGTCCGTCTTCTTCTCATTCGGATTTATTTATTAGAGTGACAAATTATACACATTGTAAGGCTCGTGCACAGTACTGGCCTCTAGAAAGTATTCAGCTTGCCCTCGTTTTGCCACGTATAGATTTTACTTGAGACTGAAGCATTAGCTCAGAGTTGGATTGTGGCAAATTAAATTATAAGGACACGGGCATCTGCTGGTTCTTAATCTTTAGGTAAACATTTTCGACTGATGAGCCCTGTGTGTCTCTGTAATTGGGTATCTGGTTGCATGAGCATGGTCACCTGGCAGTTCTTTATGTTCTGCATCCAGGGGCCCGTTTGACTATTTTCGCCTCTTAGTTTAACGTTTCCCTTCCTGTCTCTTCATTTTACCTCCACCAGCTGCCTGCTCAGATGGGCTCACTGCTGGGTTCCAGTCTGGCCCTGCAGTACCTGGACTGTGTGCAGGACGAGTCCGCCCTCCTACGCCTCAATTTCTGGCTGGGCAGTGCTTTACAGGAAGGTAAGCTGTTGGGGTGATGTAGAAACAGACTGACCCTTTCAAATGTGTGCTGACCTCAAGTTGCACCTCGTCATGTTATTAAATGAAATCACGGTGCATCTATATTCTCTTGCGGTTTTCTTTTTGTTCGGCCATCTCAACACCCTTTTTAACTGTTTTTAAGAATTCCTGTTTGCTGGCGATGGAGGAGCCACCCAGAATTCGGAGGAAGCGTTGCAGTTTTTGAACAAGTTGCTCTCTGCACAGGACTTTCTTCAGGTGAAAGTCACCATTCATGCACCGTCAACGGTCTTTATATCTCAGAATTATCGTTGGTTCCTGTTCTTGTTAACTTGAAGGCACATGCGCAACTGTGTGCTCATCAGAGAAACTCCAGTCGATGATTGATTTCACCTCCATGCTAATTGGTCCCGTTTTCTCCAACAGGAGGGGTTTTCCAGTTCAGAAGCTTTCCTCTACAAATTTCTCAACGTCTGGGACGGCGCCCTGCTTCGTCCGCAGATCCTCGGCCTCCTGAGCCACGTTCCCGTCATCCCCAGTTCCCGTGCGTTTTTCGCCTCTGCAGACAGCCACTTTTACTGACTACTTCCTCCTCGCACTGCGGTTTTGTTTCTCTGTGTCTGTCAAACCTACACGCCATTACTTTCCTTCTCGACCTTGTAGCCCACCTCAATAAAAACAAGGCCACATCCTTATATTTGCAGGGCTTTTCAGTTTGTTCTATATACTAGAAACTGTGGCGCATTGAGTTATATAACATGTCCAACTGTGACCTTTTGTTCAGAAATCAAAAGGCTTCTGTTTGAGCCCCTGATGCAGCTCTTCTTCACCTCCTCCCTCTTTTTCAAGGTACGCACAGTCTTGCTCCTTCCGCCGTGCACGGCGATCAAAACCTTGATAGAAATGATGCAGTCGTATTTCTCTGGGACGTGTAAAGCTGTCTTTAACTGTGTCACGCTGGGTGTTTTTGTTACGACTGCAGTGTGGACTGATGGAGTGTCTGAACAGCATGTTGTCCAAGTGGTTGACCTGGCACTCGGTGTACGCTCTGGAGGATGATCTGGACATCAGCCTCAACAGTCACACCTCCATGTGAGTTTTACATCCATTTCCTGCTACTTGTTTACGCCCTGAGCATAAACAAGCAATAGACCTGAAACACATTATGAATTTATTAGATAGCATAAAGGTTATGGCTCCTGGAAGTTGTATTTTTGCACCAAGAAAAGTCTTTGAATTCCTTACATAATAAAAATTCTAGGATGTTGCTGCTATTTTATGCACTATGTGTTATTGCTGGAATAAAAAATATCCATCTTGCTATACTGTTTGTCTCCCAGCAGACTCAACAACAACATGTCTAATGACGAGAACAAGTAATTAATTGTGTTTGATATCAAATTCAGTTTAAGGGCAACCCTCCTGCAGTGTTATTCTGACATTAATCTTTGAGTGAAACGTCACACTTCTCCATACACTAACCTTTCTGTTTGAACGTTAGGCCATTTGTAATCTGCAGCTCAGGTAGAACTCTGTATCGACATGTTTTTCTCCCTTTTGGTTTTGGGCCCGTTTGTTCATCCAATCCTTGAATTGAATTAAGTTTGGGGAAACAAAAATAGCCAGGGGAGTCATTTTAGTTGGTGTCAATTGTGTTTTACCACCTAGGCTTCAGGGCTGGTCCGACACCCACACTAAAACATCAGTTGAAGTGAAGATCAATTTTTATTCACTGCCATTTCTAAGGTCACCCCGGTATTTAGCCAGAGTACAACACATTGAAGGTTCATTGATTATAGATTGTGTTTGTCTCCATTGTCCAGGCGTCACTCGATTCTGTGTTTTACCTTTTATATTGTACTGGACTGCTGCAGTGAAGGGTTTGGTTCTTTTAATTTGACTCCTCAAGAAGAAAGCTGTGTGTGTGTGTGTGTGTCTGACTCTCTTCTCTGCCGCAGAAACATGACCTTGACGGGGTTCAAGGATTCGGTGATGGAACTGATTGACTTTGTCGGCCATCTTGCGTCTGTGGGCCTTCAGCTTGAAGACAGCCACTCTCTCCTCCTCAGCTTCATCCTGGACTTCTATGAGACGGTAAATCAGCAGAAGCTAATCATTAAACCTGCCTTTTGTGTGATGTAGTTTAATATAAAAGGGATCTTTTATAATTTTAAGAGAAGGTTCAGAACAGGTTTATTTACATGATGTCGGCTTGTCATCGGTTTCCTTGTTTCCATTTCTTCAGCTTGCGAGACATTGATGCTCGTGTCAAATACGACGACACGGTTTTGTATTTTTGAGGGCTCACTGAAAGAAAAGTTATTGATTAGTTTGCAGCCACGGAGATAATATCCTAAGATTTTACGTTAAATCAAAAGGGTATTTTGTTTTTGCCGGTTGAGTGGCCAATCTAGTAGAGTTGAAAATATGAAGAAAAGTGGGCATTATGAGGTGATTTAAATGAGTTTTTTACCCAAATTAATGTTTTTATAGCTTTTGGCTGATGTTATTTAACCTGTCCCAGTAAACATTCACTTTTTCCAGAGTTTTCTATTTTGACGCTTTAAACTAATTTCAGAGGGCGCATCATGAATTAACATTCGTATTTATGATTAATCACAAAAAAAAAGATCATAGAAGTTGAATGAAATTAAATAATAGTCTCAAAAACTAGTTGCTTGGCAACCTTTCATAATGTTTTATGTCAGACTGAAGCATATTTGAAACCAGAAGGAAAGCTCTCAAAAGCTCTTCTTCCTTGCTCAGTACACATCTTCTGAGATAAGGGATGATTTAAGAAGCACGAACAGTAGTTCTCGGCTCTACATGACACACCATAATCGCATAAAGCCGGTATGATGCCAGGAATAGCTTCAGAGATCCACTCCTAACAAAGCACAGTCATAGTAGGAGCTTCATACTTTGTGTTGCTGGATCTGCTTTCCACTTTTTTCTTTCTTTCTTTTTTTTTTTTTTTTTAACTCCCCGTGGTTGTTTACTGCATTTCTCTCCCTGCAGGTGTGTGACACATTCCTCAAATATGGCCTCCCCCTCGTGGTGATGCCTCCACCTGGGGTTTTTTACCCAGCGCTGTTTGCCACTGACCCAGTCAGCGTGGACAGACTGGCCTACATCATGCACAGGTGGGGGGGGCTCTTCAGCACTGGGTTAACAGCACTTCCACACATTTATCTCAACGCAATACCATAAATGTAAATGTCATATTCATATTTGATGAAGGAACAGAACTGGAATCTAGTAGCTTCATTGCACTTCCATGTTAATGTATGATTTATGATAATGAGAGGCAGAGAGGCCTCTCATTATCACTTAGGTTCTCCTGTGCATTTTCCTGTGGCATCATTCGACTCCACCCATCCATCCACCCATCCACCCATCCATCCACCCATCCATCCATCCACCCACCCATCCATCCATCCACCCACTCCAGCCTTTTAGATCAAATACTCAGCAGTGTGTTGGTTAATTGACTTCACCTCTGGGATCTAAAATAGTTCTACTGAAGCAAAGTATAAAAATACAATATTGGAAGAGCGCTGAAACATAATTGCATGCTCTTTTTTTTTTGACAGACTGTTGAGAACAGGCTGTTATGTAGTGATTCATGAACACAGGGTTCTGTGGTAATTATACTTTTTTTTTGTGCATCAGGTACAAAGTGAACTTGACATCAGCCAAGAGTCAAGAGCAACTGGGAGCGGTAAGGACGGATGTTTACTTCTATGTTCTTGCTTCGTGAAAATAGATTTTTGTTGCAGATCAGTGCTCTGAACCACATGGCCTTAACACCTCAGATGACGGATTAAAAAGTCTAATTGTAAATTAGCTGTTGGCTATGATTTTATATCTGAATTTCAGGCTGCCAGTATCCTCGCCTCGAAATCTCATCACTCCATCAAGAAATGTCACTGAATCCAAACAGATCTGTGACTGTGCGGCCTACCATACATTTATTCAGACTTTTGACTCGTCCTTTTTGATCCATTTTTTTTTTCCAGCAGTCTTTCCGCATCAGCCGGCAGACTTTCCGTGAGTTCAACCAGTACCTGATCAACATGGTCAACTGCCTGTGGAACTCCAAAATGATTCAACCGGGAACGGGGGTGCAGCTGGGAGAGGAGCTGCTGCTCCGGAGCGGCGTCCCGCAGCACTGGATGAGCTTCGACCTGGTCCGCCACCCGGCCTTCATGGGCTATGCCTTCGACTTCCACCAGAAGGTGAGTGTGCGTTTATTTCTCTCATGTTATGAAGTAAATCCGACGCGAACCCTCCAAGTGCCTTCAGACGATGTTTGGCATGCAGCGGCTCTGTGCAGCTCGGCGAATAGAGTTAGGCCCGTGACAAATGTGGTATTAATGTATCTTTCATAGATGATGCATTAATACAGAAGGACATTTCATTATTAATGGGCGCTGCTTGAGATGTAGTTTTCATCATGTTTAATAATACACGTGCCTTTTTTTGGTGAGGCCCAAGTGCAACATTCAGTGGCGATCCTGTGAGATCTATCAGAGCTGCCTGACAATGAATATTAATGTTCTCTCTTTATCAGTGTTGGCCGGACAGAAAGGACACGGACCTTAATTCCATAAAGCAGGTATCAGAGGTTTCTTTTTAATTCCCTGCTTGTCATAGACCTGACAAGTAGTTTGAAGTGAATCACTCGTGTTTCCCAGATTAACGGAGACATCTGTGATCACGCAAGTCTTCAGACGTGACTGATTCAATTTCCGTGCGTTTCAGAATTCCAAGGCGTGGAGCTGGTATGTGGAGTATCTATTGAACCAGGGTTTTGACGGCCTTAAACTCTTCGTTCAGACCAACATCACTCGGCAGCTTCCAGCAGGCGACGTGCAGGACAAGTAGCACAGAAGGAAAAAAACCCAAAACATTTGGACCCCTCCCAGTTTTTTTAAAGACTTGTACATAAACCATCTCCTCATTTCTTCCGACTCTCCTACTTGCAAAACATCAAAAGAATGCT
This sequence comes from Lipophrys pholis, assembly GCF_963383615.2. NCBI lineage: Eukaryota > Metazoa > Chordata > Actinopteri > Blenniiformes > Blenniidae > Lipophrys > Lipophrys pholis. The sequence goes on along the minus strand of NC_137629.1, from coordinate 29,844,392 downwards.
TTTTATGTACATAGATTTGTGTTTTTGTTTTTGTTGTTTTATTTTATTTTACTGAGTACTGTCAACTTATCAATAGCGGACCATTTTGCCCCTTTGTGTAACATTGCTGTACAGCTTTCCATCTGCAAAACCTGACTCACACATTGTTGAAATAAATAAGCAAATAGAACTGAGCAGTGGATTCCTTGTTGCATCTGCCGCACATACACCGGTGTCAACAAGCGAATTTCCTCGGTCGAAAGGCCATCAAGTACCTGAAGAGAATCTGCCAAGGAGTTGCTCCGAAATTCAGCAGATGGATTTCCTAACAGTGACATCACCTGTACAAACATACTAATGAATAAAATGCTTGTAAAGTAGATATCGTCCATATCAATGGGAATACTGTTGTATTGAGCTGGCTGCGTGTGCTGGAAAAATTAACTTCGAATCATCTTCATTGGCCAACTTGTGTCTGCAACAAGGAATTTGTCTCCGGCTCCTCGAAATGGAGTAGAACGGCATGAAAAGTACTAATGTTTCATCAAGTTTGGTGTGAGTTAAATAGAAACAATGTGGGTCTCACCAATCAGGCTGAGTCACTATTGCATCACTATGAAGAATCTTTCTCCTGTCGAAGCACAGATGCACTTGGTTTCACGTTTGCTGAGAGTAAATGGTCATATATTGCTTGCAAAATGGCTCCATAAGCCAAACTGGGAGGGCGACTTTATGAATGCATCCAGCCGGGGAAATGATACGAACGGAGAAGCAACAGGCTCCACAAAGAAAAACAATGTGGCCAAGAGGTTTTCAAATGTTTCAGCTGAGTGCTTTCAGCTCCATAAAGAACTATTATATTCTATTATTGCATATTTGAACAATATAAAAATATTATGAAACTGGCCACTAAGGGAGAGCAAATTTTCTTTTTTAATTTTGGACATTTCATTGTATTCTGCAGCTGAGGGTATTTGTAGCAAGTTAAAATGGTAAAAGGACTTTTACCCGAAAAGTCCCAAAACTTACTTTTTGAAATCCAAAGTCCTGTATTATCACAGACAGCAAGAGTGACTCAATGCTTGCTTAATGGTGGAGTATAATTTTCTAAAATGCCCCCACAAAAAAAAAAAAAAGAAGAGAAAGACGTCTATGGCTTTTTAAAGAATCAAAAAGAACGTGCTTTTTAAAATGTAATCAATCAAATGTCGACTTTTGGACATGAAATAATCAATTCTAGACCATAGACGTGTCAAGATATGAAACTATGGATTAATTATGATTGAAAGTGGCCCTAGGAGAGACTTTTCTGAAGTTTTCCTTCCCTGCAGGTGAAATGAGGTTAAGGATCTGTGCGGATGTGCTTCTTTAACCTTGAGGTTTGATTTGGTTCAGTTTCCTTTCGCCTGTGACTCCACACACATCTCCTCCTCCTGCTCTGGGGTTTGTTTGATTGTTTGTCTTCCTTGTTGTTGGGAGTTTGACGAGCGGACTTTCTTGGCGGTGGACGATGTGAGCTGTGGAGCCACCTTAAAGGAAGCCGCTCGGTGCGGCTGAACGTCACTCGGTGGGATCCTCCGCCGGCTGAGCGCTGCGCTGCGCTGCGCCGCGCCGCCGCCGCTTCAAGTCTCCGCCCGCGCCGCGCCGCGCCGCTCTCCTCACTTTCTTCAGTCTCCTGCGCATTCACGGGAAGTAGCTCGTTCCAGCAGCATCTCCTCGCAACAGCAGAGTGTGTCAGTGCTACCCGAGACACATCTTCTCCCCGGGCGGAGGAAAAAGAAAAAGAAAAAAAAGGTAAGATTGTTTGTAATTGGAAGTGATTACTGCAGAGCGCGCGTAACGTCGCGTTGAATCCGGCGAGGCTGTGGCGCGCGTCCTCACGCGTCTTTGGGTCACTCTGGTGTGTGTTGAGATCGAAGCTGGATGATGTGCTGCAGTTTTTGGGGGGCTCCGAGCCTCGTCCTGGCCACAGTTTGCGGGATGATGGATGAGTGGGGGTGGGGGGGGGGGGGTCTGCCAGGTGTGATCACTTCTAGTGCGCGTTTGTTTCACGGAGACAGAATGGATCATTTTCTTTCCTGCAAGTTGCCCCGCAAGTGTGGAAAAGCAGCATCTTTTTTTTTTTTTCCGGGCATTTCTGCCTCATCAGTTCGCATGGGTGCAGACTGACGTGTGATGGCAGACTCGAGGTGTTGAGCCGGATTTGAACTGTGGATGTCGCGAGTAATTACGGTTACAATTACACGCTGTGCGTCTTAAGCCCCGAGACTCCTCCGAGGGGCCCCGGGATGCAACGCAGTGTGGGATAATTTAGGGAAATATTTAGAGGGAGGAAAGTAATCCCGTGTGCTCCCCTGGACGTGACAGCAGTGGCAGCACATATTTGCATACAAATATAAAACAAACAGCATCGTCGGTACAGAAAACTCGAGCTCTGATCGTCACTCACTTGCGATTTCAAGTTTTCCTCTTCATTTCTTCCCAGTTTTTGCAGTTTTATCATCTCCCAGCAGCCTAATATCGCTAAAATTCCACGTCTGTTCTGTTGACGTATTACTTTGACTTCTAGTATCAGACAAAAAACAACAGAAATACTTATAAATGCACACCAGAAGCATTTCTCCCTCTTTTTCTGGCCAAACTGGTTTTGATCATAAAGATGTCCATGGTTCATGTTCATTGCTCTGCCTGTGATGAAGTTGAAAGTCCCTGGAAGTTTCATTTTGGTTTTAGCAGAAAGCTTCCCAGAGGAGGTTCGGAGTGACATTTAGTCTGGTCTCCTTTTATACTGGAGTTCCACGCGACCTTCCAGCATTATCAATCTGCATTCATTTACAGCCACTTTGAATATTTTTCATAGACAGTGGTCCTCCTGTAGGCACAGTGAAAAATCATTTCCATCAGAGCCCCAACAGAAGTTGGGTGAAATTGTAATGTGATGATAGACTTGCAGATCTTTTGATCTTGAGCACTGCAGCACATTATTTGGAGTCTAATAATGGGTAATGATGAGGAGGCGTGCACATTTGTTATGACTTCCACAGCAGTTGACATATCATGAGATGCAGTTTGTAACCAGATTTGGCAGAACTGAGTGTTTCTTAAGGCTCTGCACAATAGTGAGCTGTAATTGTGAAAGACTAAAAGGATTACGAGCCGTGCACTATTGTCACTGCCTCTCCCCGTCTACATGCCTCCTGGTTATGCTTCATGTTATGCTTTTGCAGCACTCCCCCCGCAGCTGTATTTATGCAGAATATAGATTAAATCAAACGACATCCACCCATTTTTAACATTTTTTAAGCATTCTGTGCCGTTACCACTTGTAGCAGATAATGTTGAGGTGCTGGTTGTGAGCCTGCTGTACCATGGCTGCTGTGTCAGATGAAGTGCCTCGTTACTATCCATGTGCAAATGTGTGAATTTCAATTCACGTCAAACAGTCGAAGGTCTATATTTAGGTTCGTTTGTTGGACCATCTCGGTGGCTGCTCCACCATACATGCGTATTGTTTTTCCTTTCAGCTGTTAGTTACGTCTTAACCACCCGCATTGTTATTCCATTGGTACTCTTGTCGACTTCAATGAGCGAGCTCTTCATTTGAAATCATTTCAACCATCTATGGATTATAGACAGCTATAATTTTTCCATTTATTCATCGTGTTTAACAACCAGATCAACACATATAAATTGCAGGCGTCTCATTAGCCTATAAAGCCTCTTTGTTCATCATGAATATGAAAACCAAATCTTTTGAAGCCGTTTGTACACAACCTTTATCTGACTTTCTCTGCTTGAATAACAGCAATACTGATTCTATACATGTTGGGACCATGTGGAAATTCTGTTTGTAAGAAATGTAGCAGCTTATTTGACACATTTCAAGCCCACCCGGGATTAACTCAACCGTGGTATTAATATTTTTTGGGTTGAGACATTTCTTTACTATTCTAACAGTCATCAAGGTTCATCTTATAGTAATAAGAGTCTCAAGTTGTTGTTTTTTTATGGCTTGCTTTCATTTCGTCTGGTGAATCCCAAACATGTATTTTGGGATTTCATTATGTGCGGAGTAAACTGTATTAAAGACTGTCTCGGGCATGTTTTTCTATTACCCCCCCCCCCCCCCCTCCCCCCCCCCCCCCTCCTCCCTTCTTTTAATTCAGGAGAGTGATCTGAAAATGTCATCCTCTGTTAAAGTCTCCCCGGGGTCTTCAGTAACTCTAGCCGAGCGTTAAGAATTAGCAACCTACCAACTGCTCAAGTGACATTACATATTCATACCCAGAAGATTTGTTTCTTCATTTACAATGAAAAGGTGATCGCAGGTCAGGTGCTGTGGTCGCGACTAATCAGTCTGATTCTGTTTATATATATATATATATATATATAAAATTATTTTTTTCCCCCTGAATTGAGACAAGCCGTGATGAATTCACAGGCCGTGACCCCGGCGAAGCTTGGAAGAGTTGAACTGGCCAAACTGCTGTTGCGATTTAATTACAGCCGACCCCGTCTTTGACATTACTGGTCTCACCTTGATCTCTAGTGGGGCGGGTGACGACCCCGCTGATCCGCTTTTCATCACGGCGCTACGAAGACATTCTCGATCTTTTCGGTCGAGCCACCTTTCGTGACTCAACTTCTTCTCTGAATCCAGGAGATACTTTCCACCGGCGACATTTCTCCAGGCCGTCCTTCTTCTTTACATAAGTGTAATTAGCAATAAGTATTCCCACAGGACTCTTCCCACTCTTGGCATAGCTGGATGTGTCAGAACTCTTTGCCGTCCTTCAAAAGAAGCCATTTGTTGCTCCTAAATCTTGCACGGTATGAAAAACAGCTTTGGCTTAGCGAAATAAATATTTGGATCTTGTGAAGCATTAAGTGTGCTCAAACTTTCTGATGATTTACTTCCACTTGCATGAGTTTCAGGTTCTTATTTCTAACCATGCACACAGAAAACATGTTGGGTGGGGTGGGGTGGGGTGGGGTGGGGGGGCAGGGGGTGGAATTGGTCCCAGGTGGCCTCTGTACTGTGTAATTTGAACTCCCTTGTACACCTGATTATAATGAGCGGTTTGTTTTCAGGATTTCTACTCGGCCTCTTGATGACACATTCATTTGAATTCAGATTCATTTAAAAGTAGAAAGAATTTTAGGAAGACTTTTAAAAACAAAAAAGATGCAAGACCGCGGCCGTCCAGGACACGTCGTGCACACCGCTGCATGAGTTCGTCTTTCCTTTTGTGAGAGGACGTGGTTCAACAACAGAAGGGACGTGAGATGCAGATATGTAGGCATGAGCAAAGAGAAGGGTGAGGAAGAACGGAACATTTCTCTCTAGGTGTCCTACTGGGCGCAGTCAGCCAGGTGAAACAAGCTTGTAGCACGAACCAGACGTAGGAAAAGGGACAGCAGGGCCAGGCTGTCCAGCGTCCGACAATATGAGCGATGGACATGCTGAACTACTCACCTGATGAAGAGGCGTAATCTCAAAAAGCTTGTCAGATTACAACCGCTACGTGCATGTCTTCTTACTCGAGTCAGGTGATGGACTGTATCTCGCCTGCTGTCAACTAATCCTTTATGAAACAGTCAAAACTGAGACACAATCTTGACAAAGTCTGATATAGCTTACTGTCGGGGTCATAGAGGAACAGAAATGGTTAAAAATGCTCGTTGTTGTATTAGTTTATCTCACGTGCACCTTCTCTCTGCCATCAACTGAAAAAGTGAAAGGATAAGACAGACAGTATTTACAGCTATATTCTGTCCAAATACATAGTCCCTGTAAAGCAATAGCAGTGTCATTTTGGCGTTTGTAATTAGATGTTTTATTTTAATGGGGCGATATAAAATGAACTGTAGGTCCTCTTTAATTGTTAATAAAGCTTGGAGCAGTTTTCTGTGGCCTTTCAGGTAACCTCTATTTTTAACATTACTGGCCATAGGAAAAAAAAGAAAAGTGGCAGCAGTCACACCCAAACACCTCAGGCCTTGCTGGGATAAAAATATCTCTGTGGCCTGTCAAGTGTCTGTCCCTCCCGAGACTCAGACGGACGAATAGTTGTTGTACACCTCGGAGCATCATCATCCCAAGCTCTGTGGCCGTAGAACAGGTGTGCTCAGTCAAGCAGCCCGCAACAGTCCCATCATCTCGCTGCACCGCTCCATCATCCCCGCCCCGCGCTGCGAGATGGCAAACTGGACAAATGGTGTAAGAATGGGGATAGAAAAGCAATTTGCTAACTCCATAAATTCCTGGGGCCGTGGTAACTATCCATGGCCGTCGTGACTGTGAGCCATTATTTAGAATCTGGTAACCGATGCCTCGCTATTAACATTAAATGGCTTCGGCGTCTGCAGGTTGTCGCCGGCGACACGTTTACGCCGGTTATTTACAGCCGGGCACTGCAGGCCTCGCACTGGGAGCTGCTCCGAGGGCCACCCAGCAGTGTGGCTCCCGTTTGGCAAGTCATCCTCGATGTTGGGTAGATGGGGGAAAAAAAGTTTGGGGGACGGATGACTGACCACCGGGCCTTTTTTACAGTTTTTAGGAAATGTGCTGAATATCTTGATTTGGCATGCGGGCGGATACATTTCTCTCTGTAGTCTGGATGTCAGTCTGTGGCTTCAGCAATGCCCGTGGCAACACTGTAGGGGCAGCAATGCTGGTTGATCACTCTGCCTCTTCGCTCCGCTGTGACATATTCCACCAACTGCCGGATGGATTGCCATAAACTCCAGTGCAGACATTCGTAGCTGCGGGAGAATAAAGCCTCCCGACTGTGGTGCATCCGTGAGGTTTCTTGTTGTGCCACAAGCAGGTCAATTCAGTCACTTACGCTGAGAGATATCTCCAGATGTATTTGATAGATTGGCAACAAAAAAGTGGTTTTTACTCCGACCACAAGTAGATTAGTTTGTGATATGTGGGTATACACTGTGTCCCCTCCTAAGAAAGCTTTCCATGCAACCTTTCAAAAAGGCAGAAAGACATACACAGATACTCTTTTTTTTTTCTTGTTTCATAAATATCAAGAGGGCCAATTCAATGCTTGAGGTGTCTCGTGCTCTAAACGTTTCTCTCACAGTTTAGACACAAACTCAGAGATTTGTGTTTATTGAAAAACTGTCTGCTTTGTCTTCACAGCACTTTTTTTTCTTTTCTTTTTGCAGCTCAATGTTTTTTTGCTTTTTTTCCAAAACTTCTCATGGATAATGAGCTTTTCATTCATTTTTTTCACCTTAGTTCAACAATCTGTTGCACACTGAGCTGAAAACAGAGTTACTCTGTGGTTGATAGCAGAGTAATTTACAACCATACGTGTGGTTCATAGAATCAATACCAGAAAACTGTGTGGAGTTTGCATGTTTTTTTCTGTACGTGCCTCCAGGTATTCTGGTTTTCCTCCCAAATTCCAAACTCATGCATTTTTGATGGAATCTAAGGCTCTTCAGATGACTTCATATCGCAGTCGATTCTAGTCACCCGCAAGAACAATCTTTTTAACCTGCTCTATTGCTGGTTGCATGCATGTTTTTGGTGTGTGTAAAGCAGGCTGAACAGTCATGACCCGTCAGTGAGCCGGATTCTCTCTTTCTCAGGCTTGACCAGTTTTCGGAAATCATTGGACAAAACAGTTCAATCCAATCCAATCCAATTTATTTATAAAGCACTATTAAAAACAACTCAGTTGACCAAAGTGCTGTACAACAATATAAAAATACAATTATAAATACAACAATACAGTGGCAGCACAGAATACACTTATAGCAGTAAAAGTCAACTTCAACACTGGTTAAAAGCCAAGGAGAACATGCGTGTTTTGAGATGTGATTTAAAAACATGAAGGGAGTCAGCCTGTCTAATGAACAAAGGAAGCTCATTCCACAGTTTGGGACCAACCACAGAAAACGCTCGGTCTCCTCTTAGTTTGCGGTGCGTCTGGGGGACCGAAAGCAACGCTTGATCAGCTGACCTGAGTGAACGTGCTGGGGAGTACGACACGAGCAGGTCGGACAGGTAACGAGGGGCAAGGTCATTAAGACATTTAAAAACAAATAACAGAATTTTAAGTTCAAGAGATTAATAAAAGGAATTCCATGTAATTTTAAAGTTGTGATTTTTGTGAGCAGCTCTGAAACAGCCGTAGTCTGATGTGCCTGCGGAACTATGTATCATGATTTTTGAAATTCATTGTTGTAATAGCTACCAACCAATTTACTGTTTATTGATTGTTAGTCATAAATGTGTTTGCTGAAGCTGATTTTTGACATTTAAATTACTGCAATGTTACTTTCAGCTTTTATTGTAGTGTCCTCCGGAGACACTGTCTGAAAACCATGAGCCATCTGATGATTTAAAGGCTAATTGTATTTATAATTATTACTTTAGCCATATAAACCTGCGTGACCAGTGGCACATTTGTCTTTACTTCAGCACAGTTAGACTAATTTACCTCTGCATCGCACTGACTTTAAACGGCAGTGTTGTCACTTTCAGGATATTTACTACAGCTATATAGCATTTCTGTAGACCTTTAATGTTTATAAGAATTTCCTGGTGAATGGGAGGTGAAAAAAACCCCTAAACAAACAGTGAAAGAGCTAAATATCTTTCCCAGTGTGACTTTCAGGCTGCTGTGCGATGAGCCAAAGATGCGAAGGCGATATCTTAATCCTCTCATCAGCTCTCCGGAAAATGTTGGCGTTGTTTGTTGTGTTTTTGTTGTTTTTGCTTTGTTTTTATCTGCATTTGTCAGCATGTGGGACTAAGAGCGCACTGCCTGAACATTTCCCGCTTTGACGCTAAATAACAGTAAATTTCCTCGACTGACAGCTGCATCTCGCACCAGATGAACGATTTGAACATTTGGTGGCAACCGATTGATGCCTTATTGAAGCTAAAATACACTGAGTGCTAAAAAGCCATTTCCGCCTTTGTATCAAATTTTCAATCATTGCTCAGCGATTATTACAATGGCTTAATGATCCCCATTTCAACATAAAATAAATGTGCGTCATCTAAATGCGAAGCTGGATTTAATCTGTTGCGATACACTGGAATATTCAGCTCTTCAGTGTGGCTCCTCAGCCCTTCGTTGGCACTCGGGTCAATAACATTACTTCAGCAGTCCTTTACAGCTGCTACCCACTAATTGGACTTAATGGCTCCTGCACTGAGTGCAACATACTTCTTGCAGCTGCCGCTGAGTTTGTTCCTGTGCTTTTGAGCTTTTCCTCCGAACCTCACCGAATGGAAGAAGCGCTCCCACACTGTCGCCGGTAAATTTGACTCCGCAGTGGACCGACGGCGCTGGCGTCGGGTCTCGTTAGGGTGACGTGGCGTCCGCCCTCCACTCGTCACACTTCATCTTCCGTGTTCTAACGGCCGCTAATTGAAGCCGACGTGATCTGATGTGCTGATCAATGCGGTGTCATGGCTGACAGCGCGAGCGCGGCCGGGCTGAGCTGTCGGCCATTGTCAGGTTACTCAACGCCGTCTTGGTTTATATGAGATGTCTTCTTAAAATTCATAGAGGATATCACTATTATTGATAGAGGTCCAAGGTAGCAAAGTTAAATTGCTTAATTTAAGTGGTTTTTATCTGAGATTACCGCGTGCATGCTTTATTTTGGAAAGCAGACCACAGACATTATGTTGCTTTTACATGTTGTGTGTGTAAGAGGAGGCCAAACAGCGGTATTTAAATACCTGTGGCCTAATTTAAGAGAAATGTTATTAAACCAAGCTTACTTTTTATATTTACACTTTCACAGCGTCCTAGTAGTTTTATTTTTTTATTTTACTTGTTTTGTAAAGAAGTTGAGTAAGTACAAAAACTTGGATGTTTGTGAAGGCCACAATTACTATGTACTGCCCAAGAGTCAAATTGTGTCCAAGCATGCCCGTTACAAGAAAACACAAGAATTATGACCAACGAATGTATGACTTTTTTTATCATTACTGCTGTGACTACATATTATATCAGGTTCAAGTGGTGTGGTATAGTTTTGTATTGGTAAACATTATTGCCTTATGTGTCAGTACATCTGGTTCATGTTGGAGGTGAACTTTCTCCTGCTTCTCCTGATTGTGTTTTCCCTGCAACGACCTGGCGACCTGTCCAGGTTGTATCCTACTGTCACCTAAAGTCCACTGGGATTGGCGCCACACTCTTTTAACCAATCCCATCCATAGCCAGTTGTTCTTGTCTGAAATACGACTTCTATTTTATTTCTTCTTTAGTTTCTAGCTCCCCAAGACCCCAGTCTGGGTTCAGAATATGGGTGAAAGTTTTGTGTGATTTGGCACATAACCCTGTTTCAAAAACAATTGCAACATTGAAGTTGTGATTTCACATAATAATTTCTTGTCTTTTATTTTGAATATTTTAAACTCCTCAGCACAAGTGTAATACTGGTAGTTCGTACCTAAACATGTGAGAGGACCCAGAATTTGTGAATTTATATGGAAATCTCTTTGAGATCTGCAGTCAGTGCTTTTGTGAAACTGTCTTCTGGATGTCTTGCATCACAATCAGGGCAAACACTTTTTTCTTTTTTTAATGTATTATTTATGGACTCCGGAAAAGTGTATTGGGCTGAGTCCGGTGACAGTCATTTTGTGTCATTTGGGAGACATATTGGCATGTTTACAGCAATTTGAAATCCCTGCTTGCCGCACACAAGGTTGATGAACTCATTCGGAGTGACTCCCGATGTCCTTCCTCCTCCTTCAGGCTGTGGAAGCAAAGTAAAACAGTCGTCAATAAACTGGTTTATTTTTCTGCCAATTCCTCAAAACCTTTGGACTGAACAGATTCTGTGTCTCGTTTCTTGGCAGATTTAATTTTAACGTCTTTTTTTTTTTTGCATTATGAAAAGAAGTTGAATATGTACGTGAGGAAATCTGTAATATTTCTATATGTAGTGTTGAAATGTCACTTCATACATCCCATTTATTCTCTTAATCCTTCAGTCAGGCTAAAGTGGCTTCATGTGCGTGTGGTTGCTTCACTGTAAGAGAACCCGGATTTGATTTCTGGCAGAAAACCTTTACTTTGATGATGCAGGCATAGATCTAGATGATGGATTAACTTATTTTCAAATGGTAAGTGGATTTCATTTATATAGCACTTTTCTTCTGCTTTAGCAGCTCTCAAAGTGCTTTGAATTGTTAATCACGTTCACCTAATTACACACACGCACACGCCAAAGGAGGCGGCCGCCGTGCAAGGCGCTCAGTCCGTCCATTGGGAGCAGTTTGGAGTTCAGCGTCTTGCTCTTACACTCTGACATATAGACAGATGGAGACGGACGCCAAACCTTCCAAATGAGATCAACTGAGCCACGGCTGCCCCTTATATGATTATTTTAAGTTATGACTAATCAATATTCTGAATACTGGGTGTTTTTTATTTTGTCAAATTCAGTCATTTTTCCTCACATTTTGTTGCTTTCAGACTCTGTGACTCCACTAATTGCAGTTGGAAACAGTCCAAACTTTACCCTTGGTCTACAAAATGAATCCTTTTTTTTGGTGCCACTGTTAATCCGAGTGCTTAATTTAGTGTCCAATATGATTTTGCCATCCAACAGTCAACAGGTGGTTCGTACAGGTTCTGCTTTATGTTCCACGCATTCCTGCTTTTGATTTGATGTTGGGGCGGCTGGCCGGTCTTCAAAGTGAACTGGACGTTTGCACCTTGTTTGATATTCAGGGTTTGCTTTGTACACAGTGAATGAAAGCCAGAAACGGTTTGTGCTGCTGGATACGATCACAAGGTCATTCAGAATGTTGGACTGAAAATGTTCCTGTGATGCAACGTTGCCTTCATTTTCAGTGTCTTGTTGAAAATTGGCTCTCGTCGGTGTAATGAGGCTGAAAAACAAACCACACGTTGTCATTGGAGACCTTTCTGCACATTTGAATTGTGTGGCTCTTTTACGGTTTTCAAAGTGATGTTTAAATGTTATCCAACGTCTTAATAGATTTGTTTAATGATCATGCTCAGTGACCTAGTAATTCTTCCCTGTAATAACTTCCCAGGGCTTCTTTCGATTATCCACAAGAGAAAAGAACGGCTTGTATCAAGATTTTTACTGACATTGAATCTGAGGCTGTAAATAAAGTGAATTGTTGTGATGTGGGTAGATACAGACAAAGTGACACAGCCACTTTACTCAACGGAAAAACTCTTCTTATGTACGATGAAGACGTGATCCTGCACACGGGGCTCGTGTTCTTTGGATTCCATAGATAATCAGATTGACGTAAAAGATATCAAAATAAAATTGAAAAGGAAAACACATTCCTGTGGCTGAATATTAATAGAAAAAACAAAAACAAATGGTTTGATAGATGAGTAAACAAACTGGCCCTTTCTGGAGAAGTCATCTGAGGACAATGTCTTACGGAGCTCGGAAAAAATGACATAACCTAACAAAACAAAAAAATAAAATCCATATTATTTCCTCCTTTGTAGTCCTTTTGAAAAGCACAACCTGTGTCAACACATCGCTGAAATATTTAATGACACTTGCAAGACAGCAAAGCTCCACGTGGCTCAGCCCAGCAGTAATTTGACGCCTGTTCATTGTGGTTTAATCTGTCTCCCCGCCTGTATTCATGAATAAACATATTGTTTGAATACAGTGAGGATGTGATTAATTTTGGTTGAGTCTTTTGTGCCTTCAGCTGCTTCGAGTTCATGACTGCACACTGTACAGACTTTAATAGACGAGCTATATCATCAGGATGGAGGAACTTCAACACCACTCACCCCCACTGTTTCCCCTTCAATTTTATTACCTTCCCCCCAAAATCTGGTTATTTCAGTGTGTCGTCAGGCTCCTGATTGCGCTCAGATTGAAATCTAAAAGCAACAGATAAAAGAATGAAGTCTGAGCATCTCAAAGTTCAAAAGCGCGCAGCTCTGGCGCGCTACTCACAAAACCAATGAAACGTACGTTGGTCTTAAAAAGAATGAAAAAAATAACGACTGTCTACATTATTTGCAGTCCAGAGACCAGTGTGGCTCCTCCTGTCGAAAGTTTAATTGAGCACCGTGGGAATGCTCCTCTCTGCTCAATGATGAAATGGGAATTTGTCTTTCCCGCAGACAATAAAGCACCAGAGTGTCTGGATCCCATATCAGGCAGAAAGAAAAAAAATAAAAATGTTCACGACGACTTTCGCATGCACGCACGATTGCAGTTGCATCGGCACCACGAGCTGGATCTGGACCGGTCGATACTGCTCCCGCGTTCTTTAGATCAGAGATCATTTCTCAAAGCGGCGTATTTTCCGTCTGCGAGGCTAATGGCGTACTCTAAGGCTTTATGATTTATCAAACAGAAAAGGTCACTCCAGCGCGCCGCAATTAATTCTGTCTGCTTTTATTTGGAGCGGCTCAGGAGTGCTCGCTCCATTAGAAACATATGTCATTACACGGGTTGTCTTCGGCGCGAGGCCGCAGACAGAGGTGGTATTTATGTAGTGATGGCTCCACGGGGCCTTGTTCTTCATGAATGTTCAGTTATCTCACCTGCACAGAAAGCGGTATGTCATCCTTTCAATTCCCTTTCAGAATGAATCAGTCCGTCCAGGAGAGTGAATAAATAGACTTGATTTATTTTGGAAAATGAAATACAGCTTAAATACCCTTTTACATAAAACAAACAAACAGCGGACAATGAGCGGGAGGACACACAATCTGACTAAGTTCTACCCTTTCCCTATCAATTAAATCGTTTTTCATCACATAATTCCTGCCACTAAATGATTGTATGATTTTCTCAACGTGATTACAAAATATATTGTCTTTTCTTTTCTTATTTAATTGTTTCATAATTGAGGCATTTCTTTAACTAGTTTCCATAATCCAACACTACACACTGAAATAAATTAGAATTTCCCCTCAGATTAGAGTATAAATCTCCTTAAACTTCACTTGTGGTGATTGTAATGCCACCATATTTATACATTTCAATAATCTCAACTTTAGAAATAACGTGTTGCTGTGATCGTTTATAATTGTTACCCCAGATCCTCTACAAATTAACAATTAGACAAATGGATGAAACGTTCTCTATTTGGTCAGAGTATTTGAGAAAAGCAGCGGTACAATCGAGCTTTGATGTAAACAACTCGCACTAAATCCACCAGGGAAATAAAACCAGAGGAACGGAGAGAGGATAGAATCTTGGCTTCTGGAGAACAAGACCAGCGCAGTGCTTTAACTCGCCTATTATCAAGACTGCTATTTTGAAGTGTTTTCACACCGTCTAGAAAGCCAACATGCAGTGTGCGGTGCGTGGCCGGGTGGTGCGCTCGTAACGCTCAGAAATGCGAGTGTGAAGCGCCGGACACTGCAGGAATCTGAACATCTCCGAACGGTAACGCTCCGCTGCCAGTATGAGATCTACAGGCTGGACACATTAAACCGTTAGATAGCTGTTCATTTGTACACAATAGAAGTCAATGCACTAATGTAGGACAGTTGAAGCCATGGTAACGGCTCCAAGAGGCTGAGTATGGGTTGATACTCATTACTTTTTACACTATTGGTGTCAAACATGCGTCCCAGGAGCCATAATCAGCCTGCAAGAGGAAACAATCTGATACGAAAAATTTGGATTTCTATTAGAATGTTTACATAAAAGCAGCGTTGCATCGTGCACGTGTGTGAGCGGATGGCCACGAACAACAATGGCGGCCTCCAGTGTGTACTTTCCATTGTTAATGTTTATAGTGTGCCGTTCTCTGTACGCATGTGTGTGCAGTTTCATTCCAAAAACAACCAACAGCTCCCACTAGTGGCCCAACATAAAAACTACATCATTTTCAGCGGTTGCGCCATTTCTGTGTAAACGTTCTCAAAACGTTGTCGTGAAAATGCGAAAAATTTTCTGAAACTAAAGTAATGCGTTTTCTTTTGAAACGCCACAAAATACCTTGTAAATTTATTGTTATTTCCATAAAACCGTGGGCATTTTATTTCCTGAAAGACTGACTGGACGTCGATAAATTACGTTGCCATGCAGTCATTCATTCAACATGCAGCAAATGTTTTGAAATTGTGAAAAGGGATCAGTATTTTACCATGAGCGTGAAAGACAATTTTAGTCTGAAGAGAAACACTTTAGCAGGTAGGATCTGATTTTGGTCCGGTCCGGTTGAAATCAAATTTTGCTCAATGTGCCCCCTGAAACTGAAACACCGATCAAAAGCAAAAACAGTTTGGATGGAAATCTCTGGCAAAAATAGCACAAACTGTTCACTGAATCATGTAAGAATATATTGTTCCACACCAAATTAAACAGGAGGAACTACAAGCCATTTTTTTTTTTTTTTTTTTACACATAACTACAACATGTAGGCTTCAAATGGTTAAACCATCATTTCAGTGATCTTTTTAATTATATTTTTATTTGCACTGTTTGAACTTGGGTTATTTGTTGATTCTCGTTAAATGGCGATTGACTCTTCTTCAGGGTTTTTTTTTGTGTACTGTTCAATAATTTTCACATCATCATTTGAGCGAAGCCATCAGCATGGCCAAAACATTTCTCAGTTGCATGATGAGTACGGAAGTGGTTTCATATGTGTGGGCACATGTGAATTTTATCTACCTAAAATAGGCATGCAATTTTGTGTTTCTGGGATACGGGAAGAAAAAAAAAAGGAGAAAAAAAAAAAATGCCGCAGCATTTTTAGGGATGGATTTTCTGGTTAAGGCATCGCTTGACATGAATAAATGTTCACGTACAAAAGTCAAGTAAATTAGCCGCCCGTTGTGGATTTCGCCCCTCAGCAAATACCACAGCATATTTTCATTTGGCAGTTCTGCTTTGTGATGGTGAAGACTTTCCTTCTCAGATTAGGCGCCTTGCCCTAGGCAGTGTTTATTTTTTGGGATGTTTGTGCTGTGGAAAAAAAAAACAAAAAACAAAACTTGCATGATGAGAAATCCAAAGTTATTTCAATACGTTTCACAAAACTGGCTTATAATCCCTCGTAATTAATATCCAAATCATTTTCTGTGCCTTTCGGTGGTGTTTTGAACCTAAGTAGTCTTGTTTCTGCTCTTGAAGCGTCTCATCAATCTGTTATTTGAGATGACGGCTGCATCACTTAGTTCCTATGGAAACTGCAGTGTTAAGAGTTCAAACTTATTGCTATGCAGACCCAACCAGTCGTCGGTGAAATGTTGCAAGACTGCAGAACCCTTTGCCCCGTATGTCGGCGTTTCTTCATGAAGAAATCCTGCTTTTAGGCACAGGGCAGCGGGTCAGTGAACCGAAGGCAGCGAATCTTAGCCAGCAGTTTATCTTTGAGCTGCTCTCCAAATGATCCGAGAGCTGGAGGATAAACCTCGCGCAAACTACAAGGATTCCAATGTCTGATTATTTTCCCGGCGTGACCTTTTCGGATTCCCTCCGATCATGTTGACCTTTGCATATGTCAGTCGATGCTGCTGTAAGCCCTCGCTCTTAACGCATTAAATGTTGAAATACACTTTGAAGATCTGTGTTCACATCACTGAAATTTACACCAAAAGCTTGTTGTGTGTGTGTGTGTGTGTATGGGGGGGTCACTGCGATCAGGCTGTGCTCCTCTGCGCTAATCACGCAAAGCCCTGCGTGTCTCCCGTTGTTCAGGGAGCGTTCAGACGGCGTCGTGGCGGCTGTTTTCAGCACCAGGGCGACTTGTTTAGTGCGAGAGGAAATGCTGATGGTGCCTGGTCTTTATTTTTAGAGTCAATCTCCTGTTGGTGCTCAGTCTTAGCGAGGAGGCTGTGAGTCATGTTAAAACCAATGAATGTGAACCGCCAAAATCCCCCATGGTGTCACAAGGAGCCCTTCATCTCCCGACTATATTGTTCGGTGGGATAAAGACGTCTCGTTTCGCCAACCGCGTGTAATACTGGCTTTGATCAGCCGATCGGTGTGTGATGGCCTTTTTCCACGGTGCGGTTCTGGTGGAGGACTGAAAGTGTTCGGATGCATTTGGCTTTCTGCATCGCAAATTAGTGGGAGCAGGATGCCCTCTAAACACTTCGCACACCCACTCACTCATCAAGCAGTGCCTTCTTATTTCTCTCGCAGAGGCATATTTGCTGCTTATCAACGCGAGTGGCTGAAGGCGTTCACTCTCTGCTTACGTGTTTGAGCACATTTAATCCTGATGGATTCACTAAAACCCTTTTTTTTTTTTTTTTTTTGGGTTACAGGAGAGGGTCACTCTGAGCTGAAGTAATAATGTGGAAATAGAGAGTTTGGGAAATTATTAATGGTCTCCTGCTTTCATGTTGGAGATGTTGAAACCCCTAAATCTTTTGGGTGGATTATAATGTTGTACTTCAGTCAGCTGTGTGCTCGTTCTTTTCTTTAATTTCTGAATAAATTAGGAAAGAGTTGCTTTTAAAAGTACAGTGTGTTGAGCTGAATAATAATAGCCCTTCTTGTCCACTAATAAGAAGTGAATTATTTTGATACTGCAGTGTTTGAAATGTCACTGCTCCACTTTCTCCTGAAATCTCTGGCGACGTTCATCAATATTTGTACCAAGGATGTCGAAAACAAATCATGTGCACTTCAGACTGAATCCAAAAGATGTTGAAATGTCGGGAATTGACTTGAGTTCTGACACAGAAAAAAAAAAAGTGTGTGTTTGACGCAGTTTCCCCAGCCTACTTGTCCTGATTCTGCAAGTAAAGCCCCATTAATTTTCCCCTCAGACAATGTTGCATGACTCACAGCTGGAGCGCTTACACGGCTTGGATTGCATGAAGCTCTCCTGGTTCAATTTCCACTGCAAAAGTGTTGGAACTATTGGCCAAAGACTCCCGGGGGGGCATTTCTCCTGTGTGAAAGACGCAATCACACAGAGCGTAAATGTTCTGCGACAGGCTTCTCAAACTGCAGGAGGTGGCTCAACATGATGCTAAACCCTGTCCGCGGCTTAAGATATAATAATCTGGTTTGATTTGGAGTGAATTCAGACGTCGTGCTGCGTTTTTGATCCAGACCTCCGCTCGGGCCACTTATCTCTGAGAGTCTTCAGTCTGACTTTGAACCTGAGATGTTTAGGGAGAACAAGTAAACGGGTCATTTCTTTCAGATTGGATATGAAAGAGTTGGCAGTTTGATGGTAAACAGTAAAACCTACATTAAATATTCTTATGTGCTGGAAACATTATCGCCTTCGATAAGTCTTCCGTTTGGTCGTATTATAAAGGTGTTGAGAGAAACGGTGCCAAATTCTCATTTCAAGACACTCAGGTGAACTCTAAGTTGGTTTAGGCTTCTAATTTATGAACAGTGTATCTCTAGACCTTCCTCTAACTACCTTATCTTAATGAGATCGAATATAACTAACTTATTAGATTAGCCGGAAAGATAATAACAATTGTAATAATAATAATGTTAATTTTGAGGACAGACTCATTCCTTGTCTGTTTTTTAAAACTCATCTTTTCTCGTTGGCCCTCGACATTTTTAATTAGATTTAACTGCTTCTGCTTTATTTATATTGTCTGGATCTTTTATCTATTTTATGGAAACTTGTAAACTCTGCACTTTTCCATCTTATTCATTCTTTTTATACGTCGATTTGGTCCACTGCGGTGTGTCTAAAGTGCTTTATGAACAAAGTCACCTGCTTGCTCGCTGCTGTGCCGACGGTATGACTGGGGACAAATTCAAACACATACACATGCTGTTTTGAGATTTGCTCTTCGAAATAGCAGTGCTCTTTCTCTTGCTCCTATTTTACACCACTCTGCAGTTTCCACCTGTGCCTTGTGGCCATGTGATGAACTAATGAAGGCTTTTAATCAATACAAAATGTGATCAGTTAAAAATGCGATTTCTGTGAAATAAGCAATTTTCCAGACTTTCCTTTCACATCTACAATATTGACATTTTGAATAACACAAGTTATCGCAGCTCAGTCACTTTTACCAGATGTGTATTGTGTATGTTGATATTCCAATAATGATAAGTTTAGCTTATAACATAAACTAGACCCCAGTTTCCTCCCAGTGTTCAAAAACAAAGGTTCGAGTTCAGTTGTTCACTGAGCTGCTATGTTTATATGATACCAAACACTTACCCCAATACATTTAACACAAGTTGATAATTTTGTCATTTTCAATTTAAAAGGTGAGGATTTTTCCAATCTTTTTTTGATTTAGATTTTTTTTAATTGCTTGCTTCCTCGGACAAAGCAGGCAGGCGACAGAGGACACAGGAGGTAAACAGGAGCAGGTAGAAATGGGAACAGGTGACAGACCGAATGGCCCGAGCGCAACAACAAGCTGGCAGCTCAGCCAACACTGACAGCGTGGCGGGGAGCAGGTGGAACCGGCCGGTGCAAATATTGAGAGGGGCTGTTGGGTAACGAGGAACAGATGAGCAAGTGGGTGGAAGTCAGGCGAGCCGGAAGTCTGACTGCGTCAAGTGGCAGAGCCAGAGGCAGGATCAGAAACAAACTGGAGGCCAAATGATGAACCGTCAGGGCTGATCAGCAGTCTGAATGAGCCGTTTGAATGTAGTTATTTTTTTGGTTGGGAGCTGACTTTGTTTCTCTGATAAAGACTGAAGCAGTGACAAAAAAAGAGCAAAGAAGTAATAAATCACAACATTTAATGCACCAAATACACATTTTCACCTTGATTTTCAGTTCACCTCATGCACAAGGAAACATTCAATTAATATAAATTAACTATGATCAAGGTGATGCTACGAAAAACGGTTATAAATAGTTCACATTACAGAGCAAAATCTTTCAATGAAATGAATCTATTACCTATTTAATCATGTTGAAACTGGTAAAAAAGTATTGAGCTTTCAGTGCAGAGCTCCTACAGTGGAGTTATTCTCCAGACCAGACCGGTGTGGCGCCAAGAGGCAAAACTAATGATAGATGATCATAATGTGGACACAATCTGGTCCCTGGGGAAAAATAAATGGCCTTGAAATGGAATTTGTAATCAGAACACAATTATGTGTTGACAGACGAGTGGTGCAGTGGTTTTGCACTGCGTCCTCACAGCATCGGGTTGACAGGTTCTCCTTGTGTCTGTGGCGCCTGTCACAATGCTTGTTAGTCTAATAATAACGTGTGGTTCTATGTGTTGGATGGTTCTGTGTGCGGTCTGTTTGAGTGCCGCCTTCCAGTCCATGTCAGTGCGGGAGAGGTTCAGACCTTCAGGTTAATGGAGGACAGACAAGATGACTGAGGTTCGGGTCTTCCAGCGAATGCGCAGAGGACGGAAGGAAATATGGATTATAGATATACCTTTGTAGAAATCATATTAAAACCATAAAACTATTATATATGTAATAAAGAACACGTCATAAACACACAAAATAAACAAAGTTAGAATAAGAGGTAAGGGAAATTGACTCCACAATTGGGGGATACCCGCCATATCTGGCAACACTGGTCAGCATGTGTACATCAATTTTCAAGTAGTTGTTAAATACGAGCCGACAAACTCTAGACAACATGAGGAGGGGAAAGAATAAGGAGAATGAGGAAAGAAAAGAGCACAGCTTTTAACATTTTGGCGGAGCCGCTTCCTCCGGCGCTTATCGGTGATGTCGGTCACACGTCGATGACGAGGCAGTCGCATGTAGAAAAATATCCAAATTGGAACCACATACGATGGTGTGGTGTGAAAAAATCGGAATTTGAGCTTTCACACGGTCATAAAACATGTCGGATGTGAGTCACTTGTGAGTCACAAAATCTGAATTGGGTCACATTTCCCTGCAGTGTGAACGAGGCTCCTAAAATGATGATGTTGATGTCCAGATGAGGTGACGCGTCCCATAATATCAATGCACGACAAGCCATATGATGAATAAATCTACAGCGTACAGAATTTGAAAATGTAATAAACTATGAAATACTGCTTTTATAATTGTATTCAGTTCACTTCAGAGTATATGGGGAAGGAAAAGGGACTATAGAGGTCACATATGTAGCTTTATGAATAGTCCACCATGCCTTGGCAGCCATCAAGGTTATTACGTTATTATTATAATGGAATGGAGAAAAAGTACTCAAGTGCTCACAAACTCGTTCTCGGTCTTGTTCGTGAATGTTTGACAAACATTATGAACTCTCATAGTGGTTATATATATATATATAGGAGGACAGCCTGGGTTATGACTTATTTAGAAGAGGACATCTGGCCTATAAGCAACACATGGCCGTGGCGCCGTGCAGCGCTGGAGAGAAGTTCAGTGCACCAAGACGTCAGACATGTTTTCTATCAATCAGTTCTGGGACATTTTTGAAAAGTTTTGACTTCCAGAAAAAGTTTGACAAGCCTACTTGCACAGAGTTATAGTCGGCGGAATACTTTCTCAACTATTAAAATGTATATATTCTCTGTCTTTGGGTTTTCAGAGTGCTTGTTGAAGTAAAAAAAAGAAAGAAAAAGAAAAGACATCTGCAAGCCCTGAGCTAATTTTTAAATATTTGTACACGGTCCAAACTTAAAGTCCACACAGCTGCTTTTACTCAAGCCCAAGTGATTAATTTATTAATCTGAGCTGGGTGTGCAGCAATTTGTCACCGCTGATTGAAATTACACGGAGCAGTTTGAGAACGCTCCTCAGTTCTCATTCTCTGGTAATTATGCAGCCGCCGCCGCCGCAGCGAGCAGGCCTTCAGTGACAAAGACGAGTTGGGTGTTTTTTTTTTGTTTTTTTTAAGGCCTTGGCTCACGATAGAAACACGCCTTGGTTAAACAGTTGGGTGATGCTGGATTGTGTTTTGAATAAACTATTTGAAGTGTTAGGCTGGAGAATCATTTCAGAAGATGTTTCAGCCCGTTATGCTGCACGTTTTAACAACCTCCCAGGCTTTCATTTTTTGTATATTTTTTTTTTTCCCTGTGAGAGAAAATCGTCTCTGCTCGGTCAAATTTAACTCTGCAGCTTTTGCCAAATTCATTATGAGCTACATAGAAGGGTAATATTATTAATTCAAAAACAAAACGAGACAGAGAAAGAATTTGGAGTTTCTCCTGGAAAGTTTGACTTTTATTCATGTGTTCTTAAGCAATAAGTGACGAGATGGATAACACTTTTTTAACTCAATAACGTATTTTAGTATACCCAGGTGGTGCAATAAAAGGAGTTTAATCGTCCATTGTGTGTGTCTGCGTCATTCTGCAGCGGATTTTATCCGACTTCCATCTGACAAGTCAAACTTTTCCACAGAGAAACATTTTTCACATTAGAAAAAGGAATATTTATACATGCATGGGAGTGTAATCCATCTATTGTTGAAGTAATTTTGTGACGCTTGCTTGAGATGTACACTCCTAAGGCTCGTACCATTTCCCATTGTGCCATGACACAGTCTGCAACCATTGTGATCAAAAGAGCCGTTTTTACAGCTTTCACCGCAAGACAAATACCTAAACATTCTACACAGCATGCTGTTTTAATTTTGTTTAAATTATGAAACTCAACTTTTTTTTTTTATACCTATATCTGCTCATTCCAAATATTAAAAATAGATCAATTTGACAATGTTGGTTGTAACACAAATCACAAATAAAATAAGTCAAACTGTGATTGGGAAGACAAATCTAAAGAAAAATTGTTAACATTGCTAGTTAAAATTTGTCAAATTAGAATTTATTGCCTTCCAGATCTATTTGAAGTTCTGGCATTGGTCATTCAGGGAATATTATAGTTTCAGTTATTGCTATTACCACTTCAAAATTTTGTTTTTTCCGAAGTAGGAGGACATTTATTTTTTTCTTTTTAACTGAAAAGGAGTCAATCCTGTGCAGCCCTTTACCTTTACCTGTTTGAGTTTTGAATCCAGTCCAGAGCACCTGGACTCATTCGAATGTGACTGCTCTGTATACGTGCAGCTTTATCTGGGTGTCCAACTTAAAAAAAAAAAAAACTCCACTCCTTTCGAGGTAATATGTTTACGTGTACTTCAAACACCACATTTATTCAGACTAATCATTTCTTTTTTAGTTGTCACGTAACCTTTTGTGTAATTTCCTTTGTCTCTGTGGTTTGTGTTATTCATTGAAAAGTCACCGAAAGACAAGGTAACCGGCTTCGTCACGGTGCACCATGCACTTTGATTTAAATCGCTCTTTGTTTAGGTGTTATGCAGTCGAACACTTTAATATCCATCCACAGCTGATTATTCTCCATATGGTATGAACTTATTAAATAAGTGTGGCTGGTAATCGCTGAGTAAAGGCACCTGTTGGTGGAACCTTGATTATTGATGGATGGGCTTTATGGCCCCGATCCTCCCACACGCAACCATCCCAGTGAGTGCATGTCAAAGATGTTGAACGGTTTCATAACAGCCACTTCAAAACAGTAACAAGGTCAGAAGTATTTATCACTGAGCGAGAGAGAGAGAGAAAATAACACTCATGGAAGATTAATGGGTCTTTGGTTCACTGTAGGTTGAACAAATGTCGTGAACTTTTTCTCCGGTCTTTAAAAGCTCTCAGACGAAGGTAGTTTATTTAGATGATTTAGACGGCACCAGCGTGGAGACCTGACAGACGTTTCATCCATCACTCAATATTCTGTCTGTCACATGTCTTGATGGCAGTCTGTCAGAGAATCACTTCTACGCTTTCGGTTCTTACTTGCAAGACGTCGGCTGTGTTTACACGAACAACATATTTTTGTTTTTGATCCGATTGAATTCGGTCTGATCGAGAGATCAGATTGTCACATTTACAGGAAAGTGACGTATCCTGGGTTTATGTGCACCACGAGTGGCGTTTGATTCAGTGTATGGATCAGTCAAGTGATGCCTTGCTCTGTGGTGTTGTCAAGCAGCACACGTGATCCAGCTTTAGCTGGAAGCCACGATGGGAGATGGATTTATTGATTGTTGTGCTTCTTCTTGCAACACGTGGTGACATTATCTAACAGATCTGACAGAGTAAAGCGATCCAATACGAACTCTGTTTGGATTTTAACAGAATTATACCATCTCGTCGGACCTGATTGTGTATACATGATGCAAATTTATTTGGGTTAATCCTATATAGCATATAATCTGAGTCCTTATAGTCCTTGTAACCACACCTGTTGATGGATTAAGAGCAAAATACATCTCAGGTCTGCTGCGGTTGAAAGAAACTGGCCTGGTAATTGCTTTTGCAGTTACATACTGTTACTGAGAGGCTGCTTTTAGTTGCAATGTCACACAGACTTCGAACAAAACTTTCTGAAGATGTGACATTTGGCTCAGTTCATATTAGCAACCTTTTTGCTCTTGCTGTTAATTGAAGTATATTTTCAGATTGAAATGACTATAAATGATCTTTTTCTACTCCTTCAGATAAAGTAATTTCTTGGGGGGTTTTTTTTGTAATTTTTTTTTACACTTGGCTTGATTTATTCTAGCCATTTAATTAATTCCATGTGATTTATTTAAATTTTATTTGTTTTATGCCTCATGCCAAGCATCTGAATGATGGTGTTGCACAGATTTAACAGCCCTGTCTGGTCTTGCGTGAGAAGGCAGACGAAATTTACAAGCGCTCCGAGTGAAACAATGAACCTGCACACAGCATGATACAGTCGGGGGGGGGGGGGCGCGCGCAGTCACCAGTTAAGCTAAAAAAGGGATTCAAGGTTTTAACACTACGTCTAATGGATTGTGAGAAATGAGCGAGCGCCTCGAAGAGTCATTTGTTCTTAGAGCTCGGTCTATATGCAAATGAACTTCACAAATAAAAGACAGGAACTTTAGATTACTGCATAGATCAATCAACCAGTGTTTAATCAGCTGAGTACTGCTGAGCTGGCTGTGGATGGATGGATGGATGGATGGATGGATGAATGGATGGATGGCTGGATGGATAACGAAGGGAAGCAGCTGCTGAGCTACGACGACAGTGACCTCAGGCGCGCCTGACTGTTTATCCAAAGCAGTTTTTGGCTGACATTCTTCTGAATGCCAGCCTGCATACTCCAGCCTGATTATGTCTTCCATAGATACGGCTGTAACATCAAAAGTTATCACTGAAATTCAGACTGGCAGTTCTTATCCCAGCACTCTTTCATGCTCTTATTTAAAACGCTTGAGATTTGGCAAGGCTTGTTTCACTCGAGCTCTTTAATATGGTCCTGGGAGAAAATTACAAGAAAAAGACTTGTGCCTCTGTGTTTTTTTTCAATCATTATTTAGCAAAGGCTAGTTTGTGCCTGAGTGTGCATGTCAAGACGGAGAAGAAAAGCTCAAAGATGCAAAGTTATTTCAGAGAGAAAATCCGGGGTCGATGCACCTGCTTGAGAAGAGAGCAAGCGTTTGGATGCTGCCTATGGGACTACATGTGTCGAGTCTGGTTAGGCTAAAATTGGCGTATGGACCGTGTTTATGCAAGTGTTGGCGTGAGGAAGCTCATCTGCATCCCGGCGTGCCTGCAGCGGTTCAGGTGAAGGGTAACGATTGAAATGAGGACGCTCAGGAGGTGAAGGTAAAAATGAGTCGCCCTGTTGAAGATACGAGTTATTATTACGCTCGGCAGACATGCTCGCGCATTTATAAACTTTTAATTACATTCGGATTAGTTCTTCACTTCAGAGAACAGCCCAAAAACACAATGTCACTTTTCATTATTATGGAAATTATTATTTGGATATTTGGATCCGTGTTTCACAGTCTGGTGGACGGATGATGTTGTGGAAATGAATGCAGCAAACGGAGACGCGGGCATTTATTCAACTATCAGCATTTTAAAAAATTTCTTGTAACTGAGTGAGTTTTCAAGTAAACTGTTATTGAGGACTTTAACTCCTGTGATTTGAATCTTTTTGTGAAGCATAAATGAAGTTATTGGATAAGAATATGCTTGTATTTCAATGTCCTTGCTGTGATGTGACACTTTAAGTTATTGAATGAACAGAGTAGTGGCTGCACACCAACTTCTTAAAGGAACTATATTTTTTTCTTGTAAGACAATGATCTCAAGCAAGTTTCAAAATCTCATGAACAAGTTTGAAATAACAACCTTGTGTCTTGAATAGTGAAAGTCAAACGTGAAATCTTTTGAATTTTCATGGGAAAGCTGAAAAACTGTTTAGTGAAGGCGAACAATGGGCCCACGGTGGAGATCGAGCTGTCGGAAAAACATACTTATTCTCATAAACCTTTTTATTTATGAGCATTACACATCTGAAACAGTGAAATGATGAAACATGCTTCTTTAGACTTATCCCATGAGTGGAAGAATCATTTGCTCACTGCAGATACTCTTTGGTTGAGGAAAAATAGCCGTTTTGTGTGTCGCGTTTCATTTTTGGTGAACGTCTATCCATACATACAGGAACTGCTTTGTTCACCAAGAACATGTCGGCCAGGTCTGGCTAATTAGCAGGGTGCATGCATGCATGCAGATTTACACACACAGCAGATTTAGAGGCACAAACTCTTGAATGAATTGTGCAAGTAGCCCAGAGTCGTCTGAGAAAATCAATGCATGCACATAGAGAACATGTCGATGTGGACTTGATGGGTGTTCAACAGGATTTTGGGAAAGAGTAATTCAAACCTTCCAGCCACAATCTCCATGCTCTGGGCCACCGCTGCCTTGTATACCCTAGAATGATGAATTTTTATGCAACAGATCACATTCTCCATGTACAAACACCTCAGGTGTCTAGACTGTTACCTTGCTTGCATATTTTCCTTTGTCATGCAAACAGTGACGGCACTTATAAAAATGATCCTCTTATTTTGAGCTGCGTGAACCGCGACCTCGGTGTGCCTTTCCTGGTGAAAGAAATGCATGCTGTCTGTGGGCTGCACTGCAACAATTGAGGGTGCAAAACTCTTTCTCTCAGCACTGTTAGGTAAGGAGCTTATGTTTGCATCAGATGAGGTACATAGTGGGCTTGCCGTGTGTCTCTTGATGTGCTGTGATAGACTGTATATTGACTAAATGAAGACAAAACTAAGGTCCAAAGTGTGTCTGATGTGAGGCTGAAATCTCTCCTGTTTGCAGATGACGCTGTAATTTCAGCTTCAAGAGAGGAAAAAGCACTGGAGATCCAGCGAGCCTCAAACTTCATCTGTGTCCGACAATTATTTCCGATTCTTTACAGTGTGGTGGGTGTTAATGATAACGCAAACATTCCATTATGCAGGAGTTGCTGTAGCTTTCGACATCAGCATAGATAATTGATTTATATATTGGCTATTGATGTTTTGTTAACTGAATGTGGAAAGATGTTTTCCTTGGGTTGCATTTCAATGAGTTTATTCTTATAAGTTGAGTCATACCGTTTATCAATAAAGAGAATAAATTTTTAATTTTGTCATAACATGAATAAATATTAAAAGCCTCTTACAGTATGCATGCAATGATATTATTCCATCCACATCTTATCATATTATAGACAGATCATGACCTCATAATTTTTTATTATAGAGTTATTAAATTAGTATTCCCAGCTGACCTTTGAGAAGTTGTAATGTCGCTGCTGGAAAGTATCCTCCACTTGCTTCTCTTTCTTCTTTTGACGCCCCCACTGCCAACAGAGAATCCCACATTAAGTTTCCATTTTGCAAACCCATTTTTAATGCTATTTAATATGTGCTCCTAAAGCAAATCACCTGTTTCTTTAACAATGATTCTAATCACAGAAATAACTAGTCTGCCTATCTGACCCACCATAGCCGTCGGCGTTGTTGTAGATGGTTGCTTTTTCCTTGTGCAACACTCTTCATGCACAGACACATTCAGCGGCGCGCTCTCACACCTCTGTCTGACAGCCACAAATGACGGGGGCAGCATCACTGCCATCACCACGTCTCATGAAAAGTAAAGGTCATCTCCCGTATTGAAGCTGCAAATTAAATTCATTATAAAGATGCCGGGTACAAGGTACTCCTTTAGATGCTGTTTTGTTTGTGCTTATAAGTAATACCATCATAACCAATGTATTCTTTTACCATGTCAACCATTTGAACTCCAAACTTTGCCCTTTAGAGGTGTTGTCGTGTGTGTGTGTGTGTGTGTGTGTGAGATCCTCCACATTGCCGAAGCGTCAAGAGAGGTAGGGTATATTTTTTGGTTGTTTTCGGTGCGAGTCAAAGAGATGTATTACATGTCTTTTTAACCTGCCTATAAAGGATGTGGAACTCAGCAGAGAATGGTATGATTAAATGAACCGCTCGACCCAACAGACAACTCACAGGCAGCAAATGAAATGAAAACTGTCAGAAGAAAAGGCTTTATTTTAAGTATTTGTATTCACAGTGAATAGAGCAGCAGTGTGAGCTGTGGGCTGCAGTGTTAAAGATTTCTTTTGACTCGCAAGTCCAACATGCACACACATCTCAATTCTGACCTGCCGACTTTTTCACTTAGTTCTGCTTCACAATGAGGCAGAGACATTTATTTTATTCCGGCAGTGTTTTCTTTTCTTTCTTACTTGGAGAAAGTCTTTGTCAGGGAGGTTATTATTGAAACTTCAAACTTGCTCAGGAGCTGATTATTGAGCCTTGTGTTTAAACAGACAGTAATCAGCCATACTGTTCACTAATCACTACGGTGAAAGCATTTTTGCACAAATTCCATGTCCAGTGTCTTACACTGAATTTATTCCATTACCTGCAGGGTCCTCCAAGTCTGCGTCTTTATCTCTAATCACGTGTGTCTTGTTGCCAACAACTTCATCATTCAGATGAGGTACTTCCAATCAGTCTAAACGTAGACACTGATGGGTTACCATGGTTACCACAGAGCTTAAAACATTTCTATCTAATCCTCAGATCCTATCAACTTAATTTTCAATCCACACTTTATTTCCGTGTGAGAGCTTGAAAGAGGCAGCTGTGTGCTGGGAGGGAGGCGTGGCGCATGGAGAGGCATAAAGGAACAGGAGGAGGGTGATGCGAGGTCTTGAGTCGGGTACGTGTGCCCTTATCAAAGTCCTGTAGCGTTCCTTGTGAGAAAGCAGCGGAGACGAAGCTGGGATGGCGGGGAGTGCTCCCCATGTGGCCTTTTCATTTGCTGCCCTCCTCTTCTTTCCGATTTCCGCCTCCCAGTGGCCTGTGAGTAATGAGCCTGAGGCAGGGCTGGCTAATTAGACCTGACATCACACCATAACTCGCTCCCCGCAGCTCCTCTGGACACGTTTTGACCCATGCAGATATATTCATAGAGACACAGACTCAAAGAACACGGCTCGGCTATCTGCATCAGTGGCGTATGCACGTGCACACACACACACACACACACACACACACACACACACACACACACACACACACACACACACACACACACACACACACACACACACACACACACACACACACACACACACCACACATCCGAGCCTGTCGGAGCCCATGAGTCACTCATGTCAGTGTCTTACTCATCTGTCTTGACCAGTTACAGACGATAGCAGATGCAGCCCATTACCCCAGTTTCCGGCCTTCACCTCTCCAAAAGAGGGTGGTGGAGTCAAGGAGAGGTGAACAAAGCGTCATCGCCACACTGCAGTGAGGTCACGGCTACAAGGGACCGCCAGCGTACAGACCTGCAGCACCTCGGCGTTAGCAGTGGGTCCCAGTCAGGACAGCCATTCCAACATGGGAACTATTTTCATGGCTCCAGCTGCCACAAATCACCTCAACCTTCATACACTTCACATTCAGACACTTAAGTTTAATTGGCAAAAAAAAAAAAAAAAACGTGTAAATGCTGCTTGTTACTGAGTTTTATAACTCACTTTATGTTATCAAAGATCCACCAGAGGTATCACTTCTATCCTATTCTGCAGGATAATGAGCTCTTCATTCTGTTTTGCATCACCATGAAAGTTCAAGGATTGTGTAACCAATTTAAAATAAGAAGCAAAGCTGGAACGAGACAACGCATCAGTGAAAGTTGAAGTAGTTAAAGCTGCGGATCAGTGTTGTCCTCATGAATGACATGGTAAGGTATTCAGATATTGATCTGTTTATTTTAAATACGTCTTTCCCCAGCTCAAAGGCAGGTTTTTGGATTCCCAGAGAAAATCCATACATGTACTGCGAGGACATGCATTCTCCACGCTGAGTTATTTTGATGCTTTCTGTGTGTTAAATCAAGTGAGATTAAATCTCTGCTGTGAGAAATACCAAAGAACAGTGGCATCACTGTTCCATGCAGTTCCCCCAGATTTCCTCTCTCACAAACACAGATGTTCCAATCTCACAAATATTACAGTGAAGACAAAAACTACTTTTCTTCTCTCATGACAACAGAAGAAGCCTTTGGTTTACCCAGATTTTCTTCAAATGCTTTTTTTATTATTCTGCTTCTTTGATGTACAAAACTCTCATTTTAACAACCTAACCCTGCCTTAGATTGTAGATTTTCGTTTATTATCTTTGAACAGGTTGTTGAGGTGTATTTTATTCTTTGCTTTGTTGTTTTGGGGTTCCTACGTGACTGACTTTTTCCGTGGTTGTACCTTTTGACATATTAAAACTTCTTATCTTTTGGATTAAGCCAAGCAAAACCTAAATGCGAATGAATAAACTGAATCGGCATGTAAAAGAAATGTGTTGGATTGATATCGTGTAGATGTCAAGATGTATTTGTAAAGTTATTACTGTTAACTACTGACAAACTTTGTTGTGAAGAATGTGGCCTCAAAACACTCATTTGAATACTCTTGTTTATGCATGATGTCAATCATTGTGTTATTTTTAGTAAACTGTATTTACACGAGCGTGCAATTGAGCATTTTGTACAGGATCTTTGTGAATCAAGAAGACGAGGCTGATCTTCTTTTTTTTTTTTAATGTTCAGAATGTTATCAGTCGTGCTGATAATCATTTAGGTTGAGGATTTTGAGACCGTTTATCTTGGGAAAACATTCAATGATTTCACATGAAAAGTGTCAGAAATAGCTGGTTGAATATTATAAATAAATTTAAAAAAAAAACTCTCACCTATGAACACCTGATCCATCCCTGTGTGAAGGTTTAGTGCATGCTGGGCTGCCTAGAGAGTTAAAGGTGTGTGTGTGTGTGTGTGTGTGTGTGTGTGTGTGTGTGTGTGTGTGTGTGTGTGTGTGTGTGTGTGTGTGTGTGTGTGTGTGTGTGTGTGTGTGTGTGTGTGTGTGTGTGTGTGTGTGTGTGTGTGTGTGTGTGTGTGTGTGTGTGTAACGGAGACAGACAGGGATCAGCGTATAGAGGCTGCACAGGAGCATATTTGTAAGGCTACAATAGACCCTAAGGTCACTTTGATCCAGACTGAAATATCTCTGACCACTGGATGTATTACCATAATAATATGGTGCAATTACTCATGGTGCCCCGAGGAAGCCTGGTGACTTTGGCCACCCTCTGAATTTTGATAGAATAAAGAGAGAAGGTCAGCGTTTTATCACTTCTTCATTGTGAACTACGTATATTAACCGACGCCTGTCAGGTTAAGCGCCTTTCAGAGTTGAAAGAAAATATACCTTTAGATTTGATCTGATAAATTTATTTGTCTTCCTTGTGATATCGCATTGTTTATATATGAATGGTCTTTGTGTATCCATTCAAACAATCTTCAGTGGTACTGTGTAGTGCTGTAATGCAGTAACGAGTGGAGGAATATCAACGTGCTGCCACCAGGTCAACGCCGTCCCGGAGAAGCATTCGTTATCTTTTGATTAACCGTCGATCTGATGGTGGGGAAAATAACTCTAATGACCTCTTCTGCCTGATCAAAACCACAGGCTGCACTTGACTAAACTTTTGAACGATAGAACAGTTACTTTACCAGCCCGTAACCACAGATACTTCACTTTGTTTTTCCAGACCTGGGTTCTCGTTTATCATCAGCGCGTACGCGCAGATCCGTGCATAGCGAGTGTGTACCAACAATCCCACACAACGTCTGGAATTGATCAACTCATTTTTGATCAATGTGCGTAAATATAAGCTCAACTCTGACTGTGCTTACGCACATAATCTAGTGGTGGAATAGTGAAACTACAAATAGAAACGGGCTTCAACAGTGTCAAACACCACATATGTCCCCTGTTTGCTTTAAATAAAAATTTGTATTTTCATCTAGTTAGAAATGGATCTTTTGTTTGGTTACAAAAGCCTTTTAGGAATCCCTGATTTATTTTTTACTTTACTTTTTAAATATTTTTTTTAATCAGCTCTTATTGGATTCATGCCGTGATTTACGCTTTACATTGGAGCGAGAGACAAGCGGAACCAAAGCAGTCCTAGTGCATGTCCAGCCCCTGTCCACCGTGGTTCTAGTTTAACGTCAACCCACTTTTTCTTTTTATATAAACCTGCTGGTGATCTCTCCTCTGACCCAACTAAACTAACTGTGGTGGTTACCTTATCAGGTGGAGCATTTCTCCTTTTGTTGGTTTTCCCAACATTAATAAATGTACCAAACAATATTTTATGGTTTGCTTCAACCTCACTGACAAACACCTCGTTTTCTGTTTCAGAAAAGTTCATCTTTTTTTCGTCCCCTATGCCTTGATGACCAAAGGTGAGGGGAAAAAAAAAAAAATCTGCATTTATGAAGAGGCGTATTGTTGCCATATATAGTAAATTGGAGGCATTTCTAAAGGCAAACGATCCCAAAAGTGCAGGAGCGTGGTGACTAAGAACAAGTGGGATTCATCAACATGGATGACTTACTGATGTGCGAACGACCCACGTACACATGTTAGATGAATACGGATGTTTTTTTGAACTGACGCACGTACTAAATTTAATTCACGAGACGGAATTTAGAACTTTTTCTAAGCACTGATGATGAATGAGGCGCCTGGAGTGCTGCTGTTATACTCGATGTAATTACATTTTGGTGAACTTAGACCAGCATCTTCTCATGAAGATGAAAAGCTTTGCTTCGATCCTGGTTTCACATTTTCGTTGTCAAAACGATCAACTGTGGCACGTCCGAATTCCCAGTTTCCTGAACAAGATGCAGAGGAAAATGATCATGCTGATGTCAGCATTCAGCTCCAAGCGCTGCTGCTGTGCCTCCTCATTGTGAAGGATGATTTAGCCGGGCCATCCGAGGACGTGGCTGTTTTAAGGGAAGAGTTGCATGCTTTATGACGATCCTCTCGTGAATGCTGTTGAAGTGGTTCATTTAGAGAGAGCGACGAGCTGGCTGAAGAGGAAGTGGAGAGGGCTCACTCTGAAGTTAGTTCATCTGTGGGGGCGAGAGGTAACAGAAATGTTCAGCCGGCAGAAAAGAGGGCAGAGTTGTTGTGACAGGCTGTGTGGAGGGAGGCCTCCACTTTATTTGAATGAGCCATCCCGGTGCCAAACTACAGACGTGTGCAATACTGCAGAGACGAGCTGTGGATTTCCCTGCATCATCATCATCATCGTCCTCATCATCAAAGCACGGAGGCGTTTAAATCAGGTGGTGTTCCTTTAAAGCGTGAGTACGTTCTCTTATCTCCTTCACCACGTAATGGCTCCTGAGTCATCCTGTAATAAGATAAATAATCCATGGCGAAGCTTTGATGCATTTGTTAGCTCCCTGCTGTGCGAGCATTATGATATTTATATTTCTGATTCCAAGTCATAAAAAAAGGATTATTAGGGATTATTTTGGAAACAGTTTGCCACCTTCATTATGAAGTCAGCCACTCTTGTAATGATAAATAAGAAGAATGGATGAGTTCACTTCAGGCAATTACTGAAAATTATCAAGAAGCAAGCTGACTACTGTTTAGATCAACATGGCGGTGCAAGTGTAGGGCAGACCTCTCCATGGGGGGGTGCCAGAGAGGGTTTTCCCTTTGAAGAAATCCTGATGGAAAAGGAATAATTGGAGAAACATTTTAATTACTTCATAAAAATAGCACATTTTTTAGAACTGACTTTATTGTAAGGATAATGGAGACAAAGTGCTGCGCATCTCCACAGCAGGTCATTGAAGCTTGCATCGCTTGGCTGGTTGTTACGCCAGATGCTCTTCCTGCAGCAACTGGGATTTGAACCTGACTCCTTCACACTCTGTATAAAAAAAAAAACTAAACCCAGTGTGGCACGCGGAGGAGGCTGTGTGGGGGAGAAGAATTACAATCACAGCTTAATGCAGAATCATGAGACTAATGGTAACAACGGTTGGTAAAGGTTTTTTTTTTTTGTTTATGAATCCCAACGGCTGTTCAGAGTAAAATGTTTTTAATGTGACAAAACTACTTGGATAAGCTGTGTAAAAGATTTGATCTGTTTGCCTTGTGAGTGAGACACCGTGCAGTGTAGCTGCAGCCAGTTGAAATCACCAAAGGTCAACAAACACTTCTTAATTTTTATGAAGCCGTAGTCTTAAGCAGAAGGTTGTTCTCTGACAGAACGAGTACTGGCACAACCCTGGCGGAAATCACAAGTGTTTAAAGTCATTCCAAGTGACCACACTTGTGGCAAAGTGAATAATTGACCTTCTCAGGGAGAAAGAGGGAGAGAAAAGGGGGGGCAAGGGGCAATTTTGTGTAAATACGGGGAAAAAAATCAAAGGTGTTGTGCTCGTTCAACTTGAAAGGGCATGGCGAGGAAGTCGTCTCTAACCGTTAACGCTGAGTTATGAATAACCAATCTGAGCTCACACTTTAAAAAAAAAAAAAAAAAACTTTAACTTATTTTTGGAGAGAGATTCAGAATGCTTCTATTTAAAGAAAAAAATAGGTGCATCTGGTTCATTAAACTAAAGGGCAAGGGGAACTGGATTTACTGTGGGTGAAGGCACGTCTCACCCTGGAAACCGATATATCGCAGGGAAAAGGCAAGGTGAGCAAAGTGCTTTAAATTAACAAACATCCACAGTTGGCCAGAGCAATGTTGAATAAAATCAAAGTATAAAATTCGATTGAAATGAAAGCAGAAAATATCAAGAAACTATTGAGGAAAGAGTTAAAGATTATAGTGCAACATAAAACAAATACTTGCTTCACTAAAGGTGCATTTACACATCCTCACGATGAGTTACGAATATCATTTTCCCGTCATTCCTGACTTTCTTTACGTGACGTATTGCATCTGAATGGTTCTTAAATTGCCCTGTAGGTGCGTGGCTTTCTTGATAATTCGTGGAGCGTATGTTTGGCTGCCAAAACATCTTCAACGCGTATCAAGAATCTCCAGGATTCGTAAAGTTTGCAACTGAGCGTGTCGATGAGTTGTGATGCGTGGTGTTGCGTAATAGAGCGGATTTTCTGCCGGCAACAAGGTTGGAGGTTCGATCCTTGTCGAATGATCAAAATGTCTTTGGGCTTGCTCTCAGTAGTGTGTGAGCTCCTTCCATGGCAGAATTCCTTGATACTGTGAATGCGAGTGAATGGGTGAATGTTGACGAATCAGAATGAAGCAGTAAATTGTGCCATGTTAAGTTAATTTAATTTCAAGTAAAGTCCACTTTTACTTCACACCCACTGCTTGTTCAGTGTGTTGCCCATGTTTAGTGATTCCTGTCAGTCCTCCACACATATTTTCTCTTTTTCTCTTATAAACTGCAGTAGTCAGAACAGGTAAATACTTTCTGTCCAAAAGATCTGTAGAGAGTTTCTACACTAAATTCTTAGTGCCGTCTTGCTTTTGGCTCCTAAAGACTGCAGTATACATAAGCTTTGATATTTATGTGTGTGAGCTGTAGTTTCTTTGCTTTCACATTGTGTGGAGTGAGCTGGTTTCTCTGCACTGAAATCTTGTCTTTTTTAAGTTCCTGTCTTCCCGCAGTGTCGTGATTATTGTGGCAGGAGTTGTTTGGTGGGTGTTCACAGAATGTTCTCCTCACCAAATGGTGGGCAGTCTTTTCTGAGCTGAGCGTAAGACACCGGAGCGTCGCGCAGTATTTTCTGCATGACACAAAACCCGTATCACACTGTCTGTGACCCCCTCCACTGCCTGCCGCAATCCCCCGGTATTATAACTATTGATTTGTGAAGTGGAGAGTAAATCACTAGTGTGACTGCCACATGTAAATCTCTCAGTAAAAAAAAAAAAAAATCATTTTCCAGCTCTGAATCTTAAGTGCACCACAAACGGTCCGCGGGAACAGTGAGACTTACTCCAGTTAGTGCGAGAGGTTACGGTTAATTGAGAGAAGAGGGCAAACGGGTCAGAGTCGCAAGTGGATGATAGCGTGTGTGTGTGTGTGTGTGTGTGTGTGTGTGTGTGTGTGTGTGTGTGTGTGTGTGTATGTGTGTGTGTGTGTGTGTGTGTGTGTGTGTGTGTTTTTGTGGTGTCCTGTTGACTTCCCTCCTCGAGTGCATCCGGGATAATTGATCTGAAGACCAGCGATGCAGCTCATTCTTCTATCAGAAAAAAAAGGGAATCTAATGAGTGTGACAGCGGCCATCACATTGCCATTGATTTCTGCTGCGGTGGCTTGAAAGCCCCAATCAAGACAGCGAAGGAGAGAAAGCTGTGAAGACGACACCTACGACAGCGTCTGCTTCTGCGGGGGGGCCGAGAGGCAAGAAAAGGAGCGCGGTAGAGAGGGGAAGCAGTGATAAAGGTGCAGCTCCTGTGGCCTGCAGAGGCTGACGCCTGATTGGATGATGAGCCTGTTTGTGTGGCGGAGCTGGATGACGGGAGTTTATGCACGTGTTTATTGCTTATTTGCATGTAACTGCAGCGCAAAAATCTGAGAGGTGGTTTCTTTCTTTAGCTTGTTTGCAAAAGGAGGTTTGTGTGTGTGTGCGTGTGTGTGTGTGTGTGTGTGTGTGGAAGCTCACTACTCTGAAAGATTTCCAAGCGCATCTCTGCCACGGTCATCTCTATAGCAACTATGTTCCTGTCAGGACTCAGCGATATGCTGCATATAATTAAAATGTGGCATGTAGGAGGGAAGAAATTCAAGTGTTTTTTTAAATGAAACTAAATGTTCTAATTACATCTTATACTTTTAAATACAACGGGGGGGGGGGGGGGGGGATTTAATTAGAGGGAGCGGCGTCCCAGCCTGTGTCATCCAGGGGGAATGCTTTGTAGAACTTGAAAGCAATTTGTTCCTGCTCTTCCTTCATTCCTCAACCCTGAAACGACTCTGATAGCGCAATGAAATTAATGTTTGGAATAAATGTTGATGAAATTTAATAAAGGCAACCCCTTTTCACCCCGCCTCGCTCTGTCTCCTCACCCGTTTCTTACTAAAGTGCACTTTCTATTTATAAGGCCTTGCCGCACACGTGCACGTCTCCCTCGGTCAATACGTCAAAATGTGTGACATTAGGTTTGTGGATGCTCGCTCCACTTCACAGATTAGTCTCTCCGGCATATGAAAATGACAAGGCATTGTTCAGCGTTTTTTTGGCCTGAGGTACAGAGCTGTGAATGAGCAATAGCAGCCTGTAGGGAGTTGCCAGGGAATGAGGGGCTGCAGCTTGCACAGAGCACTGTGCCCCTTATTTCTAAAGAAGAAGAAAAAAAAAAAATAGACCCTGAAAGCTCACAAGCTGGTTTATTGAGACCTTTGAAGTGAGAAATAGTGGCTCATCAAATATGAATGCCATAGCTCTGCTGCTGGAGAATTGCATATGTCATTGGAAAATTTAAGTTAATTTACAGCTTGCTCATTTGCTCTGCCGGGTTGTGACACTGGGATCCTCTCCAGGAGAAGCGATCAGTCGTCAAACGTCTTGACGGTGCGTGGAGAGAAAAGAAACAAAAGGCTGTCGGCACATGACTGCAGGGAGCAACAACAGAGACACACGGCAAATAAAATGCCCCTCGTTGCCTTTATGCAATTACTTGACTGAGTGTTCTGCCCCCAGCTGAAACCATCAGGCCTGAGTTCATTTCAATTACTCAGTTCAGGATGACCAAAACACAGTGGAGACACTAAATCCCACCGCTGGTGAAGCGAAAACTAAAGATTTAAGAATAGATGCTGGATTTTGTTAGAATAGACATGTTTTGAATTCCTGTGAAAATAAATGGAGTGATTGATTATTCCTACTTTTCTTTTAGAACTTTTCTCACACATTTTACAAAGTTTTAACCATAGTTATGCGTTGGTTCTTTTTTTTTTTCTTGGGGGGGGGGGTGGTGTCATGAAATTGTCAAATGATTATAGAACTCGGCTTCATGTAGGTGTTTAATATGTCACTGTGAATAACATTTTCAGGAGACAAAAAGGTAAGAAACAGTGACTGGAAATGATCAATAGACTAAAATAATTGGGGCTGTTCCTGTTCTGCTTTGCATCCAAATGATGTCGTTTTTTTTCTCTTTCCCCAGCTGAATAAAAAAAACGGTACGGGGAAAAAGACTATGGCCACATAGGTTGTATCATCTCTCGCTGGTTTCTATCTCGACAGAAGTGTTTGTGAAGCGGGGATCTTGTCTTATTTTGACAGGTTGTGCACTGGACTTTTGATGCAGTATTCCTTTTATTTTGCCCTTCCGCAGACAACTTTGACAAGTTTTTTTTTCTCTCTCAAGTCTTTTCCCTGCCCGAGTTAGCCTCTCTCCATCAAGAAATTCATGAACCTTGACTGCTCTATCAAAGGAAACTAGAAATAACTTGGCCGGTGGTCCGTCTCTGGTTGTCGTTCCCGCTAAAAATGGCTCCTTGCGATTAAAATGACATATCCTTGGCCTTTATCCCATCTTCCCTTCAAAGTATCAAGATGTTCTCCACAGGGTTACAAGGAGAGCCTGCGGTGCCAGCTAATTCATCAGATGCTGTGCAGCGATGACTAAAAATGTCGCCTTGAATGTCCTGGCATTCTCCCCCTGCTTTCCCCCCTTTTTTCCACACATGTTATGGCACCAGAAGCCTCTGCTAATGAGCAATTCACTGCCCCGTGTGCATTGTGCTGCACAAAACAACAATAATGGAGTAAGAAATGAGGAAATGGCGGGGGGGTAAAAAAAAAAATAAAAATGAAAGAGGAAAACACGGTAATGCCTGAAGCTGTGAAAATGTAAGTTAAGTGCTGACCCTCGTGGCCTAATGGCTCTAAATAGCATCTGAATGTCAGAGTGGTCCGGAGAAGGGCAGCTACTGCCCAAGGGTAACGGGCGAAGCTTTGAAGTTGTGAAAAGTGGGACCAGGCGATGGAAGGGCAGTGTGAGACGGAATGGGAGGGAAGTTTCAGACGGGAGTCGGTCAGGTGCTGCACGGTGGTCTGGCTTAACCCCATGAGCGGCGCTGCGTCGCCACTTGGCCTCGGTGAAGAGCAGAGAGACTGCAGAGAGACAGAAATTCCCCCGAGTGCCTGTGGAATTAGAGCCACGGGGAGGCTGTCCTGTGAAGTCATTACCGCTGACAAAAGGTTACCTCGGCTGCTCGACCTTAAACCAGCAGCATGTAAATAACAGGAAGGTCATTCATCAACTACGACACCTGTGGCTCACGCAGCCTTCAATCTGCTATGTTTTATTGAGGGTTCAAACTTTCATTCACCACCGGCAGTGTGCAGCTTTTAACATTTCTTTGGTTGCATCTTTTCTGATCTGTGTTAAGTAGTCACGCCGTGTTTTTTGTTTTGTTTTTTTTCTTCATTGTGCTGCTTCATTCTTTCTTTCTGACATTTCTTCTGAACCACTTTGTACGTTTCTGGGTGCAGAGTACATAATGATGTGTTGTGAAATTACCGATTGTTTGAGTACGAAGAAAACAGTAGTTGATGTTTGCTTTTTCAATCTGCATTGTTGTTGGCAAATATCAGGTGTAAAAAAAAAAAAATGTCTGCGCTCGTGTTGTGACTCAGTACGTCGCTCTTACTTTTACAAATGATTTATGGGGATTTTATTCAAAGGAGAAAACACAGGTAGAAGAAACAAGCAGAACCGAGCTTGCCCACATGCAGTTTTGATTCCTCCTCCATCCGCTGGAACACTTTCTATAAATAGGATCTCTACATTTCTAGTGACCAATCTGCTCTCAGTCTACAGTAAAGGAGTTTTAAGGTCACCACATCAACTTCCACTTCACTCTACAACAGTAGCCTGCTCTTGTATTTCCTCCTCTCATTTTGTTCTCTTCTGTTTTCATCGCTTGTGAAGTCTGTAGCTGCAGGTAGCCACTCGCACCATTAAAATGTTTAAAGTGTAGGCTTTGCTTTTGTCAAATTTACACATGAATTTCTCACGACAGATGCACTTTCTTTGACCTAATTTATAGATGAAGATGTCAAACTGAATCATTTGACATTAACCAGTTCTTCCATACATTAACATACAATTTCTCATCTTATTGCAAATATGATGGACGTCTTTTGTTTAACTCTACTGTTTTTTGTTTTTTTTTACATTAAAAGTTCCCCTTCAAACCTTCACATGCAAAAATCAAAGCTGAACAAGACCACAGTTGATACAGAAACATAATTTAAGGGGGCTCAGTGAACAGTGTGAGGCCCCTTAAAAAAAACGATTTTTGTCTTTCCCCATTCCTTTGTCGTTTCCGCTGAACCTGTTTTTAATGAGCTGCTGGGTGTCGAGGCAGTGCATGAAGGTGGTGCGCGAAGCAGTCAGGACACTGGGAAGACTTCCCGAAGTGCCTTTTTTAATTGAGCAACCTTTTTCTGTCGGTCCCCCGACGGGCTGCCGGCAGAAAAGGTCCAGGAGCCAGCGTCTGGGAGTCGCGGCTGCGCTCTTCCAGCTTCCAGATGTGACCTCTTAATCAAAGGCTCACAAGATTAGTGAAACCCATTGAGGTGCAGGCCTGACGTGATTCACGCTCAATAATCCATCTCATTTTCCCCTCGCACGGAGCAATAAAAGCAAGCGCTTATTCACCAGCGATGCCTTTTTATTCATCACTAAAGAGCCTGAGTGGGACATGGAAATGAAGTGAGCTGCATTCATTGATGGGAACGGAGGAGGGGGGCGTGGATGAGAGGGCGACAGGTGCACTCTTCGAGTGCTACTCTATCAGGTCCTCTTTACACTTTCTAATAGAGCTAATTATAAATAACATTTGGTGTAGTGAAGCTGAAAAGTTTATGGCCTCTATTGAGCCTAAACATCATCCGATTCAGGCTGGTGTGTGTGTGTGTGTGTGTGTGTGTGTGTGTGTGTGTGTGTGTGTGTGTGTGTGTGTGTGTGTGTGTGTGTGTGTGTGTGTGTGTGTGTGTGTGTGTGTGTGTGTGTGTGTGTGTGTGTGTGTGTGTGTGTGTGTGTGTGTGTGTGTGTGTGTGTGTGTGTGTGTGTGTGTGTGTGTGTGTGTGTGTGTGTGTGTGTGTGTGTGTGTGTGTGTAGCTGGAGTCAGTTTTTTCTTGGGTATTTCTGTTCCCGTGCTCAGTTCGAGTTGGTTGTATTTAGGACATTGATGAAAGGGGATGGGTACAAAACGTGGCTTTTTCCTATCTGAAGGCATTGTCTGTGTCATTGGGCTTTCAAAGTGTTTTATCAGCAGAGCACAAAATGGTTGTGTGAAATTTGCTGCGCGGGCTTTGCTGAATTGGCAGCGGAAGGAGTCTATTCTTCTCGAGATGTCTAGCTCACGGGCGTGGAATTTCCTCCTTTCGTGCTTTGCTCGATACGTATTTCCTATTTAAATTAAAGAAGTCTCTTGATGTGGATCTCATTGGGCCTTCGGTCACAGAAGGGTTATTTCATGCTTTATGTCTATCTTTCTTTTTGCTGATATCCGAGGACTTTGAAGTGTGACATTAATATGTAAATCTGCCACCAGCATCTCACTCGAAGTCACATATTTTATCAACCTAAATAGGATAGTTATATTATCACTTAGATGATCAGCTGGTTGCTCTGTTGAAGTGCTGCACCGATGACGCCGTCATTGTGAGGAATACACAGTGCGGAAAATAAACACGTGCACTTTCCTGCCACAGGTTAGAAAGGGACAATTGATACTGCTCTCGTGTCTGTTCGGTAAATAGATCAGCTTAGCATTAAGACTGAAGGCACAAGGAAAAGGCTTGCCTTCGCCCTTTCAAACTGCGTCTGTGTCACTGCATCTTCAATGGATTTATTGACATTTTTAATCCAGAATATATCTAGTATTTTAATTTGCGAGCTGGAGAAGATGTTTGTTTTCCATGAATTCCTCCTACATGTAGCAACAAAGTTCATACAGATTTATTTTCTGACATCTGACCAAGTTAATTGGTGTGTCGAGGAATTTCTAGATGGTTTTTGAATCGTTCGCTCTCGTATGATAATTACCTCGTAGTGCGAGAGTAGGAAATGATGCTGTACGTGTATTTTTAGTATATCTCTATGTCGCTATGTGTCATAGTGTATAAACATTGACGCCACCTTCTTCCATAGTTTATATTAGAACTGGATGCTTCTACCATTGCACGATTTTCAAATCCTTGTACCACACACTCATATCACAAAAATTACTAGTAGTTTTACTGAATACAACCTTTTTTTGATAGCAGTAGACAATATTAAAACGAAGGAATTAATTTCTTTGGTGGCATGTTTGGTAAGTTAATGACTTCTCTGAAGTTTAACAAATATCTGAGCAATTGTAGGACAATTTCTGTCACATTCAGTCTTTCATTGCTTTGCCTTTCAGGTGCTCCTGGTCTCTTTGCTTTGCGTTTTTCAATTATTTTTTCACATGTTGAAGGGAGATGTAGCAGCGAGAGCAGACCTTGGTAATGAGTGCGATGCCTGGTCATGCCTTGGTGATAGAAAGATGTGATATAGCTGTTAGGAGGTGGCAGCAGGATGCAGCTTATCTTAGACCCAATTTGTCCCAGCCTGAGGGGTTCAAAGCTGGAAACATGTGGTTCATCAGCCAGAAAGATGTTTTCGGCTCTCACTCTGTGTAAAAATCAAAAAGACAACTTTACATTTTTCCAATAAATTTTATAAATAAGATTTGCCCAGTGTAGATTGTACTCTTAAAATGACGAATGGACATGATAAAACACCACAGATGGAAATCACGAGTCGTGATTCGTCAGCAAAACAGGTAATTGTTTCACCAGTATATCTTTAACATAGCATCTCACTTATATACAATGAAAGCTGCAAGAAATGGCTTGGGAAGAGGCTTGACGTTTGAAAACAGTCGTTGGTGCATGGAGGATTTTAGATTGCACGTTTAAAAAATAAATCTAATCATCATAATTGATTTTGAGTAATGAAAATTAAATGTTTGGAAAAATCAACAAGAACCCTATAAGAAAATCTGTAAGAAACCACTTTGCACTAAAACAAAGGTAAGAATTTTAACTTGTAGTTATTTACAGGTTATTCTGCTTTCATTTATGCAGTATGTGGCCGTGAAGTAAAGTAAGTTAATGGACCATATGTCGTATCAATTGGTGGCATTCAGGCAACAACCAATAAGCCAACCAGTGGAGCATTAGGTAAATATATTTAAATAAATAAGAGCTTTTGATTTTTGGGACCTTACTTTGATGGTCTGATGCATACTGGACAATCTTTACAAACCACCGTGATGGATATGAGTGTACATTTTGTTTGCTCACTGAACAGTTCCAGCTAAATTTTGGCGAAGTCATTGCGTATTTACTTAGTTTGTAAAGTGAGCAGAAGTGAGAGGGGACTCCTGTCTTATCAGAATAAAAATGATCCGCATAAACGACCCACATAAACAAATACTGCGGCAATAAGAACTTCCTATCATAACGGGGATAGAGAGATTATGTGAACGAATTTATTCTCAGTGGGCTTCAGCATTTTATTTTTAGCTGGTCCCATATCTCCAGGGCTTGTAACCTGTATTGCCACCAGCCACAAGATGTTTGGCCTTCAATTTTAGGGGAGGTGTCGCATCATCCATTTTAATATAGAGTGCTTGGTACAAACAAGCGCAACACCACGAATGCCTTCAGCCTAGACTGACAAATGTGGAGTTATTTCCATATTTACCAGCAGTGCATCTCTCCTCCCTCCTTCCCTCCCTCCCAACAAGCCTTCTCTCACGTCCTTACCCAGTTTTAACCCGTACAGACCTGGAGCAGCTCAAACACAGTCCTCCCTCAAGAACCGGGTGTGCGTTATTGTATGTTTCGATTATGACCTGGAGAAAAACACATGGGAGAAGGTGAATTCGTGTTGCATTCAGCTCTAATGGTTTGGACATGATTGGATAAATGCAAACATTGCGTCGGTCGTTGATGGGTTGAACACCGTGATGCGATTTGAGTTCTGGCCCTCTGAGCTATTTTCTCGCGCATAACCAAACCCGGAGGCGAAGCCTGATCAGCCGCTCTCCCTTTGTTTTCGCACTTTATGCCAAGCTAAGCTAACATCCC
Organism: Lipophrys pholis; assembly: GCF_963383615.2. NCBI lineage: Eukaryota > Metazoa > Chordata > Actinopteri > Blenniiformes > Blenniidae > Lipophrys > Lipophrys pholis. The sequence goes on along the minus strand of NC_137629.1, from coordinate 29,800,184 downwards.
TGTGATTTTCACTACATATTTCTCCTGCCACATGTCACAATGGTAGAGTCTTGGGCTCTAAGCTTTTCTCGCTCTTCTCATATCTCAGCCGATCGGAGTAAAAGCAGGGTACAGACGACATAAAGACTGACAAGGACAGGTAGTAATTTTCCAGTGGTTGGGCTTGTTCCTTACCAGGTGACAGCTGAATTGTTTCCTTTCCGAGGGAATGATGACTTAAGCATTCCAGTAAAATGCTGAACTGTCTGACTCGGATATGAACTTGGATAAAAAGTGTCTTTTTCTCAAACATAGAGGGGTGAGAATGTCTCTGGTTTAGCTGCATATCTTTGCCTGAACGCAGCATCTTCTGACAGTAATGTGATATTGTTGTAGAGCACTAATGCTGATAACTCTGTGCTGTAAGCTCCTTTATTTATTGTCTCACTTTATTACTCCCAATCGATCTTTGCATAGCCATTTTCTGTCTGAAAATCAATGCCCTGATTGCATTTGCGTTTCTTTCCTTAACCTCGGCTAATTCCGTTGCTCAAAGTGAACCGCCTAAATCTCATCCGTCTTGAAATGTCACTTTGTTTTGTGGGTAGGTGGCGGGACACGCTGGAGGCTCCAGAGGTAAAGGAGGGCAGCCATGTTTCTGTCAACACCGCTCAGTCCCATTTAGTTCCTGTGCCGCCACTGAACTCTGGCATTTCAAGGATTGGAGCGTGGAGCAGGAGGCGCTGGTAAACATATGGCAGCTGTAGGAGAAGGACGACCTGGTGATTTGCGAACGACGCGGCTTCCAGGAAGTCCTGTAGCGTCAGGGATGTAGTAATTGCTGGTACTGTTAGCACAAGGACAAGGTTCGGTGGCATCCGCTCGCCGTCAGTCAGACTCCTGACGGTTTAATGTTGGAGGTTTTGGAGCTGGATGCACGGCGCTGATAAGAAGCTGCTCGTTTCAGATTCAACCTGACATCTACGATTGGATTTGAACATTAGAAAGTAAACACAAGAGAGGAATCCCACATTGCAAGCAAACTATTTAAAGATTGCAGTCTTTCAAATAGCGTCTCTTTCAAAGAGTTCATGCTGATGGATGTGGGATTATTTTTATTTGTAGTTTCGTCTATTGAACACAAGCACCAAAATCAATTCATGTTTACTATGTGGTCGGGCATTTTCCTTCCCTGCTTGTTTGTCTGGATGTTAAAATCCGAGTTCTCAGTGGATTAGAAAAAACAGCGTCCATGGTATGCACATTCATTTTCTGCTGCAGAAAAACAATTTATCACCACATATGACGAAGCGAAGACGACTGAGGGAGGAGAAACACACCATGGTCACGGTGGCTGTTGTTCCAACAAGTGTTGGGGATGTAGTGAATCTACTTTTAGCAGTAACGTGTTAATATTTGACAAATTAGTTATGAAATCACAATGAATGAAGTTCTAAGCATGTTCAGTTTAAACATTTTCAGATGCTATGACTGCAAATGCAAGGCTCAGGATTGACCTTCATCAACCTTGACAAGATGTCCTTTTCTTCAGGTGGGGAAGCCTGACTGTAGCCCGAGAGAGAAAAATCAGGGGAACAACTTTGCAGAGGGCCTGCTGCTTTTGACTTATTACTCTGAGCACACAGTAATAACTGAAGGAGAGCTGAATGAGTGTATTAACATTTTTATTACCTCCCTCCTTCTTTCATCAGGACTGTGATGGCTGGACAGGAAACAATGCTCAGAGAGTTTTAAGCAAGAAATATTAAAAGTAAAAGCAGGTAAAAATAAAAAAATAAAAGGTGACATTCTCCTGAATCCCTAGTGGAAATTATGCCCTTGACTAATGGTGTGAATGGTCTTTGAGTGTCGGCAGTAAATGAGTGAAACAGAGAGTGGTTATTATCGGATCCATGTGAGTGTGTTTGCTTAATTTAATTAACCTGACGTGTGTGTTCTCCCATCACGGCTCCTTTTTAAAAAAAAGAAGAATGAATGAGTGACAAGTGCCGCAGCTGTGTGTGTGTGTGTGTGTGTGTGTGTGTCTGTCTGTCTGTCTGTCTGTCTGTCTGTCTGTCTGTCTGTCTGTCTGTCTGTCTGTCTGTCTGTCTGTCTGTCTGTCTGTCTGTCTGTCTGTCTGTCTGTCTGTCTGTCTGTCTGTCTGTCTGTCTGTGTTTACTAAAGGCAGTGCGTATCAGTTGTTTAAAAACCTCCTACTTGTCTGGGCAAACTCATTAGAATCATGGTTACAAGCTGTTACAATAGTTATAAAGTAATTCCTCCGTGCTCGTTATATGACAGAGCTCCTAGTTCCACAGTTGGTTGGTAATTAGATCACACTGTTTCACATCCCTCTCACTGCCCTTGTCTGGTGAGGAGGAGGCTATCTGTGGCCTGCTTTAATCCAGCACATACTGTAACAACACTCCTGATCGTCTTCTGTCATTTTCTTACATGCTGTGGAGGAGGAGGAGGAGGAGGAGGAGGAGGAGGAGGAGGAGGAGGAGGAGGATGACTGATATTCGGCAGCTAATTCCTGGAATCTGGACAAGTACTTCACACTTGCTTGTTTTCTCTCTCTGGGGTTGAGTAGGGCGCCTGTGTCCTGTATAAATCAAGCTCTGCCTCTTATTAAACTGCGGCCATGAGAATGAATTAGGACGGCATGCTATTGGTGCAGCAAACAGGAACAATAGAGGACGACTCTGTTCCGCGAGGAGAATTAATGCTACCAATAAGTGGTTTACTGACATATTTCTGGTGCATATGTGGGTGATGTGGCTATTAGCTACTGTGAGGAGGTGTTGAATCAAAGTGTGAACGCAAAGAACAGGGCAGATGGTTAGCCAGCAAAGACTCCCGTTTAACACATATCAAGTGCTGAACGTTTGCACTTTCTAGCTAATGATTGAGGTTGTAACACTAAGCAGTTTGCGCACTATTTTATAGTGATGTTATATTTAAATTTTTAGGGAAGGCATTGGTTTATTTTAGGCCATTGAAGCAAACTCGAGGAAAACTCCTCAAAATCTCAAAATGTTCATTGACAAGGCCCTCAATATGAATAATTCTCTTATATCTGCACATGACAGCTGTGGTATGATATATTGAAAAAACAAAATAAATTGTTATAACGAATATATCGGGAATGTTTCCGTGAAAAAAACGCATACACGAGCACAGAGAACAATCCGCTTTAAACATTAACAATGAAGAGTTTGCTGACTTTCATATGGACAGACGACGAAGTCGGCTTACGGGAGACTCTCAACTATAAAACTACAAAACTACAGAGTCCAAGTAAATAATAACAATCCATCCACGCATGTGCAGAAGAACTATTTACTGTGGCTGTGGTGAGCATGCTCAATAACAGCGTTAAAAAAAAACCTGACAAAAAACATTTGCATCCAAGTACATGGAGATGGAGACATGGTGTTTCCAAAACGTTGCGTTTCCAGTGGCTCCGAGCGCCATCGTTGTGTGAATGGACACCCAAAACGCATTTTCACATGCCTCTCTCTGGAACAGCCATCAATGGTCAAATCAGGAATAGCTGTTACTTTAAAAAACAAAACGGCTGTTTATGTCTTCTCTGTTATTTTTGCAACTTTGCAAGGTCGTTTGCAAGAATATCAACGATATATCAGGAAACCAGCTTGTTTCAAAAGTTTGTTGCTGATGAGGCAGAGTGCAGTTTATGAAATGCCTGCTGCATTAGATTATTAAAAGTGGAGTTTGTACGGTTGTCTAATGGTCTGAATGAGAGCCAACATATTAAAAAAAAATAGGATAATTCTGCAACATTGCAGCCCATTCAGGGAGATTGTATATCTTGTTACAACATTTTCAAACATTTATAAGAAATCTTTCAGTTATGATGAATACAACGATCAGATATGATTCAGGAAAGGAAAAAAGTCTTTTTGTTTCAGGTCTGTGATGGTAGACTAACTGCTGAAATCAACTGAAATGCTTGATATTTTTCGCCACCTTGACACGGACACCTTCACTGTTGGCCTTGGTAAATTAAGGTCACAGTCCCTCTTGTGTTGGTGCTGAACCTAGACAGTTCCCGTAAATTACCAGACCCAGGATTGTCTGATACAGACGTAATTCTTTAGGAAACTGCGGGGGTGATCGGGGGTGGGGGGGGGGGGGGGGGGGACAATTCCCTGTGGTCTTATCACAACAAGCAACACCTTTGACGTCACACGTTGTACCGCTGTGAATATGAATCATACTGATTTGTGCAATTTTGTCCCCCGCTTTCCTGGAGGTGTCAAGTGTAGTACGGTATCGTCCTACTTCACTTTTGAGTTTCGCCATGAAAACCTTGTTTACAAAAGCAGCTAAGTGGATTCCTGCTGTATTTGTGTTTTGCTTTGGATTTTTCCCGAGGCCAACTTAATCCTCTTTAGTGTTGGAATAGATGTGTCCCCTGTGTTGTCTCTGCCTCCTTCGCCCTTGGACATAGGTTGTAAATGGCAATGGTGACATTATGCTGTTCACTTCTCATCACAATATTTTGCTTTTTGTCTCTCCAGACTATCAGAGTGAGGAAGCAAGGCAGAAAATGTTGATGCATGTTGGGAGAGGAAGCCGTGTGCTGCAAACTGTACTAACCAAACTCCAAGATTGTTTCATGATATTATAATTGATTCATTAGTCTATCTGTCACTGATTTAAAAAAAAATGAATTCGGAACTGAACCTACCCAGCCAGATCAATATCGTCTCCAGATTGCATTTTGTAACCAATCAAGCAGTGTGAGATACCAATCTACCAGAGTCAACAGAGAGAGAGGCCATTACAGAAACATGGAGGGGGATCATAGGCCCAGATAGAGACTCCTCGAGAAAAGAGTCCCCCTCCACTTCCTAAGTGTGAATTTCAGGATATCGCATGACGCTGACCTGCAGGGTAATCGACCTGGAAGACCCCTCGAAGAGGATTGTAAGACAATCTCACATGAAGCGCCGTGACTTCTCCTAAAAATGAAAACCTCCCATCGATTAAACTCTACACTCTTCCATGGGAGCTTCATAAAAAATGCAATTAAACCTAATGGCTTTCACCATCTAGCAATAAATAATGCTGACGTAAGAGGGCTTGCCTGTGGTCGGGGTTTGTGTTGTACATTGTTAAAAGTCACCTTAAAAACTTTTTTTTTTTTTTTTTTTTACCCATAATGGTTTATGCGATGAAAATGACTAGTTAATGTGGAGAAGTGGGTGAGTATTAAAACAGAGCCTGAAGACATCACTTACCGGAAGCTTACAATGGGAGGACGATTATCGACTGAACAAATTCCTAAATTAAGCTGGAGAAAATTGATTGAGAGTTAAAAGCTGACGTGCCGGGTGAGAGTTCGCTGGATGCGCGTGCCGAGCTTGACTGTCGCTGTGTTAAATTACCTTTCAACTACTGCTTATCAGGAGCACTGTTAATGTGGATGAAAACAGATTTAATAGTCATATTTATTGGCCATGGAATCAAAAACAGGCTATCAGTGAGTGCAATAACACACTGCGTTGTCATAATTATTCATAAGCAGCTGTAAAGTTTTGTGGTTGCGTCTCTCAACTGGAAAAAAAAAAAAAAAAAGCTATTAAAGATGGGCAATCAGCATGAGGAAGCTTCCTGTGGTTACTGTGCCTCTTCAGCTACATCCTGGTAGCCAGACAGGGTTCATTACCAGAGAAGATGGCCTGCAAGTAATCTTAACACTTAACCCTCTGGAGAGCCCATTCGGCAGACACTCCGGGGCAAAACTTCACGTCTGACTGGATACATGGGCCCTGTATAATGTCCTCCCATTTGGAAAGTGAAATCATTCAAAGTTCAGTATTGCAGTGAAGCCAGAGCCCAGTCGACATATTCTTAAAGGCACGCTGAACTGAGACGACAACTGAAACACCAGCTGCATACGTGAAATATTATTACTCGCTGTGCCGCACGACTGAAATCCCCCCGCGCACTACAAAATCAATCACATAACTGAGAACAAACGTATTTCTTCAAAATGTATAAGACATAACTACATAGGAGTGGATTTAGATAAACACTTAGTTTAAACATAATTAGTTATTTCAGGCGTGAACTATGGGATGATTGCTTCTCACCACCACCAGCTGATTATGTGTGAACACCACTCAACAAACGCAGCCGTTCAGCTATTTCCCACATGAGGGAAGAAAAAAAACAAGAAACATCCAGAGGTTAAGATTAGTTTGTGGTTAAATGAAAACCAACGATTCAACAAAAAAACTTTAATGCAGAAAACATGTTTGGAAAAAAACTTCAGACTTGCCAGCTCCCAGGAGTTGTCAGCATAAACAAGGGTCTCTGTTTTGGGGGGGGGGGGGGGTGGAAGGTCCTTCATGTTGTCATTAGCCCCGTTTCCACAGTGCCCCTTGGTACTGGTGCCGGTCAGGTGGGGGTTGACCCGTATCAGTGCCGCGTTTCCATTACACGGGGAACGGTTTGAAATGTAGGCGGGGTTTATGAACGGTTGCGTAATCATGCAGGATGTGACGCCATAACGGGAGGACATTTTCAAAAAAGTTTCCTGATTGCTGCAGAACAACTGATTGGAAATGGCTGCTTGCTGGGAGAACAGCGGTTGTCACGGACCAATGAGCAGACGGCAGTGTTGAAGCTCCTCCCCCTCATATCCGGCACATTGTGCCTGGTACCCCAAGTGGAGGGGTAGCGAGAAATGGTTACCAATGGTACCGGTTGGTAACGGTTCGGAGTCAGTGGAAACGCACAACAACCCGTTCCGACCTGACCCGTACTGGCACCAAGGGGCACTGTGGAAACGGGGCTATTGTGATACAGGGATCAGCATTGTTGCTTTCAGAGCAGGAACATTCCTGGTTTGAACCTGCTTGTGAGGAGTTTGCATGTTGTTCCTGTGCCAAATGAAAATCCGATGACATACTTGTCAATATAATTGGGGACTAAAACTAGAACTGCCTCTACATGTGGGTCTGTTGTCTGTGGCTGAAGTGGGTACGGATGAATAACTAGATAGATGAATGAGATGTGAATCATTGCTTACACGGAGCAGTATTTTTTCCCCATGCTGAGATGTACTGCAGACAGATTGCAGTGTGGCTTGCTTCAGTCGTTGCATCAGAGCTGGCATGAACTGTCTGTCGGGGATAATATGGCCCATTATTGTGTCAAGCAAAAACGGACCCTGCGAGGGTTCTGCCTCTGTTTCAAATCACAGTCGTCCATGCTTAAGCGTGTGCGCCACACTGCCATCATTCATCCGAGTCTGCGGCTGGAGGACGAACCCCTGCTGCACTTATACGGCTTCAGCCGCATAAGAAAGCTCTCGGACTGTCTCGTCTTTACCTTTGGTCCGGACTTGGCTGTGCTGGAGTATGAATAATGTATCGTGAGCAATCTGAGAGCGCCGTGGCTGCAAGGACACAGAGAGGAAAGAGGACATGCTCAGAGGTGGTCACTCTGTGGGCTTCTCCTTCTGTGCTGGGCACCAGGCTGTTACGCCGGGGTGGGCAGATCTTTATTCAGCTCTTGGCCAATCCGCTGACACTGACAGGAAAGGTGAGAGAGGAAACAGATGAAGCCCCTCTAAAGAAAGTCCTGTAGATGTCGATAAGCTGTTACTCTGTGTCTTGGAGTGCAGCGTTTGTTGTTGTGTAAGGAGAACCGTGTAGGTGGATCCTGTTACATGCTATCATGGTGTTAACCTCTGTGATTACATTGCATCTCTGCTCCATGGCAAGATTATTCCAAGACAACTTGGAGAAAAAAAAAAAAATTACAGTGAAGCTGAAAAGAATATTTTTACACTTCAGGTTAATATGAGAACGGAACTCGCACACGCCGATGGGAATAACATGCAGCAGAGCTACAGTAACACTTCTACCTCTGGCAGTAACAAGTCAGTAACTGATTACTGCGATGAAACACAATGAGTCAATGCGGTGACTTCATGAGGTTAGAGGATGGACAGTAAAAGCCACCATTTATCACCACCGTAATCATCTAATGACTGTGGGGTCTTGAGCAAGGCATCTTCAGCCTGAATTCTTCTTCTTCTTTTTGTAACTCCTCTCCCTCCTCCTTCATCGCTCTTTCTCGCTCACTTATCCGACTGTCAATTTAACAGCAGCTTTGTCACTGTCTCACTAAAGTCCTGTTTAAACCCCGATAGGGTACTCAATGATTACTATTTTGAGACCTAAAATAACCCTTTATAAAACATATAGCTTAAAAAAACCTAACCTTCATTCATTTCTGGACTTTTGTAGGTTATACAATACTGCTGGCAGATCTACTCTTTGACATTGTCAGGAGGTCTTTGCAGAGAAATGACCTTTTAAGATAAGTCATTGACTGCTTTGAGTGTTTAAAACTTTTGCTATACCTTTGTAGTTTTTTTTAATAGAGTCTCATTTCTCCAGCTTCAGTCTGCACATGCTTTTGATTTGCAGGAGCAGTCAATGCATCAATCAGCTGCTCACCTTTTCAAAGAGCCGCCCGTCGCTGTCTGCGTCTTGATAGTTTATCTATGCTGTTTTGTTGCTCCTTCTTCTTTAAATGGCTATGAGTTCGTAAATCTTTCTTTCAAGTATTGGAAACATCTGGATTATAGAGCATCTCTCTCAGCTAACTGAATTAACATTTAATTAATCAGACATCAGATAGACCACACAGTGCTTACAGCTCTGCTTATGTATCACGGCAACAATAATGCAATACGCCCATGTATACTATAATAAGATGGTGTCATTAAGATATAAATTATTTGTAAATTAACTCTCAACTCACAACTAATGTATGTACTTACTGATTTTCTGTCACTCGTATTTACAACATTGGGAAAAATTGTCAGTGTAGCGTGTTATTGTTTGACAATTAGCACTTGATATCCTGTTTGGAATATATATAATATTTAAAGGCTCAAACAAGGTTACGACAACCTGTCAATGAATCTTGCTGCAGTTATAGGGACATGTCACTTAAAATACACGTCAGCTGAAGGAACAAAGAGATTACTTAGAAAATAATGATAATATCTATATCTTTAACCATGGCAAATTTTATGATGATGTAACAGCACCATCTCCTCAAAGTTGCTGTTCTTAAATTGAAATTATGCTTCAGTAGCCTGAAAGCACAGAAACGCAACTCCACTCTGCAGCACTGCAGACCTCCTGAGATGTGACTGGTGGGATTCTCCACCACCACGCTGTTGTTATTCCTTCTGCTCTGTCTCCCTCTGTGGTCATTTCACCACACACATTCACGCTTTTCTCTATGTTGCAGTTAATCTAACTGTTGTTCAGCATCTATTAGATCCAAATCCGACACGGTCCACTGCCACTTGGCTGCAGTCGCATTTGTTTCAGAAACACACAAAGTAAATGTTTGACAATGACGCCAGCGGGGAAAGCACTCAATAATGCTGCTTTGTGGATTCCTAAATGCAGATTAGGATAGAGTCAACCGCAGATTTTTAAACAAATGCCGATATATGCATCTGTGCTCAATGCAAAACTGAAATAGTGGATTTTGAACCATCACTGATTCTGTGTAACCGGGTCATTGGATCCACGTGATGCCAGATGTTGAGCTGAGAGCTCTGGCAAGGAGAACGTTGTTCTATTTTATAGGAATATTTTGTTAATCTCACTGTGTAAAATTATTTGTGTTTTTAATCTGTCATATGCATAGGTTACCTTAACTACACAGTAACCTATATTAAATAGTGTAACCTCCAATCACAAGCCGTAACCAAGGTAGTCCATCTGCTGCGCACTTCTGCTGTGGAATTTAGGTATTGTGGATTTTTGTTGTTGTGTTGTGGCTTGTTGCTGCTGTGTTGTGTTGTAGGTCTTGGCTGTTGTGTTGTGGCGTTTGCGTTTGCGTCGTGTTGTGTTGTTGGCCCTTCTGGGCCACCGTACCTTTTGGATAAAGATCACAACATTGTGCTACATTAAGATTTAACAAATCAAACTGAACTGTAAAATCATGCACGACTGTGTGAACTTTTAGCTTTTCTGTTAATTGCAATTTTATGCTCTTCATCTGCTCTTTGTAAGCCTCACTTCAATTAGTTTTATTGAGATCTGTGTGTCTCTGTTGGGCCGTGTTTGTGTTTTTAATTGCCCTACTGGGGATGAATACAGTCATCGAGCTGTATTGACTCAAAGTGAAAATGGCTTTAGAAAAACACAAATGTTTGCGAGCCACAAACTAGAGGATAAACCTGTAGTTCTGCCTCCATTAAGGCACACTTTGCAGATAAAAGCACACCACGCTAAGTGACGATAATGTTATCTTAACAACGAAATTACAGAGGAAAAACCACACAACAGACTTAAAGGTCAGCTCTACGACTTGTGTGAGTCATATCGCTCCGCCTTTCTGCCGTATGACTGTTAAATAATGCAGTTCTGCAGTGTGCCCTCGGACCCACCCGCTGTACTTTTGTAAAGATATAGTTTTCCTTGGAAACACTGACTGTTCGGACCTGCTGAGGGATCGCCGACACACATTTGAAATGAGAGAGAATGACAGCGGGTCCTCGCAGCGTTTCACTTCCCTTTCCACACACCTTGGCTCAATGGGATGTGCTGAACGGACCGCGACTGGATCTTATGCTCGATGTGGTCGCTGCTCTACTGTCTCACCCTCCCAAAATAAAAGGAATAAAAAGGATATCCAGCTCATTCGTACGTCATTCTCTTTTATCCCTTACTGTTGTTCATCCTCTGGAGACATACTTTATGTACAGTTTGTGCCATTTTCCCATTCTCTTATTTATCATGACCGGTTTATCCAGTCTGTTTAAAAATAAATAAAAATCATCCTGTCCACATCCTACCACTTCCATCAAAACCTGTTTCATACCTCTGGAGGCTGACTGGGCCTGTTCTGAATGAGTGCATGCTTGTTCCCGATGACAAAACCCTTTATTATTCGGTTAGCATGAAGGTAACGCGGTGGAGTGGGGGGGGGGGGTTCATTCTGCGGATGGTGAATTGCAGAGGAAATGCACTCCACTGGGCTGTCCTATTTAAATCGACAAGCAGCCTCTGCAGCTACATGACTAAACTCTCGTGCCCCCTTATATTGGTCGGGGAGAGCTGGCAGTAGGATGCGTGAAAATAGCTTGTGGCCATGAGTGCCCCTTTTCCACCTTGGAGAGAGGGAGCGGAGGGAGATGCTTTGACAACTCGGTGTCCACCATGAAAGCCTGGACAGATTGAATCTCTTCTGAAATGTTGTTGTTTGAGGCGTGCAAACAGTCAGGGTCAGTGGGTGGCCACGGGCGGTGGGGGTGGGGGGGGTGGGGGGGGGGGGGGGGAGTGTGCAAGAAACAGAAAGGGAATATTCAGTAACACATCATGTTGGTGTCGGTGTAGCACTTCTGTGAAAGAGTGAAAGAGCGGCACTTAAGATCGAACCGCCCGTCCGTCTGGCTGTACGTCAGTGCGCATCAGTCAGTGATGTGATATTCGGCTTGGCCGCTGTCCTGAGGCAAATAATTAGCAGTTCTCAGAAACATGAAAAAAAATTAATAACCATGACACCCGCTTTCCACTCCAGCGGTTATAGTGCATTACGTCTGCTTGTCAATGTGGATTTCCATTTTTCATGTTACTTTTCAAAAATGAAAATGATGTTTCAGGACAGCGTCGTAAGAAAATGCAAATGTATGCATGCGTCCTTCTATTTTTGTTATGCAAATATGAAAAATTTGGCTGCAAATGTGGCATTCATGTTAGATGGAGTGGGGCTAATGCTGCCACAGAACTTCACGCAGACTTTTGATTTTTTTTTGTCTCTGCAGTGAAGCCAGGGCTTTGATTGACGGGTAAATCTTGTGCTTTATGTATGTCATGATTAATTAATTCAGTGTGTCTTTTTTATTACTGGACACTGTTGCATTTTTTATTTTTATTTTTTATTATTATAGCAACAACTTTGCCTGCTCAGCAGTGCACTGACAATGCGGTGGATTGAGTTTGGCTGAAGATTCAGGGCGTCCTGCAGTGGAACAGTCAGCTGCTCAAAGCGTCAATCAAAACATTTTGTTTTTTTCTTTCCATTTTCAGTGTTACAAGTTAAACAGCACTACATTCAACCTTCTTCTATGTATGTTTGTTCTGATGAAAGAATGAATAAATACCTCAAGACAAGGGTTCAGTATGTCTTTCCAGCAGCGTCCTTATTGGGGTTTGTAGGGCAAACATTTTATGAATGACAAGTGCAGTCACCCACTGCGGGCTGATATCCACAACTGTAAATAGGTGTTGAAGGATGCAGAACAGCTGAAAGCCATGTTGGGAAAGCAGTATGCAATAAACTCACATTTACACCTATAAAGACCTGAAGCTGTGCTCTATGTCCCAGTCATCCTCCAATGCACAGGCCTTCAGATCTAATGATCTTTTCCTCTAATGAGTTTCATTTCTTGTTCTAAAAAAGTAATGCGTGTTTTTTTTTTTAATGCTCTAATATGAATACACCTCTACTAATTGTGCCCGATAAAAACAAAATGAAAGCAATAGCAACTTTTATTTGTCAAAGTAGACCAACTTCTTTAACTTCACTACAGGGCTTTTATACCCGGGTCCTCCACACTTAAGGCCAAGACTTAACCAGATGTTCCACATGAGGAAAGCCATTATGTTCATATTTAAAACGGCAAACTGGGCTTCTGCTGTGCGGGTTCTGTGTTGGTCATTTCAGTGTGTACCAGTCTAAGACGGAGTCAGACCAAATGGCACCAGCTCAGCTTCAGTGTGTTCGGCGTCTACATTTCATACTCAAATTATTCACATCATGTCTGTGGAGCTCTCAACCCAGCCACCTCAGGTGCCCACAGACTGTGACTTCTTTTAAAAAAGCATTTGAAGACCTACTTTTTAAAGAGGCTTATAACTCTCTGTAAGGGCTCTTTTTAAATTAGTAATTTTAGGTGTTTGTGTTGCTTCTTTTATTAATGTGCTTGTAGCACTTTGAGATTTTTAAATGAAAAGTGCATTAGAAATAAAATGTGTTATTATTTATTATTATTATTGTGACACATAGGTTCAGCCACAAATCGGAACTTTCATGTTCATCACTTCTTCTCCTTTTAGTCGTTCCCATGTAGCTTTTTTTTCCCAACCAATCTGAAGAATAATGTGTATCTTAAATTGTGTATGCATTTTTTTTTTTTTCAATTTGAAAATGTATTTTGATTGTATTTCTCGTGAAATAACTGAATAGCAAAGAGAAAAGTGGCCTTGACCTTACTTTCACACATTTCCAAAAGCTCTTGCCCTGTGTAGCGGGAAGCTTGACGCTTTCTTTTGGCTTTTATTGTCCAATTCAATAAAGTGGATAGTTGTTCTTCTGAGCCTGTTATTGCCAGTGCTACGGTTATGGCCTAACACTTTCATTTGTGTCTGACTTTAAACTACAACCTTATGTAAATCGACACAGAGTTTGTTTTCCAGACCTTTCCTCACTGCATTGACACATGTTTTTGTAGATTTGTTGCATTACCCTGTAAGGTCTCTATAGTTCAAGCCAAACAGAGAAATGTATTGACATATTGCTGATTTGATTAACCTTTCTGTCTTCTTTGTTGTCTTTACATTTCATTAACATTTACCACTGCAACATTTGTGAGTGAAGTTTGACGCAGCTCCTGCTTCTCTCCGTGTCTATCTTTATTTGTGCTCTCATGTATTTGTGTATTTCATTCCACGTTTGTGTGTGTGTGTGTGTGTGTGTGTGTGTGTGTGTGTGTGTGTGTGTGTGTGTGTGTGTGTGTGTGTGTGTGTGTGTGTGTGTGTGTGTGTGTGTGTGTGTGTGTGTGTGTGTGTTTATATCCCTCTTTCTCTTTTGCTCCCTGCTGTTTCTCTCTTTGGGCGGTCCTGCTGTAACTAAATGAATGTCGGTGGCAACCTTTAATCATACTAATATCTCTACATTGAAGGCATTATTTGCTATGAACGGGAAGATTGGATTTGCAGAGACGGGTTGTCTGAAACAGCGGTTGTGCTGTGTTCTGGCTGTCTCCTGTGAAAATGGAAACTGTCTCTCATTTTGTTTCCCGCACTTGTTGGGAGATCGTACGTCGGGCTGTTTTCATTTAGCTTTCATTCTGACATCCTTGCGAGGTTATTGTTGCTGAGAAATTTAGCATATTGGATCTATTAAACCAATGACATGGTCTGTCAGTCACACAAATGTAAACAAACATGCCTTCCTACATAATGCACAGCAGCTATGGCGCAGCCATCAAAGCTGTTGAGGTATTAAAGGCGGGATGAGGAAAAAAAAAAAAAACAATAAGTATAAAAGAATATTCTATTTCCTCATATAAAACTATAATGTGAATTATGAATGCCACTTACTACTCTGAAAATAGTTCAGCTCATTCCCTCTCTGCTGGCTGCTTGCTGCCAGCTTGGCATTAAACTTTTATATCTGTTTTGAACTGTTGGGGAGTGCTCTCTCTCTCTCTCTCTCTTCTGCCAACCTCTGCGCTGCACACACACTAGATTTATTGGAAATATGACACACCTTCAAGCCAACCTGTTTGCTGACAAACTTTTTTAAATTCTCCTCATCTTGTGAAAAAAAAAATTTTTTTGAGGAACATTTATCTCCCAGCCTGCCCTCGCTCCCACTACGCTGTGAACCGCTCTTGACAGGCCATATCAAAGTGGATTAATGCAGTTATTATTGCTGGTTAGTGGTCAGGATTTGAGGCGTGGAAGCAGAGAAAAGACTCTGGTTACCGTTAACGTCGACATCAAACCTGAGGTTTAGGATGGAGGTGCTTTTTCAGGGCAGTTTTGTGGCGGCGGAGAAAATGAAATCTCGGAGAAGAGAGAGGGACAACTCATTGGCATTCCTCCTGCATCGCCTCGCTCCCTGTTTCTTCCCAGTAGCCAGCACCCAGTGTCTCAGCAGTCCTATATTCCAAACCCGAGTGTGCTGCCTGCTGATAATAAACCGCCCCACAGCCAGGCCGGAGTCGCGGGGGTTTACTGAGTTACAGCCTTGCCACCCTTCGCTGTCTATCTCCCTCAAAGATTGTGTGAAACCTTTGCTTTATGCTCGGTGTCACTGCGATTTAAAACCGCTGCTGTCTCTGCTTTTCTCCCAGGTCTGAATGTCATTGGTCCGGTGGTGTCTGGCATTTAGCCCAGTGCCAATACAGGATTAAACTCCAAAAGACAGCTGTTAAATGATGTGCCTTTTTCAGCTTCTTATCAAATCTGCCTGTGTCTACTGGGGAGGAATCTCTGACCCTGTATCCCTGTATTGTAGGTCCCCAACCCCCCCTCCCCCTCTTCCTACCCGGTGTGCGGAGATTGCCACTGTTGCTGCTGTCGTCGTGGTCGTTACTCCACATCCAGGCCTCCCTCCACTCCGCCTCCCCCTCCTCCAGAGCGGGGGCAGCCACGGACGGCTTGGCTCGATTCCAGAGAGTCTCTGATCCTGCAGCCACGTCAATCACGTCTTCGCCGCTGGGTAACTATCGGACACGCACGCCGACTGATCCTGCCTTTGAGTATTTTCGTTCTCCGAGACGGGAGGCACAAATATCTGGGATTATGTAGTCTTGTTTTAGGAATTCTTTTTTATGCTTGTTTGTTACTTCTGGAGTCGCTCACGTGTGCATTTTTCATGTAAAAGAGGAATTGTGTTCAGCCAAGCGTGCGATGCACCCTCCCAGATACACAGCGATTGCCAGGCGGTACAGAGGTCTTCAGAAGTTTGATTAGAGCTTTTTCACATTTTATATTTAAACCCAGGTGTGTTGGTGTCATCTCGCCTTTGATTCAAATGAGGCTTCACTTTGTGAGGTTCTGCTTACACTGTACACAAAAACACCCCTTGCTATAGATTTTGCACCACTTGTAGCAGATGTTTTTTGTTTTCTGTTCTGAAGCATTAACGTCTTGGGCTTTGCACTTATATTGCCCCCAACCAATATCTTTTCAACTGCAGCGGGCAGCTGTTGTCAGCCCAAGAGCCCTGGTAAGCGCACTGTAAATAACTTGCTCAGAAACAAAAATAAACAAGAGATTTCGACAGCAAGTGGGGTAGTTTGTACTCTAAAGTCAGATACGTCCAGACTCAGAAGACATATTTAATATATTTCAGGGACAGGTTTGTAAATGTATGCACGTTCTGTCAAACTGAATAGAAGGTTAGATGAAAGAAAAAAGAAATACTATTTAAGAATGGCTTGCGGTTTTTTTTTTTTTCTTTTAGATCAGAACATTATTCAGACTGTAGTTCAACTTACAAGCACGTTTTCATCTAGATTGTAACCGAATATCCTAGTAATCAGCAGAAGAATTGACAAATTAAGACTCATTAGCATTCACAATTGTTATGTGAATATTAGGAGTCTGGTGCATCACAATAAACAGCTGCTGGAACTAATTCTCCAGGTGGATCCCATCAAGCCAATACACAACTAGAGATGGAGATGAAGCAGGAAGAAAGATGGGGCAATTTAAATAATGGGATGGAAATATGACATGTTTTTTTCACGGCTTAATTTGATGAATGTTAAATTCAGCTCATTGTCTGATTTACCTGATAAATTTGCCATTTCAGGTTTTTCTCAGTGAAATAGAGGCTTCAGCTTTAAGTTTGTGTTTTATGTCCATCTGTGAATTTGTTTATAGCTTATCTTTGTTTCTTGCGAGCAGAGCGAAGATATTAATTTATTGTCCCTGTTCCTGCTATTTGTTTCCTTCCTGATTTTGTTTCTTCCTCTATTTCATTATTTTTTTTTTTTCCCCCATCTTTTTGTTGTTTCCTCTGGCTCTCTCTAGAGAGCCCTAAAATGACCTGACTCAGATAATGTCCCTGTGGGTTTATTTACTCTCCCTCCCACACATAAATTAGGTTCACATGATCACCAAGAGAGATGTAAGCTACACTGCATCCTTTTGTTTTCCTTCCTGCTTTACCCCGAAGCTCTGCTACGGTGCATTTGATAATCGCGTTCGCCTCCACTCAGTCTTTGCAGGCTCGTTGTTTGAGCCTTCTTCGAGTTAAATAAATGGGTCCTGGGTTTCCGCCGTGTTGTCATTTAGGTGTGTTTGACCCTCTGGAGCCAATTCAATCACTGTCTACCCACAGGTAATACCCTCCGCTTGCTCTTATCTCTGACTCCAAATTACTGAGCTTCAGCCCAGACTTCCGATCGGAGCCTACAGAGGAAAGTGAGGGAAGAAGGCGGGGAGCTTAGAGGAGGTCAAAAAAAGGTAGTTGCTGGACAGAAGAAAGGCAGGAGCGTCTCTGTAGATACCCTGCGAGGTTTCAGGGATTCTGAGCGTGTAGGGCCACATCAATGGTCCAGTTTAGGAGGGATATTAGCGTTGTTCAGCCAGTCATCTGGCCGGGTCTGACATGAGGGAACTGTGTCGAGCTCGAAAATTGTTGCACATTAGAGATCTGCTATGGGACTTTCAGCCAGTTAAATTGTTATCTTGCTCCAAGACATTTCAGAGAGGTTCACTATACTTTGCGAGCCAGGGAGATTTTCCCATCTTTTTTTTTTCTCTCAATCTTATCTGATGGCTGTGGTAATGAAGCCGATTGATGTTCTGCAGGCGCGCTCCATTCATTTTTATTCTTATTTCGATTTGTGAAAAAGAAAGTGCATCAAATACTTGTGCGAGCCTCCGTGCTGGCGACTGAAGCTGGCTGCACACTCCTGCACTTGTGTGTCACAGTGCATTCCCAGCCAAGTGTGTACGACAATGAGTTAAAGTGGCAAGCACCCACACCACTGTCTTCCTAATGCTAATCACCAGAAAGTAGCATGAACAGGAATCACCGACATGTTTCCTCCGAGGTTTATCCCTTCCAAAGCTCGTAGTCCTTAATTCATCTGTCTAGGATGATTCACACTTATTACCATACAACCTTTGCGGCACAATTTCTCTGCTTAATATAATAATCTCTTTGTTAATAAACCATAAAGCATGTGATTACTCGGCACATCTGAAATACGCAAAATATGTCAACATCGCATGAGTGCTTTTAGGTTTTTAAACCCGCTATGCGCCCAGAGATGAACCGCGGAAGCGGCACTCTGTTAGCACAGTGTTAACATCACTCGCTGGTCCTGTGGCTCTCCGCTAATCTATGTTCCAGGCAGCTTAGTCAGTTTGCCCACCCCGATCGTCCCTGAGTGTGTCACAGTGTCAAAGACCCAGTGCACTGGCTGCTGCGAGCATCATGTTCCCTTTTTCTTTCTCTACTCCTTTCACTCTCCTTCACTCGGTAATTCCACTCTCCTACTCCCTTGTCACAGTTTGATCTTCTTATCTCTCCTTTGATTCGAATCTTCTGCCTCCCTCTTTCATTTTCTTGTTCCCGTTCCTCCCTTGAGGTCCTATGTGTTGTGATGAGCCCGAGGCTGCCGTGGCGTGCCTGTGTCATCCTCCAGAGGCCTGGCTCCTGGTGCGGAGGAGCGGGCCTGAGGATGAGCAAACGTGGCACTCCCCTACCGTCCGCTCTCTTCCCTCACCAGTCTCCCTTTTGCTGTCACAATCTACCACTCCTCCGCCTCAGTTCTTTATTTCCCATTTCACTTAGCATGTATCTCTCCCTCACTCTCTTTGCCTGTCGCCTCTGAGAATGATTGGTAATAATGGAGAAACGGGCTGGTGGAGAAGCCGGCATGCGGCTTCTTGACAGGATTAGCTTTATTATTTGCTCTTCTCATGTGTTTGAATGGGCTTGTGTGCTGTATTGAAGTGTAGATGGGTAATGGGTCGTCAGAGTCGGAATATGTGGGAGGCGGTGTTGTTTATGTTCGCTCTGCATCTCTGCATTTCCATTTGAGGAAACAAGAATTTATGTGTGATTGAGAGGTGCGTGTCAGCAGTGTGCGAAGGAGGTGATTTCCACGTGTTCCTCCCAGTCGTGACCCTGAGTGCACAATGCACCATTGTTGGATAAAAATGCAGTGAAATTAGCCACAGATGAGAACACGTTGTTATCATTATAGTATGGCCGCGAAAGTTAATGCAACATTGTGAAGTTGACACATTCATTGATTAGCCTTGACAAATACTTCATTGCGTGTTAAAGCTGTTTCTTTTCCTCAAACAACCATTGTCGTTGGCTCTGATTAGAGGGGCACAGAGAGACGAGGGACACAGGAGGGGTGGGATGTTGAACAGCTTATAATTTCAATCTGCTTGGCATGTGTGAGACACGCCAAATGCCGGTCAGCCTGTCAGTTTCAAGTTGAAAGCAACATTAGAACCCAAATATGAGACGACCCTAATTTTTTGACATATTTCCAGGTAGAACAAATTTGAGATTTTTTTTTGTTGTTTTAACAAGCTAAATAAAAATCAAAAGAACGATTATTATTGATCTTCCTGGGTGGAATTCCTTATTTGCATTTAAACCAGCCTTTTCATAGAGAACCTTAACTAGACATGTACTGCTGCAGTGTGGTTCCTGTGGGGTCAAGAGACACCTGTCAGGAGTGGGATTTGAACCTATGAACTTCCAATCCCAAGTCTGCTTCTCTATCCTCTAGGCCACCACTTCCCAATTCACCAGCTACATCAACATCAGAGAACGACGGGTGTTCCTTTTACATATTATCTCCTCGTAAAACAAATGTTTATATTGCAGTATTTTCACTCAACAATGTGTTTAATTGCAAATTGTGTCATATCCCATCAATTGTTGTCGTCTTTCTAAATTAGTGAATATGTTTTTTAGTTACTGGTTGGTACCCTTAGTGGATTTCAAACCAATTTGGTTTGAGTCACCAGATGGTAGACTGGAATTGGTAAAAATTCCATTAATTTGTGTTTGGTTCAGAAATCTGTAGCTCTGTTTCTCTAACCAGCGTGTCTGCCCAATTTACTATATATATATTGAACAAAACTGCATGGCAGATATCCTTGAAGTTGGCGTCACCATACGGGGAAGAGCCAGAACATAGGAATATATAATATCAATGAAAATATTGACCAGAAGGTACAGTTTATGATGAACAGAGTTCAGAGTGGTGTATGTTTCCGTATTATTTTGTCTTTGCTCTGCAGTTTAACCAACAATTAGACATGCTGCAAGCATGGCCATGCAAATATCAAATCATCCGATCATGCTACAGCACCTTGGTACGTTTAAGTATGTCGACATAGTCGAGACTGAGGACCGAGTTCAGTGTCAGAGCAGGAAAAAGCTAAGTGACTGTGGTTGTTGTCTGAGTATTTTCAGAAACTATTGATCAAGTGGGATTTTCACACAGAACCATCTGTGCATTTGACTGAGAAGGTTTTGAGATACAGAAAATTTCCACTGGGCTCCAGTTCTCTGGGTGAGGATGTGTTAATGATGCCGGAGGTCAGATAATAATGGTGAGAGAGGAAAGCAGCTCAAATAGTAAAAAAAAAAAAAAAAAAAAAACAGCTTGCAGAAGATCATGTCTGCCTTAAAGTTTGATGTATTGTGAGATGGACTGCAGACCACACAGGTTACCGCAGTTTACACTTACTCACAGTTTGGAGAAGGGATGATTGGAAAAACCTTTCCCAGCTTAACGAATCTGGGTTTTTACAACAACATTCAGGTAGTAGGGTCATTTTATTTTGTAAATGATATTCTGCGCTTGCTACTCTGCCTTGTATCAACAGATCAATCTTCTGCTGTTTTTAATGGGATGGCGTTGGGAAACTACTGTGGCACATTTACGACGACAATGTACCATCTCCTGAAGAATATTCAAACACACCTTTTATAAAAGTCGCAAATATCTCGACTCGGTTTCTTGATCATTACAGGGAATTAAATGGCCTCCACAGTCACCTGATCTCAGTCAAACTGAGCACCTTTGGGATGCGGTGAAGCCGGATAACTTACTTATATGCAGCAACTGTGCGAAGCTGGCATGTCAACATGAAGCAAAATCTCTGAGGTATATTTATAGCACTTTGAATCGTTGAATCAATGCAACACTCCAACCCGTCACTCACAAGGCGTTTCTAATGTTCCGATATATATATATATATTTTTTTTTGAATGTGTGTGTACAGTCATTCCAGTGTGCACTCACGCAGGTTAGCAGGCGTGCACTTTGTGTAAAATTAAATCCACGCCAGCAGGCAGCCATTCAGATAAGATTAACAGGACCTGACATTTCTTTCGTAGGAGACAGATGCCTGCTCCACTTCCTGCAGAACGTTCCCCCGTCTCTTCGTCCTCAATCCAAATTGCATTTCCTCCCAGTCTGAGGATATTTTCACCCTCCTCTCAGTTGTGCTGCCTGCCCACAGCAAGACCTATTCTCGCCATTAATTTGATTTCTGATATTGTTATTACGGGGCAGTGTGATTTGGAACCCATGAGTTAGATTAAAGGCTTGTCTTTTGCCATATCGGAGCCAATTAGCTTGCTGTGTGCAATCTCAGCTCAGCAGACAGATGACCACACACATGCTGCTATTATGAATACACAGTATGTTGTTGACAAATAAAACAGTTTGAGAAAAATCCTAAAGGGAAAAGCAATTTTTTTTCATTTTTAGGTGCAGTGTTTATAGTTCTGTGAAGGTGGAAGAAATTAAAAATTCATCTGGCTCATGTATGATGGATGTCTCTGAGAATCACATGCCGCAGTGTCAATTAACTCCCAAACTACACCATTACTTCAGCCTTGCTTGACGTAACATCAAGGGCTTGATGTGAAGAATGTTTCTATTATTGTACATAACACATAAATGATTGAGCGGCAAATTGCGCGTGAGCTCCGACTGAATCTCAGTGTACACATGTGCCATGTTCCACACAGTGAAAGAAAGAGATTTATGCAAAAGCACAGAACATGGGGCCATAATGTGGGCGAGTGTGTAACACTTAGATGTGGACATCATTTATACATAAGCACAGTTGATGTCACATGGATGTCACCAAGGGCCACAGTGAGGAAATGTGATTATCATTTATGCATAAGTACCATCATTGTGAGGGAACAGTGAACTGAAAATGGTGATAACATCTGGGTTTTGAAGCTGGTCGAGTTGTTTAGATAAGATAGGACAGGACAAGATACGATCGAACTACGATCGGACTTCATCACAGCAGCTCAACATCGCACAAATAGTTAAAGACTGTCAGGATAGTTGAACACAAGAGAATAGACTATATATATATATGATAAATACCCTTTGACCCTTTATACTCATGGAAAAAGAATGATTTAAAAAATATATGTAATCTAGCCGAAGGATATTTCAATATGTGTTAGTGTAAATCAGTAACATTGATATGGTCACTTGACTCATAAATGGTTAATCTTCTTCTATAAGGGATCTCTTTGTCTCACTGGCTTGTTTCCGAGAGACCGCGTGAGATGTAGAAACAACTGGAAAAAGCACTTTACTTGCAGATACGTTAACGAAAGATGGAAATACTGATCGAACTTTCAAACTTGAGTAAAAGTTAAATAAAAATGAAATTCCAAAACACACATGCTTTTAAAAATAGCTGTTAGGCAGCCGGATAACTGGCTACACCAACACCAGAAGGGTTCAGAAATCCACTCTCTGAATTAGGACTCACTACTTTGAAAGCTTATTTTAGACTGTGGACTGCAGTGATAACTTCAAATGAAATTAGAAAACGGAACGTTTCAATATTTAACGCAATAGACTGAAATGATCATTGTGCAAGTTGAGTTTAAATAGTTTAGTTTGTGTTTCAATCGAGGGGAAAAAAAAAATACTTGTTAGATATACTTTATTCATCATGTTAAGTTTTTATCTGAAACATGCAGAGGGCTTTGTTTTCACTCCGGGAGCCACTGACTTACAGAAATGACTGTACTAAGCGTTGCATTTGGGTTTGTACTTTCCTACAGTGGCACGTGTCACCGGTTACTTTCATGGTAGCCCATGTGGTAAATTTGCTATAATTGCTACCGCCACTGACAAGAATGAATTATTGTATCTCATAATTTAACCATGTAGCAGAATCAGGAAGCATCACAGATTGTGTCTCGACTTTGACTCAGTCAAGGTCCATTTACATGTGTGCTGTGTGTGAGTCAGAGTGTGAGTGTGTTAGTGCGTGTGTGTGTGTGTGTGTGAGATACTGTCACTTAGAAATGCTATGAGCTATTAGTGGAGTCACGGAAGATGGACTCTGGGGAAGGAGTCATTGATTGTTTGAGAATGTATGTGTTGCGAGTGTGAACCTAGATAGAGCTTTGAACACCAGTGGATGTCAGGGTTATATACTGTACGTGTTGAGTGTATGCATGCCTCTGCATGTATGTTGGTATGGATGCTGTGCATTGGGCTTCAATTAGCATTCTGAAGAGGTTTTTTCAACTTTGTTGCTAATCCTGGGACGCTGTGATTGTCAGGGTGAGGGACATGAGGTCTTTACATTGGTATCCATCAGTTCTAATGCCAGCACTGAATTGCCCTTCATTAGGAAGAAGTTAATCCCTGCTTATAGTGGTGGAGACAGATACTGAGGATGCTGTGTCGAAGTCAACACATTCATTACTCTGCAGACCCGCTGCTGAAGAAGGGCACGAGGCAATGAGGCCAAATTATCGTCTTTCAGCTGGAGTTTAACAACAAGGAGAAGTGACATAATTGTAATGTTTTGTTATACAACGGCGTCACTTTTCTTGGTATACATTTCTATGTAACTCATTTTTCGTCATCCATTTACTCATTTCCAGAAGATCTGCAGTGCGTTCCAACTTGCCCTCAGCTCACAGGAAGCTCACAGGCAAGGCAGCTTGCCAGTTCATCACTTATCTCGCACACAGTTTAACAACCACACACTTTACCCACAATCACACTGTGCCTGTGGGTTTTATAAAGTCTCCCAAACATTTAAGTCCACCTGACATGCAAAGGTCTCTCAAAGTCACGAACACATTTGTAATGGAGAAAAACGTGACCCATTCTTTTATACCCTGAGAGGTTTTAAAGGATGTTATACTTTGGGAAAACCTCTCTGCAGCATGATGAATCAAATTTTCTTTCACTCCTGAAGTTGTGCTGTTGATCTGAATATCTGCACAGCTGTGATTTAGTTGTAGACACGGTGTCACTCCAATAATTTCAATTCCTCCAACAGTCAAAAAACACTTGAGGTTAGTTAGGGAGTCTAACCTACCCATAGGCGTGAATATAAGAGTGTGTGACTCTCTGTGTTTGCTCTGTGATGGACTGGTGACGATGTGAAGTTATATCAGATTGTGTAGTCTGGAAGACCATCACAATACTGTTCTCGACAAGGTTTATTCAAAAAACAAGAGGTCATGTTAGCCGAGGTACAGACAAGGGCAAAACAAAAACTTGATCAAAAGAAGCACAACAAAAACAAGGTGGGAGGTGCTGAGCGAGGTGGTGTGTGATGAGAGACAAGTCGAATAGAGAGCAAACCACTTAATTACAGGAGGGAGAGGGGAGGCAACAAGATAAAGGTGAAAACAATCAAGGGAGAGAGGCCGGCTTCAACACAAGAAGAGACGGTGAGGAAACAGGACAAAACTGAATTAATATGAACACTGGCAGTATTGAATAGAAATTCTTAAAAATCAACATTTTATTCATGATAGACTTTAGACACGACATGAGTTATTGAAAGAGGTATTTTACCATTTCATGAAAAGTGCTGGCTCGTTTCAAATTTGATGGCACCATACCTCATTTATAAAAAATGATATTTTGGGACTGGGGTAACCAAGCGCTGTAAAAGTGGCGTGCATAGCAACATCTGGATGAACACATTTAAACACCAGTTATAATAGGTGTCTTATCACCTGATTGGTTTAAGGGCTGTTTACAAAAAACTGTATTTTTTTTTTGTTTGTTTGAGTAACACGTGCAGACAACAAGGTTTTGCCATACAAGTTAGGCTGCAAGAAACATTATGGTTTCCATGCCAGGCCACCAGTCGGTAGGTGTTTATTTATGATGCGAAATCAGACACTTCTGCTCCAGACGATGGTGTGATTAATGTAAAAATGGTTGAAGAAGCCCTTTTAAAATTCAAGAGGGTGCAGCACAAAGACCACTCTGGTGTCCTCCACTGTTCTTGTAGGTGATATCACACACGTGCAGAACACCATTGACGGATGTGTGCATGTTCTTCACAATTCATTTGTTTGATTGTGCTTTCCCTGTTCAGACAGAGACAGGAGACCCGGGAGACATTGAAACTCTACAAGCTGTTTTTTGTAGTTTCATTTTTAGAGACATGGGAATGAGCAGTCACATAAATCTATCGTTTTCACTTGAAAACAGTGTCTTGTAAAGATGTCCTGAGATTGATCATAGCCTAAACACACCTAAACTCAGAATATGTAATCACCAAGCTCTGCAAAAGCCTGATGGCAGACCATTCATTTAAAGTCAGGGAGGTACAATAAAGTAGAGTGGTATAACAGTCCTGTAAATCGGCTTCCCTCCAGCCTCCAGTTTAGACAACACTGACTCCACTTAATTGGCAACAGGTCAAGGATGTCATGAAAACTGAAAATTATTGCATCCTGGTTTTGCATCCACTTATATATGGTTCCCATTTTGAAGGCTGACATGGGCACTCCTGGTCCTGGAGGGCCTTCTCTAACATAAGCCAACTTAATTAATGTGTAAGTCATAAAGCTCCACAATCATGTGTGTAGAAGCAGGTACGCATTGAAGCCATAACTGTGCTCCATCAGGATCTGGACTATCCCCTTCTGCTTTAAGGAACAGAATTTATATGTAAATACTTAATCATGGGAAGCAATACGGCTTTAAGTGCTGCTGAAGTCTGGTATCATTTTGGGCAAATGGGTAGCATTTTTCCTAATTTAATTGGGTCCCCCGGCTAGCTCAGTTGGTAGAGCATGAGACTCACAATCTCAGGGTAGTGGGTTCGTGTCCCACGCCGGGCGCCTCCTTCCCGTGGGCTCACCACCTGCAGGAAGGTTCTTAAATGGTGCATTGTGATCTGGGTGACGGTGCTCAGACGGTCACCCCCGCGACCCGGAAACAGATAAGCGGAAGAAAATGAATGAATGAATAATTTAATTGGGTTACACTTCATCCTCAGACGTATTCTTCAATCTGAAGCTCATTCAAGCTTAAAATTCAAGTTTCTCTTGTACACAAAGTAATACACCATTGACTTGATTATGTGAGATGCTGCATGATTTCTCACAGTCTTCCCTGATAAAAGGTGAAACTAATTTTCTGGAGAGAACAATCAAGCCAAAATGTACTTTAGTCGCATAGCTACTGAACTTTGTTATATACCGGCTTATTTTATTTTACAAAAGCTGTGCTTTTTGTGCTATGACTAACTAAAGTGTGACTGACATAAAGGGATAATTACAGAAGGTATAGCTCTCACTGCAGACTTGTGGGAACGCCTCCGGGTCTGGGTAATGAGTCAAGCATCTGAGTAGCATCATGCTGCGAGTGAATGGCTCTGATGTGGCAGACATTACCCACATTATCAAGAAAAGCAGCGTTGTAAATAACACCACGTTGGGCGGATGACAGCTCAGTTTGACTCCCTCTAATGTCTGATTGAACCGTGGATGCGGGCAGCAGGACACCTGGGAAAGATCACATGCAAATGCATCCATCAATTGTGGTAACATTAGGCAAATAGCCCCGCAAGCCACTTTTCACTCTGCCGGCACAAAGACGCACCACGGCCATTTGCCCATCGCTACGAAGGATGACGGGAACTGCGATGCCGAGTGGAAATGCACATCCTGGTTCACAGGTTACGCCACTTTAAGAAGTTTTGTCTCGGTCTGTGCGGTGTCAATAGGAGTTATGTGGCTCTGTGAAATTGAACAAACAAGTTAATAAAATCCCTCAGCTATCTGTTACTCGGAGTGTGCAGAAGTTGACAAGCGTGAGCTGATATGTGTGGCACGCGCCGTTATTTGTGTGGCGGCCCGGGGCTTTCATCTACAGTCCGGCGTGGCCATTGATGGCGGACCTCTGATTACTTGATGTTTGGATTAACTTGTAAAGTGGATGCTGGTCAATTACTCCCGGCTCGGAGCCTGATTTACCGGCCGTTCTGAGTCGGACCGCGGGTCAGCGTGCCGTGGCGGGATTGGTAGAGCCGGTGCCATGGGTACCTGTGATTGAGAGCTCTGTCACAGCACCTGCAGTCACAGCCTCTGATGAACTCCTCTAGGGGCATGAATAATGTACACAGTGGGTCTGAGTGATGGGGGGAATAATAATGCCAGGCAGAATACCGGACCGGAAATCCCAGAAACAGTTAATGTCTTAACCAGCCTGCCAGCGCACGCACACGCACATGCACACACACTGCTGCTAGAACAAACCATCAGACAACATCATGCAGAGGTAGAAACCTTTTTGAATCCTGTATATGTGTTAAACATAAGATAAACTTTATTGATTCCACATTTGCGAGGTTCAAATTCACTGTCGCTCAAAGAAGACAGACAAAAGAGGTGTGAATCATAAGAGGATATTTCCAATTTAAAGGTAGAAAATAGCAATAATATAGTGTATATAGTGATGAACTTTAATTGTTCAACATAAAGTTTGACTTGGGGAGGGTAGTTTATCTTCAAGTATCTATTTGTCTGTTATTCTGAACAGATTTTCCTTTCAACAATGCTGAAGTCAACCTTCCAAAAAACCCACAAAGTACAACTGTTTTTTTTAGAGCAGATCGTTTCCTTCCATGTCTGCCGTCTGCTGTGATTCATTTGTTGATCCCATGCAGCCCAGGTATGGGAAAATATTTATTTTTGCTCTCAGAGGGCCGTTGCCATTGTTTTAGTAGGATCTGGAATATAATCCAGGGTAAACCACATTTCTATAGCCCAATCCAAGACTTCAATACCACGTTTAGTTAAAAAACATTGACACAGATCTGTGCACGAGGGGGCGAGCATGTATTAACAGCAACTTCAAAGTGTCTGGCTACTCTATGTCGGCCTCGTCCTGCCATCAATATCAGAGCGCCTTGGCTCTTGAACTCTTTAGTTTGGTGTGTTTGTGTGTGTGCAGTAATATGTGTGTGCTCATAAAGTGGCGTCCAAAAGCAGATGACTGTCACAGGGCAGATTCTGTTGAAATGCGCTTAACTGAAATATTGGTGAGCACAGGTAAACAAATCTCGGGCACAAAAGGGCACACAAACTGACAAAACAAAAAATTCAATAGATGTCTGAATGCAGCACAGACCAAAAGGCTCTAAACAGAAAGAAATCACAGGTTGTGAGAAGCATCGACGATCCGGCTTCGAAATACAATACAGGGTAAAACACTGTTTTGCAGTAAAATCAAAACAAAACCAGCTAATATGAGAGAGGTTGCACCGAATCTAAAGGCGGACATGTTTGCAGCTGCTCTGAACACAGTAGGTGAAGTGAGAAAAGCCAGTGCTCAAAGAAAAGGGTGCGCGGCTATGAATAGTACAAATGGGGATAAGGGTCGGACGGTTTCTCCTCAGAGGCATTCTGCTTGTTTCACTGTCTGAAAAGTGACTGTGAAGAAAGAAACTGTGAGTGAGTTTAAACTCTGAAATGCGGTCTTGCCTCTCACCTCAGCTGCTGTATGAAATGTTTTTGCATGTTGGATTCTAAAAGTTGCTGAAATTATCGCACCCACTACATCTCCAGATCTGAGGCCACGCTGTTTTCAGATGCAGTGATACCCGCCAAGAAGCACTTCAGACGAGGCACGCTGACCCCTGATAGGCATTTTCACACTTTGACCAGCTGCTCCAAATACTCTACTCATCGTAGTGATACATCTTTTTTTTTTTTAAAACAGACGAGCTGTTATCACTTTGTTCTTCATGTCAGGCATGTTGGCTCGTCATTGTAGGAAAAGCAAACATGGTGGTAATACCGTTAACGATGACTCTGCTCTACCCAAGTGTCATATGTTTGTGTGAAAGTGGCCCAGTACAAGCAACACCAGGACCCTGAAACACCTAAAAGCAAAACAGCATTTCTTTTCCTGCACTTTACTTCTTTTTAAATTAGTTTTTTTTAAAACTTTTAATACCATATCGAAATATCTGACAGCTTGAAGTGGTGGCCACTCTCATGTTTTCTTTATAAGATATATAATTAAGCAACCCAAAATAATATAAATTAGGACTGAATGTGTCCTGTGCTACTGATGGAGCTCGTTTGGGCACTTTCATCCCCTCAATGGTAATGTCATGAAAACGAACAGAAAAGGTTGCAAACCTACAAGAAAAGCTTTCTAAACAGATGTGTTGGAGAATATAAAAATATGTGAATGGATTAAAAAAGCAGTTTGCAAACAGTTTGGACATCGGCAGCTTTGATCCGGAAATGAAATTTACAATGAACTTTGGTGCGACCGCCCGGTTGATTTGATTTGAGGCGGTGTGAGTGCTAAACATACAAATGTCATACACACCTTGGTGTGCATCGAATCAGCAGACAGACACTCTTTGAAATGGTGGTTTCTTTTCACTTCAAACACACTCTGCTGCAATTTGACTGAAGTCCGACTGCAGCGCGAAGAAAAGACGCGGGGCTTGAGAGGCATCGGGAAACAATCTTATTATAGCAGACTGTGTGCGTCTATTTTGACTTTTCAGGAGTTTTTTTTTAAGCTGTTCTTCAGTAATCTGCTTGTAGAAATACCATCATCATTATCCCACAGGAGTATTTACCTCAGCAAACCACACACTTTATTTGCATATGATTTTCTGAACTCTTCAGGGACCCACTGTAGAGGGACGGAAGAGCCACAAGCTGCAGATCCTGGTTTGAATAAACCTGTTTCTTTTATTTGGTGCATCCTTGCATTTCCCTGATTTGCAGATCTTATTGATCGAAGGCAGCTGTGACACTGAAGTAGCAGCGGTGGAGGCTGATCACTGGTCACTGAGGCGATGGATCGATCAGCGAGAGAAGAAAACTCACAGAGGGTCAACGTATAGGTCGACTTGGTCTGGAAAATTCAATGAAACACATGGGCAATAGCAGAGGAAGGCTCAGAAGCGGTAGAGGGAGATGAAGAGTGATGCTGTAGTAGCCACGGAGAGGACAGTATGCTTCATTAATGAGAATGATGGCTGTGGAGACAACAGGTTGGAGACGAGAGTACACCGTCAGCCTGGTGATTCTCAAACATGTCCTGGTGTGACGTCCGAGAGGGGAGGCTTCCGACAATCCCGCTGTCACCGGTTTGTGGAGATGTTCAGAAATAACTGCTCCGCTTCACGGCACTGGGGTGGCCAAAAAATATGACATGTGTCTTATTCTGTCCCCCTTGTTTTTACCATCACCTAAATATCCTGCCGCGGCTCTTCTCTCCACAAACATCTCTGCCTGGCTGAGTCGCTTTCCTGGAAATGTTCATGTGCGACTTCACAGAATGTGCGTCCTCCAGCGGGACTTGCCCTCGTTGATTACTGCTAAGCTCTCTCACGCTCAGATCCCCTTCTCAGATTGACTCTTTTCTTGTTGTTTCCGTCTTTATGTTTCCCAGCGACTCCCCTTGAGTCCCTCATCACCGCGATTCTCCCTGTCACTCACTGTCTCTCAACTCCTCTGCCTTTTTTTTCCCTCGGCATGGCACGCAGTCACGCTAGTATCAGGTAGTCTGTGACAGCGCGAGGCTAATGGGGAATAAAAAAGAATATGAGCGATACACTGGGAAATACCGCCTCACAGCTCCCACGCATGTGGGATTGAGGCAAAGATGAGGGGGGTAACAAGAGAGAAGAAAAACCCAGAAGTGGTTCAGATTACAGGAAAAAGCAAGCACGTTTTCCTCTTGTGTCGATGGGGTACCAAACACCAGATTCGATGGCAGCACTGTGATCTTCAAAGCCTCTCTCGCTTCTCACTCCCTTGCTCCCATGTTTTCTCACTTGAGAGAGGGCATATATTGGCTGGCTGCAGGCCTGAAGCTGCTGTAGCTTCAAAGTTTCATCCCTATCATCTCAGGCTCACATACTAACCACATTCTATACGCTGTACTTGACAATCGGCTTCTTCTTGTACTTAATTGCGGTTTTATTTCTTGATATTTCCCAAAAGGAACTTCAATTTAATACATTTTCTGACAGTGGAAGTTTCTTTCCAGATTAAGTCATTGAAGTTTCTGACTCCGTAGTCACTCTCTTTTATTTCTTCATGGGTTGTATCTTTCTCCCAACATGTTATCGCAGAACAAGTTTCTCTGAACTTCTATTTCACTGACGGCCGGCTCACAGAAGCTTGATATGCAACTGTGGACAATGCACACATCTCAGAGAGATCCACTACCTCAATTCTTTCTTTTTTTTTTTTTTTTGTGTGTGTGTGTGTTTGTTTTCCACTGGGGCTGCTTTGATAGAGCTTTGCTATTTTTGTGCTCCACAAATACCTTCATGTCCTGTTTTCTGCTCTTGAAAATGCATCCTATTTAATCCAGTTAGTGCTCTTTGCAGAAAACGAAATGACACAGCATTTCTCATGAACGTGTCGCTCAATATTTATTCAATCAACATGAGAAGTTATCATGGAGCTGCATACAAATGACATCGACATGAATGTGGTAATATCTTAATTCAGCCTCATGACGGAGCGATGGTATTGTTTCCCCGGCAAGGTGCCTGCGGGAAGCCTTTCAGGATGGTTTATGAGTCTGGTTAAACACTTGATTAAAGACTGGGTTTCCACTGGGACTCTATCCTCAGAGGACCACAAGAAAAGATACAGCGAGCTTTAAGTCTTGCCATCATCATTGGGGGCTGCGCTCTGTGGCGCTTCAAATATTCATAAGGTTCAAATTAGGCTGCGACGGTATGAAAAATGCAGGTTTTACGACATAATTTCTCTCGTATTTGTTGAATTGCAGGTCATCTCCTTTAGGTGTTCGCAGAGAGAAACGCAGTGAGGCAGCCAGAGGTGGTTTCGTGTTAAATGAAGGATCTTTATAGAGGGCAGCACATGTGGTTTTCACCCCGTTAGAGCCACTAATCAAAGTCATCAACCGTTCATCGCTTCTCCCCAAGCAACACCTTATCAGCTGAGATAGCGGCAACGCGAGGAGGTCTGTGGCAAACGTTAGTGGCTTCAAACCCTGACACCACAAATCAAACAGGACTTTCATGTTCATGTGGAAGACCTCGATCAAACTCGGGCTGAGCTCCTCAAAGAATCTGTTTGCAGTGTTGTATATTACATAAAATGCTAGAGTGGATAAATAAGGCAGTACCTGGGTGCATGCCCTGTCCCGTATGAGTTTTCTGTCTTGGTCTTGCTGGGGATTGGACCATAATTATTTCATGGGATCTTGTCAGTGTCAACCTCAAATGCTGTGTTCAGGATGAGTTGGCGCTGAGAGGAAAAAGTGTGCTGCTCAGAGAGAAGCAGCAAATGTATACAGACATTTTGACAAGTGATTGGCTCCTCACTGTCAGGTTTGAGTTCAAATATGTCCCTGTTACCTGTGTGCCATGCACCGGTGGGAGGTGTCGATGAAAGCTGGCACCCAGGTGGTGCATGAACCAGCTCGGCAGCATATCAAGGGCTTACCAGGGGTACCTTACAACAAGACGGTAAAACTCAGTTAAAGTTTAGGGGTCAAATACAGCACAATTTCATCAATTTTATTGATAAAATGGTTCTCTGTCTCTCTCTCTCTCTCTCTCTCTCTCTCTCTCTCTCTCTCTCTCTCTCTCTCTCTCTCTCTCTCTCTCTCTCTCTCTCTCAGCCCATCATCTCACACCTGTTGGAACATTTGCTCCCTATTTACAGCATAAATTGTTATTATCTGCTGGTGCTTATCGTTTAACAGCTTTCACCACTTTATCAGTCTTGGCCATTATCATAGGATTTAGTGGAACATGCAGCCAAATTTCGTCCAAATTGAGGAGAAATGATTCATTCAGATTTTACTTCTGAGATCCGGTAGATTCGCCAGCCTTAAATGTCAGGTCACTTCTTTCCATCCAGCTCTCTGCCTACTGCCCTTCACTGAAAGGGCAGTTTGCTGGGGAATGCGTCTGCGAGGCCTACTCAGCTGTGTCTTTTCCAACCAGATTTGCAATCCTTTCCCACGTGTAGCGATACACACCGCAAATGTGTGAGTCTAAAACAGGATTTACTCTCCTTTGGGTGGAAATAATTAAAAGACGTCCATACAAGGAGACCTTGAATTGAAAGCGCCAGGAAGGGTGAAATGAAGAGGCGGTATGTTAATGCAGGTCTCAGAGTTTCACAGCTGATGAGTGCTACCTGAATATTTTAAACTCTCTTCTATCATTAGCTCTTCATTAGTGCATTGAAACCCACCCCAGATCCATCTAATGGAAGCAAATTATTCTCTTTTTCTTTTCCTCCACCTGCCATCCATGCAGCACTAATCAGCGCCAAACAGTGCCTGGGCATTGATTTTCGCTCACGTCTGATTTGCTATTTAGGTTAAGTTTTGAAGAGCTGAAACATTCATTTTCTCGTTCAGATTAAGTTCTTAGCTTCATCACTGGCTCTCATCCTCTGTCCCAATTTTCATCCCCACTGTTCTCCATTTACCCAGCCCTGTTCTGCAGCGTGTAAACGCTTCGAGAAACACTTTTAAAATACATTTATCGGTGTTCTCAGAGAGGAAAACAGACATGATCTTGTTTACAAAAACAGCGGCTTTTGTCCCATTTATATAGTTAGTCTGTCATGGAGTGTATGTCCCAGCATTTGGTGACACTGCCAAAACATCAGTGTTGCATTTTCTGTTCCTGCTTTAATGTTTTGCTAAATCTGAACGTCTCCCGCGTGCATTGCGTTTCCTCCTCTGTTTTGCTGAAGTGTGCTGCTGCTCATTGCTGCTCTTTCTAAGTCAAACCGGTGGAAGCAGCCCACAGTAATGCTGCGGATATTCTCTGCAATTCATTGTCACCTTTTTTTAATGGATGGAAAGCTGTCAACCAGATTCCCGTCTATCGGAATTTCTGTTGCTCCATGATCAGATAGGAAGTGACAGGGTTGACAGACCGGTGAGGGTGGACAGTTGAGCAGAAACCCAAATGTCACACCATAGCCTGTCAAAAGCCTTTTCTGGCTGTTTTTAATGAGATTCATGCTTTCAAATGAGCCTCAGCGGAGTGTTGAATCCATTAAAGCCCTCTCCCTGTTGATTTGTGCTTTCTGCCGCCTTTATTACCGTGGATGTTCATCATTAGCACACACTTGCCCTCCGTGAACAGTTGCAGGGTGAATATTCAGTAATTTTCCCCTTATTTTCCTTCAGATGTGAAAAAAACCTTTTCCAGGGAAATTTTCTGTCACGTTTGCTTTCTAAAATTCCCAGCTTTTTCTTGAAGAGTTGATATTTTGTAAGAACGTCACACTTTCACATTCGACTCTTTCAGTCTCCCGCCTTCATGTTTTGGGACAATTTAGCGATGTCAATATATTTTTTAGATGTACTGGGAGTAGTTATGAAACTGTGAATACGTCTGTCTGCTCCGTGGACAGCATTGAAAGCGTCGGGGTTTATCCAGCGCGCCGTCTAGCGGACCAAGCGAGAGGACGTCACGTAGAGCGCAGTGCATTCTGGGTTGTAAACGAACAAAACCGAAGAATCAGAAGCCGTGACGTGAAGTAGAGAGGAAGAAATAGCTGACATATGGTCAGAAGTCTAGATATTGTGGTTGCTTGTGGCTGCCCTTTCGCCATTGTCCTAACTTGAGGCAAAATAACTTTAAAAAGTTGCTCTTATTTTCCTGATTTACATCAGCGTGAGGCAGCGACTGCAATGACTAGCTAGGTAATCAGAAAACAACACGCAGACAGCTTAAACAATAATATTGAGCTCCTGCGCATAATGCGCCCAAAGGAATATCTGAGGCGTAAATAAAACGTGTGTCACATTTGTGATTGCATAATTGCACAAAGTGACATGATTACTATGAGTCTTCACCTTGAACTGATAATACGATGTTTCCACAGGGGAGTGAAATGTGACTGTAAATGCTTGAATTCTTGCTCACAGATGAATCACATGTTTTTACAGGAGATATTTGAAGAATTTCACATTTGTTAAAGTTACAGGCTGACGTTATCTAAGAATAAATTGCATGTTTTCCCTCCCCACACTATATCACATTGACAGAATAAACCCAAATGATTCAGCTTTTTGGGAACTTTCATCATAAAAAAACCCATTATTTTTTCCCACTAAACAACAGAAAGTAATTTAGCGTTTTCATTGCTATAAATATGTGCTTCTGTTGCAGCAGCTTTTCTGTTTCTGTTGGCTGAAGCATGCAGGCTGAATCATAAAATAAAATTTGAAAGCTTCCACTCACTCTGGCTATTTGTATTAAAATCCACCACTACTCATAAAAGCATTTTTCTCCCTGTTCCTACAGGTTGAGCTTGACAGTGCAGAATAATGTTTGCACGTTTAAAACTATTTCCTTTCACATTCGTCTGATGACTGCGGAAAGTTTCTCCTTGCACATTGAAAATCTAATTTTGCACTGGGCCGGCCTGTGTGCATGATTTGTGACACTAGAAATAATGAATAAGCCAAAGCTTGTGCAATAATAATGTGGCAACTGGAAACCTCCAGTGCACCAACACTGACAAATAAGTTTACAGTTTGAAGCACTCTGGGTGCTCAAACAAGACAAGCCCCCCAAAAAATACAACTTTATTTCACTTTTACAGTTATCAGACAATAATTTTCATTGTTTAAAAAAGCCAGAAAAAAAATCTGCTGAACAAATTAAAAAACAAATTTAAATCAAGACGTTGACAAAAATATGCAGAAACAAAATACTAAAGCAACTAGTGGGTGCTCGTTATTCACACCATCAGTTTTATCTGTGTACTGAATTAATGAGAAACATGCCAGATAAATAAAAACAAATATTTGTTTTGGTTAATTGAGGTTTTTCAGCTGGAGCATCTTTTATAAACCACAAAATAGAGCTATTATTGGTGCAATGAGGACTGCGAATGCATTACTGAAAACCATAGCCTCACAGGCAGGTTATACAAGGTCAGCAGGACCTAAATTGTGAAAGTAGATGAGATATGTGTTTATTTGTGTTTTCTGTTTAGTGATATTTTTATGCTGTCTGTGTTTAATCCTTTAAAAGTCGCTGCTTCATTTCACAGGGACGCCAGCTGTTTTATACATGCGCTATTAATCCCAAAATGCTGCACGAGGCCGCGGCAAAATGCCACCTTTTAATTTGCATTATTTTTTATGTCTGCTGTTTTGCCAACACTAAACCAAATTATAGGGGAAGGCAGCCTGGGAAAGGGTGGATGAACGGATGGATGGCTCATTGTCAGCATCTGGTGTTCGGTCACAGTGAGCCGCGTCCCGTCTCAGGACAGAGCGAGATGTCGAGGTCCTGATGAATGAAGTGATGAAGCAAGTCACTTTCAACAAAATGCCAATTTCAAAAAAGATTGGGACATAAAGGTGTAAAATGGAAATTAAAACTTGATAGAGTGATTTCGAATCCCATAAATTAGAATTATATTCGCAATTGAACATAAACAACATATCAGATGTTGAGCATTTTTATTTGGGAAGATTTTTTATTTTTTTTAATTTGATAGCAGCAACATGTTTGTAAAGTTTGCCCAGAGGCTATAAAAAGCTGGGAAATTAAGTGCATTGATAATATCTGCAACTAATAGTGAGCAACAGGTTTGCAACATGACAACGGATAAAAAGAGTATTTCAGTGAGGTACAGACAAAACATGAAAAGAAAGAAATCTTGCAAATTCGGATTGTGATGAACTGAAAGATTAAAGCGCATGTTTTCATCACATGAGAGGAAACTGAAGGAGCTGGAGCGATACCACACATGCACGGGTGAAACAAGCACAGAAAGGCTCCAAACCGGGATTTTGTGAACGCGATGCAATAACATCAACAGACAGGATCAATAGTAGATACTTGTTGTATATTGGAACAGAAAGTTAAAGCTCCGGCGATATCACTTCATAGATATGAAGAAGAGGCGATGCAGCACGATGACACATAAACATGTTGAAACCGTTTCAGACATGAAAATGATGAATATTTTTTTAGAAAAAGCTTAACTGATCTAATTGATGTATTTTTATTGAGATTTTTTTTTTTTTTTTTTTACATTTTCTCAAATTTGTTCTGAAACTTGGGCTTGTGTTTCATTCAATTCACTACAGTTAAGTTTTACTTATCCATCATCAGTCACGACCTCGCACTCTGATGGAGTTTGTAGGTTATTCTCACCAACTCTCCAAGTAACATAGAAAAATAAACAACAAAAAAAGAGCCTAATGAGTCCATTTAAAATCTTTTGCTACAAGTGACGCATCGTGGGAGTGGTCGGTCAGTTTAATGGCACGGCGCAGATATTACAGGCCGAAGATATCAGATTACCGATTGGCATAAATATTACTTATAATCATAAATACACACATTCATATAGTTTGATAATGATTAGAATCGTAATAAGATTATAAAAAGGACGATTGCTCTGATGGTGCATTTCATTATATTTAGTGAAAATATCATAAAAAGTCATTTTTAAATGTTGTTTTGGCCAAAAATGACTCAGAGAAGCTTATTAAATCACTGAGACACCCAAAACAAAAAGCATCGTGGAGGTGAAGAAGAAAACCTGATGGGAAAGATTTACTCTTATTTATTGCAGGAAAAACACAACGTGTTTAAGTTTTAAACTTCAGCTGACTCCTCGTTTGTCTGCAGTATCTCCCAGCAGAATATCTCATCTCGCTGTGAAGGAAACTCATCTTAATTAGTGGGGGTTTCAACTGGGATTCGCTAAATTACCTTTTTTCTGAGGCGGGCGTTCCCTCGACACACATCACTGCACAGTAGGAAGCAATGACAGGGTTGACTTTTAATCAGTGTTGCTTACACAGAGATTGTAAGGTGGTACATGCGTTTCTTTGTGTTGATTTTTCTTTGATGTAAACATGGAAGATGCACTGAACAACGAGTGTTTCACACACAAAGGATTGTCTTAATTCACTGACTTTTTTTTTTTTTTTTTTTTTCAAACAGTGGAGCCGAGGCCAATTTATGAACTTTTCAAAGATGAATGGGTTTATGTCTTGGCTAATCCCTAAAAGCGCCCTTTGATACAATTATAAAGAGTTCACTAAATTATATGCTGATATGATTTTAATCTTCTTATTTCGCTCGACTTTCTTGCTCAGTTCTTCTGACGTTCTGCGTGTCACACGGACTAAGAGGATCGAATCTGTCCTAAAGACAGAACTGCGTTACTAAATACACACGTCAGAACATCCAAGGCCTTAATTTAGATTTACAGGGGACAGGATATCAGCTCGAGCTCAATTATGTCTCGCTCTCTCGTTTCTAAAGCCCGCTGGGTGTCTTTATACATCTGCCTGTTCAGCCTCTAAGGCCTCGTTCACACTGCAGGGAAATGTGACCCAATTCAGATTTTTTTGCTCACAAGTGACCCATACCCGACCTGATTTGTGGCCGCGTGAAAAGCTTCAATTGCGATTTTTTTTCACCCCAGACCCCAGACTCCATCGTATGTGGTATCCTCATGTTGTCTAGATTTTGTCGGCTCGTATTTAACAACCGCTTGAAAATAAATCTACACTCACTGACATGTGTTGCCAGATATGGCGGGTGTCCCCCAATTGGGGAGCCAAATTCTCTTACCTTTTAACTTTGTTTACTTTGTGCATT
The DNA here is from genome assembly GCF_963383615.2 of Lipophrys pholis. NCBI lineage: Eukaryota > Metazoa > Chordata > Actinopteri > Blenniiformes > Blenniidae > Lipophrys > Lipophrys pholis. The sequence goes on along the minus strand of NC_137629.1, from coordinate 29,761,470 downwards.
TGTTGTGTTTGAGGCGTGTTCTTGATCACACATATAATAGTTTTCCGTTTTTTAACATGGTTTCTGCACAGATTGAGATTTGGGAGGGTTTTCATTGAGGCGTGTGGGTTTTTCACGTTGTTTGGGCTGGAAACACTGAGTCACATCTGGCAACCCTGGTGCTGACCGGCATGGCGTCCATATTTACTTTCTGTCAACAGCGTCCGATCAGCTTCACGCGGCAGTTCGATAGGGGTCGCGTTTAAAGAATTAATGTGAACGATCACATAAAAAAAAAAATCGGACACCAGTGAAAAATCGGAATTGAGCATCAAGACCTGCATGTTCCTCTGCTCTGTGAGTTAGGTAAAGGTGTGTGTTCACTCATTCAACTGAGACAAAATCCATTGAGTTAATAATCGTTTCCGCCTTTGTTTAAGCGATGAGCTTTAACATCGCTAAAATGACCCGAGCTCATTTTCCTCATCCATTCACTGGTAATATTAAGCCCCGTAGTCCTCTGTTTTTAATTTGTAACCTTGATTTATATCTGCTTGTCATTTCCAGCAACTATTATACAGCAGAGGAGATAGCTTTTTTTTTTTTTTTCTTGACAGAAGATGAAATATCTCAGCTGCCACCTTCTTTCCCAAAATAGATTCAAGACGGGAAGACAAATTCCCTAAACCTCAACTCCAGCAAACTTTGGTTATCAGTCATAAACATAACTGAACAGAGGAGACCGAGGGTGGATATTTGCATGCATCTTGCATACAGATTGAAGTCTATAACTGTTAAATAAGCTAATTGTAAAATCGGCATGCAGTTTTTCAGCTTTCATTAAAGGTTGCAGAGCTGTAAATTCAATTTTCCTGAAAATAAAAGGCCAGCAGGAGAGGCCAACCCGACTGTATGAAATATAAATGGAAGTTTTCCACAATAGGCTCATTAGGATGCTGTCCGTACCAGTGGCATCAGCAAAACAGCTGAGTAAAATGGACGTTTACCACATGATCTATTTCTTGCTGGGGGAAGCTGTTTAAAGCAGAGACCACTCGGGGCACTTGGCAAAGAGAACAAAATCTTTTCAAGCTATTTTTTTTTATTTTTTTGCTTCTACTACTGAGATTTAAAAGTGCAGTTTTCTTCAAAGAAGTGAAAAGTCTGTCAGTGTATCAAAACGATTCCAGCATATCTTCAAAAGAGATAAACTTTTTAGAGAAACAGTGCCACCATCGACATAAAAAATTAGTTGGAAGGTTTCTATGTTTTTGTGGAAGCCGGATGTTTGTTTGTTTTTTTTACTTAATTCTTGGATGAACACAACAACCATCTGGTTAAATAATAGAGAGAAAAAAAAAATCAACAAATGCTTTGAAATGTTTATTGTCCGAATGTTTCTTTGAGTGTGAGCTTGTTTACATACTATCATACTATCATACTATCATACATCAAACCTTCTAAGACGGATCCTTTATGCTCAGATTTAATGTTCCTTTCAGTTTGTTGTTTTGTTTAATGGCTGCAGCGTTGCTGGTTTGGCTCACTCTCCCCTCTTTCCTGCTGCACTTATAGTTTCCAGATCAATCTATTTCCAGCTGAAAGCTCATATAGCTTTTCTCATGAGACCCAAATATCCGCTGTTGCCCTTTGTGAGAGACGCGAGTCTGAGGCGTCTGTATCGGAGACTGTTTATACTAACTGACTCTTTTCAAATTCAAAAATCAATTCACATTTTAGTTGACAAATAACAAATATCTTGTCACTGTTCCTGATTCTTGTATATCCTGGAGGCAGTACATGGAAAGACTTTGCATTTGTGCATTTGTACATTTCTGTCTTTACCTCCACTGCAGGTGGGCCTCTCCTTGTAATTTATTTATTTTAACGAGTTGATTTTTGTAAAAGTTTGTTCATATTTCCGGGTTTTATTGCCCTGGATGTAGACTGGCAGACCAGACCCACTCTTGTCAGGCTGCATTGCCTTTTGGTCGGCACTGTCTCTCCTTATCTTTGCAACCCGCCCAAAACACCAAGTTGCAGATATGTTATTACAAAAACTAGATAGGACCTGGCCTAATAAAAGTGACTCAGCAAATCTAGTAAAGTCCAGTTTTATGAATAACACCACTTTAAAAAGAAAAAAATAGAGGTGACTTGGAGGCGCAAAGACATTTTCAGGTCCTTGTAGACATGGACAAGTCTCAGTAAGCACACAACACATTAGATAGAACGAAATTGTATTGCACAAGTACATATTATGCACGCAGGCAGTAATGCACAAATTGTGACGTGTGCAAATCTGAGCATGCACCAGCAAATCTCATTACAGACACATTTCAAGACATTGCCCATCATGCTGAATCTCTTCCATTAAGGACAAGTCATGAGGCTACAATAATAGCTGCATATTGTAAAGCACTTTGTAATCTCCTAACAGCCTGCGCACATTATTAGTTACTAAGTGATAAACATATAAGTGAATTTAAAGAGTCAGACGTGTTCTTCATGATTCAGTGAAGATTAAAACGGAACCTTAACAAGTCTCGGTGTGGGTGAAAATGAATAAGTTGCTGTTACCGATGTTGTCACAGGGCGTACAACGAGGCATTTTTTTTTTGCTTCTTTGTGTACAACTGCAGCTTTGTAAATGGTAATATATAAATCAAGGCTGTGCCACAGAAAGTACTTGAGTGGAAATTGCTCACTTGTTGAGCCACAGACGCTTTTCTTTGATGGATACTGTGTCTTGCAATCTGTTGCTCATACATCTATACTCATTCTCCAGCTGGCTCTCCATGTGTTTTCAGCCTTGACATTATTCTGACATCAGAGCATGTTTTTTATTTATTTATTTATTTATTTTAAGGCCTTGGGGAGTTTTGTCTTGAAAAAAAAAAAAACATCAGTGATAAAGAAAAAGTACAGTTGAGAAGAGTGTAAACCACTACCCCGCCATGCAGCCCGACGGTTGGAAAATGGCGAGAAAATAATTTGGATATTTGTTATTTAATCCAATACAGTTACTGTCTCTCATTTCAATAAGGCGCAATGTGAAAATCCTTGGAAAAATTTTTTAAGTAAACTGTTATGTGTTAAATATGGACTGAAAATTGTCTGGGGTTTTTTTAATAGAAAATTAAGTTCTTCGAACTGAATAAAAGACATACTCAACTTTGATAGAGAGCTAGAGTGTGAGAACCGTACACGCAATATCGGAGTAATGTTTTTTGACAGTTGCTACTTCACCGAGACACTTCATACATTTCTCACCTGATCCTGGAATCAACCCCCAAAAAAAAAAAAGCATCTTGAGAAGTGTGTAAATAACCAGCCACTCTTCAAACCGCAGCAGCCATCAGCTGAGCTCTCATTTCACGGACAAAACTTTGACTTCAAAGCATCTTTTCAGCTCAGGGAGAGAAAAGGATAAAAAAAAAAAAAAAAAAACACCATGTAAATATAATTAAGTGTGTGGATGCCATGTTTGCTCCGGGGGGAAATTACTCCGTCATTGAAGAGATAATAAAGTAGGAAGGGTAATGAAATATGTGGTTAGAGGGCAGAACACTGCAAGCATGACAATGTGTGGTCGTGATGGGAGTACAGGACGAAGATGGCAGCAGGAGGGCAAGTGAAAGTCTTTCCCTGCTCCCGCTGTTCTTTTGGTTGCTTCCAATCACAAATCACTGTGCCACCCGTCTGCTGACAAAAGGAGTCAAGCTTGGGAGGTGTGTGGCGATGTTTCAGGGAGTAGAAAGTACAAGTTTGACAGCTGCCTGTGCTCAGCAGGGGTGCAGAGGGTAGGCCTGATGTAGTTCGTAGTCTAGTGTGTGCCTGCGTCTCTGTGCATTTATACTTCTTTTTTTTTTAATCGACAAAATATAACAGTGGCTTCCCGAAGCCGCGTGTGTGTGTGTGTGTGTGTGTGTGTGTGTGTGTGTGTGTGTGTGTGTGTGTGTGTGTGTGTGTGTGTGTGTGTGTGTGTGTGTGTGTGTGTGTGTGTGTGTGGTGTTGTGTCGCTGGAGCTCCTCCAGTGTATCCAGCAGCGTGTGACGGCTGCAGCTGTGAGGAAAAGCTCAGCTCGCTCATCCTGCATCAGCAGCAGAGGAGGACTGAGAGCTGGAGGGTGTGTGTGCACTTTTCTCTGTGTGTGTGTGTGTGTGTCTGTGTGTCTGTCTTACTGGTGGCTGTTGAGGGGCTGTGGGACAGCGGGGGAAGAGCAGCAGGGAGGCAGTGGTCCAACCTCTACTAACCCCTATCAGGCACAAAGCCAAATGCCTGCCACCAAACAAGCCAGGAGAAGCATATACACACACACACACACACACACACACACACACACACACACACACACACACACACACACACACACACACACACACACACACACACACACACACACTCACACACAAACACAGAAATACACCAATGGCCTTGCATCAACTCGTACTAGCATGCTATTTAGCAGGAGGCAGCAGGCCTCTTGGACAACGATACTCTGAGTCATTGTTGGCTTGGCATTTATTTGTTGAAGTTAAATCAGTGTTCGGCACATTCAGTGAAGCACAGCCGCGCAGACTCCTGGGCGTCTGTATCGGCGGGCGCCTGCTCGTTTGGATGACGCGCAATGGCTTTCTCACGTCTGTTAAGTGTTGTAATTATAGGTGTAAAAAGCATTACAAATTGTAGTTGGCTTCAGCCGGCTCCGACAGAAGGATGGGTTCACAATTACAGAAAGAGATGAGTTCCCTTTCAGCACAATCGGTCCATCTGTCGCAGCAGATATATTTCAAGATATGAAAGTGGGATTTCTAAGAATGAAAACCTTGCGATTGCTCGTTCTAAACCTTTGTCTCAGGGTCTCAATTTTTTTTGCCTCCAGTCAGTGGTGGGACAGTCGTCGACTTTCTCCTGGAAAAGATCTTTAAGAAGCTACCAACCCATCCAGCTGAAGCCCTCTGAAGAGGAAACAAATTAATGTGGGACCAAGACCAAGGCAACACCCTGCAACAGCCCCAAGTCATTCATGGTGAGACGCTGGAGTCACTGCCACTCCACCGACCCCGGCTCCATTATAACAGCTGACGGCACAAAGGACACCGAAATCAGTCGGGACACTCGAAGCAGTGAAGATGCCCGCTGACTATCTCTGGAAGATTTAAAAAAGTATTTCACGGTGTATAAGGATGAGAATATACAATGCCACATGAGCTTGCTTATGCGCCCGGAAAATCTGGTCTGACTGCATCTGAAAATGGGTTTGTTGGATTCTGCTTGAGTCAGTCTCCTCCAAGACGAGCACAGATGTGCTGGCTGTGCATGCCTCCTGAACAGAGATCCAGCAGACTTCTCCATCCTTCAGCCAAAAAGCATCTCATCCCCGTCACCTTTGCCATGGTACTTCTTTGGCAGATGCATTGGCCCTTTGCCCTTTTCCAGTGCTTTCACAGTGAACCATTTCCTCGGTGCACACTGTGCACTAACATAAACAGCGGGGCTCGACTGAGAGGATATTTAGTCAACACATCTTTCATCCACACAGAGTACTCACACATATAGTGGCTGAGTGTTAGCAGCCCACAAACACATGAACAGTGTATCTTATTATAATGCAATCAAGAGATGTGACAGCCAGTATTCATCACGAAAGCCCATTTTATTCACAAAACAGCCATTGCAGTCTGATTTATTTGTTGTAATGTTACTTGACTTATTTTGAGAATAAACATTTGCGTAATATAACATAATTTACTATTCGGCACCGCAGATTCTTCTGTAATAACACTGCCTTTATCCCACAGGGATCTAAAACGTTATGAGTGATGAGCTTGTGACATATCACTGTATATCCATTATCTTATAATCTTACAGGAACCTTGTTAGAAGATGTCATGCACTCAAAATACAAAAGGTTTTGAAAGCTTTGATTTATTTTTATTGTGAACTGAAAAAACGAATATTCCAGCTTTTAGTTTCATGTATTTACACCTTGATCTTTTACTTAAACTTAGAGGATTGCAAGTTTTTTTTTGTGTAAACAAACTTGTCATGTGATCAAAAGTGTTGGAACAGACTTAATTTGTTTTAAATCCAACACAATAACTTGCGTCAAGCCTGTGCCGCATTGATACCACCTTTTATGATGCTATTCTGGACACAGCTGCTTCCTCCTGTTCTGGTTTATTTTAAGGGTTAAACACTCCACAGTCTCCTCACCGGTACATACTGTATCATGTATGCTCTGTAGAGCTTAGGTCTGGAGATTGATTTAGCCAGTCTGAACCCTCCTTCTGATGCCCCATGAACTCCTTTAAACACACAGACAAGATGTTTCTGTTGAGTTCTCAGTTCATTTTGCTTCTGCTGTCATGTGTCACATCAACAATGAGGATAAATGAGTCTGTTCCCAGTAGAAACCATGCAAGCCCAAGCTATGACATTCACTCCACTGTGGTTCATAGATGACCTTGTATGTTGAGGATCACAGTCACATGATGTCTTTCTCCACACTTTAGCCCTTCCATCACTTTCGTAAAGTTTCTTTTTGTCGTATCAGTTTATTAAACTGTCTCAAATAGTTTGCTGGTCTTGGTACTTTTTTTCCCCGGTCAATTCCAGCCTAACCTTTGTATTCTTCTTGCTATTAGGTGGCATCTTCTAGTGCAGCTCCTGTATTTACTTCATGAAGCCTCCTGGAAACAGTAAAATGTGATACCTTCCCTCCTGCCTTGTGGAGCTTGTTGTTCATGTCACATTCAGTTGTTTTTAGGCTGATTTCTTAGCTTTTTTTTTGTGTTGTACCCCCTATAGAATACATTTTCAGCCAAATACCCCCATCAGTAACACAAAGCCTTTTTAGTAAAAAAAAAAAAAAAAAAGACCTAAAACTGATTTCGTAACTGTATACTTAAAAAAAAACAACAACCTGAAAACACAAATAATTGGAGGTGACTTCAGTTTTTTATTTCAGATAATGAAATTGAATATTCCGCATGTAACACATAATTTATTGACATATTTCTCAAGTCCTCACTGGAGTAGCTTCATACTTTGCAATCTGTCCCTCATTACTGTTTCTCCAGCTGGCTCTCCATGTGTTTTCAGCCTTTACATTAATCCGACATCACATCATGTTTTATAAGGCATTGGGGATTTTTGACTTCTACAAAAACCAATAAAGAAATGATAAAGAAAATGTTCATTAGAGAGGATCAGGTTCCCACTGGAGCAGCTTCAAGTTCCCCCGGGGGCGTCCACACCCCCATTTGAGAATAATTGTTTTAGAGGACATCTTTGCAGCTCCCACGGTGTCTCTGTCATCTGATGTTTTCCTCCGACTAACCCCTCGATGTCTATTGCTTAGTACATCAGTGGTTTCTCTCTTCTCCAGGAAGTTCCAGATGGTTTCACTGGCTACACAGAAGGTTTGTGGCAGGGACCCGATTGATTTTTCATCTTCTCTCAGCTTCACAATCGCTTATTTTTCCCACTCATAGACAGCTGTCTGGTTTTCATGGTTTCTAACTATAAATGAAGTCTGCACGGGCAAAAGCCCAAAATCTGAAAGTGAATTTCAGCCCTCAACACTATTTGTTGTTGAAAAAAATCAATGTAATTTTGACACGCTTTTGCAACGAATCACGTCAGTCACAGATATCAGTACATCAGCTCACATCAAAAGTGGGTGAAAAAAAAATACGGATTGTTTGTGTTCGATTCTTTTCTTTTTTTTTCCTGTCAAACATTTGAAATTAAAGAAAAAAATAAAGTGTATAAACACTCAAACTTTTTTTTTTTTTTTAAGAATTATGGTGCCTAATAAATGTTCACAATGCACTGAAGGAGAATTGACCTGCATACAAAATGTCAACAATGGAATTTTCCCAGTGTTACTCATTAATGTCATAAGATCTGTTCTATATAATTGGCCCAAACTTACTATATGACGTTTTGTTCTTTTTCACTTTAAACTGTCTTATTCTTTCTTCCTATAAAATGACGTTAAATCTCTAATGACTCGTGAAAAACCTGTGTGCCTTTACTAATTCTGCGTGAAATAAAACCCTTAATTTCTATGCAGCACTTTGGGTATTATGATGCATGCACATTTTTGCAGACGGTCTCTAGTCGCCTGAAAATGGCATTCAAAAAAAAAAAAAAGCAACCCTTTTTTTTTCAACTGGTAAAGCTGACAGAATTTGGTATCCATGCTCATAACCATAACTTCTAGGTAGTTTATGAAGAAATTGAGCTTTGAGTTAATATATTAGTTATTACAGTGATTCCCAGTACTTTTGAAGTGTGGCAGTTCAATCACAGACAGACTTCATCCCCCTATCCCACATGATGTGAGTTCTTAGTACCGTCAAGAACACACAGTAATATTAGTATCTTGAAGATTTCTTGGGAAAGAAATGGCAGTAGTACTTGATCGTTGCACATTTCTACAACCAAACACTCCAAAAATGGTTATTTATACGTATAAAAAGGTTATATTTTGTTTTGTGTTTTTTCCAGGTGTCCATAATAACAAATTGCTCCGGTATCCTGTTTCGTCTTTCTTTAAGACACAACAGAAGGCAACTTTTAGTTCATTACCTTACAGTGATGAATCGGTGATGAGCAGTCTTCAGCTGATCAAACTGGTGGATCATGTGCTAACCCATTGGTGGTGCTGCTGCTGGGAATCTCAAGATATAAACAGATTTATTAGTATAGGGAAGTCTAAATGTCTCTATAAACTTTTATTGCGGTTATTCAGTCTGACTCAGATTGTTTGCACTGTGGCTTTGACCTTTACGCTGGTTATTAATTACTAATTGTGTGGGAACACTGATATTCTTTCAGTGGAGACGACATATATTTTATTACTTTATTACTGTTTTGTTCATCGGTGAGAGAGTGTGTGTAGGTCGAAGGACATCAGGCAGATGGCCTTTTCTTCCACTTGTTGTTGGAAGTGTGGAGGGGTTATGTAGGCGTGAGCAGGAATGTACAAAGACAGAGACGTCTTTGACCATGAGAGAAGTCCTTGCTTATTATGTCACCCATCTCTCTGTATCAATCCCCTCCCTGACTCCCCACCTCTGTCCTTCTCCTTTGGAACTCACGTTATTCCTCCTCTGCATGCCCAACCTATCGCTGCGTTCTCTGCAAAGCCAACCAACAGACAGGGTAAATAATGTCAACACTCAGTTACCCTTAGTGGCAACTTTAACAACGTGAGTGTGAGACTGGAGTCGTAACAGCACAGCAAGTCCGTCCTATTAAGGTAGGCAGTGCACAAGGGGAAAGAACTGCATTTATCTGCTGAGTTCCTGTAATGAGAATAAATCCTGGCTATCCTACCGCTTTGCTGAGATATCTGAGCTACTGTCTTGATTTCTTCTGATTAAAATCAACATGTAGACATAGTGCAGCAATGGCTTTGATCGCCTGGTGCTTTATCAGTGCGGTTGAACTGCCTTTTCTCTTTTGCCGTGAAATCTTACAAAGCTTTGTGTGCTATCTTTTGTCAGTTTCAGCTGCTTTGATATTAAATGCACATGTTGTTTCGAAAATGTGATTCCAGATTTCACTGGTTTGAGTGGTCAGAAAAGTGGGAAAAAAAAAAAGAGGACATGAAGCGAGATGTGCTGCCTCTGCTGTTCACGTAATTGGACAATTGTAAGGGTGTTAAGCCATGATTTCAGTAGGAAAATATGAAGGTGAGAGTCGTACCCAGAGCAGCCAGATGAATATTGTCTCTGTCACTTTGTGGCATGTCAGTGAACTCTCTGCTGGTTTTTCAGCGTCTTTGAAAAACACATAGTACCCGCGCTTGACTGAGCAACGCCACATCCAATCAAGGCAGTAAATAATGCATGTTTAAAGCTTGACTCATGTTTTTTGAAGTTTAAAGCGAGAGACAGAACCACCTAATGTCTGGCACTGTGGGCTGATACATGCCTGCATGATGCAGATATGTGCCTACCAGACAGCTTTAATACATGCGTTTGCGCGACATGATCGTTGCAGACATCATCTCCCTTTTGTGGTGGCTGTCATGGTGGCTCCCAGAGAAAGATCTTTTTTCTGTAAAATATTAAAACGGGCTTATGAAAACAATCTCACAATACCATCATGTGTACAGTACCTTTCTATGGAAATCTATTAGCAGATATAAGAGAGAAGAAGCTGGAGATTCGAAAGAGACACATCGTGCCCGACACCGTCTGTCACTCACTTTCCACTTCACTTGAGAAACAAACCTCTCTCTGAGCTATCTTTCACCCTCGGGGTATTCTCTTGATGTTTTCAGTGGTGTGGTTGATGGTTGTCATTGTTCAACTCCATTTCACTCCTTGAAGAGGCAGCTTCCCCAAGCAAACAAACAGTCGGGCCTCCGTTCGGCTCTTAAATTTCATTGTGCCATGTGTGGCGTCTGTCGCCTCATTTACATTAAACTTTTATTCACAAACACCGCGGCAGAGTGAATGAAATGTGTGTGCGGACTGTAAAACCGTCTGCTTTATTATTTGTCAAGGTATCAGTGCTCAGCTGAAGTCTGGAATGGTCACACGTGACTTGTGATTACTAACAGGAAGGAGCGAGATGTGCTGGGGAGTCACCTACACCGACAGGAGATGTCTGTGGAGGAAATAACGGATGACGTGGCAACTCAGCATGTGCATCAAAATCCAGTAAAATGCTACATTTCTTTCTATGGATTGATGCGAAAAGAGCAATGTCTATCAGTCTCTCGTCCAACTCAAATAGTTTCTGGAAAAAAAAAAAAAAAAAAAAAAAAACAGAAAGTGGAAAGATAAGTCAGTCATGCAAAAGAACAAAAGTAAGGAAAAAACACAGAATGAGATGAGGCTCATTAAACTGCTGAGCTGCAGGATAAATGCTGAAATAAACTAGAACCAAGACAAACTGGTGACTCACAGCAGAAATGAGTTTGAAACAGACTTGAAAAGACACAGGGGAGACATAGACAGAGAGGCACGGGTGCACATGACGGCAGTCCAAGAAGTGAGAAAATACAAAAACGGGAAACATGGTGCTGGAACGAGCTGGGGAAGATTAGTATGAGAATGAAATTAGCCTCAGAAAGGGAATAATGTAAATAACTGACTGGGTTATAACAATGGATCCATGGCAATCTTACAAGCGACTGGACATCTAATCCCTTTGAATTTTCTGGAAACATCTGAGAATCTATACTAATGAAAGTTTATGCTGTTAACAAATCTCAAAAGGAAACGAGGTCACGTGTAAAGGCAGAGTTCACTGTTAACTATAAGGGATTTAGTGTTTGTTTTGATAGCAGGATATTATGAGTGAGTAGTGGGAGTAGTATTTTATGAGTGTGTTGCAGCGGCTGGACAGCTGACGAGCTGCTGTGCGGGTGTAAAGGTTGGATTCTCCTGCGGGGAAGATTAAGATCGACCCGTTTAAAGCAATCTGATAAGAGCCTCCTGACCAAAAATCTACAGCTCCTTGAGTGTGCGTGTGTGTGTGTGTGTGTGCGTGCGTGTGCGCGTGATTGTGTGAGAATGCTATAAGGCTGAGGGTGTTAGCTGTGAAGCCCAGCTGATGCAGAGGTAAAGGTCATGAAATGAACACAAAAGACAGAAAGCCTCAGACAGCCCAGCCACCAAACACAAGATTTGTCTTGACCTCCGAACCTGAAAAAGCTTCTCCTGCACTGAATACTAGTGAATACCGTGTGTGTGTGTGTGTGTGTGTGTGTGTGTGTGTGTGTGTGTGTGTGTGTGTGTGTGTGTGTTACCTCCTTGATTTCTACCCCTCCCTCCAGCTCCATCATGGGGATTGCACCTCCTCATGTCTCGCCTCGCGTGCCCCCTCACTCTAAAAGTCTGTGAATCGAGAGGCTTTTTGTCTGTGTTTGTTTTCTTGAGTTTAATGGAATGGAATAATGGGATAAAACTGCTGGTGTCTCATGATTCAAGTTTTTCTCTCTAATGCCCTCGACCGGGATAACAACCCCGCCTCTGATTTGTTAAATCCATTATTGTTCAGTGTGTGAGTGCCATATTTTTTTTTATATTCTAAAGCATTCACATACATTTTTGTGTCTTTTATTTGGATATCATTCGGATTTACTGAACAGACAGACCACTGGATTTCACTTATTTAGCGCTTTTCAACCACTGGAGCAGTCACATTCACCCATTCACACATACATTCACACACCAATGGAGGCGGCGGCCATGCAAGGCGCTCAAATCCATCCATTAGGAGCAATTTGAGATTCATTGTCTTGCTCAAGGACATTTCGACACATGGACGGGTGACACGTGGTGATGGGGAATCGTACCTGCAACCTTTTCGATGAAAGTCGAACACCCTATCGACTGAGCCACAGCCTTATGATTTTTTTTTTTTAATCAAAGATAATGATTCAAAAAAAATATCATGATACACACCAAAACAACATGACCATCATATATGTTATTCTGAAAGTAACAGTAATAGTCTTTGTTGGATTGTATACTGCGTGTTTATGAGTGATTCTCAGCTTTCTGGAAAGTGATTCAGAGGCTCTTATTTCAAGAGTCTATAAATGTTCTAAGCTTCATTAGTAATTCTTCATTATAGGAATTAATGGGTTTTTCATCTTGAAAGGTGCCTGCCTGTGGAGGATTTTATATTTGATGTCATGGGATTTATCGTTTCCAATGATCCAAAATAGCATCAAATTGGTTAGACCAAGGTATCATATGATATTCTGCTTGGAAGTATCACTCTCGAGTATTTTGAACGCTTGATCTCAAAAGACTGACAACAGCTTAACCCAATTGATTTTACTTGAAAGTCATTTATGATTTTTTTTTAGTGTGTGTGTGTGTGTGTGTGTGTGTGTGTGTGTGTGTGTGTGTGTGTGTGTGTGTGTGTGTGTGTGTGTGTGTGTGTGTGTGTGTGTGTGTGTGTGTGTGTGTGTGTGTGTGTGTACTTCACTGGAGTGTTGTGAATTGGTGTCCTCGCAGGGCTCTCAGATTGGTTTCATTGAAATCATAAACGGCGCAATGCTTTTCCCTGCTGGGCCTGTGCATGCGCTCACATCTTCACAAGATCTCTTCAGGCACTGCACAGAGGATCGGTCTGAGAAATATTTGGTAATATTTGAAGGAATGAAGGCCGTTCAGTTACATCTGTGTGAGACAAAAAAGAGAAGCCAAAACACCTACAGCAGCCCTGCGTGTCCTCGGTTGGGATTCAGAGTGTGCCACTGATATCTATTGCTGGCTCTCTTTTTTGACGCTTTTCCTCAGGATTTGCCGAAGCCAGAACTTTCAGTCGTACCCTGAGTGGCTTCTGTGAGACGACACTCACAGCGTGTGATCCCGGGATACTCACTGAGACCGTTTCTTTCTGCTTCCTCCGTCTGTGTGTGTCTCCAGCTGCGGGGCGGCCCTCGTGGCCGGGATGCCACTGTGTGCCGTGCCAATCCACAGTGGACGGTGAGGGGCAGGAGGAGGGGACCGAGTGCAGGAGGCTGAGAGGAGGCGGCCCGCACCAAACCGCAGACATGAACCTCTGCTGGAACGAGATCAAGCGCAAGTCGCACAACATCCGGTAAGAGGACAATCGTTGGTAAAGAAAAATGATCAGCTGTTTGTGTGGCTGGGTGGAGGAAAATAGCTGCAATAGAAGAGTTTCAGGTGACGTGAACCACCGTCTGTTGCTGACTGCTCGATGGTAACAAAACTGTTGATTGCATTTCTAAACTGGCAAGTTTTTATTCTCAAAAGACATAAATATGCTAATTTCCTCATTGTGACTTTGTTAGGGAACCGACCATTTCCCTAAGACGCTTCTAATCAGTTTAGCGGTTTTCCACCATCATCTAAAGTCATCACCAGTGTGCCGGGATTCACTCAGTTTACTGAACATTTATTAGGCCAAGTAGATTTGCAGAGGGCTCAAAAAGAGAAGAAACAAAAAGACGTTCTTGTTATTTGTTATGTATATAAAAATGGAAACCAGATGTCTTACAATCAGTACATAAGTTGTTGTTGTTTGCGCACACACAGTACTGACATAATATCAAATAAGTAGTCATTTTCACAGTCCACCAAAATCAATTTGAAATAGTATTTAGTTAAAGCAATAATTAGCATCTCTGGCAGTTGACTTTTTGTGGTTAGAACCGTGGAGAAAACTACGTCCACTGAAGTCAGACTAGGGAGGAGAAGCTCCTGATGTGTGTCATTATTTTCATCTATTATGCTCTTTGTTTCCCGTTCTTCTCTGTATGATTGGTCTTGCTGCCTTCACAGTGTTCGGGCATTAAAAAAAGAAAGTATTGTCTCATATTGTGCCATCACACAATAATGCATATTTCAGTACTGCTTCCAGTAATCTTATTAATTATTTATGTAATACGGGTTAATGCTGCCATTGCACAAGTTACACTCGAGAGATTTGCAAGTGCAAAACAATTAAAGTGCGTTTGTGTTATTCTTTGATGCTTAATTGGAAACCGTCCGGGCTCACCGCATTATTTCTGCTTTCACAATTCAACTGGCATCCTGTTTAGACAATTGGCCCTTTAATTGCTTACTTGACCCTGATGTATCTAGGAAATGGGTGGGGGAGGTTAAGGAAGGATAGTTGTTAAATTGGGTAAGACAGTTTCCCCCTGCAGCCCCGTGTAATGAGATCACTATGGATGGCCTGCAGTGGCTGCACTCTGACTTCATCAGACTGAGAGGAGGAGGAGAGGAATACAGGAGGATGCTGATGGAGGGAGAAAGAGAGGGAGAGAGGGAGGACCGACAGCTGGTATTAAATCATCACACGGGAGAGACGGGTTGCAGGGGAGTAGGAAGGGCAGGAAGGAAAGAAGAACACAAGAATAAACGAATGAACGAGGAAGAGCTCCAGTGAAAAGCTGTCGTAACCTTGAGGGAGAGTGCCGTCCAGAGGAAACGTCTGACTACAATTAATGCCAGTGGCTGGACAAGTGCAGACAACCAGCTTTTTAATGGCCTGTCTGGCATTGATTGACAGGCGTTTGAGGCTTTGTTCCAATGAAAGTCATGGCGGCTTTGCTCTATCCTTTAAACTGTCTTACATTATCTTCCACTGCCGACTGAAAGTAAGTCGAACTTCTCCCGTTGTGCTTTAGTACTAATTTCCAAAGAAGACTGGGCTCCAGGCTCACAATGAGATAAGTTCTGATAGTGGGCAGGCATAACGTTCACCATGATTTTAATTTAGTTTTGTAGCCAGTGTTACTCAGGAAAGTAATTTTTTTTACTCATTGCCTCAAAAAAAATGTGTCTTTGCACACAGAGCGACCTGAGGAAAGTAACTTGTTGCACTGCTCATTACAATATAAATCTAATATGCAGCAGAAGGGTCTGCGATGCATCGCTTCATAATTACATATAAAGTTAAGCCTGTGCAGCCACAGATATTCACTAATCCTTCTCCTAATAGGAGGACAGTTGTACAGTTTTACCTTGTTCTTAATATCTGAGAAAGCTAAGAAAGAAGCTGCTGAAAACACTAAACTGGTGGCTCAGTTTCCACTGTTTACATTTAATCATAAAAATGAAAGAATCATCTTATGCATGCAGAACTTGATGCAGAAAATTAAGGGTTCATGAAACAGCCTATTAATAATAATTTGTCGGGAGACAAAAACCTGCGTGAGTGTCAACAAGGACAAGTTTTAGTCTGCAAAGATGAAAAGGCCATCTGATATTGCTCACTTACTAGAAACACAAGTGTATTGATTTCACATATTTGGTGTTTGTTCACTCCTTCAACAGTAACATCACCCACACACACACTCATGCACCGATGCTGACGGCGGCCATGTCGGGTACTCAGTCCAAACATTCTGAGCAGTTTTGGCGTCAGTTTCTTGCTCAAGGACACTTCGTCATATAGGGATGAGACATCAAACTTGCAACTTTGTGATTGGAAGATGACTCGCTCACAAATTGCAAACAGCCTTCCTATGGACTGAAAAGGACTCAGGGTTAGAGTTTAACCCCTTTTTTTTTTATTCTGTATTGGTGGAAGTACTGGATGTTCCTCCTTTGTGGACCACACTGTACATGGAAATGTTCAGACCCGAGATTTCAAACGGGTGGAAGCAGTTTTTTATTTATTTATTTATTTTTTGGCTACTTTCAATCAGCTGAGTTTGCCGAAAACATTCTGTGATGCAAGTAGCTCAATGGCTGAAATCGGCAATCTGATTACTAATTTGATAATCGCGTGCCACATTGCAGCGACTTTCACCCAACAATAGTGTTTGGTGAGATCAATAATTAACATGGAATGCAAATAGCTGCTAGTAGAAATAGAAAATGTTCGTGTTGGAGGGATTTGTCACAGGGTGGGCAAAGTAGCAGCTCAGTCTGCAGTGGAGATAAGTGTTTTTACAATATTCCTGCCAATCCATCCCTCTGACAGTTGCTTCAGTGTGAACAAAAGTTGTGAACTGATCGACGGCTTCATCCTCAGAGTCACGCCGCTGAGACCCCCCCCCCCCCCAAAAAAAACAAAACGCTCCTGTTTCTGGGAAAACCCAGATAAGTCAAGAAATGAAGATAAGGAGTAAATATGGACTCATAATGCATCCTCTAAACATTTACAGATGGCAGTGGCACAGAGAATTTATCAGCTTGACACAGTGTCGCTCAGCTAATTGGACTCGGCGCCGATAACAGAAGGTTAGGGGTTTGATCACTTTTTTGGCATCTCGCATTGGAAGTTGGCAAACTCGGTCCTCTGTAAGCCACTTCACTCTCAAACACCAGCTGTGTAGCATGTGTTACCAACTGCAAAACACTGCTTTTATGCCAGTGGCTAAAAATATAGACAAGCCATTCCTACTGCTGAGTGCTTTGTGCTTTATCAAGTTGTTTAATGTGTTGTAGAAGAACCGAGATAATAGCTCCAAACAAGTGGGCCACATCAGCACATCCTTTGTCTGTCATAATCACAGCTGAATGATTACGCGTATATATATGGGTGCGAGAGACATTTATTACCACAAGCATATCGCCGCCATCTGTAACTACCGTGCAAGGAAATACAGAACGAACATGTGGGTGGATTCACAGAATTTCTGCGATTTTCCAAGTGCAGTTATCGTTTTGTTAAACGATGTATTATTTTGTAATTCACTCACTGGACAGTTGTTTAATTATCCAAGATTCCTTCTTTATTTCTTTGTTTTGCATATTTACCTTTCGTGCCGGCAACATGAGGGCTTGTGGCAGCTTTCTTGAAACCTGTTATATCTGATCGAAGCGTCTCTTCAAACTGTGAGGAAGACGTTAGTAGACGTTAATCAGGGGGCCAGGGGGGATGCCTTTTCCCAATCTGATTTTTCATAAATGCTGAAGGTAAATATAATAAGCATTCTAATAAAACCCATTTTTTTTGCTTCCAAACCTTTTGTTGACAGTGTAATAGGAACACATTTAAATGACAAAATAAGCTTTAGTCTATGTATGATTACCAACCACATTTATATTGTGCTTTTTATTGATTATTGATCTTACCAGCCGTTAAAATCATAGGGATTTTGATGGATCCTGCCATACTATTGCATTAATATACACAGATGCAGAATCCCAAACACCTGCAGCTCTACAACTGCCTTCATGTACTGAGAATCAAGACCATAAAGTGCAGTGTCTGTGTCAATATTAATATAAAAGTAATCACTTTCTGAGAAATGATTAGAACAAATAAAATCAGATTAAATACTTTACTCAGTATCCAGATAGTTTCTCAAGTTTCTTTGTAATCATATAGTTGTGGAAGTGTCAGTGTCATAAAAATGAGCAGAGAAACCACGTTACAGCAGTCATTGTGGAGGTTATGTATGAGGAGTGCCGCTGTGGGCCACGATAGCTGTATTTTGTGCTTCAGTTCCGAGGGGAGCTCGCACATAACCCATCCCCCTCCCGCACTGAAGTTCAAGGACCCTCTTCAATTTTTCTTTTGCACCATCATCAGGTCAAAATGTCACTTTGTCCATTAGTTGAGTTTATGAGCTAAAACCTGCTAAGCTAATGAGATTCCTGTCAGCGACTGTAGTGCTTAATGTTTCGTGCAAATTAGTAAACATCCGAATAGCAATGAGCTAACTTAGGTGGTTCACGTTGTGAGCATCGCACCTGGTGAATGTCAGCGAGCGAGCTAACATTATTTTTGTGAGCGTGTTAGCGCGCTGATGTGAGCATTTAGTGCGAGCGCAGCCTTAAAGAGCCGTTACGTCTCCGCAATCCATCAGGAATTCATGCCAGATGGTCAAATAGCTTGCTCGGCATTCGAGCGATTCCATAGTCTAACTTAACAGAATTCTCAGTCTCATCTCCTGTAATGGATTGTTTGTGTTGGCGTTGGATTGCGACCAGCTGTGCTTTATCCTCTTCTCACAGTCGCGTACTTTTGCAGTCAAACAAAACAGCCTGTTGCTGAGTCATCACAGGTTTCACCTAGTTTAGTGTTTTCACAGAATGCCTCTTAGTCACGTACGATCGATCTTCCGTTGAATTTTTTTATTCTTTTTTAAATGTTCTGTAGCCGATTACTGGTAACACTGTGAGGCATTGTTGATTTTTCAGGCTGTGCCTCATAGTGACGTGCCCACTGTTTTGCACTGCAGGGATTGCCCACAGGGGTTGGTGTGGGTAGCTCAGTGGCATGCTATGAATTTATTTGCCGCATGGCTCAGATAACTGCAGAGAGCCAACCTCCCACGCTTAGCGTCTGTCTGAGGGCAAAGGAAGACCTCTGAGTCTGCTTTTGTGTCTGCGTGTTTTTTGTTTTTTTTGTCATTACCACGATGCCCTGTCTCTATTCACAGCTATAGCTGTCTGTACCTTTTTCATTCAAGGTCTGTTTCATTCTTCTTCTTTTTTTTTTTTTTACCCTTCCTTCACTAATCTCCTGATGTGGTTTCTTCTGCATTGTCACCCTGCGTCTCTGTTGTTCCATCTTTTCATATGGCTACTCACACCTGAAGCAGAAACTGCGATCATAGTGCGAAGCCCCTTTGGTTGTTCTATGTCCCACTTTTCCCTACCACCACCCTCAGGGGAGTCACACTGTCTTGCCTGCAGGACTCGTTGAGCTCCAATTACATGTTAATGATAATTGTATTGTTCAAGGTCAGCGGTGAAAGTCTTAACTCATCTGTAGCGCTGTCGTGTCGCGGTTGCAGGTGTACTCGGGACTGTTTTTGAAGGATTCAGCCATCAATCATTCAGTTGCTTGAAAGAATGAGTTTTGCTTTCACTGCCGCCTCAGGATCGTTTCGAGATTCAGTGGTTTTATTTCTGAGGGAAGAAAAGAGCAGCATTCTTCCAAGATGCTTTTTATTTATTTGCTCAGTCACACAGTATTACTCTGTAATACTGATGGATGAGGTCTGAGGCGAGGCCAAATATTGTAAATGTAAGCCATTTGTCAGGGTTTTCATCCTAACTTTGGTTCCATTTGTAAGCTGTTCAAATGTCTTAATCAATTACTTCATTTTTATAATTAATGCAGGACACAGGCAATGTGTTCTCCTTTTTTTTTTATGAGAAAGGGCCATTAATACTAGGAAAATGTGTACCTGTGTTATCCCTCTACCAGCTGACTGTAGTCGAAGGCAGGATCCATGACAGTACAAACACAAACATACAGGGACAATTTAGAATGACTAGTTGACTTAAAAAGCATCTTTTTGTGAAAAGGAAATCTGCATGCATGCACAGGGAAAGCATGACAATTATTCATCAAATGTCCCCCAACTGGACTTAAACCAGGGTGTTTTCATTTCGAGGCAAGAGAACCAACCACTATACCGCTGGGTGGTAGTTAAAGCCTTTTAAGACATATAATCGT
Source organism: Lipophrys pholis (assembly GCF_963383615.2). Taxonomy (NCBI): domain Eukaryota; kingdom Metazoa; phylum Chordata; class Actinopteri; order Blenniiformes; family Blenniidae; genus Lipophrys; species Lipophrys pholis. The sequence goes on along the minus strand of NC_137629.1, from coordinate 29,741,613 downwards.
AGTGGCAGGCTTGAGAAAACAAACTTAGATACACAGATAAAAGAAACCACAGGGGAATTTTCTCTCTCTCTCTCTCTCTCTCTCTCTCTCTCTCTCTCTCTTTCTCTCTCTCTCTCTCTCTCTCTCCCTCTCCCTGTGTGTGTGTGTGTGTGTGTGTGTGTGTGTGTGTGTGTGTGTGTGTGTGTGTGTGTGTGTGTGTGTGTGTGTGTGTGTGTGTGTGTGTGTGTGTGAAGCCTGAAATTAAACTAAAGTGAGAAGAGCACTGAACTGTGCCTTCTTACCAGTCATCTGGTGCAGAACAAATCAGACGCGGTTTGCACAGATTAAAGACAATGTTGGACTTTTTGGACCGCTCCAGTGTTTGACTAGCATGGAGAGGGGAAAAAATGAAGAAATATCAGGTTTTGTGCAAACACTGTATCCAGGCATGTAGAATGGTTTATATGGAGCAAATCCAATCCCCAAAGGAGTGAAAACACAGTGCCGTCAGAGCCCGCGAACAATGAGAGCTTGAGGATTTGAGACAGATTTTGTAAATTAGTCGTGGTTACATGCCGCGCTGCACACTAAGACCTGCAGGGGGGGTGACGGGGGGGCAAGACTTCAACTCTGTGCCTTTTTTTGTTTTTACAACATCATGGTGGATCAAAATTGCATGTTCAGTTTTACACATTATAGAAGAATGAGCAACAAATGAAAAAGATTATAGTTTTTATTGGTATTTTTGTGTCATTTTCTTTGTATCCCTTAAAGTATAAAACAAAGTACTGATAATGTAGTTAGCGCTGCTTCCTCCACAGAAGTGTTTCACAAGAAAACTTGCAACAGGACACATACAATAAAGCAATTAAGAAGTAACTGATGGCAAGAATTAAAGGTTACGCTTTATATTTACAACTATAAGGTATATTTTCCTCTTGTAAATGGCAACATAACCAAAAGATACTGAACAACAGTTTTTTTCAAAATAATCATCCTAGGATGAACATTTTTACGTGGGTCGTCTGTGAAACACATTTTAGTCACATCTGGAATATTCTTAAACTTCTGAAACAATAAAGTGCAAATTTGCTCATTTGACACAACCAACCTGTTCTCAATGTACCTGTTTTTTTTTCTCTTCTGGTGCCTGAAGCAATGTCCCTGCCTTCGGCTGCGCTCTGTAATATTGTTTAGGTTTATGTTTTTTTTAAATCATGTTTTCACATTTCTCTTCTTTTGATCTATTTATCATCAGTATTATATTTCAGCGATGAGTTGTTTTGCCATCGAGCTATACTCCTGGTATATAGCTGCATCCTAGTTTAGTGTATTTAGTCTGTATACATAGGGATGAACGGTGGAGTGCTGCTCAGCACTGTCGCTTCATGGCAACAAGGTTGTGGATTCACATTTGGGCTTTTGGTTCTTTCCTTTTGTGGAGTTTACATATTGCATTGTTGTGATGTGGTGATTTGCTAAAAACAAAATGCTGGATTCAGGGTTTAATTGCTTCATATGTCAATGCTGCATTAAGGCAAAAATAAATCAAAAAGTCTTTGGTCTGCAACTCGGTGACTGTGATGCTCGAAATCGAAAATCCACCTTGTCGAGTCCTCTCAGTGTCAGACATTAATATGGTTTTTCAAGTGGTGTTTATTGTTTTATGTAACATTGAAAATGTTTAATTAAAATTGAGTGACTTTTTTCTGTATTTATTTACTATTTTTTTTGCAATCATACTTGCTGTATTTAAATATTTTTTTTTACTGTGAATTAAAAATATATGTTTGATGCAATTCATATCTTTTCAGGTCTCATCTTTATCGTAAGAAATAACATTTAAGCGTTATTGTGAGTGAATCCTGGCAGCACGAGGCTCAATGTTTGCTGGAAAAGAAAACACCGGAGTGTTGATGTTTGAGGTGTACAGGTAAACTAAAAACCTAAAATTGCACATCAATCTGTCAGAACAAGTTTGCCCTAATGTTTTACTGTCCATCCTACATAGACCCTTTATACAAGTTAAGGTTATTGGAGCCTATTGGAGCTGACATGGGGCAGATGGCAGGGTACGCCCCAGACAGGACGGACACAAACTGACAAATATCCAAAATTCTGCTCTCCAGTCACAAATTGAGCAAACAAGCCTGTTTGTCTGATCACAAGCAACATGCACACCCCCTACTGAGAGACACTTTTGTGTACATGTTGACATTTCACCTTTATTTTCACCACTTGACCTCCAAACGAGACGTCTTCTCTGACTCAAACATGCGCTTTTATGGTTTTATTGGTGAAAGATCAAAGATCAAACGCAAATGTGAATACAAAACCTATCATTCATACGACAAACCCATTGGACATTCACTTGCAGGCGTAGGGCAGTAACTCTGGTTTCACTACGACAGCCTGCCATGTTTGGACAGAAAAAAAAATAAAATCTCTTCACGTTTAAGATTTCTATGGATGAAAAGAAGTGTACTCATTACATGCATTAATTTAGATTTCCATTTATCTTTATTTCCGGTTAATGAAAAGCCAAATGAGTTTCACAGTGCAGTCTAATTTTTCTTCCTTTGTTCATGTCAGATTGCGTTGAGCACTGAGATGAATGACGATTCAGTCGAGCCCCATTTATTTTCCCTTGCAGCTGTAACAGTCTGGATTTCTGATTGCTGTGCATCGAGAGGACTGGGAAGTGTGGGGCCTTTCTATGAAACTCAGCGGCAACGAGCTGTCTTTAACCATATGTTTAGGATCCATCCACAAGAAAACCTACACAGCCACAAAAATAACTTGAAATAAAAAGCGTGACTGTATTCAGCAGCACTTTATTATAATCATTAGTTCAATATGTATTTTGGTCTATTTTAGGTGCTTGTTGCGTCTGAAGCATTGTAATGAATTGTAAAATATTAGCATATTATTGTGTTAATGAGAACTTATAAACCACAAATACACATTGCAAACTCTCCCGACTGAAGGTTGTCACATAAACAGAAATATGTGTCCTGCATGTAATTAGCGAAATAATAACAATTAACAATACAACATCCCCTTAACACCAGACAGCCAGCGAACAGATTAATACACAGAGGCAAAGAGAAATGTGAAAGTGTTCATTAAAAGACCAAAAGAAAAGAAAAAAAACTAAGAAAGATACATAAGTGAATGTTGACGTCTTGTTCGTTTAAATTGGAGCTTTGACAGCCGCTCTCATCTAAATAATAGAAATACAATCATATTAAAGAGCCAGAACAGTAATGAAAACATGACTAATGGTTGTAAGTGTTTGTATTTGGACTTATATGGTGGTTTTGGCTCAAATGGCTGCAGGAGAAAAATATTTTTCATACTCAGCTTTTTGTGATTGGACACTCCAGCTTACTAAAGCTGGGGGGTTTATTTGTTAGAGTCGGATTCAGCTGACTGACCAGAATATTCATAGATCACTGTGTGCTTTAGTGAGTCAGTGTGATCAATGGCCAGTCACTGATTAGCATTGTCCTACCTAATCATCCCACCACAACAACCCCTTCCAAGGCTGCAAAGAAAAAATAGTTTGATAGAGAAACAGTTGCAGTTTTGTCAAAAGAAAATCTTGAGAAATTACAATGACATGATTTTGACTTCATAAAATATATTGGTGACATATTTCTTCTATCAGCTTCTTGCGCTCGCCGCTCTGTGAGGCATAATAATGTCGGAGAACAGCAGTGATATTTATTCTGGCGATGCAGTCGAACCCACAAAGGAAGGGTTCACTCATTGGACACAGTTGAAGAAGGGGAGTCTTTGTTCTCTGCGTTTCTCAGCCCGTACGGTATCTTTTTTCTTTCTTTTTTTTTACAAAATGTAATAGATGAGCATCGGGGGAAATGATACAATGATTCCACACGGTCCGATGCACAAAAACAGTGATAAGCATGCAGATCCATAGCTCCATGAGCGGACACAAACACCCTCATGCTCAATAAAACAGAGTAACGTCTCTGATGGAAAACATCTGCGCTTAAGCTATACACAAACATGCACATAACAAACCTGCACAATATATATTGCTGCAAAGTCTGTACGCATATACTGAATATAAAACACCCTGGTTTTAGTGGAGTTGTGGGATTGTCTGACCATTTCAGTTGTGGCCTCTCATACGTATTATTTGTCGCCTTTTGTTATAGTCAAGTCCCACAGTTTCCCAAAACACCTTTTACACCCTCTCACGTGCAACATAAAACAGTAAAAGAAAAGGTTTTGTTCTTGTTATGCGTCTGTGCATGCTCTTCTGGTTTTCTTTACATCCATGTTGTATTTTTGCATTTGCATTCAACACAGTATGTCTATATATATATCAAATGTGGAATGAGTGTTCTCCACAAAACTTACATTATAATAGCCTGTCTGGATGAAGAAGACCTACACATTCGTCCATCAGTCCATCTTCTATCCCACTTATCCAATTCAGGGTCTCCACTGGAGCCAATCCCAGCATACTGTGGGCGAGGGCAGGATACACCCAGGACAGGTCATCATTCTGTCACAGGGCAAACACATATAGACACACAACCACACACGCTCACGTTAGGGGGAAATTAGCATCACCAAATACCCTCACATGGTTGTTTTTGGACTGCGGAAGGAAACCGAAGTACCCGGTGAAAAACCCACGCACACGGGGGGAGAACATGCAAACTCCAAACTGAAAGGCCCCGGGCCGTACTTGAACCCTTTTCGCTGTGAGGTGAGAGCGCAAATCATTACTCCGCTGTGCACGAAGAAGGCCCACGCATTGTACATTACATATTCTGAGGACAATCGACATTAGTTACTTGTATAAGTTCTGCATGCTGCGGACGAGAAGTTGAATTTAATGAGGTATTTGAATTTTAGTCAATTATAGCGATGGGTCACTCTGATGCAGAGAAAGGCATTCCTCTTGTTATGATGAAGACATTCTAGTTTCTTGTCTCTCAGCAACAAGGTATTTTGTGCATGACTCAATAACAACCATGTTAGTCATCTAGATGACTCAATAATTAACAGCAGTCCGGAAGCTTCGGAGTTCACAGAGCTGATTGCAAGCTGAATTCATCTCCATTTAATCAATTTATCTGTTTGTGGGCAACGTGGTGGTGTGGTGCTTGATCCTCTGACCTCACAGTCTAAAATCAAGTTAGATTGTTGGATGTGTTGAGTTTGCATGTTTTCCCGAGCAGTGCACAGATTTCCAGCTTCCAGAGGCATGCTTGTTTGAATGGTCACTCTAACTATTGGACTGTTATTTGGTTTCTTTCTCTCTGCGTCAGCTCCTCTGCTGCCCAGTACGATGAAGTTGGTGTAGGAGATAGATAGATTTTAGTTTGTTACTGGGTCATAAGTTTGCGGTGTCATTCTGAGTTACAAGCAAACAAAGTTGACTTGTGCAGCCATGAAAGACTGTGAGAGTTGTATTCCCGGTGGCTGTCAGCTGATGTATGTATTCAAACGTTTACAGTGCTTCTAGTTGTGTGAAGCGACCCTGCTGGCTGGTCCGCTCCTGTCACTCACCAAGTACGTTTCTCACAAATTCGTGTAAAAGATGTTGGTTGGAAGAAACGCTTTAGGCAAAAGCATCAGTTAAAAAAAAAACAACAAAAAAAAAAAAACCTCCTCCTCCACATGAGGATTCCCCTGAATATATCACACATGGCACACCACTACCCCTGCAGTGCATGAAATCAAAGAGGAGGCAGAACGAGGGAGAGAACAGAGAGGGGTGAGGCTGGAAACGTGAACACGCCGTTCACATTTTACTGCTAACACGCCTCGTGATTTATTGATATTAAAGCTCAAAATGTTCTATTATGTTTTGCTTCGATTTGAAAGACTAGCACACGCAGCAACTTCCCAACGAGGGACGCATCAATTTTTGCGTCTTTAAAATGCTCAATTCTTGCGAGGGATGGGAGCTTTCTCAGGTGGTCAGGTTTTTTTTTTTTTTTTTTTCATTAAGAGTAGTTGTATAGCACATCTGTGATCAGAGCATGTGATGTGCATGCACGTATTTCCATATGTCCCCTGAGAAGCACATGGTGTTGCACTTGTCTAAACGTGGACTATTTTCTATATAAAAGTACTTAGTGAACTGACGAAGAATAATCTCCTGCTGTCTTAACCTCATCATCTCACCAGGTCACCCATGGACGTTTACTTCCTTTTACCGTACATAATTTCCTTCAGACATTTAACTGCAGTGATTGGCCAATATAACGTTCCGACATGTCTGTGTTTACTTCAGGCGAAGTCTCACATCGGGTGGTTCTTTTATGGGTGATTGCCAAACATGTGCACCGCAGCATGCTTCAAGAAATGGCATTAATGCAGGACTAGGTCACTTAATCATTTCACATTATGCACACTGTTTTGAACTGTGCAGACAAAGAACATCATTAGTTTCGGATCCACTGCTGGAAAGTCTAAAGCAAAGGCAATTTGCACCTACAACTTGAGTGATATTTAAATTCTAATTACGAAGAGGTAAACAAATATCAGCGTTTGAGGTGTGAGGGCTGCTCTGAACAGGCACACAAGATATGTTCTTTGATCAACATGACTATTAGTTAAGTCACGATTTAGAAAACCATTTAGGTAGAAGGATAAAACTATAATACACAAGGGATAGAAGGTGAATTAAAATAAATGTTGGTAGTAAATTGTATCGAAGAGAAAAATAAAATGATGAAAGCCGCATTAACGCAAAACCATAATTGTAACAGGTGCAACATTTGCCATTCGTACATGAAGAGCTGCTGAAATAGTTTTAAAGTGAAAACCTTTAAACACAACATGGCAAGTAGGTTGTTGATTTGAGTGCATTCTGTGCAGAGTTTGCACGTTCTCCCTGTGCATGCAGTGGCTTTCTCTGGCAACTATGGTTTCTCTCTACCGTCGGAAAAAAAAGTACATTGGAGAATGATTGTTGCCCCTAAATTGTTTTTCGGTGTGATTATGAGTATGTGTGACTTTTTGTTTGTCTGTTTGTCTGTTTGTCTGTTTGTCTGTTTATCGTGAACTAGTGGCCTGAGCTGTGTGCATTTAATTGGGTTTAGTGCACCATGACTCTGAATTACTCAGAGCGGTATAGAAGATAAATGGCTCGACGTGGGAGAGTTCACAGGTTCCCTGCTTCAGTTAGATTTTAAGATACTTTACTCTTATCTTTTTTTCTTAGGAAAAATAAGATTATTCACCATTAGGACTGTTTCTTTGTCAACCCATTGATAAAGATGATTCATAGACCACAGCAGAGCGTTCGTCAGTTGTGATCAAACGCCATCAAAATGCGCACCAGCCTCATTTCCTGTCAGCAGTGGTTACCTGCCGACCACTGCTGATGACAAGATAACGGCGTCTTTTGAAGTTGTAATTGAAGATTAGGACAATCATTTATCTCATGTAGCAGAATTTAGTTGATTTAGTTGATAATGCTTTCTCAGTGATGCCCCATGAGATCCCCATAAAGAGATCAGTGAATCGGCTTCTTAAAACCTTCTCTTCTGTCGTGTAACATCATAAAAATAAATATTTAACATTGATCACATTTAGCGGAAGAGTCACAGATAACTCAGTTCCTCACAACATGATGGAACAAGTGTCGCCTTCTTGATGATTATGCTTCACATGAACCGTGTTTCGTCAGGCTTTTCCAGGCAAAAGTTTCAATAAGGCCAATGATTTTCAAACAGTATTTAAGGATCTCACAAAATCACACAGTCATAACAGAATCAATTTCAAAAGCATTGAATCTATTTTTTGCCACTCTATTTTTTGAATTGGGTTTGGTTTTGTTTTTGCAGTTGTTGGTATCTGTTATCGCAGCCCGTGGAAGACGGCAATCTTTGTATAAAAGTGAATTTTTCACAGTGAAAAATGTGGGGGATGATGAAATTGTTTTAGAAAACTCGGTCATCCCCAGCATGAAAGCAACCAAAATCGAAAGTACGTTTATCGGCGAATACCTTTACATGCAGTCGGGCCTTTGTTTGTATGGAAACTACCTTCATGCAACAAGGTGCACCGTGGGAAAGATAGTGGATCAAAAGAGAATAAATCTGATATTAGTTAAATGAAAATAAAAAGCAGAAGCAGTTTGCAGGAGAGTGCTGCTCACTGTCACTGGAACAATGACTTTTTCACACAGTTTGTTGTTTTTTTTCTCTGTGTGATAAGAGTGAGTAACTCAGCAGCTGCAACTGCGTCATATGAAGTGCCAAAATAAGCTCGTGTTGAATAATTTTGTTATACTCTTATGATTCACATCAATCATGAGTGTATTTATTCCACATTGAGGGAGAATCATTCTCCTCTTTTATGCTGCAAATAGTCATATAATTTACAAATACATAAGCTTCATCTGGAGCAGCACAGCTTCAGCCTCTTTGACCATAACAAGGTTAAAAGATGCATGAACTTCATCTGGTTTTTAATTCACAGCAAAGCTTTTTTTTTTTTTTTTTTTTTTTTTTTTTTAAATAACTGTGCTCAGTCTTTACATTTGTATTCACACTATCTGTATTTCACTGCGTATGCATTCCCATATTGAGTTGCACATATAGCGATGCTCTGTAGCCTTGATGCATTGCAATGGAACCAGGAATATTAATACAGCCGAACCCACCTTTTCAGCTAAAAGTGATGGCATGACAAATGGTTTGGGTCTCAATCTATTTTGATTCAGGGCCTGTATCTCTTGGGAAATATATTTTTCAAAAAAACGTATGGTCACCTTTGAATACCTACCCTCTCAACTAAATGCTGTGCTGCTGTGTCACACTTCTCTGCCAGCTCTTACAACATCCCTGCAATTGAGAGAGAAGGAGACCGAGAGGTAAGACAGTGGGAGGAGGGTGGCGAGTGACAAGGCTTCTCTGGGCTTGCAAGCTCCTCTTTCTTAAAAACAGTAACACTGTGCACATCTCCTATGCACTGATTAATCACCAAACAGAGCACCAAGTCTGTAATCGTTCCTATTGGTTACTCTAATTTCTGTTTGAGCATATTATTTATTTTGAATGTTTAACTGTCAAGAATTGGAGGAGATGCACACGATTGCAACCTGTGAGATTACAAAGTCACACAAAAAGCCAAAGTCAAGGTTTATTGAACAGCAGTCTGGTTTTATTATAGCCCAAACTCCGTGATTAGGTTTCTTTGCCGCAGCTACCAAAGTGATGAGCCGATACCATTTCAGTGTCGTTCTCAAGGACATCCAGATGTTGATTGTTGCCTCAGTTGTTACCTCCATATTCACATTCATAACAAAGATCAGTCTATATAATGTTGGGTGTGCAATTTTATCCCCTGTGTGAAACCAACCCAGGAAATGAAAAAAGGTGGGAAGCGTCTGCTGTATTCAGTGTGAAAATATGTTTGTACTTTGACAGGCAGTCTCAGTTCCGACTATACCTTCTTATTCTGTGCTCTCTGGTGGGACTGGCTCCTTTTCATTCTCCTCTGTGATGCCAAGAGATGATTCTGTATGTTCAGGACGTCCTTCAATCAAGGACAAACTCAGGAAGCACTCTGCTATGGACTCAAGCTTCCCCATTAGCCCATTGGTATTGATTGATGCTGGTGTTGTCATCAAACCTGTTGGCTGTTATTGAGCTATGTTGGACGGACGGGCAGGCACCTTCAGAGGACACGGCATCGCTCACATTCATGTCCTGCTGACTTTAACCTCAACCAGAACCACTCCTGGGCTAACCCTAACCTTTACCTTAAACCAGCTCTAACCTCAGACTTGTGACAAGCTGAACAGATGATCCTCCCCCGAGCCCTCTGCAAAATTAGCTTTTGAGATTTACAGTATTTTTTCTTTCTCTTTACCGTCCACCCAACACTTGCAAAATAGGGATTCCACTTTTATCCTCACAAGGACTATCCTTTCAGATGAGTGAGTCATGCAGACAGATGAAACCAGGTGATCGTTATAGTCCTGCACAGTAAGTTTGAGGAAGATTTTTCCACTTTAATTAGATTTTTTTCCTCTGGAAAGTAAATAGCTGTAAAGAGAACCAAGTGGCCGTCACACCTGACATTTGAGTTTTGATATTTTTGCTTTGATACTTTTATAGTTACTGATGAGCAGTGCAGGGGAACTAAAAGGTGATAGATGTGTGGCAAGCGTCTTTCAAACCACCACTAACCATTGTTATAGCTATCCTGGGTTTCATGATGCCAATAAAATGCCACTCTGTGCTGCAAGCTCACATATATAATTGTGCCTCTGTGAAAACACACACACGCTTGATGAGTCACTCTCCAACTCTTCTCTAACTGTGTAGACATCAAAATACTGCGAACCTCAATCCCTACCTTTAATCTTAAGTCACATAAAACAATCATAAGAAACAAAGATTACGTTATCTTGACAGCAATGTCTGTAAATCACAATTTCAAAACACAAGTCAAAATGTTGCAGCGAATACAACCGGTGGTTTTTACATTTTCATGAATATGAGTTCTGCAGTTTATGTTGAGTCAGATCTCACGCTCGTAGTCCTGGGGCCATGAATACTCGAGAGCAGCAAAATCTGCAGCTCAGAATAGTCACCAACAAAAACACCAGTGGCTTTTTGGAATAACTTAATGTGAAGGTTTAAAAAAAGGGTTTGTCCTCAAACAAAAACAAGTGAATGTCTCTGAAGAGGATATGATTGTTAAACAATCCATTTTTTTCCAACCCTTTTTATTAAAATCTAATTTTGAATTTTGCAGCAAAAATTTGTACAAAGATATATAACACGTACAATATGGTATACAGTACAGCCCAAACCCAAGATTGTTCCTACATGGACCCAGAAATGTGATTCAACTCCAGCAAGCGGTGCAATGTGCCGTCTATATTTGCGTACTCACGAGCGTTTTGCCAAAAAAAAAAAAAAAAAGCGTTCTGCCATGTGTTGGATCGAGTTCAAATGAATCTTTGCACAAATAGATGAGCCGACATGCTCGACCTGTTTCGGTCCTTCTCTTCGCTGCTTTTCCGGACACATACACTGAAAAACCCTGGCAACCCCCGAGTTTACTGCAGTAAAAATCTGCCCATAAATACCCCTCAAATTAATATCATGATGTTTCTGGGGAGGTAGAAAAAATAAAAGCGTACTGGCAGACCTTTAGCCTGGCCTCCCTGCAGCTTAGCGGGGCAGGAGTTGTTCTTGGCAGCACCCGCCATGTGACGACGTTTCCATTACAGCACAGCAGTGCTCTGTTTGTCTCACCCTTCGTGTGTCTAATGGAAGCAGCCATGATGTGTGAGTGTGCCGTGAGCTGTGTGTGTTTGTTTGTGCGTATTTTGGTACGACTGTGTGACACTCTGCTGCGTGGTTTGAAGCCTTTTGACGCTTCCCCCTGTAAAAGTGCGAGGGTCATCCTATGATGGATGACTTTGCTGAGACGTATCTGAGGTCCAGGGTTTGCTCTGACTTGAGTCAGAAATCTCTCACCATTCACGCTGAGTGAGTGTGTGTTCGGGTTGTGTATTCACACCTGTTATGGACTGAAAGCCTGTTTGGCTGGGGCCATGGAGAAACAGTTCCTCTCTGATTCAATTACCACAGCGAGCAGAGCTGCAGGGGCAACAGGAGGCCAGGGGACAGCACGGTCCGCTTCACACAGGTTTTCCTGACACGGGGTTGAACAAAGAGGCCTATCAAGTTTGAAATGTGCTCTTACAAGCTTGATTTCACCTTTCCATCTTTTCCTCCTCAAAGTCTCCGAGCTTCGCCCGCAAGCCTTCCTGCAACCGGCATCCCCGAAGTGATACCTAATCCCTCATATGTCACAACTCGTCTGTGCCAAATTCAATTTGGGAGGAAGTCGCCTCGCGGTGCTTTTTCAGTCACTAACGTGGCATTGCTGACGATGGTGTTGTAATGACGTGGCTTCAGAGATAAACGAAACGGCCCGGACCGTTCAACATTTAGCCGTATGGAGGATAGCCTCGTGTTGAGTAACATTTCACGTGTGTGTTTTTCAACCGATGAGATTCTCATAGTGTTGCACTGGCATAGCTGTCATCTGAATGTCAGCCCATTTCCGCCCCTCATCTTCAGTTGCCACCAGTAACACTTAACTTGTAAGCTTCTTGCTTTCGCTCCCACTCATCATCTCTGATGTGACGGTGCTGGCAAAATTGGGACGTGCAGGAATAATGATATTTGAGTGCTGGCTTCTGGTCTGTAATTGAAACACTGGGAAACGCTCACACTGTACCAGCTGTGTCACTGATTCAAGAGCAGCGCCTCTCAGAGATGTCGCTCACACTGATGGCAGGTGGTAAGCAGATAAATTCTCTGTTATTTGTTCCCGGGTTTTTCCGAGCAGACCTGCAGCAGTCACCTCTGACTCTGTGTCTCTCACCTTGTCTTGTGCGTGCCACAGCACACAGCGGGTGTCAGTGATGGACAGGGTGGCGCGTATCTCACTGCTGCAGGTTTGACGCGCTTACTGTGATTGCAGGAATGACGGTTTGGCTCGGACGCCGACCTGCTTTGCATATTTATTGCAAAAGGAAATTGACCATTTATGCTTCAAACTCTTGCATTGCTTCTTCCACGCTTGTCAAAGTCTCCACTCTCGTGTGTCACATATACAGTTTAGAGTGAGGATGCTGGCGGACTTAACAGCAAATTCTTTGTAATTTTGGACACAATTGGTTTGGAAGTAGACTAAAAGAGCTTCTCGTTTCCAGTCTGTCAAAAGTGATTTTGGAGAATGACAAGACAAGTGTTGCTATCATCTCCAAGCTCCATGAGTTGTTTGGAAAATGGGTCTTAAATTGTTTTTGATGGCTACATATGTGATTTGCAGAGAGGAAAACTAGCTACCAGCCAACGGCCAAAGCTGGAACCAAAGCTGCACGAGTGTGTATTTGTTTGATCTTTTTACAAAATTAAATAAAGAGACTATTATCTTATTAATGCAAGTTTTGTTTCATTTTTTCAGTTCATTCTTGAATGATGTTTTCAAACTTTCATGTTTGGTTTTCAATACTGCAGGTGAAAGTGTATATTTATATCCTGACTTAGCCAAATGCATCGTGTGGATCAATGAGAAACATTTTTCTTCCACTTCCAGACAAAACATGTGGAAAGCATTTTAAATCCTGCATTGTTTACATCATTACTTGCAGGTCGTCTTGCCTGTGCAGGCACATTGTTAGATGCCTTGGTGTCTTATTGCAACCTGTGTGACCTCTGAGCACAAGACAAATAAAGCATGAGCCATCTCATTAAAAAAAAACAGGTCCCCAGATCCACTAGAGGTCAAAAACTCTACAGGGTACTTTTAATATGTGCATTATATCCTGATTATGAGTTTGTTCAGGGTTGCTGAAGCGGAAATTTTTCACTCTCCAAAAAGAGCAATACAAAGTCGCTGTGCTGACGTTAGGTGTAGCACGTAGGGCCGGGTCTCACACGATGCATACGGCAGTGGCAAGTAGAAGAAATGTCTTTAATACGCTATGTTTACTCCCAAAATGATTTCGCTAATGATCTTGGCCTCGACTCTGCCTCACGTCACAGGTAGTGTAACGAGATCAGTTTATCAGGAATGTCATGTTTTTGATGTTTGCTTGGGAGCTAATGAGCACCGGTAATTAAAACCAATACACACAAGGAGTTTATTTAGATCCTGAGGTCAATATCGGTTGCCTCATGCACACGGCTCGACAGACTTCCTGAACCGTTGCCACCATGTCATCAGCTGTAGTAATGTGTCGCTAAAATGCAATGATTCATTAATTATCTCTGCACATAATTATCACTACTGCGTTTGTTAATAGACAACAAGGGTAAAATCCAGCACTCAGAGCCCAGAATGACTTGGTGACGTGGGCTTTTTAGCGAGTCACTCGATGTTGGAGGTGTGATCCTCAGGAATGGCAAAGCACCGACTCTCTTTTGAACGCCACAAGGCCAAAATGCGAATTCTCACAATTGTGCTTGGACATAATTTGAACAGTGAGTTTAATCAAAATTGGTCATTTAATTCAAATGAACAATAAAGACGTGCTCTTTGGTATACTGTACCTTTTATGTCTGATTGTCCTGCTGACTATTTACATTTTTGATTATCTTACTTAAATAATTGTTGGATACATCACAGTACCTGCAGGATTTTTTTTAACACTAACCCTAACCCAAACTGCAGTTTTATTTTTACACATCAAGCTTTAACAAAGTTACATGTTGGATAGTGGAACAGCAGCCAAGTATCATTTCCAGCTTTGGTTACTGTTTGTTAAACCAGCTCTTTGTGTGTGTGTGTGTGTGTGTGTGTGTGTGTGTGTGTGTGTGTGTGTGTGTGTGTGTGTGTGTGTGTGTGCGTGCGTGCGTGCGTGCGTGCGTGCGTGCGTGCGTGCGTGCGTGCGTGCGTGCGTGCGTGCGTGCGTGTGTGTGTGTGTGTGTGTGTGTGTGTGTGTTGGCAGGGTGCGGCTCGAGGCCTTCTCCGATAACAGCGGGAAGCTGCAGCTCTCCCTGCAGGAGATCATCGAATGGCTGACAGCCAAGGACGAGGAGCTGTCGGAGCAGCTGCCCATAGGAGGCGACGTTGGAGCCGTGCAGCACCAGAGGGAGTTCCACCAGGTAATCTTATATCGCTACCTTTTCATCTCAAAGGTAACACATTTACCTCAAATCCCACGATCTGCAATGTAATATTTATTCTACACATTTAGATTTATATATACAAGGAGGTACAATACATCATAGACGTCCTCTTTTAGCCTTAAAGCCCTGTATGTGTGTCTGTGTGGCAGTGAAGTGAAGAATGGATCTGGGGCTGTGATCAAGGTCATAAGCTATGATCAGCGCAGTGTGCGTGAAGACTTGGAGTAGAAGGCCAATGATTTTGATGGGAGATTTTTTTTTCAACACTGTTTTTTTCTCCTTCTCCTGCTTGACGACAGTCAGCATGTCTGCTTTTCCTTAATGTTTCTAGAATAGGTTTTTTTTGCAGGAGACAAAGAGCAGCATAGCAAGCTCTATGTTTGCAGATGGCTTTTGTTGGAGATATCACAGGTATTGATCTAAACAGAGTTTATAGTCTAGTCCTGGTCAATATGAGATAGCAGGAACTTTCTCTTAGTTTAGGTGTCATTGATACTATTGATGGAAGCAGCGCTCGCTCGGTGCACTGCAGTGTGCGCCGGGATTGCCACAGAACAGAATAAAGTCAACATGACTTCTTCGAGTAGTAAGTCACTTAGTCACATTTCAAATCTCAATAATCCTGAAAGGAAAGTCATTTTTTATTCTCATCTGATGCGTTATGGCTCCATAGCTCTGTTATGCTCCAAAAAAACATTCTTGTTTGAGTTTATCCTTCCATAACCTTGCTTTGGAAACTCTCTTTCTTTCACATAATGGATTAAATTAATTTATGTACAAACCCTTTTATTTAATCAGATGTCCATTTCGGGATCAAAAGACAGTATCCGTGCTCCAGCTGCTGTTTCATCGATAACTTAATGAAATTAGGAGTTACGGTAGTTTCACTTGACCTGACTGAATTTGGATTTACTTCAAAGCACGAAAATGTTTTTCCGAATGTAAAATGTTTCTCCCTGTTCAACACATGGTTAAGCACTCCTCAACCGGTTCAACAGCAAGCATTACAAACCATTCTATTTGGAGTCTGCATGTTCTCCCTGTGGGTTTCTTCTCCACAAGTTCCGAGACGTCTTTATTAGGTTGATTCGTGCATAGGAATGAATGTGTGTCGCCATTGTCAGCTGGTATTGACTATGGTGGCATCAGATGGCCTCTATAACCCCCAGTTGAATAAAGCACTTCTGCCACAAAGACTTATCAGAATCATAGCTGCTAATTTTATTACAGTTTTAATTTCATTTTGACTTCATACAGCAGCTACAAAGCATTTACAATTAAAATGAGCTCCAAATGGATAAAATGACTTTGGTCTCCTCGTAACCTCTGAATTAATTTAGGCATTAGCTCTTTGTGGACTTTATGCTTCCAGTTGCACATGATAAAGGCCTCAGTTAGTCTTCACAAGGTATAAAATGATAGCATTCAAACCCATTTATCATTTTCTTTGTCATTATTGAAGTTTCAGACATTAAGAGTCTTCAGTGTCTGAGGACCCTTAATGTCCTCAGACACTTGGGACATAAAGGTTCTGAGGACATTAAGGGTCCTTAACATGTTGAGATGTTAACATCTGAGATGTTAAGTGATCCCTGAATGGTTTAGTGATTTGTAGTTTGCTTTTGGAGGGAAAAATTGCAAACAATCTTACTGACGCCGTGACTTTTTATTGATTTGTACGCGTTCGCTTGTGCAATGAATGTTTTCTTTGTCATGCCAAGGACAAAGCAACTGGGATCATAATTTCACCTAAATTACTGGTTGTCAGCTTGCTGTCAAGGAGAGCCAGGAGCGCCAGAGATGGGAGTTCAATTGAAATGTTGTCCATTAACTCTTCCTGTCAGGATTACCAGTGGAGACGTTTTTCTTACACATCTTCGATGAGAGTCACTCGACAGATTCTTTTGTTCAGTTAAACATTAATCATTGGGACAATTTAGACCTTTAACAGCATGTTAAGAATATATTTCACTTCGACAATTGAAGAGCCGATGCAGAGTTTCACACTGCTTCTACCAAATATATAGAAAAATACAATAAAAGAAATGTTGAGGTGGATTTGAAAATTATACATTGAGTCATGCAGCGATACATCAGGAGTAACATGAAGATCTTTACACTTTCATGCTATGTATTATTATAGTTTAGCCGATGTCCTTGGGGATTTGAAACCTCAATAATTTAGGAGCAAGTTGGCCAAACCACCTTGTGCCTGAAACTTTTAAGATTAGTCTCCTTTTGTGAGTCTCCGCTTAAGCACGAATACATGAAGACAAAATGTGTGTATTTGTGGGATTCTGCTTTTTTTAACCACTTGATAGACTTTAATCCTTTTACCGTCTGGTTCCCATGTTCATCCCTCTGTACACATTCAGCTAAATGAGATGGTTTTGTCTGACTGGGTTCTTTAAAGGCTCTGCACACCTGCATGGAGTGCTTTTCTTTTTTTTTTCTGCTGAGGAAAACCTCCAGGATTTCAGTCTGGTTTGTACGGTTAGTCTACCTGAAGACATGCAACATAGCCAACAAGAAAAAGATCTTGAGTTGGTTTGGCCACATGGAGCTGCAGTAATCCAGTCTTTGTGTACGCTTGCTGTTGTCACCCAGGGTCATGAACATTATGTTAAACTAAGATTTCAGATACAAGTGTCCTCATTCTTCCTGATGAAGTGAGATCATTCAGGAGAAGCTCAAAGGAAAAGCTGCCACTACTGTATAGTAAAAAGAGCAAGCTGAGGTGGTTCAGTCATCTGTGTCAGGAAATTCACAGAAGAGGCTGGACCTGCTGGAGAGAAAGTCCAGGGTCTGCCTCGGATCCTCTGGAGAGATTATACCTCTGAGGTGGCCTGCGAGTGGTTCGGTGTCCCATCAGATAAGCTGGATTTGTGGGCTTCTTTTCCTTCCATACTGCCGCCTCGTCCTGCTCCTGCCGAGCGGCAATGAAAAGAGACACATTTCAATGTGACTTTAGTCGATTCCAGAAGAGAAGAGCTCCCTTGTGGTGCTGAAGTGAGTTTGTAAACTTTTGAACCAAATACGACTTCAGTGATTTCTGAAATACAAGGAAGAGTGGAAATCCCTTCTAAGTCGGACTGCTTCAATCTGACAAGCCAGCATAATGCATGGTTGAGAGTTTCAGTGTTACGTCGGGAGCTCCTTGTTGGACCAATCATAAGAAAATAAATGACTTTCCTTTGTACTAATGATACGCACTGGTGGGACAGCCACAGAAACCCCGAGATGTCTTTAAGGAGTAAAGTTTCTGCACTGAAATCTTTTTAATTGACATGTAATTTGGCCCAGAGTGCATAGTGTCGGGGGAGGCTCATGAACTCGTGTGCGTGCGTGCGTGCGTAACAAAATATATATACATAATATAACAAAACAGGAGCCACAACTTACATGAAATCCTTATGAACTTATATAAATATCATTAAATAGAACTGTTTAGAATAAAATTGAAATTCAGCTCATAAAATAAGTATTTCAATTAGGAAGGACTAAACAAAATTAGTTTTTTTATTATGTTTGATTAAAAAATAAAGATTCCATTCTGATCTTGAAAAGTGAATAATGTGACCCACTGTAGACATGCACACGCGCATGCATGCACACACACAACACAGTCGCCCACATTATACACACTTGTAATTGCTTCTGTAACTACAGCACAGCTTCCAGCCTCTTTCCAATTTTCTGTGCTGTCAGTTTGTGCAGTGTGTCTGAAAGGAGACTTGTATTGACAGTGCACCAGGAAATCAGCCCAACATGCATACATGTGGGAAAAAAAAAAAAAAGAAAGTGTTCCACCTCACACTACGCTTCACTTCTGTCTCCTCCAAAGCATCTGTACTTGCTCCTTCTTGGAACACTCTCAACTTTCTCATGTGCCTGTTTTAATCCTTTAACGCTAAAGCTGTTGCTCCCTCTATTTACCTCTCCTCTCCTCTCCTCTCCTCTCCTCTCCTCTCCTCTCCTCTCCTCTCCTCTCCTCTCTTCTCCTCTGCTTCACTCCTCTCCTCTCTTCTCAAATGTCCCATTTTCAGCATGTCTTTATAATCTGTGACGCTTCTGCTTCCCGAGCGCCTGGTCGTTCTAAAACTTTTCCGACAAAGCAAAGAGGGAAATTGTATCCCAGTTTTCTATGGAGAATTAAAGTGTTTTAAAAAATGTGAATTATTGATCTTAAGTGGATTTACTCTGATGTCGCTGTGTGAGCGTAGTTATGCATCTGTGTGTTTTTGTACGTGTGTGCATGTCCATATACTGTGTGCGTGTGTGTGTGTGTGCGTGCGTGCGTGCGTGCGTGCGTGCGTGCGTGCGTGCGTGCGTGCGTGCGTGCGTGCGTGCGTGTGTATATGCACAAGTCTTGGCTCTTGATGCAAAGCATTTCAGGTGGTAATAGAAGGGCTGCGATGCTTTTTTCTTTTTTTGTCAGGGTGGGAGTGAATGGATGTGTGTGTTTGGATGTTGGGGAGAGTGAGTATCTCGGCGGTGGGAGGAATTTTGTGTGTCTGTACCAGCTGCAGAGGAGAAAACAAAATGAAAATTTCTCCTCTCAGTTGTCACAGGCACATTGAGAGGAAGCATTCCAGAGGGAGACGTAAAAGTAAAGCCATCAACATGTTTAGACCATGTCAATGAAGCTATTTCCTCCCCATATGTTTTTTTTTTTTTTTTTGAATGCATAATGTATCTTAATCTGATCTGAAGGCTTCGCTCTTAATGTTCCTTGAACCAAAGATGAAGCCTCTGAGTGTGAAATTTAGCTGGAATTAAAGTTTTAACGTGACAGCTGGCTCAGAGAATCCGTGGCTCAGCTCCTCTTTGGGCAGTAAAGCAGCTAAAGAGAGGATGGAGAGAATAGAGACCTCGCGAGGATGAGAAGAGGGCAAAGGAAAGGAAGTGAGGTTGAGCGGGAAATTCTCCAATTGGAGAAAGAGTGTGAGAGAGCGAGAGGAGGGGGACGGCGAGCTTTCTCCTCTGACTGCTGGGAATCTTATCTCGCGCTGCAGCCCCCTGTTGTTACACACTTTTGCATGTTTGCTCGGTGCTGGCTGGTGTTTGCTGGCGTTTCATTTGGGGGTTTTCTATTTAACTCTGCTCACCGGGCGTTATCAGGCCTCCCGGGCTCTGGTCCTGGACTTTTTAATAGGCACTGAAACACTGTCACTGCCGTGGTTCGCAACGCCGCTAATTCCAGCCAGCACTGTAGATTTTTAGCTGAAATTGTAATCTCTTTATAGCGTAAGAGGATTGAGGAAGCTGGCTTCACCTAAATAAATTACTTTGAAGAGAGGGAATATCCTTGGCATTAATTCTCACACCTGCAGTATGTTTTATACAGAACAAAGATTAGTGTAGAAGAAAGGAGAAGTTTGACACACTGGCTTTCTTCATGCCCCCGGGGACGCTCGGGTTTTCTCCCCAGTGCTGAAGTACAGGGTTATGGTTCATATATATGCTGTGGCTGTGTGTATTTTCTTTCACGCCGAGCTTCTTGTCTTCCATTTGCATACGTAGACAAGTGGAGCATGAATTAATTGGCCCTTCTGCGTTCGGAGGATCGACAACCAGCGCTCCCTCCAGATTTGGTCTCTTACTGTGGCCGACTCTGAGCAGAGCAGACAGCCATGTAATTTGTTGTTCTGCTGCCAGACAAATGGTTTTGTCTGCACATGTGTTCGGTGTATGTATGTCTGTGCATGCGTGCTACGTCTCGGGTCTGACTTCACAAGGCCGTGCTTGATTCAGATCTAACTGAAAGATTTAGGATAGTTGAATTCTTGGCAGGAAAAAGTTGTGTAATGATTGGTGATGTTAAGTCTTTTTTAGTCTTTATTTATAACACATAATATCACAGCATCACAGGGGGATAACATTTTTGAAATAATCTTTGAACTGCTTTTGACTACAGTTTTTAGCCTGAAGACAAAAACAAGGTTAACAAGTGAGACAATTCCCTGGGATTATTAGAATCTGTTATTAAAACATTTGATTCTTTTGAGATAAAATATGTTATCCTTTTCTGCAGGCTTGACAGCAGCTATGAAGTTAACTTATTTAGCCCCCTTAGAATAACATTTGTCAAAATGTGATTTTAAAATTACATTTTAAAATCGCATTTATTAAAATCGCATTTAATGTCACCAAGCATGTCTTGTAGCACACTTTGGTCTGTGGCCTCTCTCCATATAACCACCGTCTCATTCCTTCTCTCATAGACGTAGATAGATTGGTGCGCAGCTCAAGAGCCAAATTACTCTAGAAACACAATGTCATAGCTCCTGAAGGCAGCTCAGTGAAACGTAACCTCTCGATAATTTGCGCCATCACCCTGTTAGCAATGTATTTAATATAAAGGATTTGTCAAAAAAGTAGAAATATTACTGATATGTATTTCTTAAAGACATGTCAAAACCGCCCTAGGTGATTGAAATGAATACATATCTTTTAAAACTGTTACCCAGAGCCATTGCTACCCAGGGGCCAATAGCTCAGGTAATGGAAAGAGATGTCGGCTAATCGCAGATTCAGTTCCTCTATACCTAAATCTACTCGTCAAAGTGCCGACATCTTATTCAGTAAGACATTATACCTCGGGTGGCCTCAATACTTTTGTTGGCAACTTACATAACTGCTCCGTCACCATTAGAGTTTGAGTTTGTGGGTAAATGAGATCAAAAGTGTGAAGCTTTGAGAGTGAAAATTGCCTCTGAAATCCTGATATTTCAAGCATGAGCAGGTACAGTTAACAACTACTTTGGGCCCCAGCAGCTTTTGAACCACCTATTGCATCGTGGGTCTGGTTAGTGAATTGCAAGCGGCCGGTCAGTTACCCAATTGCGGGTTTTGGCAAACTTCAACATGAAAGTCACACTGTGGTAACACGTCACGTCTTTTATCAGCCTCCCCAAAAAATTTTTAAAATCATCACTGCAACATGATAACACAAGTTGTTGTTGTTGTTGTTTTACTCCTGATAGCAGCCTGGACATGTTGTGAAACACTGGACAGCACCAACAAATATGAGCCAAGTCATGTCAGGTTTATTTCTACAGCCTCAAAATAGAAGTTAGCCTGAGGGGCTTTGCACAACATATGTTTCCACAATACATAAAAACAAAACTCCTTCAGAGAGTCGTATTATAAGTATGAAGATATACATTTCTTTTTATTTTACGACAGATAAACTAATATTGTTAGTCCTTCATGTTGTGATGACGGCCATTTATGTTTTCTCCTTTTTGTAGATTCTTTGAGAAATCACTGAATATACTTACACTTGCCAGCCCACTTCCATGTTTATTTTCTGTTCTTTGAGGGCAGTTGGTAGTTAATGAACTCAGAAGTGTTTGATATAAGTTGATTAGTGCCGTTTCAATTCCCAGTTGGCCGTGTCTGAATGTTCTCATCATCAAATAATGTTGAGATTGTTTTATCAATTCTTTGAAAACACTGTTTAGTGTAAACTGTGAAAGAGGATAATCAAAATTTTCCCCGAGGGCTTGCTATAAAGCAGCAGATATGAAGAAATTCAAAACCCAATGAAATTCAATTTGCAGTAATATAATGGATGCTTGAATCGGCCCATGATTGCAATTTTTCGATATGCATTACACGTTATTTGATGGGAATTGTTGTCTATTAAAATGTTATTTTTGAACAATTAGTTATAGCACTGCTCAGTACATCTCATGCAACTCGCCCCACAAACTTCTTTGCACCCCTTGGAGGAATTTAAATTCGGCGGCGTCGTTTATTCCTAACTCTCCGTCTCCCTGCAGGCGTTCATGGAGGATGTCAAGTCTCGCGGGCCCTTCATCTACTCCGTCTTGGAGTCCGCCCAGGCCTTTCTGGCTCAGCACCCCTTCCAGGAGCCAGAGGAGACCCTGACTGATGGAAAAGGTCTGCTCCCTCCAAACTCTGTGCCAACTGCTGCGCCAGCCGAAATGTCATATTCACAACCCCCCCCCTCAGCAGAACCCCAGAGTTTCATTTGGTGGAAACCATGCAGGTGAAATCTTCCATTAGTGGTTATTAGCAGTGATCCGTCCTCCTGTGCCACACTGAGTTAAGGGGAAAGTATCCGGATCGGGACCAATTAGGTCCAGTTCAGCGGCTCTCCGGTACCATCTGCTTAGATCAATATTACCCCCTGATTGTCTGTTTCTCCACCTTCACGTTCTCTTTGTGATGTTTGGCTCTCAGTTCCGGGTGCTCACCGGGGAAATACTGAAGCAATCTACCTCACTGTGCTCTCAAACTTGTTTCCCCCCCCACCACCACCACCACCACCACCATCTCTTTCCCTCTTCCCCTTCATTGTGTTCCGGTACACCATCCTTCTCAAACAATGGTTCTGTTCTCGAGTGAAGTCTAACCCCCTGCTCTTCTTTTCACTGTTATTTATTTATTTATTTTTGTCTTCTTTCCACTTTAATGTTTGTGCACTGCTTGGCCCTCTCTGACCTCTCCCACGCTCCACAGAGGTGTCTCCTCGCCGGCGGATCTTGAACGTGAGCCGCTCGGTATGGAAACAGGCGAATGTGACGAGCGACCTGTGGGAGAAACTGACGGCCCGCTGTGTGGACCGCCACAGGTCAGACCCCCCCCCCCCCCCCCCCCCCACTCTTTTTTTTCTTTTCAAAGCAACCCGTGAAGATTAGGTGTGGCTTCTGAATGAAAAAAAAATCCTTTCAAGTTTAGTCCGCCACATTTCAAGGAAAAATATACTGTAATGCTCTTATCTGACATCTTGTCGCATTTTTCAGATATGTATGACTTGTTATAGGATTCACCAAAGATACGTTCACACTTTGAACTTGCTGTTATTTGAATAATTAATTGCGGCCCCAAGAGATCAGCGCAAGATTAGAAGACTACAAATTAATGCAGACGAACTTTTTTTTTTTTTTGTGTGTTTTCTTCAAATCGGCTCCATTAATCCTCTCTCAAACCCACAGATTTATCTTCACAGCATACAACAGTAAAAGGTTGCACATAAATCAAGGCCCACATAGTAAAAAAAATTACAATATCAAACTTGATAAAATGCCACTCACATAAGTAATTTTTCCTTCAGAAGGACTGATTTGATACTGATGATTTCTCTAAGAAGCTCATCAAGGATTTCTCTTTTGGGATTTTGTACTCTGGTAGTAGTAGCTCATAAATAAATAAATACATATGCCTGAATTTAACGATGTCATAAATATGGAAAAATGAAAAAAATAAAGAGTCTTCAACCCTTTTTTGTTTCAAATGTATATCTATTTTAATAATTTTTTCTATCTTCATTACCCGTCCTTAGTATTAATACTCGTGTTATGCAACTTGCTGATAATTAGTGATTTAATACAATTATTAGGTATTTATTCAGAAATTAGCTGCGTTACCTTACGAGTTACAACAATTAAATGGCCACATGGGAAACACTTGAATTAATTCCCTCAGGCAGGTCTGTCATATTGGCGTGCACACAGCTGTATTATTGCAGCGTTGTTGTGGCACATTAGCCGAGATGACAGCACTGCGTGGGTCAGTCCAATTAGTGATTCACTCATTAGGTTGAGCTGAATCAAGTTAGTCGTAGGAAGATGTCCTATAATCTACATGCAATCTGTTCTTCAAAGAAATGGATGTATGAACTAATTACTCTGAGAAGAAACGGCATTAGAGAAGCAAAGACACACTACAGGCATGCAGAACGCCGCAGACATCTCCAATAATGCTTCACAGACACTGTAGACAATTAAAGCGGAACCTGTTGTCAGACAACTTGCATGTTATTTTCAGGATGACAGAGTTTGTTCAGGATTGATTCGGAACTCCTTCCACAAGCAGGAGTTTAGTGAATTATTTGGATGCTGCTGGTGTTCAAACTGTTGGATGGATGAGCAGGATGGAGGGAGACAGCAGCTCCAACAACGGCACGGGAAGCAACATGAAAACAGCTCTTTCACTTCACCGTGTCGCTCTCTCCCTTACCGCAAAAGTAGAAGTGTTACAGTGGTATTCAGTTATTCACACAGCAGGTGTTTGTTTTGATCCGTAGCAGCCGTACATCTCACATATTAAAGTTTCTATCACCTGGCAGACAGCAGGATGAAGCTGCTGAATACTAGTTACAGTTACTTTACTAGTTCTTGGACAAAAAAAAAAAAAAATGGTTACTTGAAAAAGTTGCTCCTGTAAGTGTCTTAAGATGTCTTAATGGTGTGCAGTTAGTTAGTTTGTGATAAATGATCTGAGCTGTCTGCACCATGCGAGTCAAACATCACTAGGTGCAGTTGGGCGTTATGTCAGTTAGCTGGAAGTCAAAGTTGGTGCACATATCTTTTGTTCTTTGCTTTAGTCAATAAGTCATTAATAAAGTTGTCATCTCTGCAGGATTTTCACCTCTCATGCTGTCATGAGTGGGATACAATCAGTGTTGCCAACTTAGCAATTTTGGCACTATGTTTAAAGAGTTTCACACTCTCTTACGACAAGTGTAGTAATTAGTGACGGGTGAATCAACTTTTTGTTGTGTTAATTGAGAATTTTGTTAGAGCTGCTGCAGTCAAAAAATGTCCACTAATGAATCATATTGCATCAAAATGAATCAAATTGTGGAGATATAATTGCTGCTAAGTCACTTTTTTGTCTCTTCCACCTCTTTCACAACCATTATTGCACTTTTGCACAGCGTCCATAACGATTACATACGCCTGGTCAATTATGCAAATGATGTGATTGAGTCATTTAGTGACTTTTAAGACAGCCAACTGCTACTTACTGACTGAAGATTTGGCTCCGCTGGAAATCATTTTCAGTAATCTTGCTAAACTTGGCGCAACACTTAGATTCTCGAGGTAATTTAGAGCAAAAATAGGCAGCGACAGAGCAGGCAAGATAAACTGCCGCCATGCACACAGCAGCAGGCAGCTCCTGAAGATATGATAATACGGGATGATCTTTATTTAAGAGCTGCAAATGTTTCGGTTCAAGCGGGTTAAGCATGGTTAATGCTAAACCTACTAGCCTCTGAGGGAACAGGACAGTCAGTCACTTGCCATCTGTTTTCGCCTACAAAAAAGTTTGATTGCCGAAAAAACACTTTAGTACTTTTTGATGCGTCTGAAATTTGACAATAGTAATCAGTCGGTTCCACAGTACTGTAGAAAGTTGTAATATTGTGTTATTTCATAGTGGAAAACATTAATTACAGAAATAAGGTATTTATACTAATAATGAACAATAGCAATTGTGAACTGACGACTTAAAACAGAACATCTTGTAGCTTTCGATAAACTGGGACTTTTGCTCACATTTGCCACCAGATTTAAATGGCAGGTAACGCCAATGAATTGCATTTCCAGACACATGGAGAGGACGTTGGAGCGTCTTCTTCAGATCCAAGCAGCCATGGATGAGCTTGCGGGGGCCCTGGAGCAGGCGGAGGGCGTGAGGGACGCCTGGGAGCCGGTGGGAGACCTCTTCATCGACTCTCTGCAGGACCACATAGACGCGACCAAGGTAGAGACACACACATCACACTGCGGTGCACGCACTCTCATTCTGTCTGTTTATTCTCTTTATCTCAGGCGCACAGATGTCCGTATGCAGACATGTCAACATGAAACTTGATATAAATTGCTTTACCTTTGGAATAACCTAATTGTCTCCTCCGAGCAGCCTGTTATTGCAATTTTTTATTTATTTACTTTTATCACAAAAACACAGCAATGCTATGTTACTCGTGCGCAGCTGCGATCTCTATCGGGCTGTTTTTGCTTTAAAGTGCCTGTTTTGGTTGCTGGTGTACACCTGCCTGTCGGAGTGGCTGTGATCTGACGGATGATGACAAGGACGTAACGCTTCAGAATGACGCGACGAGATGGCAGAGGTTACAATCCTCCGCTGAATAGATGTTGTTGAACAAATGGCGGGTCATTGGTTTCGTCATTATGGAGTGCCGAGCGCCGCCACCGCCGCCGCTCCCTGTAATTGTATGACAGCATTCATTACACCAGTGATGCCACGTCACCATAATCATATCACTGTTTGGGCTCCGTTCTGTCACAAGTGTCACATGTTCCGCTCATTCTTGAAGGCGGTCTTGTCAGTTGGCCTTATATGTGCTCCAACAGTCACTCTGGTACGCTTAACCACTGATGTGCACACAGAAGCTGACATGTGGAATCACAATGAAAAACCCACATAAGGCATTATTATTTTTATGTGCAGCGGCAACTAATTACTACTTTCTACATCAATTAGTGGATGAATCCCTCGGTATGAAAGCATTAATGAATGATCAAAGTGCGGGTCACAATGTTTTGATTCTGATAGATGTTTTACACATACAAGAGAAAAGCAGTGAACAAATACACAACAAATCCTGTGATAAGTTTTCTTTTCTTTTATCTTTTATGTTTATGCCCTTTGTGGAGATTCTATCAATGTGGGAGGACAACAATCAAGAGGGACTGTTGAGGTGTCCAGACCTCATAAACAAAACTCATTGATAAAGGAAAACAAATACAGATTCTCAAATGTAATCAAGTAAAAAGGTTAAAATAATTTGAACGTTGTTTGTCAGTAATGCCACAGTTCTTAATATTTGATCACAATTGTGGAGAAGCTGAGAGTAAGAGGCGATCAGTGATCAATCAGTGATCACTATCCCTGTCAATATTAAATATTAAGATTTAAAGACAGACTTCTATGTTTTCCTATTAATCACACCGATTCTAAAGGACAAGCTTAATCATGAACGACAGATTATGTTTGAACGTGTTGTCACAAGTTTGAATCAGAAACTAGATTATTTTATAGGTTAAAATAATCAAAAGCATTAAAAACAATCAAAAGCATATATTGTGTATTAAACAAATAATTTAAAGTTTTGATTGTTGAAACGGAGATAGAGATTTCTGGCATTCAACTACTACTGATACCTGATCTCTGTTAAATTCATTCATTTTTTGCAGTTTCAGTATGGAGGACTGCTTCCGTCAGTCCATAGTTCTGATTCACACTCAGACCTAAAGAAGAGACAGTACAGACAAATGTAGGAACTGAAAGTAAGAAGTCAACAGGAAATAAAACAAGTAAAGTACAGTTACTGTAAAATCTACCTAACTCCAGTAATAAATGACAATGTCTTGGCTTGTTTTTACTTCTGTACCCATGATTGTTGTTTGAGCTTTCTAATGGTTGTTTTTGTTGCCTGGCTGCGTTGGCGTCGTTTACTGTAGCCAGCAGAACATTTTGTGAATTTCACATCATTGCACTGTGGAAAAACTGTTGGGTGTTTATTCTTTTTGGCTTTTTAAATAATTCCAGCTATATTTGGTCATTCATCACAGCGATCCCGATGCTTTGATTTGACTTAATTTCAGCGCATTTTTGTTTTAATTACAGTTTAATGGGCTCAAGTGAATTGTTTTTAAATGAACATTAATCCCGGTGTTGAGACTTTGCTTCTTGTTATTTTGTTCACTTCTCTACTTTAGACTGTGTACATATAACATTTATTTAAGTATTGATAGTATATTTTTAGAATAACATAAGAAGTAGACTAAAATGTTTTACAAGACCAGATTTGTGATGATTATGATGATATGTTGATTAATGTATCCAACAATAAATGTGTAGGACATATATAGGCTAGCATGGTAATATAGAAGATACTGAATATGTTTTCAAGCCAGACGTGAAAAGAAAACTACTACGTCATGATACGATCGCAACTTTTTTATTTCAAGTGTTATTTTGTGGCTGGTAAGAAGAAATCATCTGTTTTCACACTCAACATAACTTCAACTGAACACATAAACCTAACCGTGCGAAATGATCATCTTAATTGATATTTACTTAATATACAAGTAAGACAAATGCATCGGTAAATAAACACCCACACTTTTACATTCAATTATTACAGGGTACCTGTGTTTATTTTTCTGGTTTGAGATGATTTACAGATGTAATTTACCATGAGTGGTTTCGGTGACCTCGGTTTTACATTGCATCTTTTATATTTTTAGATGTGTACACAGTGGCTGCCGCAAAGTTACCGTAACAGCTGAAAGCTATATTGAATCAAGTTTAAATTGATTTCTCTCTTATTTTATTTTACTTGAGTTGAGTTGATATTTCTGGACTGCCCTCTCACTTCATCTGGCCTATTCTATTTTTATTCTATTTTGCCTTTAATGTATTTTCTTCATCTTTTCCGTCCACCTCCCCTCCCGCCCGTTCTGCTGCAGTTATTCAAGGAGGAGCTGACCCAGGTGAAGGAGGGGGTGAAGCACGTCAACGATCTTGCCCACCAGCTGGCGATCTCTGATGTCCATTTGTCGATGGAGAACGCACGCGCCCTAGAGCATCTCAACAGCAGATGGAAAGTGCTTCAGGTAGACATTGCTGCGGGGCCCATGCTGCATATTTGACATTGTCAGCAGCTGCAGTCAGATTCAAGGAGGGCATCGGAGAGCGATTCTGTGTGTGTTATGTGAGCATTATGGCGCTCGCCCCTCTGACTTCTGACTGTTTTATTTTTTTAACTCACATCTTTCTGAACTCATTAAGGACAATGATGTGATTTCACAGGTGAGCAAAGGGTCAGGTGTCTGTTGAGAGGGTTTGATGGCAGTCAGGAGGAGAGTCGGAGGGTAGATCAATACGTTGATCCAGCAATTATGTCCTCTCAGTTAACTCACAGGGAGTATTAAAGGTTCAAACATTTATAGTTTGAACCAGGATATGCCCTGATTGTCTGCCCGGCCCTGGAATGCACCTCAGAGTAAAGACATTTATTATCTCTTTATGTCTTTTACCAGTGGTTTTTAAACTGCGGGTCTCTTTTGGTGGACAGATTTTTTTTCAGTTGGAGACAGTTGGACAATAGACTAGGCTGCATTGTATACAAAATAAAAATGGTGGTTGTGTGTGGTTTGGGTATGTTCAGTGGGTATTTGCAGGTCGAAATCAGTGGTGAATTTGGCAGCGTGGGACTTAGTTTGACTATTATTTAGCTAATTATTTGGGTGGGTTTGCAGTATGGAAAACTATCAACATATTATATAGTTTATCATAGTGAGTTGATTTTTACTTCATATCAAAAATAATGTAGCTCGTGACTCATGCTTTCAACAAAAAGATGAAGGCTGCACATCAGCTAAAGAACAATTGGGTTTTTGAGGAAACAAAAAAGATCTGTGTTTTAGTCAGAAAACTGTGAAATCTGGGCCGAGGCATGTAGTACTGCTGAAAAGCGACAGATTTCATCAGCCCCATATATATATATACTGTATATATACACATACATACATACATCCATACATTGTGTTGAACAGCCTATAATTAACAGTCAGACTATATTTCTAGTCAGACCAAAGTCTTGAGAAAGAACTTATTTAAGCTTTTTCAGCTGAACACGTGTTTCCCAAAAGCATGGAACTTTAAGATTTTAAGACACTAATAATGATGCTTTTATCCTCCTCAGTGGTACGATAAGAGTGTCTTGAGAGACCAAGAGGGAAATTCAAAACAAAAGTTTGGAGTTTTTTTTGGAATGTGTGTGTTTGTTGAGTTTCAAACAATTATTAACACTGATGTGCTTTTTGAGGTGACGTTAGATTGTAACCTGATGCAGCTCAGTAGAAATGCTTTCAAATCTTGAAGTGTTAAGAGTTTGTTTTTATCGATTAACTAAGTGCAAAGTGAAAAAAAACAAAGCAAAATCTAAATCCGATAATTACTCAGTGTGACCATGCGTTGCCTTTCAAAGAGCTTTTTGACTTTTTGGCTTTTAACATTAGAAAATCAGAACGTAAAGCTTTGTTTCATGTCGATGATGTGTAGAATTATGGAACGGATGACACAGTAAAGGATCGGTTAGGACAGAAAAATAACTTTCAGGTTTCATTCTGTGTTTTTACTGTATGGGGTTTGCATGTTCCACTGAGGCCTTGTTGGGTTTTCTCCCCCCATCCAAAGACAATTTTTGTCCTGTTAATTGTCTATTCTGAATTTCCCGTAGGTGTGGACTTGTGATTGTATCTCTACGGACAGAAGGGCTGTCCTGCTTGTTTGTTGCCCAAAGTTAGCTGAGATTGGCTCCAGCTCCTTGTGACCTTAACTCTGATGTACTGGAAGATGGATGATGCATAGGCTGTTTTCTTTAAAGTCCTCCCGCAGGTATAAAAGGATGGATGGTTGTTGTTTTCCACACACTATACAGGTCGTTTGTTTTGGGTTTAATGTGACTTTAAGACCAAAGCCTGCCTTGAGCAGCCGCAAAACCCTAACATGTTTTTTTGGGGTTTTTTTTAAACTGCTTATTAGGGTTCATTTTCATGCACAACATTTTGTTTTGTTTGACTCATATACAGCAGCAACCATTTGCATTTAAATGCATGGCACGGCATCATCCTTCTGCCCCAGACAGCTGACATTAACAAGCTGGTAATGGAATGCATATGCATTCTCTTGATGTCTTATGTGTCAAAATTGAAGAACATTTGTTAAAAAAGACGTAGAAAAAAAAAAAACTTTAAACTTTCAAGATTAATTGGAACTGGTAAATGACTACTTGACTGTTATACTCAGGCAACATGAACTGGAGGTTTAAAGAGAGACATACACTCGTAAAGCACATTTTATAGGAAGTTTTCTTGGCACATTTGAGTCCCTTAATACCGATCAATCATCCTCTGAAATGACGGGCTAAATGAGTACGACCAGAGTTTATCGTCTTCTCACTGCCCCTTCCAGCATGACAATGCACCGAATGTCACGATTTAATTTCATCAACCCGATAATGAGATGACGGCTCCTCCCAGTCATCCCATGTGAAATTAAAACTGGGATGTTGTAAACTCGGTGATTACATGAATACGCAGCTGTGTGAAGAAATGTAATGCAGGTTTTTCTGCAAGGACCAAAATCTGCAGGTGGCTTTCATGACACTGACAACAGAAACTCTTTAGAGTAAAGACAAGGCCCTCCCACTGTCTTTATAGTTTGTCTAATGAATTACCCTGTGAGTATACAGTCGGCCTTTTTATACAAATGAATGATGAATGAATGAATTACATTGAATGAATCAACGCTTCAACCCACACACTTAACTGAAGGACATTTTTTCCAATTAATTCAAGGCACTTACTCTTAAAGCCTTTTAGAAATGTTTAAGAATAAAGTGCCTCAGACTCATTGACCTGAGCTCTCCTCAATGCTCAGCCGAATGTATGGATGCATTATCTGCCAAGCGTTACTGGAGCTGCAGTGCTTTTCAGACCCAGACTGTGACGGCCATCAGCGACATGGCAGTGCTCCCGCAAGCACAACAGAAACCACTCAGCCTTCAGCGCTCTCATGTGAAAATGTACCGTTCCCATTAGATAACCTTCATGGCACCTTCTCCCGCTGCCTGACATGATGCTTTAATTGCCACTCCAGCCTTGCCTCAGCTCGGCCTGTATTCTGCTCCAAACACGACGATTTCAGTGTCACTTGAACAATTCTTAGAAATGAATGTCCAACCACCCGCTTTGTACACTTGCTGCACCCTGACTCTTTACGGCTTTAATATCACCTCCGTGGCTCTGAAATGGTCCAAACTGGTGCAATTCATGAAGTGACCAGAAACATTTACCGTTCCCCACACTGACTGAAGCAAATAAAGGCTAGTTCTTGAGCTTTTCTCCCCAAGTTGATCCAGGAATACTCCTGCTTCCTCTTACAATCCAGAGGTAAACATGCAATTTGGTGACTTTATTCAGTGTATCGATAAATCAATGCAGAGGTCATG
Source organism: Lipophrys pholis (assembly GCF_963383615.2). Lineage (NCBI taxonomy): Eukaryota > Metazoa > Chordata > Actinopteri > Blenniiformes > Blenniidae > Lipophrys > Lipophrys pholis. The sequence goes on along the minus strand of NC_137629.1, from coordinate 29,709,171 downwards.
TGTTAAAGTGTACAACTCTGTCTTTGTATATCTGTCTGTCTTTGTGTATTTGTCTTGTCAATAGGCTCCCCGGCGTGTGAGGTTTATTTCTGGCTGAGCTGATCCATTTTTAGGGCAGCCATTTGTCTTGGCTGATCAAGTCTAAGTGGTCTCTGCTTGAAAACCTGCAAAGTACTTTGTCTGGTGCAGATGCAGCTATTATAACTTTTTTTTATTTTCCCCTGCAAATGCGTAGGCTGGACTGAACTTGCATACAAATTGGAACATCTGTCAGTCTTAATTTCTACTTATCAGTTGCCCACCGTCCTTCTGTTATAATTAATAAATCTGAAAGTACTTTCTTTCTGTTATAGGGGTTAGGACACCCTGTGAATTTGCAGTGATTGCTAAAATCTTTCGATCTGAACTTCCTGCTGTGCCTACTATTTTTTTTCTATTTCTTTTCGTCCCTCCTTTATCTTTTCTGACGTCCCATCAACTCCTACTCATGTCAACCTCCCTCACCTGATCATGTCTCTTTGTTGATTGACACTCTCCCTCCAGTATTGAATTTGTGTGCTGGGTGTTCATCTTTGCCAGCTCGTCTTTGGGTTTTGTTCAAACACGCCAGCTGCCCGATTTAGTTACTGACTTTATTCAGAACACAAAGCCGGTCTAGTACTTTGCGTCTCTTGCTTTACCTTGTTATGAAGCTACTACTTGTTTGCTTTGTAGATAAAAGTTGTAAAGTACATTTTCTGTTATATTTGGTTGTCAAACCTGAATTTGGGAGGTTCTATTAGATTGAAATCATTCTACTGTCAGGTTTCACTAAGATAATACTCTATTGCAACAAAAGTTACAGCATTATGCTGATGAAAGCAGACACTAGGTGGTCTGTCCTCTGGCCTTTGATTCAGGAGTCTGTAGAATATCTTAAGACTTTTAATATGCAGCAGATATTCATCTCCCAGATCTGTGATTCTTCACAGACTTTTCCAGTTATATCACTGGAGTAAAAAGTGGCGCATCAAGACACAGGTGTTGGGGGGGATCATATCAGCCTCCTTTGAGCCGCCTTTGCTCACGACCGGCTCAATCTGCCGTGTCTTCTTTTCAATTTTATTAATTTCAATGCAATGAGATGCACAGACGTGGCAGCTTGACAAGAAATAAGAAACCAGGATGGAGATACCTTTTCCTTTGCCTCCCTCTCTGTGTCCCACTTCTCTCTTAATTAAAAGTGGTGAACGCTAAATCCCCTCAACATCCTGTGCCCTGTTGATTTTGGCTGTTCCGTCGAGAGCGAAATTGTATTTCTAAATTTGATTTGCTAATATTTGTCGATCATGGATAATTTAGTCATTTGTCTTCCTTATGGCAGCCCAAATTGCCTGTACAACAAATAGATTGTACAACAAAACACAGTTGGCAGCAACATCTCCACGGCACATTGACAATGCTCTATATTGGTCTCAGCCGATTTAAATCACCCTTCAGCTCCAGATTGCTATTATTTTTCATGTTCTGCTGAGGGTGCTACGATGTGTGTACACTGAGAAATGCGCACTTAAAATATTGAACTTTAACACATTATCATGCACATTATGATACACTGCCTCCGCTCCTCGGCGATGTCTAAGTCGCTGTCACTCTACCCCTGTGTCTATTTGTCTCGGTCTCTACCCCACAGCGAGTGGATTTACCTCTCATTGTTTTGAGGACACACTTCAACATCCATCCAATGGTTTATGTGCCAAATCCAATCCATTTCAAATAAAAACGGGATTAGATACACTAAATCCCATTTAGTTGGAAACATAACTGTTGTAAAATGTTTTTATAAAGGCGGTGCACAAACTTGGTTTCGTCACAACACGTGAGATTGCAGCCTTCCCTCTGCTCCACACACTGACACCACAAATCACGAGCTGCTGTCCTCATTTCTGCGAAAATATTTTTCTTTTTCTTTTTTGTAATCTCTGTCTTCTTTTTCTACCTGCTGCTCTTCAAAGGCTTTCAAAGTCCTTTAAGCAGGGCAGCATAGGGGGGGAAAAAAAGCATAATTTACATTCTGCAGTTAACTAATGGAGCAGATGCAGGTGGTCTGTGTGTGCTCATTTCTATTGTGGGGGGTTTCTTTTGGGGAGTGACAAACAGCATGGTTCCCTTTGATTTACCTTTGCGCGTGTGTTTGTGTGTATCCTCAGGGTTCGATAGAAGAGCGGCTGAAGCAGCTCCAAGATGCACATAGAGATTTTGGCCCTGGATCGCAGCACTTCCTCTCAAGTAAGAGCCCTCTTCTGCTGTTTGAGACGGTGTCTTGGCACAGCATGGTACAGGCTGGTGCAACATGCGGCAGCAACTTCAAAGTGTGCATGTGTGAGGGGTTCTTTTCAGTACTGTTGTGGGGACCGTAACCTGTGAACACGCTCACATTGTGAGGGCTCCTCCTCCTTGTGGTGACCACAAACCCAAGTCTAGTAAACTTTTTGGCGAAGACTTTTAGTTTAGGATCGTGGCAGTGGCTGTTACATTTGAGTTTCGTATAAATCTGCAAAGTTATGAGCATAAGTCAATTTTGTTTATAGAAAAACATCAGGTATATACAGTATATGTGTGTTTAAAGTAGCTAATCTTTTTCTTGTTCCTCTACACAAGTGAGGACACATAATTGCACACACTTACCTGAGGGATCTTATGTCACTGTGAGGAAAAAGAAATTCAGATCGCTAAAACAAGCACCGTACGACTTGGGTGAGGACTTGCTCCAAAGTTAGTTACAGTTTGAGATATGTTATTGTTCTTATGATTATTTGTACAGCAAATGTAAAGGAAATGGTTTAACTTCTTTATCACATTCTGACGGTTTCCTGGCAGTCTAACTGTGCTTTACACTGTTTTTGTCATATTACACAGAAGATATGACATACACAATCATACGTAAATACAACATCATGATATAGGAACGCAATCCACTCCACAACACAGGCCACATAGTTGCAGCAGAAGGGACACAGAAACACTTTTGTGGGTGTGCGTGCAAAGTGATGATGTAGCTGTACCGCAGTTTAGTGGTACTACGACTTTAAATTGTTGTGTGCATGTGTGCGGGGTAGTGTGTCGCATCGTGTGGGTTAGAGGAGGAGCTGGCAGGCGTTGCTCATCTGTCTTCATCATCTCCAGCGCAGCGCGGTGATGGGCATCCCCGGTGAGGTTCATCACAACAGCCCTCGCTCTCATTTGAGCAGAGAAACATATTTGTGAATTCTGTCTCTTCTTTTACCTGCTGCTCTTCAAAGGCCACAGAGAGGTAGCAGGGGGCCAGAGATGTGATTCACTTTGCTTAGTTTTAAACTGATGAGGTGAAAAAGCTGCTTGTTGCGGCGCCCACCACGCGGGCGACTCTGAAGTGGTGGCGTGCACTTGTGTGTCTCCAGTGTCCTCACCAGCCCCGTCCAGATTTACTGCTGTCACGCTGGATCAGCGATGGCACACTGGGGCTTATATTGCACTGCACCACTCCCAGCTCAGCCCACTGTGCCCTGCAGAAACGTCTGGTCGACGTCTGTGTGTGTTGCTTATGCACCAGCATGCGTGGAGTTCAGCGGGTTATTACGCATATGGAATGGTGAAAATGATGCTTATGTGTGATTATAGATTTACGCTTCAGTGGAATGTAACAGATTAGAATTTAATCTTGTAGCCAACAAAGTTGACGTCTAAGTTTCCATTTTTCATTGTATTCATTAGTGGATCAAGGAGAGGCTTTTGTACTTTTAAAATAAAATATTTCATTTTATATTGTAGAAGTTAGAAAATAATTAAATAAGAAAAAGAAGGTTTTTCGAAAGCAGTTCTGCAAAGTGAGGCTTAAGATAAAACATTGCATTGATGTATATATGTATGTTAAAATGCAAAGACATATTAGACTGACAAATTATTATATATTACTATATTAGTAACTTTCTGTTTTGATAAGAGAGTTATTGTAATTTTACTTAACATGTCTGCGTTGTGTCAAATCACAATTTTATCATTTACCTTTATTGATACAGATAGTTCCATTTAGACCGTCTAATTTACATGAGAGAAATGTTTTGGACAGCAGACAGCGTGTGTGTGTACATTTGCACGTAGATCATTGCATCTCTGCGTTGTTGGTTACGGTCTGCATCTTGCCTCTCGTGGTGCAGCCTGTCCTCTTTCATCCTGAGCTGAAACCCCCAGTGGTTCAGCTCGGAGACCGGCTACAATGAGGCAGTCCCCCAGTCTGGCCGACTCCTCTCACGCCCGTATTCTATTAGATTGTGCCAAACGAACCAACACTCTGTGGAAACCCCACACAATAGAGTTGTCTCTTTGGCTTTGCTACATCTGTTGTACGGCGTAGCGGCTCTGTTATACGGCGGTCTGAATGGACGCGCTGTCTGGACACGCTGTCTGGGACAGTGGGTACAATGGCTTTTCATGCATGACATGCCTATTCCAAAATTGATTTTCGAATCCCTCTGTGTTCGCACAGGTTCAGTGCAGATACCATGGGAGCGTGCCATCTCCCCAAACAAAGTGCCCTACTACATCAAGTAAGTGTACCTTCAGGGTGAGCCTCTGCATTGGAAGAATGCATTCATTTTTTATCACTGCAGGTTAAGTGTCTGGATGAAAGTGGATGTAATGTATTATTTTGGTGACATATTGACATAACTGAAGCTGTGTAAGACACAAAGCTTTTTTTTTTTAATCTTTTGTGCAAGGTGTTAACTCCCGCAGTGCATTTTATTGTGAGTTTCTGAATAGATGCCGTCTGAGACTTTGTATTGATCTTCAGAGAAGAGAGAAACAAAGCCTCACTTGTAGAATCTTGTTCTTTGTGAGATTAAGTTATTTTACCAATCAGTCGTGGCTGATGTCTCGACTCCAACTAGGTCAGTTTCAGTCAACGTGAAAGCTGCACAAGCAAATCGCTTGATGCTTGTCATGTAGATCACAGGAAGGATTTTCCATCGGCTCACATTTACCGCCTTCTAATTGAGCTGCAGCCATGTCCACCGCCCACTCTTGTCATCATGTCTGTTGGCACAGAAATCAGATGCCTTGTTCTTTCAAGTGTAAAATATGGCCATCAATGACTCAAGCGCAGAGTCTTTTATTAATCAATAAAAAAGTCAGAGATGTGGGCAGCGTCATGCTCTCCGAGGAAAAAACACCTTCAACTGCAAGACTGCAAAATTGTTGCATTTAGTCATTCAGAATAAATCCACCTGAGAATAATCATATGGAGAAATAACTGGCTTGTCAGAATCATTGTGATAGCCGTGTGGCTTTAATACAAACCAATCTGTTTGTTCTCCAAATGTTTGTTAATGAGCAAATACGTAACGATTGAGGGAGAAACTATTAAGCGATCACGGTCTGGCCCGAGCAATCTGGCCATTTACCCCATCAATAGCATTTACCTTTGGAGCTCCCGTTTTTTTCAGAGAAAAAAGAGTGTTGTTTGTTTTTTTGTAGTCTTGTAGTGGTTCAAGCATTTATACAGTATCTACTTTATACGTCTTTTGCAACACAGCCTCGTGGGCCTTGTGTTTGACTGGTGCTCAGTTCTTAATAGGACATTTTACGATTCCAGTGAGGGTGGGAGTAGTATCTATGTTGCTCTCGTCTGTGAATCAATCAATGAGCAGGTAAAACCAAGAGTACTTCTGGATCCAGGTGTGCCTCTTGCATTGGAGTCCCATTTATTCTGCTGTGCTTGTCCTTTTCCTTTTTCATTGGATCTATTATCATAGATAGTCCATTTTCTGAATGCTCCTACCGAGCTTGTCGAAGAGGGAGGTGGTGCTCTAAATTTATATTTCTGGTGTGTACTGGAGCTGGAATTCATGTAGCACTTCTGAGTAAAACCTTTCGAGTTCCGCTCAGTCGATCTCCAGCTGAGCAGCAGTGTGACGAAACTATATTCAATGAGCTTGAAACCCTGATCATGTTTGATGCATGTCGGTACTCTTTAAGTGTAAAATCTCTTCACTTATCTTAAACAATCGCCCATAGCTAGTGTTTTCTTTCTTCTTTTTTTTTTACTTCTTGCCCTTCTTTTTCTTTCCTCTCACTCCCCTTTCATCTCACCCCGTTTGCTGTCTTTCCCCGACCTGCCTATCTTTGTTCCCTCAACCCATTTGTGCTCCATTCTTACCTTGATCTCTCCGGCCTGAAAAACAATGTGCACCTCTATTCTTCCCCGTTTTAAGGAATCTTTTGCCTTTGTTTCATTTTCCTGTCAGCCATCAGGCGCAGACAACGTGCTGGGACCATCCAAAGATGACAGAACTGTACCAGGCTCTGGGTAAGGGAGAAGGCAGTCACAGGGCCCTCGTGCTCAATCGTGCTCACTCGTGCAGGACCCCCACCAGGTTGCAGTGGCGCCCGTGCCACAGCACCACCAGGCTCTGCTTTGAATGCCTTGTCACGCAGCTCATTAAGGGACCTGGTTCCAGCGCCTTAGGGACTACACTGCTTCTGTCATTAACCTATGAGGCCCAATTCGCCAGCAGCATGATTGCTTTTCGCTTAGCCTTTAATTAATTGTGATTAAACGACATCGTGGGTTTTACAGTTAATCTGATCTGACTCGGGGAGCTACTGAGGGAACCAGGCACGCTTTTGAAAACACATGCTCAGCTGGAAGAGTACATGCGTGTGCACATACACATGCAGATATCATATTAATAATACAGTGAACTGCAAACGACTTCTGCAGGGACGCGATAAACAGGGGCACAGAAAGTAATGTCTAATTCCTCGATGGCAGGGTGAAGTGGCGCAGGGTGGATTTGTGTCTCTCATCTCTCTCATCTTTGCCTTTCTCTCTCTCTCTCTCTCTCTCTCTCTCTCTCTCGCTCTCCTTCCATTAGCGGATCTGAACAACATCAAGTTCTCAGCATACAGAACGGCAATGAAGCTGCGACGCGTTCAGAAGGCTCTGAGATGTACGTACGCCATATTGATGGTATTTTCTGTCTGCATCGGTTCAGTGACATACTGTTATCCAGAACCATCAATAGTCCGCGATGACAAGCCCTCTCAGGAATGAGCTGTAATGATTTGCTGTAGTGCATTTCTTTATCCACTTGTCGAAGTAAAAAAAATCAACACTCCTTTTTGCTCCTCTTGGAAATAGCAGCAAATATTCTCTTTGACATCCACTGCTCATGGGTTTGACGTGCATCAGTCAAAAGTATTGATAAACTCGAGGGCCACTAGAGCCACTCAACTGCCTGATCTCCTCCTCATTTTTATCAGGACTTGGATCGTTAGCACACTAGGTAATTAGCTATTAATTGGTCCATTTGAGTTATAAAAACGAAGGCAATTAGTTCTTCCCGCTTGGTTGAGGCTTGATTGTGTGCCCCTTCAGGTCACTAACTCCAACATGGCCTTTCATTTCGTCCTCACTTTGTTTTTTTTCCCTTCTTTTCTTACATCCATTCCCCTTGCCAGCGTGTGTATTGCTTAGCTTCCTTTCACCCCATGTGGACACATATTTGTCCATAGAAGTGGCCGATTTCAGGTACTTCTTTGTCATGTTGATCCTTTTTCCTTTAAACTTCTTCTGCAACCTTCCTGCAACCTTCTCCTCCCACCATGTCCCAGGTTGCGGTAATAAAAGCGCAGCCTGCATTCACTATTGTGAAAAAATCTCTTTCAGTGGCTCTCCCTCTTTCGCTCTCCTTCCCGCTCTCTTATCTCACCCTCCTCCGGTCGACTAGTTGATATCGTTACAGAATTTAATTGCCGGGGTGACTTGATAACTGCGGGATTCTGAGTCTTTCTCTTTCCACACATATTGCATGATTGAGCAGTGCTGCATAAGAGCCCATCAGAAATACATTTTTTTGTGATTCCGTCCTAACCCTGAGAATATCCCCGTTATCTCCTCTCTCTGTTCTACCTCATTATCGCGCTATCCAATTATACCTGGCATCAACGGACACCCTTTTAGCTCCACTCCCAGGGATGGGCCATCAAATTAGTTTAGAAGAGCGAAATCAAATTTGTGTCACTGCTCTTGAAACATCTGGTCGGGCTTAAGTGGGCAAAAGGGTGAATAAGCACCACTGTCGCCTGTGCTCTCATTTACCGAGGTGAAGATGATGATTCTGCAGTGTGTCTGTGCTCAGAAGCCAACGAGCACTCCTGTGTTAAATGGAGGTGTTTCGGGTTCAGCACATTCATGAGCATGCTTGTCTAAATTAACTATGTAAGTGCTTTAAAATTGTTGCAATCAAGGCTTTACAACAACTGCATTTGTAAGCGCGCAGAAGATCAATCTGATTTCTCCCCATATCCTAATTAATATCAATGCTGTGTTCAGTGGATTTAGTGGCACTGAGCAGCCTTGCGGAGGTGTTTCGGGAGCAGGAGCTGCAGCAGGGCGAGCATGTGATGGATGTGGTGGAGGTGATTCATGGCCTGACAGCCCTCTACGAGAGGCTGGAGGAGGAGAGGTCCATCCTGGTCAACATCCCGCTTTGCGTTGATATGTGTCTCAACTGGCTGCTCAACGTCTATGACAGGTGAGTCAGCTCAGTGAAATGTTTCCATCTCGGCAAAAGTGATTTATTTTAAACCCTCGTGAATTTTAAGCTGTGTTTTTAAAGAACCATAATGTCTACACATCCAGAGAGCACAATGTGGTGTGCATTTTCTGCCCATTTAATTTGAATATTAATTTACCTTATAGCTTCTTTTCTTTTTTTATACAGTCTCCAACTCTTAAAAATCTTTCAGTGTAGAGATAATCACCTTTTTTTCAAGTGCACTTTCAATATTACTGACTCTACTGAATAAAAAGCAGTGACAGTAATGTGCAGCCAGGAAAAAAAAAATACTGTACGATAAAAGACAAAAGCCAACAGCCCAATACCCAAGGTGGTTAAACTACTTTTCAGTAATGTGGATGATTTCACAAAATTGAGTCATTCCAACCCCAAGCATCAAAGCCTGTTTTGTGGTTTGGAAAACATTGCAAAGGTTAAAAAAAAAGAAGAAAAAAAAAAGGAGTATAAATCACTTTCTAAAATGAATCAGTTGGAGTGGAGTTTGACCTTTGTAGTTTCCTCCTCATCGCTGCTTGTGGTGTCTCGCTTCAGGCACGAAGAGCAGGAAATGTCTGAATCTCCAAGCAGACTGGCGGCGGTTGTCTTGCCTGGCGGGTGATGCAAGTGTCAAAGTTTGACAGCAGAGATAAATGCAGTGATGTAAAAAAAAACACGTTTCTGTGGCCCGATCATTGCAGGATTCTTGAGTAACGCACAAATTCCTGTTAATCATATATCGATACTTTTCAATACAATTGTCAGTAGACTGTAGTTACTGCTGGCTGCACCAAAAGCACAATACTGCTGAGTAGACACCCCCCCGAGGAACAAATTCTCAATTTTACATGGACTATTTAGTCTAATTGAATTCACCTCCTCTCATGATTGTGGTTTTGATTTATTCCTTCAGATCTGGACCGCGCTTCCCTGCGTAACCTTTGCTGCTTCCATTTTCTGAGACTTAATTTGTATTACATTTCTTTTGGTTGCTTTAAATGTTTAGTAGCTTCCCATGTTAATCATATCTGGAATCTTCCTTTAAAAAGATGAAATGATGGGTGAGCTTTAAAGGAATCTATTGCAATTTCCACAAGCATGGACAAAGTATCAGCGGATGAAAGTAACAGGATGTACTAATTCATCCAAATATTCACATTTACTTATTTTAGGATTTGAGCTATGTTTACCATTCCATCTTCTGTAACCAGAAGTGAGGCAAAGTTTGTTTTATCAGTGAACTTTCTGTAATGTAGGACGATCAGGTCAACAAACAGTCTACAATGCCATGTTACCATGGTTCAAACAATGCAAAGCCTCTGTCGTGAATTCGTCACACGGTCGGCACTAAACCAACTCCATACCACCGGAGTTGCTGTTTTTTTTAACTATGTGTTGATAAGAAGTCAGATTTGCAGATTGTATACATGATTGAAAAACAGCTTCAGCTTTTCACGTATCTGACCACGGAACAGTTTTCCGTTCGGGTTTGGTCCGTTTTTAAAAGACTTTGGACCAAGGGAGATTATATCATCTTTTCCCCTTTTAGAGGGTGCTCATTGAAATACTTTGACTTGAGATTTGTTAATAGTCATCATAGATAAACACATTTTTTTTCTAAGTAAAAAAAAAAAAAGAATATTAAAATATATTAAAATGCACTAATCAGGAGCTCTGAAGCAGAGTCAAATGCTTTGCCAAGGCAAAAAGGCTTAACAAGGATGTTTGTGTTCTGAGACGTTTAAAGCCGAAGCAAAACATGTCTCTGGATGTAACATGAGTATTTTACTATGCACTCCATACATATCATAAATATATGTTTGTTATTAACTAAAAGATAGTTGGAAGTTACCGAATATGGTAACGTGGCTGATAAAAGATTAACCCAGTGCTTCCTCAGGGCTCAATTAGCCCCACCTTTGACCTCATACCATCACACAGGTACTCTACTTTGAGTTTTTACTCCTCCATTGTAATTATAATAATAGCATCTTCTGCTTTTCCATCTTCAGTAGTCTCTAGTCCAACGGTTCTGACATGTGTTGCAGCTGTCAGATTCTAAGTGAGCAAACCTTTATCCAGTGGAATGGTGAAATGGGTTACAAATCATCGCATTCTGCTTTACCGACATGCGTTTTGTGCTATTTTTAAAAGCAAATAAACATCGAATTCACACGGTGCGGACTCATTCACTATTTGCAGTGCGAATCATTACAACGTAAAACTATTTTGAACAATTCCTTAGAGCCACAGAGCAGATTGATGTAGCAAGTTCAATAGCTTGTTGTACTAAAATCCATGACAAATTCCCACCACGCCTCGATCTCCAATAACATTGTCCAGGCAGAGGGCCAGTCCCCCCCCGCCCCCCAAGAGGCACAGTGGATACAAATCCTCTTTGACACCAACATTCACCCATCTTTGCTTCCGATTAACCATTTTGTGCCGCTTCCGAAGGGAAAACACAGAGCACAGACACGCGGATGCGGCGATAACGCCACAAGTGTTCTAAATCCGGTCGGTAGCTCTTAACTACTCACGGCTAATGAGAGACAATCCGAGCCTTTACCCTCTGCATAAATTTCACTAATTGCTTTTTTTGGTTTTCCAATAAATAGCAGCAGGGAATCTGGATGAGGTGTGCGTCTGTTTGTGTGTCCATTTAAATGTGTTCTTTGTGCCCACGACTGTGTGTTTTCATGGTGTGTGTGTGTGTGTGTGTGTGTGTGTGTGTGTGTGTGTGTGTGTGTGTGTGTGTGTGTGTGTGTGTGTGTCCTTCAGAGATGTGTCACACACGCAGAGTGTGCAGGAGTGATGCGTCCCCTCAGGAGCAGCACTGGGGTGCATATTAAATGATGGCGGGCGGGTGGCACACAGCGTGCGTGTGAAAACCACTGGCAGCCAGTCGTCCTCATGTGCTCTCGAGCTTCGCCCGACCCAGTCCAGCACCGAATCTGAAAAAAAAAAAAATTAGATTAGAAAAATGACAGTGATACTCTTTCTAACTTTTTTTTTTTTTTCACCTGACTCTAATATTTCTGACCTTGCTGTAATAGTTCTGGCCTGAGTAATTTATTGCTACACCGTGTTTTGACCTCCCGGTAAATTAAAAACTTTGGTACCCAGCTGGGTTCCTTGTTTTTTTTGGAACACATTCAAAGCCTTAGCAATGTAACTCACTCTTTGGTTTTGATTCCATACTTCACTGATGTGATATTCTCTGACGAATGCGATGATCTTGATTTCTTACTTAACGATTCAAATGCTAATTCGATAAGCCTGGTTTCTGCCAAATGCTGCTCAGCGCCACACTAAATTCTTCCAGGCGATGTTGGCACTGGAGCTGTGAATAGTGATGATTTGTGATTTATTTGCCTCACAAATCCAGTCTCTCCAGAGCAGTTTTTTTTTCATTTTTTTTTTTTTTTCTATTTAAAGCTGGAAAAATAAAAAAGATGATGGGCACAGCAGTGTCCATCTCATTTTCCTCGGCACTGGCCGGTGATCAGACTGTTTGTGTAAATGCAGACAACACTGTTGAGTCTCACAAACGCTGCATGCATGTATGATTCATGTGTGTGTTTATTCTGTATGGATGCATGTGTTTTTTGTGTGTATGGACTTGTTACTGCTCTTTGGGGCATAAACTCATGAATAGGCCTTCATCAAGTCCCAGCGGTGCCTTTAGTTGCTCTGAATGTGCCCTAATTCAATTTCACTCTACTGTGCTGACCTGTACAGTGCACAGATTTCTTCTTTTTTTTTTTTTTTTTTTACTACACTTTGTCTCTCCCAGCAGGGCTGAAGAAACATATGAACATATTATCATGACCCAGTACACCATGATTTCAGATTATTCACCATTCAAAAAAACGTAACCTCCGAGCTTCCTTTTATACCCCCTCTCTCTTCTTTCTTCTTTAGTGCTCGAAACGGCAAAATGCGAGTGCTGAGCTTCAAGATGGGATTGGTGAGCCTGTGCAACGCTGACGTCCAAGAGAAGTACAAATGTGAGTCTGATGCTCGCTCATGTGCTTAATGCATCTCCTCAACTGCAAACAATGAGCCAAAACAAAACGACCCTGATTGCCAGTATTACATAAAGACATCCACTTAGTCTAATGGAGGAAATGTCTCCAATGCCATAATGGAGAAAGCTTTCTTTACTTGCACAAAGTACACCAGAGGCCCTTAAAAGGATTGCTTGCCAGAGACACCATTCATGCACACTCTCTTTCTACGACTCTCTCTCATTTTTTTCACAAGTCAACCAGCAAAAAGCTTAAGCACTCCCTTCATGGTTTTTAGATTATGAATTATGCTGTAATTTTTTATTAGTGCTCCGCTCGGGTCTGAGATATGCTTTCACTGCTCTTTTGTAACTCGGGGTTTACAAGTATGTATTAGGTAAAATGAAGAGCGAGCGTTTGAATTGGTTATGGTTGCAGCTGCAACAGCTTGTAGTGGGATGCAGGATCTGAGACAACAACCCCAAACTGGTGCCAGGATTATTCATGCTTGGCACACCATCTGTGTCAGGTCCGAGACGGCACGACAACAGATTTGCCTTCAACTGAAGGTCCCCAAGGCGACTCAGCCGTAGTTTCCTGTGTTCAGGTAGACATGTGGTGGCCCCAACAGCCTGTCATTCCTATGACTGATCCAACATTGTTGAAGAAATGTTTGCAAATAAAGCTGACGCATTAGCATTTGTCTGCTTTGAGATGCAGATGGTTTGTATTTAGATTTCATCTCAGAGGTTTTCTTTTGATCCTTCAAAAAAACTCTGCTTGTCATAAGTGTGAGCGTGAGAAGGGTTTTCTTTTTTCTTTTTATTGTCTCGTGGTAACATGATTTGCCTCCGTGCAGACATGTTCTGCTGTCACATTTAATGTGGCATTCACCGTTTACTGCTTTGTCAGTAGAATCTCCTTCAGTCGTCAAAAGCAAAAGATGTTTGAGTCGTGTCAAATCCAATCAGAGGAATTTGTTTTTGAATATAGTTGCGGGAAGAAGAAATCAGTTCAGTTCCTAAATCAGTTCCTAAATCTCGCTATTTTGTGTCTGCGGCTCATACAGTGGGTCAAAACTGGAATATCTCAGCAATATTCAAATTTGTGACTTGTCCTCTGTCATTCAAGCCTGCAGTAATCTTACTGCATAGTGTACAGGTTTTATGTTTATGATGCAAAATATCAATACGCCGTAGTCATTTTCCAAGAAATGCACACAATCTATTTCAATCGGCTCAGCCTGAACACATGAAGTGACACCTGAGCTTGGTTATGATGACTATATGGAGGCGGCTGCTAACAGGCAGCTGCCAAAGCCAAGCGTTTGTCCCTGTGGGGTTGAATAAATACACAGAGAGGAGGATACATAGTATGCTTATACTCTCATTGTGCAGCACCCTCACACGCCTGTCAGCATTCATCTCTTCAATGGCAGGCAGACTCCCAGCGAGCTTGGTAAAGGCCTCATTCAAAACCCGACAAGACTCTACTTATGCAGCTCTTTCATCCCCGAGCTGACCAGCCGGGCCTCTGATACTGATTTTATCTCTGTGTGTGTGACTCTGGACTGAATTTCACTCAATAAAACTGCTGTGGGTGGGTTTCAGGTCTGAAATTGAAGCTCACGGTTGACAAAAGTGAAAGAAAAACTTTTTGGAGTTTTGTTGTTTAGAATCGATCTTAAGCGTCATCCCAGCCAACGTAAAGGAGCGATTAGAAGACACCCTGAAGACGTCAGTAGACCAACACTTGGGCTAACCAGGGTTGCATTTGTGACAAATTTAAAAGGGAAGGATATTTGCAGCATTTTCCCCTTAAATTAATGGATATAAATTAAAATTATGGTACAAGTCTTATGAGAAAAGTTCAACAGGTCTAACTGTTTCATTTATATAAAACCAGCTTTTACTAATGTCCGATTTATTCCCCGCAAGGCCCATCAGTCATTAACAATAGCTTTTATGGTGACAATAAAGATGCATGTTCTCCCTGTGTGTAAACCACCCCCCATAGGCGTGAATCTATCAGTGAATTTGATTGTCTGTGTTGAAAGTTACCTAATTTGGATTAGATATACCTCTAAATAATATTAAAACACTTTTTAATAACAAGATAGCATTTAGGATTGAGTTAAGTGAGATCGTCCATGATTGTGCAGCGCATGGGGAATGTTCTTAATCTTTCTGGTGTCTAATCAGATTAGTCTTTCCATTGATAAGCATTTGTACGTTTTGCAGATTTATTTCGTCAGGTGTCTGGTTCTGGAGGTTTGACGGACCAGCGTCACCTGAGCCTGCTGCTCCACGAAGCCATCCAGATCCCGCGCCAGTTAGGGGAGGTTGCTGCTTTTGGGGGCAGCAACGTGGAGCCGAGTGTTCGCAGCTGCTTCCGCATGGTGAGGTGACACGTGAGGAGATAAGCAGCAGAGCGTGTACAGTTTTACACACACACACACACACACACACACACACATAGATATACAAACGGACACACACACTAAAAAATACCAAATATGCTGCGAGTTCATTGAATGTTTTCGCTCAGATTACACCGTCAAATCATTCAGCTGCTGCACTGATGTTCACATGGGTATCAGGGATCCAGTGTCTCTGCTATAACTGTGTATTGTTATAGCAGAGACACAATGTATGTGTTTCCCTGTTGCTCCAATGAGCAATCTTAAGGCCAATTTTAAAACCTTTTTGTTCATGCGATTGTCACGCGAAGCTTGTCTGATTTATAAATTAAACTGAAGGAAAGCAATGGCAGACTTGTAATTAATCCGAGTAAAAACTCGTCTGGGCCCAACGTGCACAGTAAAGCAACGGACTATTAATAAGGTGCCACACCAGGAATCTGCGGGCTTTGTAAATTTGTGTTTTACTGAAAGTAGCACAGTCTTATTAACTACGGATGAAGACATTTAGTGCGCCATTATAGGAAATGTTTAAAAGTTCCTAATCGTTCCCAAAGAACGACTCCTCAGCTAAATGAATGCAGAAGCATCACATTACATTGTGGTTGCATTGCAGTGCATTTAATGCATGTACGAGTTCGGTGTTACATTATCCCGATGTCATTAAACTCAAGTTTAAAAGAAGTTGCTTGTAGAGTATCATCTGTGCGAATACTTCTTTTTGACAAAGTAAAGGAAGCAGAAGCGGCGTATTTGTAAAGCGGGAGAAATATTCTCTGCTGATGGTATCTGAACTTTCTCAAAGGTTGTGGGAACTTTCACTCGTGGCGTTTAATGTGGGAGACCAGAGAGGTAATGAGTTTTTAGTTGTGGGTGAAATGTTCATGTATTGTGAATCAGAGGGACCAAATTGGCTGTTTATTAGCCGACTTGGAAAACGATTTCCATGAGTCTGTGTGGATGTGGATTCAGCATTACCTTCACCCTGACATTGTCACCGAAGGTTAGACTCTACTAACAGAGAAACTAATGAAACTGACTCAAGGTAAAACAGGCTGAGTGAGGCAGTTACACGTAATCTGATTTGGTACTGCAGAGGTTGTAAAGTCGACGTCAAAGAAGCGAATAACTCGCATTCAACCACAAGTGCTGCTTTTTATGAGCTTGATTAATACACATGTTTATTGGATATATATATAAATCTGAAAGCACTGAGTTTTGATAGATAACTGGAAGTTTATCACTCCATTTTCTTTTCCCAAATGATAGTTAAAACATCCCATCTGCTGTGTGTGCTGGTGTGAGATGCCGCAGCGTGCTCAGCATAGTCATTGCCAGTTCCAGGTGTTCGGTGTTCAAGGAGGGGGCTGCTATTTGACCTCCCAGACGGAGCGAAGCCGGCTACTCCACTAACTGAGGGGAGCTCCTTCATCCCTTGGAGACTCTACACCTCAGTACATCTCAAAGTGTGTGTGTGTGAGCAGCACGCACACACACACACACACACACACATACACACACACACATTTATTATGTTACTCTGGTTGAGTAGTGGAGGGAGCCCCAGGGAAATCAACCTCTTAATGCATCTCTGATGCAGACTTAATGAGAATTTAGCACATCACGGATTTTTAGCGCTTGGCAAGTCATTCTTTTATTAGGTTGACTTCCTTTTTATCCCACTTTCTGGAATTTCTAACAAGCTGTAGACACACAAACACGCGTGCAGTACACACAGACATTCAAAGATTTTCTGTTGCACGTGGGTTTTATTACTTCATACGTCATTGCATTCATCCTGCTCTTCCCCCTCATATTCTCTGTGATTACTTTTTTTCAGTCTCGATTCATCGCAAAATCACTTTTTGGAAGGAAGCACGCTTTGTTCTCTCGGTACTTCAGCTACCTGCCGGTGGTTTATATTTAGGTTGTTTACAGTATTGTGTACTTCTTTCCTGCCTCCGACTTCCCCTTTTCCAGGCTCCAGGGAAGCCTGCCATTGAGGTGTCTCACTTCCTGGAGTGGATGAGCCTGGAGCCCCAGTCAATGGTTTGGCTGCCCGTCCTCCACCGTGTGACTGCTGCAGAGTCAACAAAGCATCAGGCCAAGTGCTACGTCTGCAAACAATGTCCCATCAAGGGCTTCAGGTGGGCTTCAGTGAGTGGGTAACTAAACACACACAGGTACTACGAGCAAAAAGCTACTGATTGCTTATTTCTAGTTTTTATTTAATTTAATTTTATTTCAGTTTCAGTTGCATTTATACAAAGCAGCAAACAAGAACATCATTTGATCGGCTTATTTTGCCGATCCTGTACCATCAAAGGATCACAAAGAAAAATCAATGATCAAATACAAAACTAAATGACAGTTTAAGTTAGAAAGCACTTTTTGTGGTTTACATCTTAAACTCTTTTTGAAAACACAGAGAATTACACCTTTTCAGTTCATCATTAAGTCCATTACAAAACCTCACTCCCAAAACTGACACACATCTATATTTAACATTTGTTCTCACTTTACAGGTTTCAAAAATTAACAACCCGCTTAAATTATAAATTGCCTTTCTTTGAAAAAAAGTTTTGGGAATATCATCTGGAATGCTGTTATCACACGGAACATAATTTCTAATGTCTTTAAATATATAATATTCAGAAATTTTAATGTGGATGATTGTATGAAAAGTTGATTTGTGGAATCCTGGTATCCAGCTCTATTTATGACCCTCATCGCTCTTTCCTGCAATGTGATTGTTGGATCGAAGTTTTATATGTATTTCGCCATATTTCCCACGCAATATGCCATATAACGCAGCACAAGAGAACAGTACAATAAATGTAGACATTTATTATTCAGTCATTGCAAAGATGTATATTAATTAACACGGATCTTGGCTGGAAAAAAAACAATTGCAAAATCAAATCAAAAGGAATTGATGGTATTGGAGTAATAGCAACAGATGTAAACCTGGAACAATAGAGACAAAAACCTGGAGCAAATGTTCTCTCACTTAAGAACACAAGTAGTAAACTCTGTTTAAAGCATCCTTAAACTGCTCCCTGTTTTTGATAAGAGAGAAGTCATCTGCATAGAATCTCGCTGCATTTTAAGACTGAAAGTGAGTGGAGTATAGTCAGAAATATAATTATTTGCATTGTGGTTAAAAACAAAAAAAAGCACATAAAATGCACCTTTACTTTGCTTTGGACTTACAACTGAGATTAATATCAACATTATCATGAGAGCATTATGCAAGTGAATGGAAAATGAAAGTAAATCTGTTTTACTGGTGGTGGCTGGTGTTTCCTGTTTTTATTACATCTCAGGTTTCACTGCTTGCTGGAGACGCTGGAGTTGAGATACAGGGTGCCATGATATTAACAGGAGGGGCCAAACATGATATTGTTCCCATTCAGTTGTGTCACTCTGCAACATCCTGTATGAAATGTGACATAGAAGAGGAAAAAAAGCCTCCACAAATGTCAAGTCTGTGCAATGAATACACACATTTGGCTCTTGAATTATTCACATTTCTCCACTAATTAGAAAGCACAATGCTGGAAGAAATCGCTATACATCATTCATTATTTAAGATACAGTTAGTCGGTTACTAATTATTAATTTTCATAACATCACAGGTAATTACAATAAAGTGTGTCATTCTCTGGTGCCGCAAGATCTTCGAAAGAGGCATAAATGCACGTGCACGCACGAAAGCACACACACACACACACACACACACACACACACACACACACACACACACACACACACACACACACACACACACACACACACGCACACACACACACTACTGCTACTAACCCCAACTCTCTCCTTAGTTTAACTCCAGGACATGTTTCAACCTAAACTTTTATTGATAATCTTAATTGGGTCTCTTTTTTCCAAAGTCCCAATAATGTGAAATTGTAAACAGATTTCAGTCCTCACAGGAGTAATAAA
The DNA here is from genome assembly GCF_963383615.2 of Lipophrys pholis. Lineage (NCBI taxonomy): Eukaryota > Metazoa > Chordata > Actinopteri > Blenniiformes > Blenniidae > Lipophrys > Lipophrys pholis. The sequence goes on along the minus strand of NC_137629.1, from coordinate 29,690,203 downwards.
CTCACACACAACCGCACACTCTTCTATTGATTTCCTGTAGCTATACACCAACTTCAGGCTTAATTCACATTATCTTCTTGTTGATCCAAGTTTTCTCCCTAAAACTGGTTGATTTTTTTGTAATAGAAACTTTCTTTTTATCGAGAATGTCGAGTGTTGGCATCACCGCAACTATTAACACAATTACAAAAACAAACCGACAGACTGTTTTTTTGTTTTTTTATGTGTTGCTCTCTTGCGAAACATCGGTTGATCCTTTGTGTTGTATTGATCTTGACAGATATCGCAGTCTGAAGCAGTTTAATGTGGACATCTGCCAGACGTGTTTTCTCACCGGCCGTACAACCAAGGGAAAGAAGCTGCACTACCCCATCATGGAGTACTACACCCCAGTAAGACAAACAATATGTGGCGCTTTGACTAAATACAAATCCAGGTCTCCGGGGATAAATAAAGCTTAACTCTGCTCAAAAGAAAATGCTACTACTATCTCCTGATTCCTGCTGCCAGACATGGATTAGGTGTCTCGCCACTGTAAGGCCTCTGTCATCTCTAAGTGCACACTGTTAGATATCGTTCTCAACAAGCTTGATCGGTATGCCCAAGATTGAGAGCCACTCAGCAGTAAGACTTCCTTTTCCTTTGAATAGTGAACACAGGATAGTTTGTGCATAAAACCCCAATAAAACCAACCTCTTAAGAGATTGCAAATGGAGTTCATTCTGAAGCTGCTGCATTGTAGCTGGAGTGTGTTGCGATTGGGCCAGATTAAGTCTCTAATCAATTTCTATGCTGTAAAATGTGGCAAAAGGTCATCTGTAAAATGATTTTTTTTTTTTTATTCAATGGACATAATATCATGTTGGACAGCTTCAGTTTTTCAGTTTTCCGAGCCATAAGCTGCATAGATTTCTGCTAAGATGGAGAGAGCAGAGTACAAAAAGCCAGTGACTTTTCAAAAAAAAAAAAATGTAAAGATGAGGATGGAAAGGGAGAGAAAGCAGCGAATAAACAAAAGCAGAAGGAGAAAAAAAGTAATCTCGGAACAAGACCACCCAGCTGTGAGCAAAGGAAGACAATATTTGCATGAAGTCATTTTGGAGAAATCAACGTCTCCAAGATTCCTGAAGTGCTGTAATTGGTCTCCCACTCATCATCTCCCTTCTCTTTTAACCACTGCCTGTCACCCCTCTTCAATTTCCCCCCGACCACATCCACACCTAAATCACACTCCAGACGACCTCGGGAGAGAAGATGAGGGACTTCGCTAAAACTCTGAAGAATAAGTTCAGGTCGAAGCAGTACTTCACCAAGCACCCGCAGAGAGGTTACCTGCCAGTGCAATCAGTGCTGGAAGTGGAGAGCTCAGAGACGTGAGTACATGCACACACACACACACACACACACACACACACACACACACACACACACACACACACACACACACACACACACACACACACACACACACGGTCGTCTCTTTGTTTCTTCTCTGGCATCGTCTCTCTTTTGCCTCTCCTCAGCGACAGCCATGCAAACTCCCACTGCTGTAGGCTAATTGTCATGTTGTCTGGCTGAGACGGGTCGAAGGGACAGCTCTGTGTTCAGAATTAACATAATCTTGCTCCTGTGGTCGCAGTCTGGCTCCGGAGCACCTTCCACATGAGGGAGTCTCAGGGCACAAGGACAAAACAAAACAAAAAACAAAACAAAAAAGAGCAGTGGGACAAAAATACATGAGATCATCAGGAATCGTGGCTTATAGCTCGAGCCGGGATGTTGAAGTGTAATTATGGCTCCATGTTGTCGTTGATCGTGTTATTGGGATGTTTACCTTTTCATTTCCTTCCATACTCTAATTTACGACTGTAATATTTGAAGTCATCCAGATTTCACAGAGAGCTGAATGTAGTGCGTCAAAATACACGACTCCATGACATCAATCTTTTCTGTCCAAGAAATATAATAGTTGCTGTGCCTTTATAGTATTGTATGGTATCGGTTGTTGCTTTTGGAATAGCTCAGCAGGATATATAAATATACCTTAATAAAACATTGCATGAATCGCCAAATCACCTTGGAGAGATCTTTGAAAATAACATGTTTGCTTTATTTACTTTGCGTAGTTTAGCTATATTTAACGGCTGAATCGAGCAGCCTCCCCTGAGCACCGGATTATTTACACATCTGTGCTTCTCGCCGACTCTCTTTTCAGTAAACCAGAAACTCATTAACATTACGACGCAGCCTTGCATTCTCAAGATTCTTGGCGCGGAGAGCCGCCTTATTAAAAACATCTTACTAACACTACATGCAGGCGTCCCCAGTCCTCTTGATTCTTAACCTCTCATAACTCATCCAAGTTAATCGCAAACAACAACACCCATAGATGTTAGGATTTAGGGGTTTAATCAATACGACTGAATTATATGTAGCGCAGAGGTTTATCCTGAACAAGCATAACATTAACTTATTTTGCTATGCAGATGTTACACAGCTGTATGTCCCACTGTAACATGGCACAACACAAAAACTGCCCCGGTGCTCAAACTTCGACACCCTTAGTTTAACTTTAGCTCACGATCTTCGTTTCAATAGGTTGTGCGGTTCTGTTTGAAGTTTTAACAAAAGACCAGATCGTTTATTGGCTCTGCTTTCATATCTTTCAGATTAGTAAGTCAAATTTGAATTATTAAGTGTAAGTAAATATAATAGTCAAAGAGTGCAGCACATCCAAAATGCCACGTTGCTTTTACCACACTGACATTTTAGACTGTATTTTAAATGATTTTTGATTTCCTTTCTTCCTATTGTTTTGAACACTTTGCCACCATGGTTTATTAATGTTGATTCCATAAAACTTGGAAATTAACTCAACTAAGGTCAATCAATGTAATTGAATGGAAGTTTAAAGTGACACTGAGTAAGAAAAAAAACTAACATTTTCAGTTTTCCTAAAAAGTGTTAATTTCGCATAATTAAAATCCTTTTACACAATGCTTAGAATTTTCATAACTACACGCTTGTGCAAAGTATTAAAAATGCCTTTGTGAACTATTGATGTTGCCTCCTTTTGTTCTCAGACCATGCTCCTCACCCAAGCTGCCCCATGCAGACACGCACAGCAGGATTGAACATTATGCCAGCAGGTACGTGGCTCTCTGTGCAGTGCTATATATCAAATAATTACTACGGAGTCTCTCCCCCTCTTTGGCTTTCTTCTTTTCCAAATCATTTCCCTTCTTCTTTATATTCACTCCACCCCGCATCCACCTCTTCTCCTCCCCTGGCTCCTGTGCTCCCGCAGCCTTTAGTCTTTGCAGAGCGCTGATTGAGGTATTGATTTGGCTGAGCTGTACACCGCACTCCAGCCAGGACAGAGGCTGTGCTGCCCAGTGGTTTTCTCTCTCGTATTCTCCTCGCAAACTCCCGAGCAGTGCACTTTGTGGCTGTTGTTGGTGTGTGTGTGTGTGTGTGTGTGTGTGTGTGTGTGTGTGTGTGTGTGTGTGTGTGTGTGTGTGTGTGTGTGTGTTTGTGTGTGCATGTGTGTGTGCGTGCGTAGGTCGGCAGGGTTCATCGTGCCTAGTGACTTGTCACTTGCTAGGGCAGCGAGCCCATTGGTCACCTGGGAGCTGTCGCTGTGGATTAGTCTCCGTGTGACAGGTTATAAACAGGGCACAGCTCTGGATTCACACACTCCTGGCAGCTCTGCCCACAGCGCGTGTGCGTGCGTGCACACACACACACATACACACACACACACACACACACACACACGCCTTTCCGCTGTGTGCGTGTGCTGTTAAAAGTGTGCCGTTGTGTATTACTTCCCCGAGGCTCTTACACACTGCTTTACACTCTGCCAAAACGGAGAGAACACACACCAACCAGGGAGCCGCCACAATTGTCCTCTTTACCCCTCATATCTCTCCTTTTTTCCCTTTCTCCTGTTTGCGTTTTCTCTTTTGCATGATCCCTCTCTTCCATTGTCTCCCACCCACTCGTCATTAAACATCCTTTTATGTCTTGCAGACTATTTCTTCTTCTTCTTCCCCCTTCCCTCCGCTGCTGCTTTCTTTTTCATTTTTTTCTTTAATAAACATTTCCTCCTCCATTTACTCATTTGTTTTCAATTACGGTGCAATTTTCTTCAAACAGCTCTCGAGTCATTGGTCACTTAGAGGAATCCCTGCAAGTTTAATACACTGAACTGCTCTATTAACTACAAATACACATGAAGATCAGAGGTGGAAGTAGGTTTGGCAAATGTGGAAAACATTTGAAGAAGAAAAAACTGTTTCGGCCAAGAAGACTCATGCACTTGAAAGGAATGAATAACTTTTGTCAAAATACCAAGAATATCCACGTTGTCGTGTAACTGGGGGCCTTCCTGTGTTGCATTTGCATGTTCTTACTGGGCATGCATAGATTACTTTCCAGGTCATGTGGTTTCCTCTCAGAGTCTAAAAGCATATGTTTGAGGTTAAATGCTTTAAAGTGAGTGTGAGTAACTCTATTGTCTGCTTGTGTTTGAACTGAGATCGACTTGTCCTGAGTGTATTCTGCCCACAGTCAGCTCAGACTGACTCCAGCTTGAAAAAGCAGTAGAGAGGACGGATGGATTAAAATGAACTCCCACTGATAACAACATATTATCAGCGCGAAGTAGTTACAAGCCACCATATCATCAAATGGCTTAAAAACCCAATAGTTTCTGACGCAATGTGATGCAGCAGCACATCTAAAGTGTCTTCGTGTGTAAGGCTTTAAAAACTCCTCACACGCATGAATCCTTGGTAAAATAGCTTGCATGTTTAATTGTTATGATCGACAAATAGCTACCCACTGTTTGACGTCTTTAACCTGTGTGTGGTTTTCAGCCTCGAGCCAGTTCTTTCTATTTGTAGCTACCTATTGTTTCTTACGGGGGACTGTGTGCAGCCGCGGATCCGGTCTGTTGAGCAATTATTTAAGGCAGCGGTATTGTCAATGCGGGATTAACTCGAAATAGACTACATAATTCATAATGAAGAAACATGTCAGCCAGTGCATCGGTGTGGCTGATTGATGTGACTGTTTTCAGTCGTAGGACAACAGTGGAGCTCGGTGATGCAGAGGCATGCCTAAGCTGTATCAAACTTAGCTGCACGCTGCACAGGGGGTTTATAGCCTATATTGTTCAGGGAAACGCAATTATATATATATATATTTCATTTTAAAACTTCCTTTGAATAATTTGCAAATGTCTTCAACCGTTTAATAAATGATTTGCAACACAACTTTCATGTCAGGGTTTATATAATAAGATATGAGTAGTTCTGTTATGAAGTGTTGTAAATAATTTATTATGAGTTAATTATGCAGTATCCTCCACTTATGGATGTGTTTATAGGAGACTATAAGAATTCATTCAAATGCATTGACAGACTTGTAAAATCGTACCTCACTTTGCTTATATCTGTATAAAACAACACAGTGCTGTCGTGTTGATATTATTATCTGTGTTATTGCTAACACAGAGATGCGCTGTTGTTGAGCCCTCCCTCCTCTTCGCCACATATTTATGTATCTGGATCAAGGATCTGAGTCACCGCAAGCCATCAAAGTTTAGATCAGCGCTCACATCTGACATGGGGTAACAGAGGACTCACACTCATGACTTGTGAGACGGGTTCAGTCCTCGAGGGAACTTACTCAAAGTCCAAACAAAAGGTCGTCAACATGAAGGCATAGAATCCGACTCAGGTACCTGTGGGACGGGTTAGAGTTAAACCAGGAAATAAAATAAAAAATAAGGAAACATAGATCAAAACCAAATAGACCGAACTTGAAAATGGCAGGGACGCTAGACTGGATGGAACAAGATGAGGTAGCGACAGAGAAGTTAACAAGACACAGGTGGAAACAGTCAGAGGAGTGCGGCTGGGTTCAGCTCAGTGAAGGACATGAAGACGTCTGGAACAGGAAGAAGAACGTTGCTAAACAAATCAGGCATGAGGACAAAACTTGCATGAAAGCACTCAAACATGGACAACTTGAATAAAGTCCTGGCTTCTTGTTCCATTTGTTCTTTCTTTCTTTCTTTCTTTCTTTCTTTCTTTCTTTCTCAAATACACTCAAATTATTCCTAAATTAAGCCAATTCGTTTTAAAATCACAATAAAAATGAAATCAAAAAGTGTGTGTCTGATAATCGTGCACGTGTGCATGCAACATTTGTGTGCATGCCTGTGTGTGTGTGCTTGTGTGTGTGCGTGTGCCCTTCAGCACTTTTTGCAGGGGTGTACGTGCTAAATTGTGGCATGAATGTAGTCTCCGGTTATCTCAGAGAAGATCGAGTATTTGATGTTTTGGGTTAGAAAAGTCAGATCTGTGGTCGTGTCAAACACAAAGACAGCTTCTGTCTCTTCCCTTTTCTCTCTCGTATCGCTCGCCCTTCCCCCACATCGATGCAGGACTTTATTCCTTTCATCATCACCACCGCTTTGACATCTCATCGAGGAGAGATGAGAAGAAGATAATAAAAAACCCTCTCAGAACTCTGATAGGATTACTCCTCTCCAACCATCATTCCCTCTCCTGGTTCTCATTTACTCTCAAATTAATTTACACAATCTTGACTCTGAACACTTGTGTATGACAAAGACATGCACACTTCTCGTCCTTTCTGCTCTCATGCGCTGTTGTTCCTGACTGAGGCTGGACGTTTGTGGAGGGTTTTCCCGGTCAATTGTGTCCCAGATTGAATTATCAGCTTCGGGTTCAGTGACAGGGTCAAACCTTAGATTTCTGTGTGTTGCAGTCTTGTTGAGAACTGGGCAGAAAGAGGACGAAAGGTACATGCCGCTGACAGCTTCCATATCACTCACACCTCCTCTTCCCACTTCTCACTCCTTCAGCTGACGACACACCACGAAAGATGATGCAGCATGGATGATATCGGTGTGTATTTGTGTGCAACGGGAATGCCGCAGTGAAGATTCAAGGGCGCTTTCATGTTGCGCATGCAAGATTACAAACACATGCGAGCAGCCGCAAGGCGACTAGCACACGTTTGCATCGATTGGCTGGTTGTCTGTAACAGTTAATTAGCCCCTGGCAGAAGAGAAATACTCTAAACGTACTCTGATCATCAATACGTCAGACTAAAGCTTTGTGATTATTTTATTATATTTATAGTTCTAATAATTTTTTGGGGCTTGCATTCAACAAGTTTCAGTACCTGTGGACTCCGGGTCTTGTGTTCCTACTTGATCTTTGAATGAGTAGAAGTAAATGGATGGCCTTGTGCATTCAAGTGCAAACTAAACATTTACTCAGAGGTGACAATGATGGAGAGCAAAGGTTGGAAACACATTTACTGCATCATGGGCCATGGACGATACGATTGGTAATTATGCTACACTAGTAACAAGTGGTGCAAGAAGCATTACGATGAACATGGATACACGCAGCATGAAGACAGTAGTGTGTGAAAACACCATGTAAAACAAGGTAAATTAACTTGTCAAGTGTCCGGGTTTCATCTGCAAAGAGACAAAATATATTAAGTAGGAAGGGTAATTTAGTCTTATTAGAGCTCATAAATCAGTATGAGGTATATGCTGATGTATTTTATGTTGTTGAATAACATAAATTTATCTTTTATACTGCTTTATTCAATTTTGGGTGAGTGGGCACTTAAGAGAGACTAATTCCAGCTCACTATAGGTGAACGCAAGGGACGCACACACTCTTCTTTAAAGTCGCCAACTATGCTAAAATGCATGTTTTTGGACTATTCAAAGAAACCTGGGGACTTGAAGAAACTCCACATATGAAGTAAGAGAACATGCAAGCTCTGCTTCTTGTTCATTTGTGTGAAAGATGTACTTGATATCAGGCATTTATCCCAGAACTTATCCAAGAAAACCTACGGGTTAATGCCTCGGAAGTACAAAAAGTCTGAGGGGAAAAAAAAAAACCCTGGCCAAGTCACAGCTTGTATAAATTCAAGAGCAAAAGCACTATTACCGGGCTGGAAAATTCTTAAAGCACAAATACATTAACATCGTTCACTTTGGTGTTAATTGTACCAAAATATATTACTACACATTACATCTTGCATGTTCACCTGACATTACCCTCACCATAAAGAGCTGGAGTACCCAGCTGTCACTGACAAAGGAAGAATATGCAACCTTCACACAGAAAGCCTCGCCGTTGTCAACCAGAACCCTTCGTCCTTTGAAATTCAACTGAAACAGACACACTGGTAGCAGGAAGCGACTGTCCAATACGACACATTAGGATCAATCGCCATTCATTCAAGATGTCGGCTGACGGAAGGTTTTTATTCAACCACTAACCCAAGTTATTCAAACTGCTCCTAGAGTCTTAACCAATTTACCTTGAACTCTTTTTTTTTTTTTGTCTGTTTTAAACTTAACTTTTCAATTCTAGTGTGAATTTTATTCTTTAATCCATCAAAAGTATATATATATAAAAACATGGTGCTTTTTTCTTTTTCCCCCTGTGATTTGTCTGCCACAGAACCTTTTATTTGGTGTTATAGTGAAGCAGCTCACAGAGCAGCGGTCCACAGAGCTGTCCTCTGACACTCAGCAGGATATAATACAGGACTGGAAGCGCTGTCCTTGGTCCTGAAAAAAATCTCCACACAGCCGCTCACGTCCAGGCTGACACGCAGCTGCTGGACAGCAGCACATTTCCACAGGGCTTTTTTTTTTCACTGCCTGCACACCGGTCGACACTATACTGTACACTTTCTTTCTTTTCTCCTCATGGACATTGTTACAGCTTGTAAGTTAAGGCAAGTCCTGCCAGTCTGTGGTCTTGTTAGTCTTATATTTCTTTGCCATTCTGTTGATGCCCATACTACTACAAGGCCAAAGGTCTCCTCCGCACTATTTAAAGTCTACACTGTTGTGACTATTTGTTTCAACCTTGTGTTTGGTGTGTGATAAAATCAGTCGGTTCATTTGTGTGTGTCTCACTGTATATACAGTACGTGTGTATTTGATTTACATATTCTCATTGCTGTGGGTTTTTACAGATTGGCAGAAATGGAGAGCCAGAATTGTTCATTCTTCACGGACAGCCTGTCTCCGGATGAAAGCCTGTGAGTATACGGCCACCCCCACACTACAAACCCCGTCATTGCAACCTCAACCTTTCAGAGATTATGCGTGTGTTCTGTGTTTTCGTTTTTCTCCTTGATACATTGGCTGTTTCTGTGTTTACGTGTGTGCTCAGGCTTATACATGTATGTTCGAGTGAGAAGACGTGCTTGATTAATCAGGCACTTAATGAAAATGACCCACAGCAAGTACCTCACATGCACTCCCCCCTTCATAATCCACATGCTTGCTGTGATTAGGGTCTGTGTGTAAACACACAAAGCTTATGCGTGTGTGTGTGTGTGTATGTGTTTGTTTGTAGAAGTCGGATAAGTGGTGGATGTTAGCGAGGTTCCAGCTGTGACAGACATAATTCTTCATCCTGGAGAGCAGAGAGAGTGCCACCTGGAGAGCGTTGTTGTTTGAGATCATGTAATTGTGTTTGCGTTTCATTTTGTTGACATTGATATGGACTGTCAACCATTTCTTCCTCATTCTGAGATCATTTTCTTTTTAAAAAAAAATTATTTTTTATTATTGTGCTTTAAAGTTGAGGTTGTTTGCCAAGTAGCTCACTGCAAAGTGCAGCTTTGGTCTTTTAGGGCTCCAGGTGTGTGGCTGTGTGCGTGTGCATTGTGAACTGTGCTCATTATTTCTTTTCAGATGTGTGTCTTCTCTGAGAGGGCTGTGATTGACATCACATTAAGAATTAGTTTTAGGTTGAACAAAAAAAAAAAAAAAAAAAAAACTACAATACGGCAACTTTCTACTACTGACTCTGGTGCTTCTCGAGCCTGCTCACAGTGTCTTTCCTGGCATGTGCATGCGTCTGAAGTCTTGCTTACATGAACCATTGTTTCAAAACTGTGTATGTGCATGTTGTATTTGTCTTTACGCATGTGAATAAGTTGTTGCCTCAGAGTGAATTTGTATGCGTGACGTTACCTTTCTACCCTTCACGTGTAGCCTGGCGGTGTTGTCTTCTGCTCCTTTGCCTTTGCATCTTGTTCATATTCTGCAAGCCCGCCCCTCTGTCGGTGCTCCTCTGTTTTGTTTTTTCCCTTTTAATGCTGCATGGCTCTGTACATGCTGCTGTGCTATCTGTGTCTCCAGCTGGTGTTTGGTTGGCATCATACTGTTTTCCGTCTTGAACCATGCTGCCTGTGTGCACAGCCGTCACCCTCCACCTGTGAACGTTCTTCAGAGTTCACTTTGCTCTGTAGCACGTAGCACACCTTGATTTAAGCTTTCACTTACCAAACCCATCTGTCATCGTTTAAAAGTTTGGAGTTAGGAATTTTTCAAAATGATTGAAAACTATACCGAAAAGTGTGCAATATTTACTTATGGAATACAATAGTCAAGATAGCATGTAAATGTCCTCTGAGCTACTTAGTTCCAGCAACAATTCATCAACAACTAAAGTGAAGTTGGCAAGCTCATGTGAGCCAGCCATAAAGTAGGTTAATTTGATTATAATTGCATACGGCCATTCACGTAATTTGCATCAAAATGTAAATGGGGCTTTTGACTTGGAGAATAAAATTTACATCAATAAAATAATTGTGTAGCATAATATAGGTGAATGTTTTAGCATGTCAATGGAAAAAATACAGAACATTCCTCCTTGAATGAAAATACATTGTGAATATCTATTAAACAAGGCATCTGCAATGTGTAAATTGAAATTGCAATGCAAAATCGATATCGTTTTTTTTATTTATTTTTTTTAACTGTGGCTCAATAAAATTGTTTTCTTTGAAGACGAAAGCATTATCACAACACGTAAACAATTGTCTTTGTTTAAAAATAATTGCCAAACATTCACATATCCATTTATTGCCCTTGGTCTGCCAGTGAAGTTTTATTATGGTTTATTTTTCAAGCAATATATTGTGTTGTAGCTTAAGATGCGCCTCACATTCTTAATCATGCAAGTGGGTCCTAATGGTCTTACGAGCCAAGTTTATGACAGAGTATTTAATATTTGGACTGCGAACCTGGCAATGTGTCCCGTCCCGTTGTTTCTCGTCTTGTCTCATTGTCCATCCCTCATCCTGCTTGCCCGGCCTGGCTTTGGCCTGCCCCCGCCCCCCCCCCCCCCGAAGCTGTTGGCTCTGCTTTGTGCTGCTGGTGGCTGTGTGCTGGTGGCTCAGTGTGCTGTCTCCTGTGTGGGGGACTCAGGGATGAAGATCAGTACCTCCTGCGTCACTCCAGCCCAGCCCTGGACCATGACTCGCCGTGCGGACAGCACATGCTGCTGGCTCACCTGGAGCACCAGGACAAGGAGCAGCTGCAACGCACCCTGGCCCGCCTGGAGAATGAAAACAGGTCTGTAAAAAGCCTGGAAAATTAAGTGTATTTCATGATATGGTTCATTGTGTTTGGAGCAAGTTATTATTTTTTTGGGGGGTGAGGGGGGAGTTGTATTCATGCATGAATAATATTTCAGAACCACATCCATTGCACACACATATTTGACAAACAAGTATATACCAAGAAATCACATTTTTCTCTTCTTGTTCAAGCACTCAAAATGACATTTTTAATTTCTTATGAATTGATTTCATAAAGATGGGACACAAAGGTTGGAGCAGGAGCATAAAAGTCAGGAGTGAGTGATTTTATTTATTTTCTTATCAGTGAAGCTCCTCACAAGCATAATAACACAGCTATGTGTGTTTATCTGAGTATATGACTCCCTTCAGTATGTCTGCCACCATCTGAAAAAACCCCCCTGTAGAGAGTAAACACTTCCACACTCCAAATCCTTTTGAACGGCATCAAGTGAATAAAATATGATTTTCTGTGTGCATACCTGACAGTCGGTCTGTAAAATGTTGCAGTTACAGTTTGCGGTTGCTTGAAAATTGTTTTTTTGTTCTTGTTGTTGGTTTTGTGTACAAATTGTTTTTAGGGCTTAATTGAACGTCACTACAACGCATGATGGTTGAATTAATTTAATTTGAACTTATCTACTAGATGCGCATGTATTTTTTTTTTTACATTAGTAAAGCAATTTCATTTCCCCTGCTCATTTAATAAGTGACCAGAGGCAAAGTTGATGTTAATGAATCATATGAATATATTACCTGACTTCAGTTCAGTTGTGACCTCTCCAGACATACATATGCAAACGCACACACGTTTGCCCTTTGGGTGTCTAAAACCTTGACTAAATTCTTTTTTTTTTTTTTTTAATAAACTATGTCTACCGTGTGCTTTGTTGTGTCTATCGTGACTAAAGTGGATGCTGCAGCTTAATTTGCATCGTTTGTTGCTTTCCAGTATGTGAAAGATGAATCAAAAGCAGCATGAGACATCCTGCTGTCTCTGTGTCTACTTTCAGAAAAGAAAAAAATCTGAAGCGCGTATATAATGTAAAAACTGCTGTGTCAGCTCAACAATTGCATAATTATTTGGATTCCGTCCTAAAACTAAAATCAACTTTGAAATTCTAATCTGGTTTAAAATACAGTTGACTTTGATAAGAATTATATTAAATTACTGATGATTAATAGAACTGCTCACCATGTGGTTAGTGTCAACAATATAATAACATCTTGCTGCATTGTCCAATGTGTTTTCATTTGCATGTGAATTGATATGTTCTAAATATATAATAGAAAATGTGTCTTTATTTTGGTGGTGTGGGGGGGGGGGGGGTATTTATTTGTCTCAGCTTGATAAATAGTTCTACTTCTGCAGTACTGTTTTGAATATTGCACTAACAAGTTGGCCTGACTGTTTCCCTCCATCTGTTCTGCCCTGTGGGTCCTCAGGGTGCTGCAGGGTGAGTACAGGCGGCTGAAGTGGAAGCACGAAGAGGCGGCATCGGTTCCCATGCTGACTGAGGCCGGAGAAGGCGGCCCGGGTTCACCCACAGCAGAAGGCCAGCAGGACGAAGAGCTCCTGGCCGAGGCCCGGGTCCTCCGGCAGCACAAGACGCGCCTGGAGACCCGCATGCAGATCCTGGAGGATCACAACAAACAGCTCGAGTCTCAGCTGCGCAGGCTAAGAGAGCTGCTGCTACAGGTACTGAGAGAGATCTCATGATGGATGTTTAGGAGAGTTGGCTGAATTGCCCTAAAACACTATTTTGAGATATTGTTGTTACGTGCTTGTTCTTTTAATCTCCAAAAAGTACAATGGAAAAAATATTGTTGTGTGTTTAGCACGGTGGTTTAGTGGTAAGCACTATCGCCTTCTGTTGAGAACCACCCGAGACCAGGTGCAGAGCTGGAGACTTTCTCTCGGTACTCCAGTTTCCACCCACATTTCAGAAACATGCACAGGAGGTTAATTAGTGACCCTACATTGCCCAAAAGTGTGAATTTGTCAATATCCATATCTGTGTTTGGCCTATGAGGGACTGGGCGTGCCCCACCTTCACTCCTAGTTGGTTATCAGTTCCAGCTCTCTGCGATCAGAACTGGATGAAGCGATATAGAAGATGGAGCAGTGTCGCATGCCTTCGGCTGGTTTCGGCTCCAGCACTCCATGAGTTTGATCAATGTGGACGGTAGATAGATGCAGCCTGAATTATATATTCATATGGACAGAAATCATTTTCATTTTCACATTGAAGTGATGCAAGAAAAAACAATGTTGAAGTTCTGGTGAGTGACGAGAATCAACATCACAGAGCAATGAGAAAGGACTTCAGCAGTCTAGACGTTAGTGGGGGAGCAGGCAGTTTACGTCTGATGGGAGTGATGAAGCGACTCCCTGACCAGGGTGAAGGATAAGGTAGTGACGTGGAGGAGGAGGAGGAGGAGGAGGAGGAGGAGGAGGAGGAGGAGGAGGGATGCACACTGCGGCGTCTGAAAGGCAGAATGACCATTTTATGATTATACCGAGGGTGTGAGTTGTAATGACTGACGAGCTCTCGAAAGAAAAACGCGGGCAAAATGATAATTGAACAGAAGCGGCGAAGAAACATTAAAACAGGAAAGCAGAAGTGATGAAGCAGAAGCAATATCCATGTTATCGCATTGGACAGACATAGAATAGGTGTACACAGAACATGCATAAGCTTCAGCTGAAATCTATGAATTATTTGTTCTTACTTCATTGAATTCCATTTTATGTGATTATTTCCCAAAGGATGGATGATTTAGATCAGATTTTAAATATCCATGTGCAGGCTCCTGAGAAGATATTGGCAATTTTTAAGACACATAGATAAAAGTGTTACCACGATTTGATGTGAACCAGTAATTTTTCTACCAACTGTAATGTTAAATCGTATATTATGAATTATCTTTAACCAATAGATGTTGATATCCTTTATGATGAGCCTTAACCTTTCATAGAGTGCTCATTACATGTGTAAATTGAACATTTGAACCCTAAAGAGGAAGAATATTTCTTTTATTACTTCAAAGTCAGTATAACGATACACCATTTCATTGCAATTATACAGTCAAATCTCTAGCAAACTAGATGTAAGTAGACTTTAGCCTCCTGCCAATATTACTAATACATTATTGAGTACTACAGTAGCACTGTTTTATTTGCAAAAAGTAGGCCAAATATGTGTTAATAGATTTCTTGGGTGTTTGTTTAAACATAGATACTGTCATCCGTAGTCATTCTCTGAGTACAGATCCACAGGTTTTCACATGTGTTTATGTTTTTAATATGATTGCATCAGTTAGGGGGATTACATGAGAACATGAGAGACTTTACAAAAACAAAGGAGACAAACTATTTAATGTAGATATAAATAATGACAAATTATTATAATAATAAAAGTAAATACTTGTGGAAGCCCTGAAAGAGGAGACGGACAGAGATGTCGAGTCGGCTTTCTTTATGGCGTCACACAGCATGTGCACGCCACATTCTACAAAAAGATCACATAATATAATAAACAATATTCAGTAACACTATTTTATTCTTACTATTTTACTATTTTGTTAACTACGCCTTCCAGAAATAATTTGGTTCATCTGCTTTATATCCTGCAAGGCTTTCAAAACAGTTAAATTGAGTTTTTCGTGGTATTGTTCAACTGGAAAATTAAACCGAAATGTTATTTTTAAAAAGTATGATTAGTTTATATGTCATCTTCTCACCAACAGCAGAAGAAGTGGCTGCTGTGTTAGATCAGCTCACAGTAAACAGTTTGCAGGGCTGTAGTACTGCTGCTGACCATTTGCATGGATTCCTACTTTCGAGCTGAGCTTTATTAGACGGTCACTATTCTTTTCACCACATGCCACTACTATTTTCACACATTGTCTGTTGAAGGACTAAAGCGAACTTCTGCAGCTCTTCTTACTGCAAGTTTCTTTAACCGCAGTATGAATAAAAGGTGCAGAGAGAGGAAAATTCATATTCAATGGTTTTCAACATTTGTATGCGTCACACTGCATACATCAGGTAGCACAGCCCTTCAAATACATTTATACAGGTATGAAGAGGCAAGGAGTGCACATGTTGAAAAAGGGAAATGGGTATACAAACGAAGGGCAGTATAGATAGAATGAGTTGAGTAAGCCTTGAGACACGGGAGCAACACATAAAAGGATGTACTGCAGTATGGAGGAAACGTGACAATGAGATGGATAGGGAAAGTAGAAGCTGACATTACGACTTACTGTAATGAGGATGTGTAAATTCTTTACAATGGGGGTGTTTGAATTGCATGCCTGGGCCACCGACCTAAACCAAAGGAAAAGGAGTGATTTACAAGAGGGGAAAGACACTAAGAAAGACTGACAAGAAGCTGCTTCTTCAGGTGAAAGACGTGGAAATTAAGAGGGACGACGGATGAGAATGTGGGTAGGAGGGAGGAGGTGGAGAAAAAAATACAGTTTGAATTCTTGTCTTTTCTCCCTGCACTGAAATCACAGTTTCATTTCCTCAGAAAATAAAATCTGTGGGATCTACCTCTGTAGTGGGTAGATATGTATATACGATCCCCCACTGCAGAATCTTCTGTTGCATTGCATCTGCTGAACTCACCCATCCCTTGAGTATTACTCCACAGTTGCTAAAAACAATACAAATGATGGTACATTGCCTATAATATCCTCCAGAGTTACATTATGCACATTTGATTGTGAGTTAAGATTTCCATCCGTCTTTGTCAGTGTGTTTTCTGTATTGCTGCTCTGTGCAGAGCCAGTCCCAGTCTTCTTATCTTCCTATCAAAGCACAAATCGCAGTAACCTGATGAATTTGTGTAACAGCTGTTGGAGAAAATTGCCTCTTTTTAAATAATTTTACTCAACGATGCCGTTTGAGAGCTGCTGGCCGAGTGCCACCAGATGTCACATTTGTTACCAGCCGAAGGACGAAGCGATGTCTAAAACAAGGCTGAATACAAGCGATTATTTCAACTAAACGATGACAAATTCTTCCTATGGAACAGCCCAAAGACGATTCGGAGGCAAATGGATCAGAACCATCAACCCTGTCTTCCCCCGTGTCCGGAGGGGGTCACCATGGAGAGCCGGCCAGCAGAGAGACTACTGACACTGAAGCGGCAGGTCAGGGACGTGCAGCCAGCCTCAGATGTGGAACTGACACTTGCACGCCTGCAGAATGTGAAACCATGCAGTAAATCAGCGTTGCAGTAACATCTTGTGTGTGTGTGTGTGTGTGTGTGTGTGTGTGTGTGTGTGTGTGTGTGTGTGTGTGTGTGTGTGTGTGTGTGTGTGTGTGTGTGTGTGTGTGTGTGTGTGTGTGTGTGTGTGTGTGTGTGTGTGTGTGTGTGTGTGTGTATGTGCATGCATCAGGAGATGATTTGGAGCATGAGCAGGACACGGTGCTGCAGCTCCAGGAGGTCATCGAGCAGCTGAGGAACGTCTTCCCTTCAGAACCAGGTGAGTTCCTCTCACCTGCGCGGACCTTCCTTTGCCGTGGCGCTTCACACTCAGACTCTCTTTCTCCTCCATGGCCCTCGGGAATGTGAGAGATGGAGAGGAGAGCAAATATCTACTGCTGTGGGTCGATAGTCTGAGGGGAGAGACGAGGAGAATAAGTAGCCGAGAGGAGGAGGAGGCAGATCGGGGAGAGACTGAGGCTATCGCAAAGGAAGACGTAGAGCATCACTGTCACACACTTTTCAAGCTGTCCCGTTACATTTAAAATGCAATTTTCTCCACAAGCCAAAGCCTGTAACTTTTAACAAAAAAAGGGATTATAATGATTGTAGCCTTCTTAGTTATAGCCAAGAATAGTGTCTTGGTCTTTTGCATGTGTTCCTAAACTAATGAAAGCTCTCTCTGCTTCTCTGTCTCTTCTGTCTCCTAATTTCAGGCACCACCTCACACATCTAACCCCAAGTTATCCCGGAGGGGCAGAGAGGAAGCCTGAAAGGATGCTTGATGGCAGAGGGGGAAGCTGCACGCAGCTGGGGTCAGGCCACAATACATCAGGCCGTGTGACCGCTGCAGCAGCTTTAAGACTTTAGCGCTAACCCTCCATTGGAACCCAGTGCACTAAAAGCCTTTTTCATGCAAACTGCTAAAGGCTCACGCTGATGTCCTTTTGGCCGGCCCGTGCCTCGCTTCTTCAGTGGCACAGTCTGACTCCATGTTAACGAGCCAAAGGAAACTAACATTAGCAGCAGGTCAGGGAAAGACTAAAGTAAAGGGAAAATGCCCAGCCAAGACACTGTGCTTACCAGTATCTGTGTAGTCGTTTGGAGGTGTGAAGCTTTATATCAGTCCACAGCACAAATTGGACCTTCCATGAAAAGAACAATAAAAAAAAAATAAAAAATGCAACAATCGGAATAGGAAGGAGGTCCTCTTGTATTGTCAAAATGCCTGTATGTTTAGTGTTTGTGTGTGTTTTTTTTCTCCTCACACGTCTTTGTTACTTTTGAATTTATAATGAGGGGTGGTGAGTTAAAGTGACTCGCGTACACTAGATTGGGGCTGGGCTGACTGCATTTCATGTGGGTGCGTGGTGCAGATTCGCTGAGCAGTTGACAGCACCCACAACGAGTTTATTTACTTTGTGAGAATGACACATCATCAGTTAAATCCATGATTTATTTAAGACAGCCAAAGTGCCCGCTAGCACAGCGCGTCTGTATGCACACACTGAGTTCCTCTAATCCTCTCAAACTGCTTGTCGCTCCCATTGCTCGCCTCCCCTAAGTGAGTCCTTTGCTCCCGTACACAACCGTTTGCACTCACTGTACGTGCACACACGTATGCTGCTACACACATAACTTCCCATTCACAATACACCTTCCTGCATTATGCACAAATGGCTCTGCTGCATGATCAATAAGGTGCACACTGCTGCATCAATGCAAATAGACACTACATCCGCTTTCACGAAAACGGAGATCCATTTCTTCTCTTGTGGGATTCAGACTGGTTCTCGGCTTCGAACTAGTTTGTATTGTGACTGGAATTAGGCTTTGTTGCGGAATTCTCGGCTGATACATATCAGCATATGGGCCTCCACTCTGGGATTTTAGTGTTATCCGGCTGTGTGAGGAGAAAGCGAACGATGGAACTCCAGGCTGAAGCTCTTTTTTCTCTTTACTAGTCTAATACAAGACACTATTCGCAGGGCTGTGCAAGGCACAGCAACATAAAGTCGTCCTGCAATGACTCCATCCTCAGCAATCCTTCATTTCCATGCAGATTCAAAATGAACAGCAGCTTTGACTTTGTCATTTTTCCCCCTGCTAATGCATCCCTAATTGCTTTTGCGTTTACAAAAGGATTCCTGCTTTTTTTTTTTTTTTTTTGCTGGTCATGAAGTGTATACTGCTCTGAATATAGCACAGTCAATTAATGCCTTAAAATCAAACAGAATCCATATAGGATGTGAGTAGGTCTTTCTGGATGCTTGTTTTTCTTGTGTCTTACATTCAGGGAAGGAAGTTGCATCAGGCGCTTGTGTTTGTGTATCGGTGTCTGTCAGTCCCATGGCAGTACATCTGTGGTTGATTGGAAGTGACAGAAAGTATGAAGAAGTGTGGCTCACAGCATGTGAACATCCATAGGTTGAAGCCAGTTGACAAAGGCCTTTAAAGGGTGAACTCGTGATGCCTGGGTTGCTTGGAGGAACTGAAGATCTAAGAGACAAGAGAGGGAAAAAAGTCGAGAAAAATAGATCCATTTATTGCTCGAGGGCTGGTGGGAGAGATCCTCTTTGATGTGCCTGCTACAGCAAAATCTCCAGAAGCAGGACTGGAGTTTGCCTGAAACAAGGAGGCTCTGGCTTTGCGTGTTTCCCAGCAATTGTGCCGCCTAATGCTCACACAGAAGCCCAAGACAGACACACACACATATACGCTCACACACACAACAGCAAGTGGATTCCTCTCACACCTAAAAAAGGCACACTGACCCCACATACATGTGTGGAAAAACCCATGTGCTGCATTCATTACGGTCGCCTCCCCTCCTCCAGGCGCGTACCACTCACATTTGACATCTTCCTCCTCAGCACTCGCTGCCTGTTAGTTTTGATACTGTTGCTAGGGAACTGTCCCCAAGGATGCAGATCCACAGGTTTGTGAGTTGGAAAGGTGATGTGCTGTTCATAATACAAATGCTAATAGCCTTAAGGGAAGCAAAAGGCAGTGAAGAGAGAGAGAGAGAGAGAGCACGCCTTGTTTCCCAAACACAACTCTCCTTTTCTTCACTTCTACCGCCGCTGAAGCCTGCCACTGTTCAGCTGCTGAAGATAGTCAATATTATATGTTGAATCTGTCTCGGCGTCAGCGCGGCTTTAGCGTTTGTTTTGTTAAAGCTCCCAAAAGACGGAACAAAGAGCAGCTGCTCAGCTCGTGGGAGAAAAGAAAAGGAACAAAAAGCCATGTCAAGTCATGTTTATTCATAGGTATTTATCTATTAGTATTTACACATCTCATTAGACTCTGATGATTACTCATTGCCTATTGTAGCTCCCTTTATTTGTGTTTTGTTTACAGAAAATGATGCAACAGTAATAGCTTGTCTGGGGAGGGCGGACAAAAAAGAAAAAGAGGCATCATCCACAGGGCAAGATGTCAACATTTGTCATGTTTATTTTAAGACCATAAAGAGGAGGCAGACTGACAATAATATTTAGGTATCACATATTATAGTTGAAATGCCAAATCACACTTTGCGCCCACGTTTCACTCAGCTGCTGTTTGACATCACCACCTCTGCAGGAGTATCACACAGTAGGTCTCATCTCTGTGTGAATCTATGATCCTCTGAGGTCTGATCCATGTACAAATATCTACACAGCCAGTGGCTCCATACATTTCCCCTCCCCACACAAACACAATGACACACTCTGCCCCCCGCGGTTCGGCTGCAGCTCTGTGATTACAGAGAAAAAGGCTCTCCCCCAGAGTAGAGGGTCACACCAGAGAGCACTATTACACTGTTGTCATCGCATGGTGTTGACGAAGGCGTGAATAAACCCCTCCCCTAGTCTCCTGGCTGCATTTGCATTATGCATCTCCACACATAATACGTGTGCTCGTCACACGTGACACAGGGCGAAGAAACACCTAACCTCAGAAAAGGTGTGGGTAACTTTAACACACATACTGTAATCGTACACACTCATATTTTACTGTTGAACTGAGCTTTCGTTCTTTTTTGTTTTGTTTTGTTTATTTCACCATTAATATACCTCATTACTCATTGAAAAGTTTCTTGTTTAATTGTTTTGATTTTCTGTTATCGTCCAGATCTCACACTCGCTGTCTTTTCTCTGGAGTTTTTAATCTGTAAAAAGTTTTCTGAAGAAAGGCTTTTTACTGTAATAACGAGTGGGTTACTGGCTGCTTTCTACTCTTTGTGTACAGAAATAAAACTTTGTATTTGGCCAAACTGCAAGCCTGTCTGTGCTTTTTATGCTCCTCTCGTTATTGCTTTGAGGACTCAATAATCAGATTTAACTCTGAACGGTGCCAAATAAAAGCTGTTTGTATAAATTCTTTGTTGCTTCATATTTAGATTTTTTTTTTTCCTGTTTCAAAATCAATATTTCCTGTTTTGAGATTTTATGACTGCTTTTCCACTCCATCCATCAACTGCAGGTCTATTCATCTCTGACCATAGATTCCCTGTGACCTTTGATTCTTCATGACAATTTTTATTCATTGGTCTGTTCTGATTGAATGCCGCCATTTCCTGTCTTACTGGAGTCTATGTTCTCTTGTCCTGTTCTCTTTGAGTCCGGTGCAGGATTTGATTGGCATTTGACCTTCTTTTTGCCCTTATCACACACTGATCTGTTGCCTGAGTCGGTGGGCGTGGGATCGCCGTCTTTTTCTGTTGCACGATTATCTGGTGCACCCAGCCCGGCTTCATGAGCCACGACCCTCTCTATATTTTCATTATCTAACCCTTCTCCACTCATTCTCCCGCACTCTGACACTTGATCTGGCTGCTCGGCTTTCACATCTGGATTTTTTTCTGCAACACTTGCTCCCTCCGCCTCAGCAGGGGGTTGTTTCTCTGAGCTCTCCCTCACTTGAATAGCACCCTTTTCAGTTTTCTTATCCGCTTCAGATTTCACTTCTGTGACTTTCTGAGAAAACTTGACTTTCTTCTTTTTTGCTGCGATCTTTGTTTTGCTTCCACCAGGCCCCCACTTCTCCTGTGTCGTATCCCAGTAAGTCTTATTCTGGAGAGCATGCTGCGCGCGTACAGCATCACCTAACTTCTTCAGTTCTTGGCGAACGAAGGCTTTGAAAGTTGGGTCTAATTTCTCTACCAGATTTAAATCTCGCCGGGCTTCATCCTCATTGCACAGTGCCACATGCGCCCGTGCCCTCTGGTACACTGCCTTGAAGTTACCTGTGGAGGAAGCCAAGACAGAGTTAATAAGTACAAATGACAGACCTACTGAGATGTAAAAAAAGAAAAGTTTTTTGACACTGTAAGGTCAGCAAAAAAAGAGCAAGATGGTAGTGAAACTAAAAGCTGAAGGTTTAATAAACTATTAGAGGGGTGATGAAGTAAGTAGACTGAACGCCAGTGGTGAGACAGGAGACCGACAAAGAAGAAGCCGAAAGCTTGAGAGGAGTAAATGAAGGGAAAAGGAAAGCGTAAGAACAACCATTTCAGATCAGCCTCAACTATAAATAATTCATCATAGCTGAAACAAAAAGAAAACAGTGAATTCATTTTTGACTGTGATGTCCATGGGTGGGTGCCAGGGGAACAAAAGAGAGGCACAGCATTGCAGTTGTGAATGTTTGGTTTCTTCTTTCTCTGGTAAACAGACAGATCAAGAGCTGTTGCAGAGTGAATGCAGGCGTTTGCTGAGAGCCAGGCATTTTTCTTGGCATCAGATGTTCACATTTGTACGTGAAGAAATGATGGCATGTGCACAAAAAAACTAAAAAAAATACTAAACCTGCACGTAGTCATCTATTTCTACATCACAAGAAGATTCCTCTGCTTTACCTTGAGGTACAAATTTCATTGCCACACTAACGTCAGTGGGCCAGAGGGGGCTAAGCGTTAAGAGTTTTGCCCATTTGATGTATATCTGTCTTTGTTGAGTTGAATGCATGAGTGTTAATTCATCCACACACCGAACACAATGTGTAAAAGGAAACTCTTTTTTTTTTAAGTGAAGAGCTGCAGCTTGAGAAATGTGGAAACAACAGTTTGAGTTCTCCCTCTGTACCGAAGTTCACAGTTCCATCATCTGTGGTTTTGTTCACAGTGTTTCACAATACCACGAAACACAAATATCCTAGTTCAGCCCGTAAAACCTGCTTGGCGCTGAATCGAATATGGGTGTGTTTATTATCGACCTAACTTCAATTAAAAAAGTTATTCATCTATATAAATTTCAACAACAACAAAAAAAAAAAGTGTGTTGCCTTTTGCTACAAATCTACTGTTCACGTTAATTTATATTACATTAACCAGTCTGCAATTTTCAGGGGGAAGTAGAAGAGAATACACCCCCCTCTTGTCAATATGTCGATGCCTCTGTCGGAACATTTTCAACTGATGTGGACAAGCTCACGTGCATTATTGCAACTTCACCAGCAAACCATAAAAACACATAAAAGGCCTTTAAAATGGGAGTAAAGTGCAGCAGGTTGAGAGCCGCACAGACGGAACAACAGTAATGTAAGAAAACATTACCACGCAAGTTATGTGGTCATCCTTGTTACTGTATCCTGGACCCTTGCAGTTTTGTCTGTTTTCAACACACTGACCTTTGTGCTTCTTCAGAAGTTCATTGTTGAGGTCCACGACTCTCTGGTATTCTTTCAGCTCCAGCATACACTGGCTGAGATTGAGAGCCAGAGGAAGACGTACTTTCTCCAGCGACTCCAAGTCATCCTCCCGTATATCTACCGCCTGAGAAAACAACGCGGACAAGCTGGATGTGAGGTGAGAAGATGAGGGCAGAGGGACTGGAGAGTTTGATATATGGCAGCGGAAAGATGAGACAAAAAAAATGAAAGCGTGAGAACAAATATAGAGTGAAATGAAGAGTTGGTGGGAATGATGGAGCAGATTGAAATCTGATGAAGGTGGGGAGAGGAGTCAGAGGGGTGGTGTAAGAAGGGGGAGAAATGAAGATGGAGGAGTGTGTGTTGAGAAGACATAATTTGTCGTGTGTGGAAGGGGTGAGAGGGGAAGACAGCGAGGTGTGGCAGAGGAGAGAGAGTTTCAGAAAGAGAAAAGAAGCACAGGCTTGTGCGGTGACAGTGATATCTCTGTGGATAACTGTTATTTTTAGAGTTCTTTTTCTGCTCCCCGCTTTGCCAGCGTACCTACAATGCCACAGCTGCTCTTCAGTAAAAAGGCAGGAATGACACATGATTATAGTTTACAGGCCACACTGAGCCACGATTCTTTTCTGAGCAGACTTTCTGGCATTCCTGACTATTCATCACGAGCAAAGAATCGCACTGGTGGCAGTGAAAGCGGTGAATATTAATCATGAAGACCATCTGGACATTGTCTCTTAAAAAACAACAACTTTTACAATGGATGTTATTTTCAACCAAAAAAATTTAATTCTATACTAGACAAAACTTTTATTTGACTTCTAGACACACTGTATCCAGGTGTATAGAAAACTAGACGCTTGTCTGTTACAGCCAACAATGGAAAAAACACAAGGTACAAGCTCATCAGGTTGCCAGTCCATCACAGATATGGTAACCACGTCTATGAGACAAAACAGACTCAAGTGAAACAATAAAATCCTTTGGTATCATTTCTAGCCACAACTTGTACCCATTTGTTGATTCCATTGTATTTTCCTCTGTCTTTTGTGTATTTTTGCCAACACTTGGCACATTTACCAGGCGTCACGTTATTGACACTTCACTACCAGGGTAAAGGAGGCAGGTGGGATCTGGGTGGTGCTGGCTGGTGTTGCTAAAACAGGGACACAAATAAACAAGAAGCAATATACCTTTGACCCGTGGGAAGTCACAAACTACAGAGCAGGGTTTTGGAGAGTGGGTGGAGGCCGAGGGGGATCATGCAAACTCCACATGGGGGAGCTTCTCCAATGCTAACCACTGCTACACTGTGCCACCACATTTTATTATACCTTATTTGGCAGGAAGTCCACATAATCAATGGCCTCCTTGAACTTCTCAGACGCTTCCTCGAAACGTTTTTCGTTGATGAGAAAGTTTCCTTCTTTCTGCAGCAGCATGACCAGGCGTAACATCAGCTGCCAGTTCTTCCCCTCGTATTTATCCGAGGTGTCCGGGGTGTTTGCAGACGGGCCGGCCTCCTCTTTGACACCCATTTCCTCCGTCGGTTGATTATTTTCACTGTTAGAGTCTGGAGACTCATGCAGATTGCTTTGTGCTCCGTCGCCGGTTGCCGCAGTCACACTCGCATCACCCGCTTGATGTTGCTTATCAACCAACTCTTCCTCTTTCTCCTCCTCTTCACACTCACTTTCATTGGCGTTCTCCTGTTTCTCCAGCATGTTCCAGTATTGCTCCTTCTCCTCCCAGTACTTCTCCTTCATGCGCTCTGACAGGGTGTTCAGCTCTCGGCGGACGAGGGTGGCCAGGGTGACGTCCAGCTGGGCCACCATGTTGTAGTCCCTCCGGGCCTCCTTCTCATTCCACACAGCAGCATGAGCCTTGGCTCTCTTGTAGTAGCCCTTCACGCAGTCTGAGAAACACGAGGGGAAAAACACACAAATATATAAATACATTTAATCATGTTTGACCCAAAAATTCAATAATAATTCTGTTGCGTCTGCTGTGGTAGCAATTTATCTTTTTAGATGAGAAGCCGTAAAGTACCATTGTTATGTTTATTTATCACCAGCACCGAGTTTGCAAATAATCTATATACACTGCATCTTTATTCCCCACTAACTCTTGATGGATTGAAGTTTGACACATTGCACATTATCATAAAAGTTTTGTCACTGAATGTATGTCATATAAATCAGGACTTCAGCTTAAACTACATGTTCACATATGGTGAATTGACGACTGTCCAGATTACGGTCAGCTACGACAGAAACATTCATTTAAATTAAATGAATTTCACTTATATAGCAGTTTGTTAGTCATTCACCCATTTACAAATGTGGCAGCAGCCATGCAAGGGACCCAACCTCCATTACAAACCATTTGGACGTTCGTGTCTTGCTCAAGAGCACTTCAAAATATGAACGGATTGTAACAGGGGATCAAACCTGCAACCTTGTGATGGGCACTCTACCTACCGCAGAAAAAGAAATGGAGGAGAAATGAGTAATTGAAATGACTGGCAACTATTGCCCAGCATGCCTTTATTACTTGTAACTTTTGGGACTTAATATGTTCAACACGCCGATGTTGAAAAATTAAAATGCAGAAATCCCTCTTAGAATTGTGAATCAAGAACAACTGCTTGTTTTCACACTTTTTGCATGAAGTAATTTAACAAGTTACAAAATACAGGGCAGCACTTATTGAGGTTGAATGTGTTACCTCTGGACAGAGCCAGGCTGGTTTCTGTTTTTGTGCTAAACTAAATTGACGTGCTGCTGGCTGTAGCCTCACCATTAACAAACAGACATGTTACACTCCAGAAATAGAAGAACTGGTTTTCCCCAAACTCGCACACAACCCGAGAAGCCTCGGTCTGTGTTTGTTTTACACACTGGTGGTGGAGTCTTCTCTTCTCTTCCTCTGCATTCAATTTTCTTTCTGTTCTAAATCTTCATTTGGCCACAAGTTAACAGCTTTCAGTGTTTCCTCGGGCAAAAGTTGAGACACTGCAGTGCGATTTTTTTTCTACGTTGAAGGGATTAAAGTAGCAAAGTGGCTGATTCCAACTGATTCAGACCACGCAACAATGATGACAGCAGGAACAATCTTCACATCTGTCTTCACAAGAAAATCAATAAGTGCATTTCCCGGAATGGCTAATGTGCGGCGTCAATGTGTGCTTGCATGTGTGCACACATACAAGCATTCAGAAAATGTGGAGGAAAAACAAAAGTGCTGGGAGATTTTAAAACCAAAGACACTTCAAAAAATAGAGGTGAAGAAGAGGGGTCAGTCGTGCCACTGAAAGATGGATCATCCTTTAAAGGCTCAGTTTTGTGACATCTCTTCATAATGGACCAGTGGAGCTGAGAAACCCCTGCCCACTCTTTCCACATCTCACTGTCAAGCGCACTCACAAGCCAGTCCTCAACCTTCCCTCTTCAATAACACACACACACACACACACACACACACACACACACACACACACACACACACACACACACACACACACACACACACACACACACACACACGCACACGCACGCACGCACGCACGCACACAAACACACACACACAAAAGAGTTTCCATCACTTCAAAAACCATTAGACTGATTTACATTTATTTCCACCCAGCCAGAGTCATTATTGTCCTCTTCACTCTGAACGTAATGCTAACACTCGTCTTATCTTAAGTCCCCATATTTTTTGACAATATTTGCTTTTCTTCCCACTACAGGGGTGTGAGTACCTGCACCTATGACAGTGTAAACCCGTGTGAGACATCACAACATCACTACAAACACACAATTGGGCAGCTGGATGGTAAAACAGAAAATCCAGGCTGAGGAATAAAGTGTAACATAAAGATAGCCTCTGTGGATCCTGCCTTTGGATGGGGGCATAATTCATGAGGCTCTGAAGAGGAGATTGTGCCAACATGCGAAGCACCTCTAGGATATGAGTAGCCATGGGTATGACAGTACAATTCCCAAGGCTGCTCCGGCTGTAAAACCCTCAGGAATGTCAACCTCAGCCCTCCTACACACTCTTACTGAAGACACGGCTGCAGCATGCAGCAGCCACTGCAGTGAACCCAACGCAGGCATCAGGCCATGTCTTTTTTTTTTTTTTTTTACAACATCTTGAATTTACTGTTGCAGCTCAGATCCAGAGGTGGAAAGAAATGTGTGCTCATTAATCTGCAGCATTTGTAACATTTATTAATAACTTAAAAAAAATAAAAAAGAGGAAGTTCAGTTTGAGATATAAGGAATTCCTTCTGTTTGTTTTCTTGCAAAATGCTACCTAGAAAAATTGTTACTCCCCCGTCATGTCACACATAACAATATTTAACAACCAGGAGATGTTATCCTTCACTGGGGTGAGGGATAGCGCCTCGCATTTGACACAGCTGTTTCCTCTGCCGCGCGGTGATTTATCAAAGCAAAGTTAACTGCCTCCCGCTTCCCTTTACAGTGCAGGGGCATGAGACATGACCGGCATGTAACGGAAAGAAATTAAATGAAGCATTGAGAATATTTGACAAAATGTCCGTAAGTGAATCCACTGAACTTCTTCAATGTGTCTTTAAAGAAAAGTAAAGGTCATGGAGCTGATCCAAGCACACTACGGATGAAGACAGAGTCCAAGTCTCCGTTCCATCACAGGACAAACACACAGAGGCAGACACACTCTCGTTCACACCTACACAAACATTTAGTTGTCAATTAACCTCAAGTGCATTTTAGACTTTGAGAGAGACCAGATGCATATGCAGGGATAACATGCAAACTTAACACAGACTTGAGGTGCTGCGAGGCGAGACCACTAAGCACCATTCACCATGCAGCCTGTGAGCGATTAACGATAATTGTCAGTCAACCCTGCAGTCTTGATTTAATTATGATTCATTTTGGAGGATATCGCGGCGGCGTCCTGAATCTTTCAGCAGCGACTTGAACCGGAAAAATGTCTGAAACAATGGCGAGTGGCACTTTGCACCACATGAGAGATGCAAATATAAGTATTCAGTATTTACATTATTAATACAATCATGGAATGAGTCGAACCGGCATAAAATGTCACAGAAGGCCGTGTGTAGAGAAATATGTGAAAACCCACTTTAACTGATATCAAGCATCAATCTTACACAGAAATGGTTTAGTTATTTTATTCAAAAAAAGAAGTTGCATTAGCAGTAATGTACTAAGCTTTTAAAAGAAGAGGGTGAATATAAATGAAGAGCGAGTGGAGAAAAGTATTGCAGTGAGGAAGCATTAGAGTGAAGAAAATCTAACCCTGTTGTTGGAAATGTAATGCCAACACAGCCTGAAGTCTAAAAGACAGAAAACATTTCTGTTAAAACATTTACAGCTGTTTAAAAAATTTAAAATAATATGGTTAAAAGATCTTCATAGATTTTAAATAGTAATGGCACTCTTACATAAATAGCACGAGCACAACTAACACTGACAAGAAGATTTCTTACTTTTTTTTCCAAATTTTGAGGACTGTGCATGTCTGGTATATTTGGTGTTTCACATCTTTGTTGGATAAGTGAGTGACAAACTCTCTTGCTTTATTGTAGTACCTTTGTGTGCAGGTAGCGCCAGCAGCTCCAAGGTTAACTGATGTAATTGTGATACTACAACAAAACACTGGCATGTAAATTCTAGTAAGAAATAGCAGATTATGCAATCATTTAGCTGTCATAATAAAGAAATGAAGAAAAAAAACCCTTGCAGTTCTATTTAACCCAGCATTTGCCTGTACCTTTGTGTTTCTCCAGCAGTTCAGTGGTGTGCTCTATAACTTCGTAGTACTCCTCCAGCTCCAACATACACTGGCAGTAGTTCAACTCCAGGGGGACGATCATACGACCCAAGTTAATGTAGTCTACGTCTCCCGGCATCTCCTACACACATATATGAGGAGAAAGAGGAACAAAGACGTGCTCATTGTGCCGCTATGTTGCTTGGCAGCTCCTACACATATTTGAATATTTTATATCAGCCGAGTAGGTTTAAATATTTTCACACAAATTTAGACATGACATGGCTTTAGGACACTGAAGACTCCAAAGGCATCCTCTTCGGCCGAGACAAGTGGGCTGGCACGAAGTCCAACTTTGTACAGACTTCCAACATTAAACTTGTGAACGTGTCTGAAGCTGCCAAAAGTTAATCTGGAGTATGAGGACTCCTACATGTTCTATTGAGAAAACCTCTCACACCCAATGTCCTTTCTCCCTTTAGTGCTCCTTCAGCCTTATACAAGGCTCTCATCTTAGACAGTCTTCCTCGGCTCTCCCTCTTTTCCCTGTCAGCCAACCCCCCCCACCCCCCACCCCCCACCCCACCTATCACACCCCACCCCCCACCCCCGACCCGACTAACAGCCTGCAATCAGGGACGTAGTGAAGTAGAGCAAAAGAGGAAAACAGGAACCTCCCTGTGGAATAAAACGAGACGAATGTCCCAAAAACCTAAAATCCTTAGAAAACCTTGCAGTTCCCAAGCCTTCGCTGCACATCATCTCCCTCCCTTCATCTCCTCCACCCTCCCCCATCCTTCACTCACTTTGGACTGGACGGTTTTCAGCAGCAGAACGGCTTCCTTGTACTTGCTGGCAGCCTCTCTGAATCGTCTCTGCTTGACCAGAGCATTACCCTGCATGTGGAGCGTTGGCACCGTCTGCAGCTTCTCATCCTTTTCCATCATCCAGGACTCTCTGTGGTAGGACATTGGGTCTCCTACCTGGAAGCAGCGGGGCGCAGGAGGCAAACACAATAAAACTGTGAATGGAGGTGAACATTAAACAGGTGGATTGCGGCTGTGAATACGTTCGCAATTTCTTTTTTCACCGTGTGCACATGTTACCTGGGACAAAGAAATACTTTCCCTGGTAGCATGTCTGCTTTCGTTAGGAAAAATTACATTTATGCGTTGAAAACACATTCTTGTTACTTTAGCGTAAGAGTTATTTTCCAGCACTGAAGATCTGTCACTTTTTGTGTCAAATAAAAAAAAGAAGAAAAAAAAAAACAACCATGCAACTGGAGAGATTTAATTTACTTCGACTGCTGTGGGACCCCCCCGGTGAGTGCCTGGCTTGTTCTGGAAAATGCATTATTTCAAAGCTGTATTTGTTTAGCCAGAGAGAGGCTGAAGATTTGTCACTGCTGTCAAATGGCATGTCTCAATTCTGAGAAAAGGATTAGATTAATAGGTAAATGTGTCTGTTTTTTTTTGTTTTTTTTACTGTCAGGCTGTGTGTCGATATACAAAGGATATGAGAGAAGCCGTTTACTAAAACAAATAAGAGCACAACTGATAACAATGTCTCCTTCAGCTATCCAGGGTGCCATGTGGCATTTTGCCATTGGCGCTTACCTGTAAGAGCTCCATGATGAATATGAGTGGCTGAGGGGTTCGCATGAGCTCGTCTAGCTCTGGGAAACCAGTGGAGTGGTAGTGGAACATGTTTCCCATCCCACACATGTGTCTCTGGCCCTCCAGAGGGTCTTTCCCCTGAGCAATCAGCCTCATTCCTTTGGACACAATGGGGTACAAGCCTGTATGCTGCCAAAATGACACACCAACATTAACATCAGATCTAAAATAAGACACACACGCACTAATCATTCTAACCCCAAAGGTGCTGCCAGCCCGTGCCAATCAGTCCCTACAAGGAAAAGACAAGAAGTCGCCCAATTTTACTTGCAAATGGAATGTTTCTCCAGAAGGGAAAACACTAACATTTGCACAAAAGATTGCTGCGTTTGTGTTTACAATGCAGAACATGTGGGAGGCTGCAGAGGGTTGATTCATGTGCATCATAATGAAGAAGAAAAGCCTCCCTTCCCTGGCCATGAAGACATTTGCTCTGGGGTCTGACGATGTGTTTCGTGCATTCTGCAATGCAACATACCACAGCGTCACACCAGAACTCAGCCACCTCCCCGATCCTCATGGATGTCAGCAGGGTCTCCCAGACTTCCAGCTTGAACATCTTTCCCACAAAAATCTCAGCCGGTCTGCCAGCCAGGCGGCTGTCATCGATGACCGTCCGCTCAAAGTTGTCCAACAGCGTCTGAAAATGGAAAACCAGCTGGAGGGCAAAGAAAGTGTGAAGCGTCAATGAAGGACGCCACCATCAGTAGCCAGTTCGTTACGGTGATTGCTAATTAAATACTTAAATAATTACATAATCAAACAATTGAATAAAGAATTAAATTAGTACATTTTAGATTTAATAAAAAATAATAATACTAAATAAATAAATAAATAAACAAGGCACTGTTTAGCAGCTTGGAGCTTGCGACACAAACAAACCACCCGGAATATATAACATATAAAAGATGTGTATGTATGTGTGGATTTATATATACTTTAAAAGAAGGCTTTTGCTCTACGCCGCTGTCTTTCGAAATGATGCACATGTACTTTCAAAGCTCAGGAAGCATCCCTTCGTTTGGATGTCTTAGATTCTCTGACAACAGTCCTGGGAAACCTTATCGTCTATCGTCAAGACGTTTTTAAGGAATATGACGATCCGAAACAAAAATGTCATGGTTTCACTTTTCATACGAACAAAGTTACATAAGCCACTTTTTGGTGTCTGACATATTGCAGATAAAACTTTAATAAACCAAATTTAACTCAGAGAAACTGTCGGAATCTCCTTTTTCTTCCCTCTTGAGAATCCTTTTCATGATTTGCTTTGTGAAGACTTCTTCCTTTCCTACTTTTATCTTGCCGTCGTTATTCTAATCTTGGGTTTTTATTATTTACAATAAAGACTGTTGAGCTGAATGCTGTCATGATAAACTTCAGACACTTGTTATGTAAGACAGACATGTCGGTTTTCGTTATGTGTTCAATCTGTTTGACGGCATGCAAGGTACTTATGAAAGCTTTACCATAACCCTACATGACTGTAAATTGATGTTATATCCATGTAATCTTCTATTTATAGCAGAATTTCCTAAGTGGATCTGACAACTGTGTGAGCAACTGGGAATCATTTCTCTGGGGAAACCACACACACACACACACACACACACACACACACACACACACACACACACATGGTGATACAGACACGCAGGTAAATGGAAATCCATGCTGGCATTGTCATGGAGAATATTTGGCACCCTGTCCAGGCCCGGTGCCATATGGCTGAGTGTGACTAGGGAGGGAAAGAAGTTGGAGACCAGCAGATCAGTTCATGAACAGAAACAAAGATGCCGTGCCAAAAAAACATGTTGCAATTTGGTTGACCAAATGTTTGTTCTGTGTGCATGAGCCAGGAACAGAAGACATTTCCACAGTTCATGAATAATTCAGCAGGTTCTAATTGAAGTGTGCGACGCAAAACGTGGCTAAAAATAATCCATAAATCAGACTTTTTTTTTTTTTTTACATCGTAAGTAATTATACAAGGCGTGAGTGATTATTTCAATTATACAGTGTTTAAATGTTGGACCCTCCAGGTCATCAGCTTATCTGTGATGTAGGATACCTTAGTCCCAGGTGGAAAGTGAGGCATTGGTCCTGTGCCTCCAGCCAGGATTGACTTCTTGACTCCTGGATGGTTTAGAAGATACGTCGCCTCCATTGTCACCCTGATAGAAAGCACAGTGTTTTCTGGGATGTCTTTATCTCTGCAACAGTGTGTTCTTCTGGCTTTCTAATAAACCCGGTGAAGGGAGAGTGTTGGCCGGTTCGCTGCTCTCTTGACAGATGGCAGGATTAGACAGGGTTTGGAGATGGCCACTTTAATCTCAGGCGCTAATCCCTCTCTTACCCCTACGCTTGGTGGGGCAATCCATGCTGGAAGGAGCAGGAGAGGTGGGGATGACCAATGGGCTCGGCATCATGTGGACGAGAAAGATCACTCTGGAACAAGATCATTCTGGAAGGAGGAGATCTGATGATGCAATAATGGACTGATGGTGCAGTTGTCTGGCATCGGAAAACCTGAAGTCCATCAGAAGAGTGCATTTTTTAAAGGCAATAAATCTATGATGATCCCACAAACAGATTGGTTTATGTAATATTCTTATTAATTTAATGACATAATTGACTTCCTTTTGTGCCTAAAAAGGATGGAAACCAGTGTTTCTTTTTCATCCTGATGTAGTCCGTACTCATCAGAAGAAGCCATTTATTCGCGTAAAGGAGCCCAGGCAGGTAGACGTCTAACATGCAAGTTAGGTGCACTCCTGGCCCAGGACTGTGAAACACTGATTTAAACAATAGATGAGGGGCTTCTCCGGTTGACTGCTCAGTGTTTGACCTGTAGGCTGCTGCTCCAAGTCCGTCCGTGGTCACGCTGTTCTCAGGATTGTGTCCTTGAGCGAGACAGTTGTCTTGTAGAAAGGAAATGGTTTTTTTTTTTCCATCTTTAGAGATTCAAGCTGCATGACATGACGCTGAGCAACTCCTGGTCCACTGAGCTGATGTCGCCTTGTGTACAGACTGGGAAACCGCAGTGTAGTAATGAGGTTTGGTCACTGTGCAGGCTCAGAACCAAACTCATGTAGTCAGGACAACACTTCATCGGAGACAGACTAAAAGAATCTTGAAGAACTCAAATAATTAGTGTCTCCAGCTGACAGGAAAGCCGAACATGTAGAGGCAGAACATGCAAATTCTGCACATGAACTCTCCTCACCGCGGATATGCTCACTGTGAGAAAAGAATACAAAGAACTACACAACTGTGCAGCCGTTCGTTAGACAGAAAAAATTCATTTCGATTTTTCTTCCCTTTAAGTTTGATTGACTTTGGCTTTGAATAATTTGGATGGATGAAAACACTGACACATAAAAGGCTATTTGTGGAATACAAAAGTGAGAAAAATTACTGAAGTACATATTGGGAGCTACTAATGTGATTTATGAACTTTAATTAATTGCTTTTTGGCCTTTTCCTCTTGAACAGTGTTTTCAGGTTTAACAAAGGCTCTCTTCTAACTGTATTTTCTGTTTCTTAAAGCAACCCAGTGAGATCTTTCCCAGATTCATGTGTCAGCCCCTTATCCTGTCGTAGGAGCTGTGAGCTGTGACAGAGCTCGCCGACGCTGGACAGTGTGTTTCACTCTATAATGCCTTGATAATCTTCTGACTTGATTGTGTCCCGCTCAATTTCCAAGCAGCTTGTGCCAGACACAGCATGGAACCCTGCAACAAAGCCAAACCGCCTCTATATTTTGCAGTGAGAAGAACAGTGTCCTTGTCTGTGAAAAGCTTCATTTCTTCCGCCGCGAACACTGATGTGACTCACCGGGGAAAAAAAAAAAAAAAAAAACTAATTTTGAATCATCTGCCTAAAGGACATTCTCTCCAGAAGCACAGTGACATGTCAACATGCGACAATGACCGCGGAGGCTGCTTCTCCGGAGGAAGCATACCGTGTTTCCACCTTTATGAACCACACTTCTGTTCAATTCCCATTTTTTCTTTTGCAGCGCTGTCGGAAGTGGCAGGCTAAAATCCAATGGACTTTTAAATAAACCGTCGATGAAACCTCAAGCTGGCGGCTCACAGATTTGTATCCCTTGAAATGACCTTTTTCTTCTCTCATGCCAAATTAGTCACTGACTACTTCCGTTTCATCTTGGCAGACTTACAGATCAGAAAACACAGCAATGATCAAAAGTCATAGAACCCACACAATTTTTTTGAGGATTTCTGTTAATCTGTTTTCAACAATGCTTTCTTTTTCGGTCCAAGTCGAAGATATTCAGATTAAAAAAAATAAAAAAATAAATAAAAAAAACTTTTCTGCTCTACACTGTTGCCAGGAACGATAGGCTGCAGCCTCCCAGACACCGAGAAACAGCACACACTCTCTCAAATTCAGTTAACAGTTAATCTCAAATGCACAGAAAACCCATGTACTGGTAGAACATGCAATCTCCACAAACATAAGACCCCGAACTGACTCCAACCGGAGTTATCTCACTACACTGTGCAGCCTGGCTGCAGCTGCCATGAGCTTATCTGAAAAGTGGCATTAAAGATAAACTGCCTGACTGTTCAGGATCAGTTCATTCAACAAAACACAAATGTAAATTACGACGAGACGCCACTCTCAGCGTCTCTTTACCAAACAGGTGAGGAAATCCCCCCCCCCGAAAAACTAAGCATTACTTTAGTGAAGAGTTATTCGTGTGACAAAGAAAAGAGACAATTTTTTCCAGATGAACACAAAACAGTTTATTCCTACGGTAACAACATTTTGGAAAAACTTTTGAGAAAATAATTGATATGCAGTGAGTGGAATATAACAAAAAGAAAAAGAGTGACACAGCAAGTACGCTGATAAAGACTCCTTCCCCCCAGGATGAAGGCTGTCCTCCTCTTCCTCTTCAAGATTTGTGACTGAGGACGACATGAGGCTGCCCCCTGGTGGTCACTTTTCTATGAGTGAGTCCAGCTGCTCCTGCAGAGAGGCCAGCTGTTGGGAGGAGAAAAATAGAAGGCGTGATTGATGCCCGACCGCCCCAGGGTGTAATTGGAGGGTAAGTGGATGATGATTAACATGTCTTTTCACATTAATTTGCTGCCTTCGTTTGTCAATACAAACAACGACCCTAGACAGTGGGTGGCCTCAACGCCATGCTTGCAGGAAGGATTCCGCTGTTAGCGGCTGACAAATTAAGTTTCATTTGATTTGATTTGAACTTTGCTGTTAGACATGAAAACTGTTGGCTTCGAAAAAAACAAAAAAAAAAACGAGAGGTGGCACGATGCGATTTGCAAACATGGTATTTGACATTTGTGCGGGATGAATTGATGCAAAATGTTGAGATCTGCAGAAAAGCTCACAGTGGGCGCTGATCCTAAGCTTTTAAGAAGAAGAAGAAGAAGGAAAAAAGGCTCTTACCTGCTCCATCTCCTGCTCCTCCTGCTGTATAATCTCATTCAAAACGGGTTGGAGGCGGTTCTGTGAGAGCGCAGAGACAAACAATATTTGTTAGAGTCAACATGCTGAGCCTCATTAAATTGTGATGGCTTTAAATGTGTCTGCCTGGGCTGCCCATGTCACTATCTTCTCTCTGACAGAAAGGCCACTTGGAATGCCAGTCAGAGACAGCTGACCTTTTCTATGCGACTGTGATAATAACGACTGGAGATGGGGCTTTGACGGTCCCAAAACACCAGGCAATGAACGCTCTAAATGGCAACGTAAAAAGGGCCTTGTCTGCTCATTTTCACTCTTTGTAAAGTCTCCACTAAAGAGTGCCTGGCAGAAGAAGGAGTTTTAGTGTGTGGCTAAACTCGCATGCTAGACTGCTGGCGAAAAGAAATGTAACATTTAAAATTTTATAATTCAGGACAACAAAAAAAAAAAGAAAACAAACAAATGGCCTCCAACGGCGTGTGTAATCGGCCATTTCTAAGGTTTTCTTGCAACAGTATTGAGAGAATTTATGCTGCATGAAGACTTTTGCCTCAAAGCTCATCTGCATCTTGTTGTTTATGTTTCTGTACATGCAGACCTAGTTTCTGAATGACTGTGAGGGAAATAAGAGCGTGTGTTTACTGCTTACTTTGAGGGCCTGGTTATCCACTCTGATGATGAGCTCCTCCTGCTGTTTCTTTCGGGTGCGGGTTTCCTGAAGCTTGGCCTTGATGCTGTTGATCTGCACCTGGTACTCCATAACTAGGGGAAAAACAACAGAAGGTTCATGTGTTGGAACTGCATGAAAGCACTCGGAAAAGCGTGCCATTTATCCTTCTGTTTTCTTGTGCGACGGCGAGCAAACAGAGAAGTCTGGGGAAAGATGGTGTTTCACAAACTGTGAGCGTCACTGCTCCGCACAAAGCCAAGGACAAAGATACGCATGTTCGCCGGCTGCCAACGCAAGAATACGGTCATTTCAGCTTGACAAATTGTGGTTAATGACAACAATCTGTCCATTTAAAGACACATGTGCCAGCAGGACAAAACTCGATAAGACACAACTAAATCAGCCTGCTGTGGGCGCCACACAGATCTCATTAAATCCAGGCAAAGTGATAGTATCTCACAACAACCTGTGGCCAATACCAGTAAACCATCTTTTAAACAAACAGTATCCATTCACCGCTTCCACCCTACTGGCTCGCAATTCTCTTACACAGCTGTTGTAATACACAAAATCGAGTAGAAAGAGGTCCCTGCAGACTCGTTCATTACAGCTCGGCACAGATGCCAGAAAAATGCACGGCCACACCACGGCACGTCGGGAGAGACTCTGCCTGGATACTGTGGCCGGAGCTGACCAGTAATGCTGCTGGCTGACAGCTCCACGTATGTAGATAAGGATGCACCGTGCTGTCGGGCTGGACATCTGTCTGAGCCACATGCTGAGCCACAAACACCTGCCAGACGGGTTTGCTCAGGAGGAGGGCTGAGAGCTGTCTGTGTGTGTGTGTCTCTCTCTTTGGTTGTTGGCACAGCAGGCCAATTTATGCAAAAACAGAGTTACATGTTTCATGTGCGCTGAAGTCTGAATGAAAAGATTCAAGCCCAACCCCCGGCAGAGGTTATTCTTGACCTCTGCTTTCATATCGGACACGAATCCGCTGCTGTACGAGTCGTTAAACTGACCAAGGGAATCAGCATTTGTTCTGAGGAGCGGGAAAGATTGCATAACTCCAATGCTGCACTTATCTAACTCATCTGGATACAGACACACATCTTTCAGGGCATGGCTCCAAAGCACAGATGCACACAAGTAAGCGTCTTGCTCCATATTTGGTAGACAAATGTAAAAATCATATAGCAATGTAAGATTGACGTGTTATTGGTCGGCCGATTTCATCACTTATTTGATTAATTAATCAACTGTTTCTTTGAAAAGCTGCTAGTGTGAGAAACGGTTTATACGAACCGACAGACCACACCTAAAATTATGTGACGAAATGGAACAAAATATTCATTATTTATTAAGAAGCCAAAATCAGAGGAAAACCACGTAAATAGATGAGAATAGATTTCATTTCAATACTTTGTCAAGCGGCTGATTGATTGGTTGATTATTCACTGCAGCTCAAATCTTTGAGTTTGTGTGTAAATTACAACAATATTCACTATTAATTTTTTTCAAGAATAACTTATTATTCAGATATATATTTTTTCCAAGTCAATAAAGGAGAAGTTCTTTTTAATCTCAATTAAAGTGGTATTTTTTTACTGCAATTAATTCAGTGATTAGTTTCTATAAATTGAGGAAACAAGTGATGCTGTGAGATTTTCATAAAAAAAATTTTTAAACACACTTGAATCACCAAATAGTAGACTTGAATGTTTCTCTACTTGTCAGTAAAACATGACGATAAGGTAATGATATTGTAATGAAATTCTATACATGGTTCTCTCTGGATG
This sequence comes from Lipophrys pholis, assembly GCF_963383615.2. Lineage (NCBI taxonomy): Eukaryota > Metazoa > Chordata > Actinopteri > Blenniiformes > Blenniidae > Lipophrys > Lipophrys pholis. Next base: position 29,651,505 of record NC_137629.1, on the reverse strand, counting down.
TGTATATAAATGATGTAATCTCACCTATCTGGTTGTTTCTATCGCTTTCATGCTGTGCAGAATCCGACTCGTTCAGTTTGTCTTGGAGCTGTCTGACCAGATCATCCTCCGTGTCCATGATATTCAGGTCCTCGTCCTCATGCCGGTCCCCTTCGTCCTCCTCGTCCTCGCTGGAGCTGCTGATGTCGTTGAAAATCTCCCTCAGCTCGTCACGCGGGGCTGCCCAAGCAGAACGCACGTCAGCATTATTAACATGAGCACAAAGATGGAAACAGTGAGAATTTATAATGTGTGTTCGGGTTTGATTTAGGTCAGAATTTGATGTAAACAGAATATTTTGGCGCGGCGGCTCTACATGAAGTGGAGAATCTCACAAACTAGAGTTGTTGCCTCACATGACATACAAACACTGCTCAAACACTTGGCTGTACCCCAAAAGGCACCAAAGTATTGGACTAAACGCTGTGCTATTGAATGAAAAATTGTAATGTTTCATAATGAAAGTAGTTTTGGAATGGCAGAGTACTATCTTTACACTGATGAAGCGACCTCACTTTGTGTAATGTCCTAAAGAAATTGGATGATAAGTCTTTGTATTGTGTGCATGTGACATTTGTTAAGAAAGATGCATTTGATAATGTTGGAAGTGTGTTGTCATTGCTGTGTTTGCCTACAATCCAGAACTGATATTTAAAGAAATAATTCACTTGGGACATTCTAAAACTGAGGGTCTGTTTTCGTATTACATGGTTTTGCTACCAAATTAATGTAAAACAATCTTGTACGATTCTCAGTTTGTTTAGGAAAAACTATGCTATTCAAGCATTGGTGCATCGTCTCTATATAAGCCAAACAGTGCATCTACTTGTTACATTAGGGGAAGATCAAGCATCATGTCTTTCAGAATGTTTTTTTTCCTTTACCAGCAGATCCATGACCCATCTTGTGTCCTGAAGTTCCAGGTGAGGAGTCCAGGTTTCCCAAAGAGCCATGCTGATCGGCATCCTTCAGCTCGTCCTCTGCTATAATTTCCCATCCTGAACACCGGACGTTAAGGTCAACACACCTGCTGCAGATTCATTTCAACCTTCAGAGGTTCTTTCACCAAACTTTGCTTTGAAGTGGCTTCGAAGGGTAAAAAGCGGACGATTCTCCCCAGGAAGTGCCTCAAGTTTAACCTCCATTTGTGTCATATGTGTGTCGGCTGCTGCATGCAAGCACTAAAACTATAATTAGAATCCAGCTTCGCTGTGACCAGCTAAGCAATGATAATGAACAGTCCATCTCAATTAAAACACAGCAAGCAGCCACTCAAAGCAACCCTGCTGTGCTCTTATTCTGTCAGGCAAGTTTAGAGTTTCATTAGAGCACTAATAGCTTCCTCGCACTGAGCATCGCTCCCACAAAGGCAATAGACAGAGTCAAGTCAGGTGAGCCAGGCAGGAGCGAGGACACCCAAGTTGGGATTTGGTTCAACCTATTTTAAGATGTTGAGCGAGGGGTGGGGTTGTATTCGTCTTAAAAGACAAAACAGTACAAATAGAATGGTTTCTGCAACAAGAGGTGGAATTAAACAGTACAAACAACCCCACGTTAATTCTTCAAAACACCAAGACAACTAGTATTACTTTCCATGTTAAAAAAATTATTAGCGACATAAATACTTGTGCCAAAATCCGATATGTCAATATTTTTAAAACAAAGTATTGCTGATTGCCAATATTCTGATGCAGTACCAAGACTCCTGTATTAACTTAATTCGATCTTTTCTTTTTCAAGAACAGGAGTCCATGTGGTTATTCAAGGCTTAAACATAGAAATGTGGATTCAAAACTAAGCTCAGTATTGTAAACACATATCTATATTCCAACCAATGCCCAAAGCCAAAGAAAGAAACTTACATTCCTAAGAATCAATAACAACAAGCAGATTTTTCTAAATGAAAATATCTGCCTTTTTTCCATCTACAGCAGGAGTGTCAAACTCATTTTGGTTGAATTCAGGCCAATTTCATCCAGAGTGGGCCAGACCGGTAAAATATTGCCATAATAAACTTTAAAGTATAGTAGTATAGAATACAAATGTTTACGAATTGGCCGGGTTGGAGACTTCAGCATGCCGGTTTTGGGCCATGAGCCTTATGTTTTGACACCCTTTGACGTGGGACACAGCGCCGAACAGCCGTTCACTGTCAAAACCGAGGTACCTGCGTGCTCCATGGATCAGAACCAAGGAGGGAGCCTGGTGGGCTTTCCAAGACTCAGAAGGAGAAGCAGGTTTTGGCTCGTCCTCACATGACCGACGTAGAGCATTCATTGTAAACAGCTACTTTATCAGTTTCTAAAAAAATTCCCTATTTAGGAGACATGTTTTGATTTCTTCCTCAATGTTCTGACTTTTTTTTGGCCCTCCTGCCCAAAAAAAAAAAAAAAAAAGACAAAGAATGATCGGCATACAACCCTCAGCATTTCATGCCGGTGCCGATGTTTCATTTTTCAGTGTTTATTGGCAGAAACCGATGTTTTGCCAATATCATTATGCATCCCTACAGCACGAACGTGCAGAATATTTGTCTGAAGAGTCTGAAAGGATACGGACGCTGACAGCATCGGCATCTGTGCTAAGCAATCTCTTCACCTCCTTTTCCACGTCAGGAGATTCAATGTACTGCAGGAGGGAGAGGGGGAGAAAGAGAGAGAGAGAGAGACAGAGAGAGAGAGAGAGAGAGAGAGAGAGAGTGTTACTACATCTCTTTAACCCACCCACACGCACATACATATAAACACACATGCAAGCACACGAAGGTAGCAGCTGGCTGCATGCCAGGAAGCACATTAGCGATTAAAAACAGAAGGAGCCAAATCAATATGGCTCAGCTCGGCACCTTCAGTAAGATTTATTCAGAAGACAAAGCAGAAGTGTAGTGCTCCAGCTCACTCACTTTCACTCTGATCAAAGCCATAAAGAAATAGCCTTTTTGCATGCCTTTGGGGCAAACTAAGATGGAAAGGCTTTATTTATATGTAAATCTTGGTTTTCAGTTTCACCACAGTTCCTGTTTTATGAAATGTAAATGTCTTGTTGGAGGGAAGCCGGGGAAAAAGGATGGATCATCAAACGGGATACTAAAGAGATGCACGGGAAAAGGGAGTGGAGCGCTGGAGGGGAGATAAAAATGTCAAAACCTTCTTTTTCGCAGTCTTCCGAAATCTCCTCTTGCGTGTGTTCTTCAGGGGGCTGGTGACTAAAGACCAAAACAACAGGATAAGTGCCCTTAAAATGGGTCAATTAGGTGTGGAGGGCAAACTAAACTGCCTGTATTGACATTGTGTGTGGATGTTTATCTACTTACTGCCGTGATTCCAAACAAATTTCTTGTCCTTGTCTTTGTCCTTCTTTTTGCTCTTGGGGTCTGTGCCAGTTGGCTCCTCCAAAGGAGGGTAAAGGTCTCCATCTAGTGTACATACCAGCATCTAACCCGTGCAAGCAGGAAAATGAAAGGTAAATAATGAAATGAGCTTCATTATATGATGAGTCATAGATTATTATTGCATCGTAACTGAGAAGCAGAACTATAATATCTGCTTGACATTTTAATTAAAAGTCATGCAAATGCCATTTATTGCGAGTAAATCTAAATTATAATCATTCAAACTAGTGAAGATGACTTGTCTATAAATTCGTTCAGTTCTCTAGAGTGGTTTACCTGACAGACATCAGCAGTCTTGTAAAACGTCTTTTTGTCCACCGTTTTAAGTGACTCAATCACACAGGGCAGATCCACCAGTTTGCAGGCCAGTGGGACTCGGTCCACACGAACGATGCCATGACGACCATCAGCTACAGATCAGAAGGAGGGATGTCAGCAAGAAGAAAATGGATGAGATTGATGCAGTGGGTGAGCTTGTTTACATTAAAAAAAAAAAAACAATAACCGGCAGTAATAACATATTCATCATTATCAGATCATTTACATGCACTTCAGAAAAGCAATTATTGAAAAGCCCGGGTTTACATGTTTCGGTCCATTATTCAAATTTGTTTGGAGTATGTATGTACGTGCATCGTGATGCAAGACTAAAAATTCTCATAATTTTCAAACATGAGGGCTGACTTGTTGAACATGGCCCAACTAGAGTCTTCACATAAAGTCTGTATCCTCCAGAAGTTGCTCTTCATTGAGTTTTCACTGCTGCTCGCTGTATTTGGTCTTCCATTCGTGTTGTGATCATGTCTCTTATGTTTTCTATGTTAAATAAACAGGTATGCATGCACAAAGACATCTGAACGTAGGGAGGAAACGTCATTTTTCATACTCAGATAACTGATCAAGCACATCACATGATCCTGTTTATGTGATCACTTGAAAAATCTGATGAAGATTGCTCTAAAAATTGAGTAAGGGTAAGATTTTAAGTGTGCATCTAAATAGTCTCACTGTTAAGTCAATTAATCAATTAAAACCCGCACTTGTATTGTCAAATTGTTAATTTCCAGATAATCAAAAATACCATAAAACTGCTATTTCCAAATGCGGTTGTATTAGTATGCATATATTGGAAGATTTCTGCTCACAAACTGTATTAAAAAAAAAAGTGTGAACTCCCAATACAGGAAATTCTGCACAGGATTGTCAATATGTAACCAGAAATATCTCTTTCAAGAGCAACTTTAAGACAAATGAAATCAGTGCTCGAACAGTGAGGTCACACAGGTCACACCCGGAGTGCTCTGACTGCTGATGGAGAAGCTTACGGTGCAACTCGATGGTGAGTCTGTCTTTCATGTTCATACTGCCGGACTGAGCGATCCTTCTTACTGTTGAGGCGTACTCCTGCAAATAAAAAAATAAAAAATAAATCATTGTCAGTTAATGGCCAGATCGAATTTGATTGAAATGACTAATAACTGTGTGCATTGGTCTCACCAAAGGAAGCCTCAGAACAAACTGACTCTCCAGCTCATACGGTGCATCCTCCTTATTCTTGGAGCCAGTCTTCCCAGCTGGAAGCGACACAATTCAGATGCTAAATTGTTTCCCAGTTGCAAGTTTCTATACTCTTTAACCACCATTTCATTGTACAGTCTGATGTGGTCCAATACAACAACTCTGCAATACATTCTGTCTGAGATATTTTAATCTAAATTCATATTCATTTTTGGAGGGAGTACAAGAAGATTAGAGCCGGACTGGATTATATTGAGAACAATTTAACATATGTGACTGGAGGAAAGCAAAGATTAAGATTGACCATCACAAATATTTGAAACTGTGAATAGCCTATGGAGTAGGTATTAACTAAAACACAATGCTTATAGATTACAGATTACCGAAACAAAATGTAATTAAACTCAGAGAAATATAAAAACGTCGCAGGTGTTTTTCAGAAATAATAAAACAGGCGACCCTTGGCTTGGTTTAACGATACTCCGTCAACTGAACCATTGCTATTGTTTGAGGAATTATATTAGTCAACCTTGGGTCAGTGAGCATGACACATCTCACTGTTACTGTTACAAAACGTTCACTTATTCATGGGCACATCGTTATCGGTCGCAGTTTCAGTGAGAACCATATCATAACACTATTGTGCAGCATATGCAAGCTAGTGCAAAGCTATCGTTAGCATCACCGGGCGTAACTGACTGCAGCCAATTCTAACCGACCTTTCGCTTTAGATGTCATCGTTTTGGTGACTCCAACGGTCCAGGTGAAAGAAAAGTGGTTCAACAGGGTGAAATATAATGACTAAAGCTGCAAAAAATCCTCTCCGTTTAGCAGCGCAATACAAGCGCCGCCATGAAGGAAATCCGTAAATCGAGGATAGATTCAGGTTCCCTCGGAGATTTCAAACTCGTTTACGTATCTCATCCTTCAAGGCAAAGTGCTTTATCTGTCACCTGAATTCAAATCTACATACATACTTTATGACATGAATAAAAATACATCACGATGTGACACTATAAGAATTTTATGGCAACTCCAAAAAAATAAAGAATAAAAAAATGAACGACAATAGTCACCAGAGGTTCGACATCCAATAGTCCGATAATTATGAACATATCATTGGTTGCACGATGTTCATCGCGAGACTTCGCGAGAGTTTTAGATCAATAAATGGAACTCAATTAAATGATACAAGCGACTCACAGATTAAAAGAAAAACTTTTTTCCCCAAAAGATTTAAACAGTCTCAAAATGTTCAAACAGCCTTAAAAACATTCAAACAGTCAAAAAAAAAAATATTCAGTGTATAAAAAGATCCAAACAGATTCTAAAATATTTGAACAGTCGAAAGAATAGTTCTGATTCAACTGATGTGTTTCAGCAGTCCTCAGGGACGTTTGTTCCACAGGTGAGGAGCATAGGAACTAAAAGCTCCTTCACCTTGTTTGATGCTCACGGGTCTGGAGATTTCATTTTCTATCAGTAAATCTGATGTGTATTTAAGCCCAAGACCATTCAAAGCTTCATAGACCTATAACCACACAGTTACAATAATCCAGCCTACTGAAAATAAATGCATGATTAATTGCAAGTTTGTCTCACAAGATTGGTCAGAAATCCTTTGATTCTTTGAATATTTTTCAGATGACAGTAAGCTGATGTTGTTATTGTCTTACTGTGGTTGTTGAATATCAGGTCTGAGTCCCTAATTACACCCAGATTTCTGGCTTAATTGTGATGTGATGCTGAAGCACTTTAAGATCAATGCTGACCATTAACTTTTCCTCTTTGGGGCCAAAAACAGTTAACTCTGTTTTTTTCTGGGTTAAGTTCAATTCAATTCAATTCAATTCAATTCAATTCAATTCAATTCAATTCAATTTTATTTTAATTCTATAGTGCCAAATACAACACAGTCATTTCAAGGCCTTTTTACAGAGAAAACCCCAACAAGTTGTAATAACCTCAGACACATCCATTAGTTAATTTCAGTTATGCACTTACTCAGAAGATATAAGGGGCTTTGGTCATTCACTGACATTGATATATAGAGTTGTAATCGGCCCTGTGATGGACTGGCGACCTGTCCAGGTTGTATCCTACCCTCGCACATAGTAAGCTGGGATTGGCTCCAGCGCCTGACGACCCTGACCAGGATAAGCGGTGGATGGGTGATGGATGGATGGATGGTTGGTTATAATCACTACAATATAAACTAAAATAACACAAAAATATCTTTTTGACAAAAGAGGGAATGTCGGTTAGAATACACAGCATCGTGTCAGTGGATTTACCTGGTGCAAAATAAATAAAACAAAATTTAATTTAATTTAATAAAATTAAATAAAATTGAATTTCAAAAAAACAGTCGAGGGCTAAAAAGGAAGATGAATGTTGTGGATTTCAAAAATAAGAGTTCCGAGTTGAAAATAGTATTAGTTGTGATTAAATTACGACGTGAAACACAATTAAACTTGCATAAGTATTTGTCTTGATTATATTCATATCGCATATTGCGCTGCAATAACATATATCTTTTGGAGTTCAGTAAACCGCGTATCCAAATATGAACCAGGTCTGTGATGCTTTTACGGTGAAATTAAGATGTCAACCTCGTATTTCACTTCCGGTTCGGAGTCGGTTTCTGTTGCTGTCGTCTTTCTGATCTGCTGTCCACTGTCCACCCCACTCCCCGCAGCTGCACAGTTATATCTGCACAAAGTTGGGTGTTTCTCCCCGGGGCCGTGGCGGCCGACATGGCGTTTAAAGTGAGTGTCAGCGGCGCCTGGAGGGCGACGCGGACCGTGTGGCTGCTGCTGCTGGTCAGCCTCTCCGTGAGCATCAGCGTGTGCCGAGCCGAGTCGCCGCTGGAGGAGCGGGACAGTGCCATGGAGAACATCGTCACGGAGAAGAAGGCTGAGGAGAGCCACCGGCAGGACAGCGCCGACCTGCTCATCTTCATCATGCTCCTCACCCTCACCATCCTCACCATTTGGCTGTTCAAACACCGGCGCTTCAGGTTCCTGCACGAGACCGGGCTGGCCATGATTTATGGTGAGAGGAGAGACGTCGTCATCCTCACGGCCATCACTGTCATTTTCTCCCCTTAATCAAACGTGACACGGCTGCACGTCGGCACCGGGCCTCACGTCTGACGACGCCCGGTAACGACACCCGGTGACTCCCCGCTGCACAGCAGAACAAATGTAAACAGAAGGTTGTTCCTCCTCGTGAGCCTGCAAGGCAAAAAGTCAGCTCATTTTAAACTTCTCTGCTCTTTGGTGTGGCTTGAATTGATGTGATGTTGCACCATAAATGTCTATTTCTTCAGTTATTTAAACAGCATACGTACAGATTTAAAGTTTTTAAACCCAACAAGACCTGTTAATTCCAATCAAATACAATCTCCTTCAAGAAACGGGCTCTGTTGCACCAAAAGTGATTCATTTTACCACCAAATTGGATTCTGGTTTCGCATTTAATTGTGTACTAAGCTTTAAGGGGGTCATATTATGAAAAAATCCCTTCCTAATGGCTTTCCAACAGTAATATACTTCCCTATACCTGGGAATGACGCAGTTGAAGTGAAGGAAGTCTGCCCTCTCTGTGTCAGTTTTTATAAAGTGTGTTGCTCCAATGAGTGAAACAGGAAACAAACTATATAGCGTCATCAGCCAATCCCAATCAAAGTAGGCCCTCCCTTTTGACTCCTCCCACAATTAGACAGCTCTGCTCTGGCACATGGCACCACCAGAGGAAGTACTTCCTCCTCTTCCCAAGATGGGCATGTGTGGGCGGAGCCAGTCCAGCTCACACAGACACAGCAGATTATGAAAGCAGCTCATATGATCCAACATTGAAATGGCTGAAAAGCAGGATTTGGGTCAATAAACTTTGAGTACAAGGTTTCTGGACCAACGAGACCCGTGTGTAAGTGTTGGAAAACTGTAGAATATGACCGCTTCTATTTCTGATGGAAAAACAAAACATTTCCACATACTATAAGAACGTAGAAGTTGAAAAACAGTGAGTTCTCACAGACTGAACGTCTGGGTTTGAAAACAGGCCCAGGCCTTTCTGTGTGAACTTGGCATGTTCTTTCACATTTTATTTTTGGTGTATATATATATATAAAATCTATAAAAACACAAAGGAACTTTTCATTTGTCTTTCAAAGTATGTGCCATGTTTGTGTGTATTTACAGATGTGGTGTAATTCATTTATCTGTGGACATTAAATTCTATGTAGATGTTTTCAACTAATTTGATTAGTCATTTAAAAAAAAAAGAAGAAGATCTCCTTCTCTTCTGCTATGTTTGCTTGAACATAATCGCTTATTGAACTGTGCAAAGACTCCTGATAAGACTAACTGCTTTTCCTTAAACTTTGAGGGCCGCCGTCTGTTTTTATCTGGCGGCTTTTTTCTGTAAAATTGCTCGCAACTTTGTGAGATTATCCTCTCACGGGGGACAACGTGCAGGATGGATTTTTGAATGCTTTGCCCGGTCTGAGCACAAACCTAACAAACAAACATGTCGTTCTTTATTGAGACAGTCTGAGATGGAAGCTTGCAATGTGGGTCATTTTGGTGTGTTGGGTGATGTTAATGTAACTCCATGCAGATTTCTCAGCAGGGTCAGTAAAAAACATCTGCGTGGCTTAACGAGAGACTAAACTTGTGCAGTATTCCTTAATTTAATACAGCTCCGCCGAAATGGGTCATTTCTACAAAAAGAAAGTGTCGATGCCCCCAGAATCCAGATATCTCCTCCCTCTTGTTACGTCTCTTCTTATTCTTTTTTGCCCCTCGTTTGTCTCGATCTCTCCGTTTTCAGGCTTGATCGTTGGCGTGATCTTGCGGTACGGGATTCACGTCCCTCGCGATGTCAGCAACGTCACGATGAGCTGCCACGTCAACGCCAGCCCGCCCACCCTGCTGGTTAACGTCAGCGGCAAGTTCTACGAGTACACTCTGAAAGGGGAGATCCGGGGAGACGACGTACAAGACAACGAGATGCTGCGCAAAGTAGAGTAAACTTCATTTGCCTGTCTGGATATTTAGAATGAATTGATGTTTTCAGGTATCTCATGATAGATACGTTACAACTGACTAAATAATTGGACGGCGGAGCCTGGAATTTATTCGCAGTTATTCATATATTCTCAGGATATGCGATTGGAGACATCATTTTAAAAGTTTTTTGTTTAGAGATTTGTTAGTTTTGGTAGGTCATTGCTCTCTTCAGCTATAAACAGTATCAGGATGGAGAAGGCATTATACAGCGAAATATGCACTGATCTTCAGGTAGGATTAATACAGATGAATTAATAATTCAACATCTCAAACACAGTTTTTTGCTTTCATCTGGTTTCCTGTCTTTTTAAAAGAGTTGTATCTTCTCCATCCTACCGTTGACTTTAACAACTTCATATCCCGGATGTGTTTGGAAATAACTCCGCAGTTGGGAAATGTTCATTACAACAACTTTGTGATTTCTAGTTTTGTGGTTTGATTTCTGAATCTTGTCTATTTTTTTTTAATGTGTGACTCAGGTGACCTTTGACCCTGAAGTGTTCTTCAATATCCTCCTTCCACCAATCATCTTTCACGCTGGCTACAGCTTGAAAAGGGTACGGTACCATTTTGAGCACTCTTTAAACTCATAAGTTCGTCGGTTTGAATCCCAGTGTTTATCCTGTGGCTCACCAAAACCCAACAACTGTTCAGGGTTGTGTCAGGAAGGGCACCCGGCATTCGCGTGCGCCACATGAATCACCCCCAAATAACCTAAGATTCAATTCACTGCATCATTGTTTGGATGTTCATTCACAGAAACCACAGTAGCTGATGCGTGTGATTAAGATAAATGTCTTTGATTATGGAAGGAATGAAGACGGTCATTCAGTTTGTGATTCGTTTTTGATTTTCAGAGGCATTTCTTCCGTAACATGGGGTCCATCCTGGCTTATGCCTTTCTGGGGACGGTCGTCTCCTGTTTTGCCATTGGGTAAAAGCACCATTCCACTGAAAAAAAACCACGGCAGGCCTTCTTATGCTTTCACATGCTCAAAACCTGTTAGATGTCAGAGTGTTATTTATATCTTCATTGCGCCTTTAGACTCAAGTCCCTGTCTCGTCTATGAAAACGGACAAAAGCACCTGTTGTTTCTCCTCAGGTTGATAATGTACGGATGTGTGACGCTCATGAAGCAGATGAAGCAGCTGGACGGAGACTTCTTCTTCACCGATTGCCTGTTCTTTGGAGCCATTGTTTCTGCCACAGACCCTGGTACACATGTTTACTCTGCCCACAGGAAATACTAATGTGCAACAGACAACCGAGGTGTCCTGAAACCAAAGATTATTTGTAAACAACATTGCAATCTTTTTCCATCTAGTAGTTGTACCTCTTGTTTCTTTATCAGGCAAAATGTCCGTATGTGGTTCTTTTAAACCAAAAATGACAAACTGAAGGAAACACTACGATGTCGGGGAAATGGTTGTTAATTATTGCAATAGGTGTCAAATTTGTAGTAATAATTAGCCCCATTTTCTATCAACAGTTAGTGCATCTGTTGATGCTTTTATCTTAATAATGTGGAAAAGGATGTGACAACCCACATTGTTATGTGGCATACTAGTACTCAGGTATTCCTGGAATATCTTTTAAGGAGGCTCAAGCCCTTTTAGTAAAGTATTAACTAAATTAAGTATTACCCAAAAATTGTTAAACCTTTCTGTGTTTTTGGTCAGTTTTACACCACTTTGGATGAGATTTGATTGTATACTTGACATTGCATCCTTGCATCTTTAAGGTATACTTATCTGCATATTACATTTTTTATGTAAGGACATTTTTTTTTAATTGATATGAATAAAGCGCAGAATATTTCTTGCAAATGTCTTTACATGTGAAGTCAGATATAAACTTTGAATGTAATTTAATTCCAAAATGCCATATTGAGGTTTCGCTTTATTTTCTACATCTTTATTCTTGGTTTTCACCTTGCATACAATAATCAGCTACAGTAGATGAAACGGTTACATAGATTTAGGTCTATCAGCGGAAATCATTTGTGATTTTACCTCCATATTTAAAAATACAAACCAGTGACTTATTGTGAAAGAGATAACGCAGTGTTTTTTTTATTATTAACATTAATTGCAGTGTTAAGCACAGAATTGTTTCACGGCTCTTTTCATCTATACTTTTCTTTGTAAATAATCTTGGATTCAATGTGACAATATCATTTTGTTTTGTTTCGCAGTGACAGTTTTAGCCATCTTCAACGAGCTGCAGGTGGACGTGGATCTGTACGCGTTGCTGTTCGGAGAGAGCGTCCTGAACGATGCCGTGGCCGTGGTTCTGTCCTCGTAAGTCACCTGTGTTCCCGTGATCAGACTCGCACCATTAACGTGATGTCAATCCGTCCCCGGCGCACAATAAAGTTTGCACGCGCGAGTCGGTCGACCTTTATCTAACCTAATGGCGGCTTCTCATTAACGACGTGCTAACGCTCGGCTTTCTTCCTCCTTCACATGGGACCCGAAATTTCCACAGCATTATAAATTATGATAGAAGGCAGAGTGGAGGGGCCGGGCCCTGCGGAGAGCCTCGGACCGGCCCACTGAACGGGTGCTACGAAGTAGAGCATGGCTTTGTGTGGCTTTGCAGTGCCTTGGGACAAACATGACAAATCACCGGCCATTTGTTTTTAGACGCTGGCTTAGTCAACCAGAAATGCAGAACATTGCATTATTTATTTTTTGGGAGGGGGGGCACACGGCTTTTCCTTTTGTCTTGTGAGTCAGCTGGGAACACATTCCTATTAAGTTTGAAGTTGGTATGAGAGTCCGGGAGAAGGCGGCATGCCAGGAATACTTAAAGACAAAATGCCTGGTGATTTGTTCTGCAGCTGCAGAGACCAGATCCATTCACCCTCTTCATTGAGAGGGAGAACGGATCTGATTTTTGGGGTCAAATAGCATTACAGTTTATTACAAATTACCTCACCAAAATAGATATAAAAACATTTATTTAATAGCTTCTCTGACTGACGGTCAACATGGTGACTTTTCAATAATCCAACAGAGGAGCCTGAAATGTTGACGCTGAATTATTTTCACATGCTATTTGACTGGTTGAATTAGAACAACGGGTTTGGTCTTCTTTGACTTGACGCTTGATCTTTGAGCTTTCGGTCTGAATTTGTTTTATAGCATGCAGTCACACTAACGATGCACAGGTTTCGGTTTACTGCGGTTATACATTAATCGACCTCGTGCACAGCGTTCCTAGGGGAAACATGTGACATTAATACTTCAGTTAAAAACTTGACTAGAAATGTCCAGCCGCAACATTAAAACCACTGACAGGTGCAGTAAATTAAAAAAAAAATTAAAAATATCCAGCAGTTGGTGGTCGTGATGTGATAAGTGTACACAACCAAGCCAAATGATCTCATGTCTAATATTGAGAGTAAACATTCGAAATAATCTCAGTTTTTGTTGTGACCTTGCTATTCTGAAAGATAGAAAATCTCCTTTTCTGTCTGTTCACGTTTTCTCTCAGTTTTGTGGTGAAATTCTTCTCCTTTGGCTTCAGAGACGGTTTAGAATTGTGTCTTATCCAAAAACATTCACTTCATAAGACGACTAATCAAAGTGCTGTTGAATTATTCACTCCGAGGCCACAACATCAGGTACAGTGAGAACTACTCTGGATCCTCTTTCACTTCCCTTTTCACGGATTCCACAAGGTGCTGGGGATTATGAGACTTTGATCCATACTGACACGGCAGCAGCACAGTTTCTGCAGATTCATGATCTGAATGTACTAGTCGTGTTGTATGGTCACATTCCGAAAACACACGGTGGGGTTTAAACAAAGATTAGCAGCACCTTAAAGTGTTGCTAAAAAGCCGGATAGATCCACGTTTTAATTTAGTGGTCTTCTGCAATCGGTGAAATCCAAAGTTGTGGCCAGTGAGTGAATATCCACAGCTCTAGAAACCAAAACTCTTCCATCTACATCTTGAATGTGTACTCTATGTTAAGTTTGTATTCCGTGTTGGATCAGGTCCATCGTAGCGTACCAACCAGAAGGGGACAACAGCCACACCTTCGAGGTCATGGCCATGCTGAAGTCTTTCGGGGTTTTCCTCGGAGTTTTCAGCGGCTCCTTCGCGCTCGGGGTGGCCACCGGATTCGTCACAGCTCTCATATCTTTTTCTGCTGTTTTGCTTCTTGGTTTTGGCACGAAAATTAATTTCTCAAAGCCTGTTAATTAGATTTTTCCACAGACTGTAGCATGTCTGCAAGGCAGAAACGTGTTGCATGAATTATTTACTCCGGTATTAATAACATCCCAGTTTTAAGGCTTGATAAAAGGGGGTTTTGCGTAATATATCTTGGTGCGAAAAATTAAATGGCGTTAAATACTTATCCAGTTTAATTAAAATTTACTGGCACTTTTTTGTTTGTTAACTATTATGTGAAATAAACTAAGACTAAATTGGATCTATAATGATTTTGAAGCATTTAATTCAGTTATTTATCAAGCAGCTGTCAATCCAAGACTTCACTTTGGGGATGGTTGTGTTACGTGTCATTAATTTATTCTTGTTTTCTTCTGGTATGTTATGACTCAATATTTTGTAAAAATGTGTTGCGGTATTTTGTTGAATTCTTTGACTGTTTGTCTGAACGTGACCAAGTTCACCAAGCTGAGGGATTTCCAGCTGTTGGAGACGGCTTTGTTCTTCCTCATGTCGTGGAGCACGTTCCTGCTGGCTGAAGCTTGTGGTTTCACAGGTAACGCACACGCCGTACGCTGCAAATTCATTGGGTTTTACCCTCATTTCTGTTTTCCTATATTTCTATATTGAGCTCCTTGTCATATCCACATACTGAAGAAATCCTCCTTATTGAGAGGATCAGATGAGTGGAGTAGCCTTAGTGCAGTTGCTTCCTTGTTTTGACACAAACTCCTCTGTGTGTTGCAGGTGTGGTGGCGGTGCTCTTCTGTGGAATCACTCAGGCTCACTACACCTTCAACAACCTGTCGCCAGAATCCCAGGACAGGACCAAGCAGGTCAGTACCGGGACTAAAGTCACACGTCTGCATCCCTTTGCTATTGTCACTGTGCTTCTGAGCAGATGTCTCAGTTTTGTTCTTCTATTTTGAGAGAATTTAAAGCAGAGAAAGATGTTTATTCAACAGGGCGAGCTGGAACCGATCCCAGTACGTCACAGGACAAACACAGAAAAACACACGTGTGGGCAATTTCATAGAATTCCTGTGTGAAGAAACCAGAATAATCAAACTGGAGATAGTCCTGCAAGAGTTGTAACCACTACTCCACTGTTGGCCAACAGAAACTCTCAAACAATTGAAGCATTTGTGGAAAAAAAAAACATTTCACTTAAACCATTAAAAAACGTTTTCTAGCCACAATCTATCGCACGATAACTTTTAGGGGCACAAACAATTCTTTTTTGGTTTTTTTCCCCATCACCTCCTCCTGACAAATTCCGATCCAAACACAATGACGCCTCTATAGGCGCTGAATTAAATGAGAAAATAATATATAATAACATAAAAATAAACACAACACCCATTTAAATGGAAAGACATTTCAAAGGGTACAGAGCATTTTCTCCTTCCTGATATAATGACTTTAGGGAATCAATTCGTTTCCCAGGTTTGATCGCTGCTGTTGTCGTTTCAGCCGAATACATTAATGTAATGACGTTCATCTCCTTTTCTGTACAATCATTGGAGTCGCTGAGGCTGATCTAAGAGGATGTAAAGCATTTCCTGTTGTTTCTTGTTTGTTGCAGCTGTTTGAACTTCTAAACTTCCTGGCAGAGAACTTCATTTTCTCCTACATGGGTCTCACGCTGTTCACCTTCCACAGCCACAACTTCAACCCGATGTTCATTGCTGGAGCTTTTGTATCTTTTATACATTTTTTTTTTTACTCACTATTTGATAACAATCAATCTTTATCTATAGTTTTAGTTATCATAGTTTTCATGCAGGTTAGTACAATACAAGGAAGCTTTTTACAGTGAAAACCAGACCAAAAAAAGGGCAACTTTTAAAATGTTTAACGCGCATGAAATAACAAAACACAGTAAAAGCGATGATAACTAAATCAAACATCAATAAAAAAAAAGAAAACCCAGCTGATAAAGTATGTTTCAGTACTCGTGGTTCCCTTTAAATCCTCAGACCGACTCTTGACGGGTGAAAGCTGCACGTATCACTGCAATGTATATATATGCTAGATCTATAGCGCCTTACATGAAGAGCCTCTGGTTTCTATGCTTTGCCGTTTCTAAAAGAAAAATAAGATCACACCGTATTGAAGCTTAACTAGGAAAAAAGATCCGGTAAGTAAACAGATTATTCTAGTAATAGATGACATTGGCACTTTGCCCGGTCGCTGCCTTCTTTGGCGTCTTGTTTTTGTTGTTCTCCTTAACCAGGTTCACTTCCAGATCGCCGTGTTCCTGGGACGAGCCGCCAACATCTACCCCCTCTCATTCCTCCTTAATCTGGGCCGACGAAACAAGATCGGGTCCAACTTCCAGCACATGATGATGTTTGCGGGTGAGCGGCGCGGCGGCGGTGTTCTATCATTTTCCTGCACGCCGAGGCAGAGTAACACACTGTGTGAACATTTTTCATTTTCTTTTGCGTTCGCACAGAAACCCTCTTATTAATCTCGTATAGGTTTTCATGCGTGCTTGTTTGTTGAGCGTCCCGTTGCGTTTGTCAGGCCTGCGAGGTGCGATGACGTTCGCCCTGTCCATCAGAGACACGGCCACATACGCCCGTCAGATGATGTTCTCCACCACTCTGTTCATCGTCTTCTTCACCGTGTGGGTTTGCGGAGGTGGCACCACTCAGATGCTGTCCTGCCAGCGCATTCGGTACACCTCTGTCTTTCTACTCACATTTTCTTCCTCATCCACCTGTCAGAAATTCACATTAAAATCAGTCCTCTTGGCCGACTTTAATGGGGGCCTGTCGGCCGCATTAGGCGCTCGGGCATTGGGTCTTTACTGCATCACGGAATGTATTTAAGGAATATCAAATGCATGTATGTTGATTTATTGAACTTGATTTTGAGACGTAAAGTTGGTTAATTTTCATTAACTTATCAGCTATAACTCTTGATTTAATCTTTTGTTACAAGTGCTCGGTCATAATTTGTGCCCCGTGGTCATGAAGATACGTTTATTTTTTTTTGTGACACAATGATCCAATTTCCCCTTTTTTGCTCTTGACTTTATGGTTGAATAAGCTTATTTTGTGAAGTAAAAGTACAATAAATCTTCAATATTAACTTCTGCTCATGCTCTGGTTTATACTTCAGGCTTTTTATTCAGTACTTCCATTGTTTTGTGAAACTTCTCTGCAAAGAAACTTTTAAACCTCCGACAGGTCATAACTCTGACTAATTTACACTTCCTCTTTTTTCCATTTTTTTTTTTTTTTTTTTTTACTTCAATAGGGTGGGAGTGGACGCCGACCAAGATAACTCTGTGAGTAAAATGAATCAGAAATATGAGTAATGCAGTAGGTGAACAGATGTGACTAACGACATGTGTCTTTGCTCAGATGAGCATCACCGAAGGCACGGAGAGAAGAAGCACCAAACAAGAAAGTGCCTGGCTTTTCAGAATTTGGTACAACTTCGATCACAAGTATCCTTTCCTAACAGATTGTCTACGAGTGGGACAAGGTGGCTTTAGTTTATTTTAGCAGGCAGCAGAGGGAGCCCCACTTAAAGTCTTGGAAGGCAAATACATGCAGCTGCTCGCAGCTGACTGGACGAGGGCAGGATGAACCCTGGACCGGGCGCCACACTCACACCGAGGGGCAATTTAGGCTCAATAATTAACCTTAACATGTATGTTTCTTTGGACTGTGTACCCAGAGGAAACCCATGCAACCATGGGGAGAACATGTAAACTCCACACAGAGAGGCCACAGGTTGTACTCGAGTCAGAAGTCATTCAACTATATTATATTAAGTTTAAGTGAAATATTAGACTTTAGTAGGAATATTTTGGATCTTATTTTATTTATTTTTTTGCAGCATGGCTTCGCACACTGCACCGGGGTCATTGAGTTTGTTCCTTTGAATAGCCCTCATGTTATTATTTTCTGTGCGAGTTATCCTTGACTGGAGTTCGCTCCTCAGCTACCTGAAGCCCATCCTGACTCACAGCGGCCCCCCTCTCACGGCCACGCTGCCTCCCTGCTGCGGGCCCCTCGCCCGCTTCCTCACCAGCCCTCAGGCCTATGAGGTCAGACAAAGAGCTATTTTCACTGCTCTGTGCTGTTTTTTTTTTGTTTTTTTTAATAGGAAAAAGTGTGACACGGTGGAGCTTCATTCGAAGTTCAAATTTGGTTTTACCGAGCCGACAAACTCTGTTTAAAGTTTTAAAATGGGTTTCTAATGATTATTAGATATTATTGCTCACATTCTCTGCTTTCTTCCTTCCTCTCCGCATAGAACGAGTGTCAGCTGAAGGATGACGACTCCGACCTCATCCTAGCAGACGGCGACATCAGCCTGACCTATGGCGACATCACAGTCAATACGGACGCCATGGGCGCCCACGCGAGCGGCGGCCCGGCTTTCGGCGGCACCGCGGCGTCTGACGACTTGGACAGAGAGTTGACGTACGGCGACCACGAGCTGGTGATGAGGGGAACGCGCCTGGTGCTGCCCATGGACGACTCAGAGCCGCCCTTCACAGACCCCCGCATGAGGATGTGATGATGGCTTCAGACCCGAACGACCGTCCGACCCAAACTGACCCGAGCCAACAAACAGAAGACCTGACTCTCCTCCTCCTCCTCCTCTTCTTCATTCACTCTTCCATTGTTTTTCTTTTGCTCCTGATCCTCTGTCACTCCCCCCTCCCTCCTCCACACACACACACACACACACACACACACACACACACACACACACACACACACACACACACACACACACACACACACACACACACACCCTTACATTTTCCCACTTCCCCTATAGACAAATCACTTTCTCTACCTCTTTGTCTTTCTGCTCATTTCCAAACCTTTCTGGCGTTTGCCATCACTGTAATATAGGCATATTTATTTGCAGGGTTCTTTGGTACTAACCTTAAGGTCAGTTTTACTTAGTTATGCTTAAATTTTGTGCGTCAGTCATTTTACTGTAGCATTGCACAGAGGTCCAGCGGCATGTGTTAGTGTGTAAATGCACCCAATAGATAATTTGTTGATGTACAGTATATCCCAAGAGGACTATAACTTTGATATGCATGCTGAGGATGCTTGTTGTTTTTCTTCTTCGTGTTGGACGCGAGGGGGTTTTGTGTCTTTCGGGGTCTGACCTTGAATGTTGCTGCCTTCCCTCTGTGCATCAGAGGCAAGCCGACCCAGTGGACAACTTCACTGTACATTTGGTTACAATCAAGTGCCTGGGAATTGTAGTTTTAAGCGTGGCAGCCCAATACTGGTTCAACTCTGGATAGCAGAGCCATTGCAGGTTGGGCAGTCATTCAGTTTTTCTTTGTATAAAAAAAAAAAGAAGAAGAAAAAAAATCTACTAAAAACAAAGCAGACGCCTCTGTCCATACGGTAGCAATATACTCTGGGTGTTTGGGTCGTCAGTTTGTGCTCTTTGCTTGTAAATGGTGTGTAACGATGTGACGCCACTGACGCAGTGTAACCTGGCAGTGAGAGCTGTGGATCTCTCCCGATGACCTTTGACTGTGACATAAGAGAGACACTTTACACCTTATTCTAGAAGCTCATGTCGCTCACAGCAGAACGAAGGGCTGTTGTTTTGAAAAACGAGATCCAGACGAGTCGAACTTTTAGTGCCATTTCTCTCCTGCATCTTTGCCATTTTCTGAAAGCTGAATGCAGATGACCTCGAAGTGTTTTGTATTGTTTTTGCAACGGAGATACTTTTAGCCGAATCACGTATTTCGTATCCATTTACTTTTGTGTGCACATTTTCTATTAACGACTGATGACTATGAATCATATTTTTTTATTTCCTTCGATTTTCAAAACACTTTAGAGAAACCCAGATTAGAAAGTAAAAGAACTTGCTATCGCATCAGCAGTAAGCGCAGATGATTTTAGTAAACTATTTTTGGAAAATTAGAGATTGACTGTAGACGTAACTAGTTTTTGGAGGATTTGTTTGTTGATCTCCAAATTAATCAGCTGATTTTTTTCGTGACAGTTTTTTTTTAAATTGTTATTTTTGTTAGATTGACTGATGAGAAAATAAAAGTATAGTAAGCCACATAGCATAAGGTTGAGTTTGAGCAAACACAGACTCGGCTGTGAAACTGTACTATATTACCTTTTACTACTGAACTGGACGCGTTTGCTCAGAAATACAACAGAAATTACAAATCTGTGCAGATACACATTTTTGATTGACAAATCTATTAACTGAATACCTGTTGCAGCCCTTCTTTTGTTTTTGAAGACTTTTCTTCTGATTATTACCCTGAGTCTTTCAGTTTTACTGTGAACTAAGAACAATAGTCGTCTTACTGCTGGAGGTTTTTCTCTGCTGTACACTGAAAGCTTTTTATTCATTAATGGTTGGATGTTAAAGATGGAGCATAGTGGCGTAAATCCACAGAAAGCCATGGGGGGGGGGGAAGAGAAAACTATTTTAAGTGTTGAGATGTGTCACATTTGACTTGCAATCGCATCTCGGTGCGTCGCCGTTGAGGTTATTTTGGTTGAAGAAGAACGGAAGTGTTTGTGAGCTCCTCCCGGTGCACAGCAGAGCAGCTGTTAATGCGGGTTTAACAGGAAGTGTTGATAGGAGGTCGCCGTGGAAACACTTGTGTTGACGTGGACCGAAGCCAGAAAACGTTCGGTGGCTTAGCCGAACACAACAGGTTTGTGTTTGGGCCTCGGTGAGCCAAAGAAAAGAGCAGAAACTAGAGGTGTGCAAAATGGATGATGATGATGATGATGATGATGAAGCTCTAATAACGGGTGAGAGAAATATAGGAGGAAGGAGAGCGAGTCCTGTGTGTGTTGTAGGGATGATACAGAGGTGGAAGGAGGAGTCGGCGTTCGGACATCTGCTTTTCCTTCCACGGTTATCTTCTGCTGTGCAGGAACTTATAATTTAAATGTTTTGTTTTTTTTAATATTCAAGCATTCTTAATGTCTCCACATGATCCACAACATGAGTTATTGTTTCTACAATTTGCTTCGTTTGTGTAGCTGAATATTATTTTTTGAAAGAAGGGAAATGGTTAAGTAAAGAAAAAAGAAAAAAACTTTGCACTCCAATATTAAGAATGTTGTGATGTTTTATTGTTTTTTTGTTGTTGTTTGTTTGTTTGTTTCATTAACGGCTGCTTTGTTTTTATTCGATTTGTGTTTTGGAATGTTGCTGGAAAATGTACGTCAGTTACTGTCATGGAAAAGTGAAAATGATCTATTGTGTTACTAAAGAGCTTCATGGTTCAAATTGTTTCTCACCTTATGACTTTATACCATTCAGGTACTTTATGTTTGGGACAAGCTGCTGTTTGAATGCTGGTCGCGATGACTTCTACAGAGCCTCAATCATTCATCCTCCACTGATTTAAAAACAAAACAAAAAAACAACGCTCATGCTGAATTGTGCGCAACTGTTCTGGAACCGACACGTAAAATGATCTGACATCAGCGATGAGATCAAATCAATGTTGGTGTTTTGCCTACTGCTGCGCCAGTCCGTGTTCTGTCTCTGTTCTCCGAATGGCGACTCGTGATAAGCTTTGATCATTGGAAATCTTGTCTGAAGTAGCTGACCAAAGAGGCCTGCTGTGCTTTTGTGTTTTCAGACGGTCCGTTCAATCTTTATACCGCAAATTCTCCGTGTGGAAGAACGTGTGAGTCGATGCCTGCGAGAGCACATGGTTGCATATACGCGTGTTTGCGCGAGTGGGAAGGAGGGAGGTGGCGTGTCCTCTCTTTAATTCTGTATCGCGGGACTGTTTACATCTGTGTAAATATACCGTCACCTGTTTGTGTGCGTGCAACAGTCAATAAACAGAAGCCTGTGCTTTTGATTAAAGCCCCTCACTGTAATGGCCTCCTCATTTTCTTCATTCCCTTTTTTTTTATTTTTTTATTAGATCCCTGGGTTTCCAAGGAATGATGATCCCACCCGCGAGAAACGTAAAAGATTAGTGCCAGAGGTGATTTCTTTTGAGTTGCATGAATCCGAGAAGGGATTTTCTTATAATGCTAAGAATAGGATTATATTCCCGGTGCTTTTTGCAAGTCAGGCAGGTAGCCCCAAGCTGACAAGCTATACATCTTCTAAATATTCCATTAAGGGTGGAGCTGCCCGACCCAGCTGGAAAGTGGGTACGACTCTCAAAGAGTGAGGTGGCTTCCATTCCCACCCGGTTGAGTCGGTGGTTTCATCACGGATAAACACGAAAGGAATTAAATAATAATCTAAAGCGCCTTTGCTTCATGTGAAATGTTTTCCCCAGACCTCGTTTCTTTATTTACATTTCTAGTGCTCCGCTGGATAGTTTGATTTTCTCAAGCTGCGGCGCTCACAGAGATGGAGAGTATTGTGTTATTCTACTGAAATCCAATATAAATGTTCTAATATGAGGGTAAATAAATGAAGCTTTGGGTTGAGATATGTTCTCGCCTGTTTGACACAAAAGTGCTTCGGTTCCCCTTTTAACTTCTTACCCCCTGTCACTGATATCATCTCGTGGAATCCATGGCGTAAACTCTACCTCCAGTTTCGGTATGTGTCAGAAAAAGCAGGGTCCCCACCCTGTTTGAGACCGATGGCATTCAAGTCTCCCGGGCCCAATCTGTGTCCGATATCAGGTAACGTTGCTCCTAATATGGACACAAACTGCCTCCAGTCTGCACAAGAATGTCTGTCGAGTGGAGTCACAGCGTCGGGAGGAAATGATAATTTCACAAGAGCATTTAGCTCGAGCAGAGCTCGGTCTCTCTGACAACTAAACATGTTTGTATTCCAGTCCTCCAGGGTTTTTCCACAAACGTCTCAGAAGCTGCAAGCAAGTGTTAAGTTGATCTGCAAAGTCAGAGAAGGGATTGTGGTTCACTGATATTGTTCAATATAGTAGTTTCTAACAGAGTTGCTGAGTCTTTCATGTGAAAATAATCAAGCACTGTAGGAATGTGCGGTTGCATCATGCTTGTTTAAAGTGATGAATGTGTCACCTGAAGCTCAGCAGACTGACCCATTATTACAAACAGGTGTTTTAAACAGAGACACTTTGAAACAATGCAGTGTGAATGTGAGTAACGCCATAGAACAGATCAGATAAATTAAAGATTTTTCTACCAACAAGCAAACACACCCTCTATAAAAGCTTATATCCACGTTATTTCCCCTGAAACAATGAAAGTAACTTTCATTCTATTCTCTCTAAAGTTAAAAAATATAAACTGCAACTTGAAAAGGCATTAACCTAAACCGTGGGACCATAAATAGGTTCTAACGATATTACCTGTTAATGACATACACTCGCAGCCAACATGACGGATGTCTTCAGGGTGTACTTATTTGTTATAAATCATCCATTGATAACTTCCCATTACATTAGCCAGCACAGGGTCTGTGACAGAAGGAACCAGACGGCCCAGACATGCTGCTACCATCAACACCGACCTCCAGTCAAAACAGTTCTACAGTAATAATGCATCTGTATACACTCCTGTGATGGGTTTACCATTAACATTTTATTCACGAGTAAATATACAGATCGGTAATACGTTGTGTAGCAGGGGAGAGTGAAGTTGTACTCCTGATAAATGCCACACACGACTTTCTGAGTCTGAAATCCTCCCCTCCTGTCTTAAGGGCCAACTGTCCACACAAATAGATCACCATCACTCACAGCTTCAGAGCCAGACGCTTATCTCAATCAGTGGGTGTGCTTAGATGTCAAATCTCAAGGTTACTGCGAAACCTGCCATCTGTGTTATGTGCCAGAGCACCTTTTGTGCATTTAATCACGGATCTGTAATTGAAGCGGATTAACTCTGAGGGTAAGGCTTTACTTTGGGCTCAGAATGACTCATCTTGATGTAATTCCCTTTATTCCTTACCAAAGAAGGAGCCGAGTGAGGCCAGCTGGGGGAGATAGAAACGTGTCAACGTGAACATCATCTGTCAAACTTTGGCAAACAGCTGGAACGCTTAATGGGAGAAGTGATTTCATAATGTGAGATTCCTGCAGAGCAGACACCAACTGTGGCTTGTTGCGTCAAAGTGCGCGTCCACGCAGAGAAGAAGAATTAGACGGAAAAAAAGAAGTACATTTTACAAAGAGAGCTTTAAAATTCCTGGTTGAGGTCATTGTTTATGAGAGTTTACAGAGGTTTGGCTCATGTCCTGCATAGTTCTACCCCTCCTAGATGCTCCCTCCTCTCTTTTAAAGCTGCGGTGCTTCCGCAGATTTCACCTCTCAGCCAAACCCCGCAAGACGCACAGAAGGACGCTCATCTGTCCGCTTCCCAGAGGTGAGTCCAAACCGCAGCTGTGTGTTTATTAACACTGGAGACCAGCAGACGGCTCGGGACGCTTTCCTCCATCAGGACACAGAAGAAATACTTTTTTTTCTCTCCTCTTTCTCTTTTAATGATGCTTTATGGGTCATTTAAGCGCAACTCTTGCAAATTGCGCAATTTCTGTCATTTTCTTATGGGATGGACGTACACTGCATAGTTCGGGTCAATTACAAGGACACGGGGAGTTCTTTCCACCAATTACAGTGGAATTTCTTTAGTTGTATCTGATAAGTCCGGTCGTGGTGGTGTAAGTGCGCAACAAGTGATGCGCGCACGTCAGTGCGCAGCGCAACAACTCCAGCCCAAATTGTTTGAACGTTCAGGTATCAGGCAGATTGTGGGAGAGAGAGTTTCTATTTTCAACAGGTTTGAAGTGTGACTACTTCAAAACAAACAAAAACTATTAACAAAAGTCAAGAATTATCATCAGTGGAATAAAAGAGATAAAAACGAATTGAGCTTGAAGTTGTAAATGTTTTGACATTTTTATTATTTTAGCACAGTTTTCACGACAGGTTGTCGCTTTTTATACTTTTGATTTTAAGTGTATTTAAACTTGTGTTGTGATACAAGTTTCCAACATTTTTTTTCTTACCACTTTGGAATCTATCAAAACATCTATAGTCCACCAACAAGCTGTGTGTAGTAGCCCGTTATGTTTCGAATGAGATTTTAACTCACAATTTTGCTCTTGGGAAGTCTTATTCTCATATGTCTCCTTTAGGCTATAAACACTTTTGTGTTTGCAAATCAAAGACAATTTATTCCTTCATGAAGCGGAAGTGCCCAGGTTGGTAGCGTGGTCCTCTCTTAATCGAAAGCGTGTGAAAGTGTCCTTGAGCAAGGCACAGAACTCCAAATGAGCACCTCGCACTCCATCGTTGTGTGTGTGTGAACGTGACACACACACACACACACACACACACACACACACACACACAACGATGGAGTGTGTGTGTGTGAATGCGACAAACAGTGAGAAGCACTTTGGTGGGGCGCACAAGAGGTGGAATAGCGCTATGGAGTTGAAATCCATTTGGCATGTATACAGTCAATCAGACTGGAATGGGATTAGGTGCGTGTGCGTCAAATCCCGGAAGTCACAGCATGTACTAAACTCGCAGTGAAAGAACTCACACGCAAAGTGGGAAAGAAGTGAATCTTGAAAATTGATACGCTGCAACACAAAACTTGTAAAACACGATGCAGTTTAAAATATTAACTGTTCACTTGATTTCAATGAACTTCATTCGATCTTTTTATGAATGAATTGGGTTCGTGTCAAACATTTAGCAAAAATAAGTCCAGCAGAATTTGACAGTTAAGATAAGTGTGTGTGTGTGTGTGTGTGTGTGTGTGTGTGTGTGTGTGTGTGTGTGTGTGTGTGTGTGTGTGTGTGTGTGTGTGTGTGTGGTGGTGGTGGTGGTGGTGGTGGGGGGTGGGGGGGTGGGGGGCATCATGTGTCAACAACCAGCGATCTGCCGTCAGGTTTGTCTCTCTACTTGTTGTCATGGGCTGTGAGATTTGTGTCAATCATTACTATTTATTTTCATGTCAAATTATTACAGCAAGTTTAGAGGGGTGAAAAAATAGTTTAAACAAAAGACATATTTTATTATGATCCTTTCTTTCTTTTTTTTGTATTCTTTCAGCTGACTTGGCCCTTGCTTTGGTCACCAATAGGGTGGACAACCTCTGCACAAACCTGTACGACTGTTCTACTTTTGTCTTGGATTGTTTCCGTCTTGTCATTCACATGTTGCACACTAATGTGCTGCAGAGACGCTCCTGTCTGGTTAATATAACCTGCGCAGCCTAAATGTTCCCATGTGGGACGTAAAGCCCGCCGTCTCCTCCCTGCTTGTTTGGAGGGCCGCCAGAGCAAATGCATGATGTCATTAAAGAGAGCTGCAGATTACGGCTCTTTCTCTGGCAACACTGGGTCTTTTTGTGGCTCCGGTATGACTTCACCGTCCTCCAGAAAACATGAAAACGTTCGACTTCCCACAGCAATTAACTAACTTTCTACCTTAAAAGTTTTCTTTAAATAGAAAGCCGCTTGCAGTAATGAAAAAGAAAGGATGAATGCAGTGGGTAAATCCAACATGGTTGGACATTAGTCTTTCTTATACTGCTCTCCCGTGAAGCTGCGAGTGTGAGGTCTCCATCAGGTCACCAGCAGGAAGTCTGCGGTCACACCGAGGCAGCCTTACACACAGCATCTTTGTTCAAGAGCTGAAATTTGTTTTGTTCGAGCAAATAGAGCAGAGAGGATAGAGCGAGCGAGAGAGAGAGAGAGAGAGAGAGACAGGAGTTGTGCCTGAGTCGAGATGACTGAACTGAGGAAACAGAGGCTTTCAGCCGCCCGGCGCGACTCCTAAATAGGCAATGCTCCTTGTTTGTCTGAGTGGGCAGTACAGGCAATATGCTCTCTGTGGATGTGCTGCTGTCCTCGCCCTTTTCCTCTCTTCGGAGAAAAAGAAAACCACGAAGCTCGACACAGAGAGAGCGAACTGGGAGGGTTTCAGTCCGTTCCACCGTGTCATCTTTTACCTAAAGAAAATTATGGAACGTAATAATGTAATAGGCCTGCGTCAGTCATCATGAAATGAAGGGGTGCCCCGTTAAGAGTCGTTACCAGTGCAATAATGTGCAGTCAGCATTTTACTGCGCTGGCTGGTTGAGGTGGAGCTCATTTAGACTGCTTTATATACTCCTAGAAGACGGCAATTAAAACGATATAGTCAGGTAAATGCAATTATTGTGTTTGATCTACACCCCAGCAGCTGCAGAGTAAGATTTTTCTTTTTTTTTTAATGTCCAACAAAAAGTATGAACTTACTATAAGGACTAAAGGTAACACAACAAGAGCTTCTGCCATTTTTTGCGGATGAAAATAGCGTTCCGTTGTCTGGCCCTTTGGCCGTCACCGTGATTCACAGAGGTTAAGAATAACGTCACGTATAACAGAAATTAACACTTTTTATGATGCTTTTGTCGATTACTCATGTTCTTCTGTTTTTTTTTTTTTCCTTCTTTACTTTTAAAATTTCCATGGTCAAACTTTTAACTGGATTCATTCTCCTCGTAAAACACGTCGGCAGACTTTCTCTGAGTTTGGAGGACTGAGTCATATGAGAGCAATGCGAGCAGGAGAGCGCGCCGCCCTACAGTGAAGGGCTTTATTCTAAAAGTTCCCGAGTACGTGTGTTAGCAACGCCGGTATCCTGAGCCAGGACAGGCTTGTTTCTATGTTGATGGAGTTTCCCTCGTGGCCTTTTGTTCACACATACTTGACCTCGCTGCGTCTGGGTCTTGCGGCTTTGGCTTGACCTTATGTCCGGGGGTTGGAAAACAACTGTGTGTGTGTGTGTGTGTGTGTGTGTATAAATGAGTGGTGTACCTTGTCACTGTTTCTGTGTATGCATGGTGAGTCACTACATCCCCCCCCTGGCAGAGATAGTGAGCGACCGTCTGTCACCGGTCCGTCTGCCCACTAACCAGATTTGGAGGGTGACTGAGACGCAGGGATGCGCCGGGAGAGAGGTCGGGGTGATAAACGAGCTCTCAGACACGACTTCAGTTGCTGTTGGTAACAGCAGAACGAGGGCGGCTGTTGTTTCCAGTCATGTCGAGGGATTTGCTCTCATTTGTTCAGGAAGTAACCACGGGCCAGATTTCCTGTTTCTCGCTGCTGCCAAGCCTCAAACCCACTACTTTACAGAGGCGATAGGTGATGGGCTCGCATCCAAGTGGCAAACGCAATACCAAAAATTACTGATATAAAGCACAATGTCTCATGACAGCGTGACTTCCAAAAGAATTCATCACAGTCGGGAGTGCAAATGCTTCCTGTTTTTAGCCGTGAGTGAGGAACTTTTAGGACTCCTTGTTCTTTTTCCTTTTAAAACGCGATCCAGCACTGAGACAGGCGACAAGGGGAATTAAGTTGTTTGACATGTTTGGACGTTATATGGTGGCGTTGTGGTGATGCTCTCACCTCACAGTGAGAAAATACCCAGTACAAGTCCAGACTGGGCCTTGCCTGGCAGTTTGCATGTTCTTCCTGTGGATGGGTGGGTGGATGGATGGATGGATGGATGGATGGATGGATGGATGGATGGATGGATGGATATTCTGTAATCAAGTAAATCTTGCCCAATCATATGTGACTATTTTAGATTTGTCTCGTTTTGATTGTTATGTCCGACCAAAAGTATGAAAAGTGTGAAAAAAGAACAAAAAAAAACCTCACAGCCACATCATGAGTTGTGTGTTTAACCAGGATTGTCTCATGTGGAAGGATATATTTATGGTTTTGTTTGTTGTTCCAGATGAGCGGGAGTTATGTTCTGTGAAAAGTGGGGCTTTGCAGACGGCAGGTGTGTGTGTGTGTGGGGGGGGGGGGGGGCTCGGCATTCCCGCTTTATTGTCTTTCAGGACAGCGGTCCCCGGGTAGAGTCAACATGATCAGTGCAGATGAGCCTGTTAACATGCTGCACACAGCGAGGAACCAGATGTACTCCGTGCCGGCGCTGTCACAGAAGTCAAAGCGGCGAGATAAACAGTAAACAAACACGACGCGCCTCTTGAGAGGCTGGGGAGTCATATTTTATTCAAATGACCTGTTAAGTTTGGACTCATCGGCCAGCAAACATGACAAATCTTGTGCGAGATGTGATTTGATTTAAGTGTTAATAAGCTGTGATTTGTGTGATTTGTTCCATCAGCGAATGCTCGGTGGTGTATTAATAAACTTTACTGCATGACGAATTGTACTTTGAAAAACAGGACTGTATTTTTCTATTGGTAAAATAGACGTGTGCGGATCGACGAGAGAAGTAAAAGATAAAAATCATATTTTTTATGATCAACTTTTGTCTTAAAATGTCAATATTTGTCTTCAACGTAATAAATATGAACTTTTGTTGAACAAAGTCAAGTGGCAACATCATTTTTGGGAAGAGAATCGGAGATATCAGAGCGATTACTCGCCACTTCAAAATGTGCTTCTGTTCTAATATCTGTGACGGCGGAACCTGCTGTTATATTCTGTTATGAATTGAAAACCATCAAATTGATCTTTGTCAAACTAATATTCATCACATATTTCCCTAATTATACTTCAAATTTTTGCAGAATAGACATATCATCATTAAAACTGATTGTTTTAGTGGCAACATAACACAATTTTTCCAATTCATCAGCTGTTATTTAATAAAACAAATTGAGACATGATCCACAACTATATTTGTATTTCACCGAAAAAACCCAATCATGCAAATACTGAATAACGGAGAGGCATATCACAGTGAGTTGTGAGATTAAAGAAGAGATACAGTCTAATTTTAGATTCATGAATCCAGAAAAGTATAAGTTGAAGTCATGTAAGTAGAGCTCAGAGAGGATTTTCTGATCTAATATGGCGCTGATCCTCTGCTCGGGAGGTTTTTGTAGGCTGGGAGTCGTGATGGCGCCTCCCTCTACATTAATTAGCATTTGTGGGTTTGGAATAATTGGCTGACAGATTATAAAAGGGGACATAATGTAATCTAATGCACTGTGGTAATGGACCAAATCAAATCTGTAATTACAACCAGATGCCCTTTAAACAACTGAGTGCATGCACGCCTGCACGCAAAATCGCTTACTTGATTTGTTAGTGGGTCTAATATATAAAGAAGGTTATCTAACGGGAGGAGTGTTTCCTGTTGGAATGTGAAGGGATATGCTCCCTAACTGAGATCAATGGGTTAATCACCAGTCTTTATTTCCTGCCGAGTCTGTGACTCGCCTCTCACTTTCATTATCTTCCTTTATTTCTATATTTGAGCTTGTTTGTGTATTCTGCCGGGTCAGACTTTCAAACTCAAAGCCCTCTGTGACGCTGCTGCACAAACTATAATGAAGATAATCGTCTTAGCCATAGAAATTCTTATCAAAGGCGTTCAACAATACTAAATCAGCTGCAGCAGGGCCTGACACTTCCTGAATCTCTGTAGCTTCTTTCAGCTCATCGTGTTTGATAAACATGATGAAAACATGCGGTGGATGAGTTAAGTAGTTAACACTGTGAATGTGGAGTCAGGAGTTAAACTCGGGATGCACTAACAAAGCCAGTGCTCACAATTCATTAAAAAGGACCTGCATTAATCAGGCGACTCATTTCTGCAGCTCTACCTGAAGGATCTTCATCACATGGATGGTATCTGCTATAATCAGTGTCAAAGGTCACAAGGTTTCCAAAACAGGGTTTTGCTTTTCCCATCACGATTTCTTTTCCTGCGGATTTCTAAGAAACATTACGTCCATTTTTACCCGCTCTGCTCCGAGTCAGTTGTTATCAGGATATAACACTCGTTAAGCTGGAAACTCTTACGTAGAGTTGCTGACACACAATGCCTGTGAGGATATAAGCGGGGGTCCTTATAAAACGCTCCGCCACACTTTGCTTTACATCTTTCCTCGGCTCACAATATCGACTCTCTCCCTCTCTGGGTCATCGTTTTGACTTTGTGACATGAGGCGATGCGACATGCCATCTGTACAGTGAAACCAAACATTGTTGTGGGGGTCTGTAGGAGTGTCTGTTGTCCCCCCCGGTGGCCATCACTAAAACCTCCAGACTGTCTTTTCTTTTCTTTCTGATGTTACAGCAGTGGAATCCAATCTGCCCCACCCAATCTATCCGCCCCGCATCAAACTCCCCTCATCCGGCCCCATTCTCTAATCCATACCCTAAAAAGGACTGGAGGGGGTGAAGGTTGGATTTGAATGGGGTGGGGGTCGGGGACGTGTGTGTATGTGTGTGTTTGTGGAGGGGGGGGGGTCACAGCAGGGTATATACAGCCCTCCATTTCTGAACCAGGTGCATGGTCTCTGGGTCTGACCCCTTTGCGGATGCTACTGTCCTCCTGTTGTTTTCTGCGTCGTCTTTCCTGCCCGACTCGAAGCCAACATGACTTTCTACAAGCACTCAGGTAAAAATCTGACCGGACAGGAACCGTTAACACGCGTTTCAGTGTGCTGAGTTTTGTTATCAGGCAAAAAAAAAAACTAAATATCATTAACCTGTGGAGGACCGGAGTCATTTGTCAGAGCTGGAAAATACGTTCATACGTCCTGATAATCTGGCATATTTCAGCTCTTTAGTCAATTAAATCATTTTGATTCCATTATAAAACTTAAAGAACAAGTTAATCATCACTAGTCAAGTAAACTTTCCCAATTTTATAATACTGCTATTTCACATCTAATATCTTTTGTAGGCAGATGGAGATACTTCAATACTTCTATCTCAATACTGTCTGACTGCTTCAGATTTGTCCTTTTTTACTAAAGGAAAGCTTTTTTTCCTCCATTTTAATGTTTATTTTCATCAGATAATAACCTCTATTGTTGCATTTCCAAGGAGATTTTGGTCATTTTGTCTGACTAACGCCTCATTAACAATATAACCTTTACAAACCCAGAGAGTTTTGTCAAGGCTTCTCTTTAAAAAGTCGATGTTGCTGTAAATCTTAAATCTTTCTCTTTTCTGTTTGGGAATAACTGCCATGGTCAATTGCGCTGCTTTATGTACGTATGCTTTAAGAACGACAATTACTTATATTGTTGTTTTAGGAAAGTTGCTTGAATTGTGTTGAATTTCAGATACACTTTTCTGTTCGTTTCGCCGACTGTCATCGTCATACGCGGCAAAGAAATAGGAAAGCAGTTTAATTTCACCAGCTCTAAAATCTTTCAGTAGTTTTGATTATTTCCCTCCATCTGCAACGTCGATCGGTATCTGTGAATGTCGCTCTGAGACAACTTCACTAAAACCAAAAGATAAACATCATGATATTTTAAAGTATTAGTTTGAAAATAAACATTTAAACACAAGGAGCATAAAATCTTAGTGAATCTTCTTTCAAATTATGTGAGGCACAAAGAAATCCCAGATTAACCCATTGCAGAACAGTTTTCCACATCATGAAATGACCATCCTGTGCCAAGACTCTGAGGTTCAATATATAAACGTCCTTCACGTTGTATTCTTCCAGATCAGCTTGTTCCAGGTTCCGCACTGTATAAATAGTATGACGGCATTAAAGCGGAGATTCAGATCTTTCCTTGGTGTCACTGTCTTTGGAGGCAGAGAGCAGGAAGTTTTAGGAACGTCGCTGTTGTTTTGGCTGCGACGGCTTTGAGCCGCTCTTTACAGCCGCTGACTCACTTCTTGATCTGGTGACCTTTATCAGTGGACATCCCCCCCCCCCCCCCCCCCCCCCACCCACCCACCCACCCTCCTCCTCTCCACAGTGGCATCCTCCCGAGTGTTGGTGCATACCACGCCTGTTTGACACCGGGCAGCTGTCACTCTGGCTGCAACAAAAGATTAAGGCGCTGGCTGGTGCCACAATAGCTTCATACTCCCAGGAGTCATCACTCCACATCCAACTACATTTGTTCCCTTCTGGAAGGTCAATGCACTTTAAATAGAGAGTCTGAAATAGACCTCGAGGCCGACCGGGGTCACGAAAAAGTCCCGTGTGTGTGATTTTGGAGCATTGATCATTGATCTTTGCCAGCATGTGTTCATATGATCCGATCTCTAACATTAGTTCCATCCATTTAAAAAATTATTTTTTTTTAAAATATCTTTTCCACAATCTGAGGATGACCCGGGCAGCCGTAACTAGTCCAACCTTTACCACTGCCAGGTAATATTTATATATATTGGGTACTTCTGTTCGCTCTCCCAGTAGGCATAATCCTAGCAAATACAGGTATTGTTGAGCATACCCACCTCCTGATGTATTCTACTGCCGTTGTCCCAAAATGGATTAAACCAACTTGCATTCCTGAATCGCAAGCGCAAATGTTCCTGTTTCTGTCTGGCACTTCCAGCAGAGGTCACTCGCCATCAAACCCATTCATTCTGTGAAA
The DNA here is from genome assembly GCF_963383615.2 of Lipophrys pholis. Lineage (NCBI taxonomy): Eukaryota > Metazoa > Chordata > Actinopteri > Blenniiformes > Blenniidae > Lipophrys > Lipophrys pholis. Next base: position 29,618,003 of record NC_137629.1, on the reverse strand, counting down.
CTGAGAGGGTGTCAGATAAAACCTATGTATTAACCTGCACTGAGTGAATTTGCATCAAGCCTCTTTCATATATTCCCTAGTATTTCATTATATTTTTAGCCAGAGTTTATCACTCAGATCACACCCCGGGATCCTCAGATTGCGGCCGTGAGTTTTAATTTGTCTCCCACTGTATTAACGCTGAGGTCCTTTATTTCTCATCAGGCTCAAAAAACAGCTGCGTCCCAGCACTTGACAGTGACATGAGAAACATCGACATTAACTTTTTAACCATATATTGTTTATATATTTTTATCCCACCGCTACGACAGGCCAACCCAATCAGCTGTAGACTCTCCCAAAAGTACACATGTTGGATTCTTTAGTGATATTTCCTGCCAGACACGATTACAAAGTTAAATTCAGTAGCTTCAGAAGAAGAGGAGCTGATTTTCATCATACAAAACATGAAAATCAAGTCAAATATTACATTTCCGATATTATGTACTAAGTTCTCAACTGTTTTTGAGAATATTACATCTTTCCAATCGGATTCCAACCATGACGCACGCCGCAGTTTGAGATTTGCGTCGATCTTTGTTATTACAAACTCTCAGAATCAGTGACGACCAGTAAAATCCATTGTTTTATATTGTTTCTCTCTGACATTGTTCACCTTATGTTCTATCCATTATCTTACTACCTAAACCTTTTAACACTGTTTCTACATCTTTCTTGTTATTATATCTTTTTTTCTATTGATTGCTTCATCAGGTTTTATCTCAGTCTTATTCCTGAGTTTTTATGGCTGGCTCAGTTGTCACATTGAGGGACTTTGTTATTGGCTTGCGCTTTGTGACTCACTGTAAACTTAATTTACAGACCAGTGCTTGAAAAAAAAATGACCCAACCTAACCTATCCTAACACCACTGGCTGAATGTTGCTGCCATGAGAGGTGGGGGTGAGTTTAGGCCGAGCATGCCAGCTCTCAATCCTCAGTTATGTCTTCATCCCTGTAGCACAGCTGCAGCTCGCTCCCAACACGGTCCCATTTATCCATCCAGTCACACCGAGGGGCTCATACCACTCATCTCTTCCACGTGGCTGTTTACCAAGTCTCACTCCAATAGCCAGAGTCTCCTTTCATAAATATTTCCTTGTTCCTATGGTTACTAGGACAATTGCCATTCTTACCATTGTTCCCTCCGTCGCCCCTGTCCCACCGGCCGGATTAAAATCAAATCTGCCGCAATAAATAAATCAATTCTGCTAAAGTTCAGCGTGTGCTCAGCTGCCCCCGGTGGCATCCATGCGTCTGGGAGAGGAGCTTTGAAGTGATGAAGATGAAGCTCGGTGCGTCCAGGAAACTGGCCCCGCTGAATGTTGATGAATGGAAAAGCAAATCCGTTTTCACAGTTTACACTACGACTTCAAATAAAACGACTACAGCAAAGAGAAAATGCAGACAAAACAAGGAGCGGGCGGTTGTGTGGGCCAGGCTCAGGGGGGGGGGGAAGATTAAGGTGTGGGGGGGGGGGGGGGGGGGGTAAAGGGAGTGAGTCAAGCGGTCTAAAAATATGACCTAAGCTTTCCTGGGATAGCCTGATAAAAAAAAAGTATGCGGGACAACAAGCAGACATCTGCGAGCTGCTCTTTTCCGTCACTCTCACTTCCCTCATCCCTTTGGTATGCCACGACCGAGAGCAGTATCTCTGTTTGTTATTGGCATGAGAGGAAAAAGACGAAACTCTCTCAAATTGTGTATATATTTAAAGTCGTAGAGGAACTCTTGAACATTATTATTTCTGAGGATTTATTGCCTCTTATAAAACACCCAATTTCATTCCCATCTTTGTTCCTCACCTTTTACCTCTGAGGCACAGAATATAGTGTTTAAAGTTTTATCAGTAAAATGTATCTGTTATATTGCTGAACGGGACCGAAAGAATCTGAGCAGCGTTGGAAAAGGCAACACTGCCCCCATGTGGTGTTTAGAGGAAACACCATGACAGAAAAGAAACAAAACGTGTGCCTCCATCCCACTTGTGTGATCACAGGTCCCAAGAGTTATCTGACCTCCACCATGACCGACCGCTTCGACTGCTACTACTGCCGTGACAACCTGCACGGCAAGAAGTACGTGAAGAAGGATGAGAAGCACGTCTGCACCAAGTGCTTCGATAAACTCTGTGCCAACAGCTGCGCTGAGTGCAAACGCCCCATCGGCGCCGACTCCAAGGTGAACACAAAGAGTGTGTGTGTGTGTGTGTGTGTGTGTGTGTGTGTGTGTGTGTGTGTGTGTGTGTGTGTGTGTGTGAGAGAGAGAGAGGGTGATAAATTTATTGTTTAAGTTATTATGTGAATTTCCGTTGGAAACAAAAAAAAATTAAGAAGGTTTGACTTTGTAGGTTTCATAAAAAAGCTTCAATATGCAAATCCAAAACCCTCAGCTCCACAAACTGAGTCAAAAATGCAGGATTCCAGTTGATGGACACTGTGAAGTCGAAGTTTCAATCAAAATGTTGATTCAGTTCTAACAGGGATTTTTTTAACCTTTTTATTTTTACCCTCTAATGTTTTTAATTAAATTAATCATTTAATTTGGACATAAGGTCCATTGGTCCCAGTGACGTTTCTAAACAAACAACTAAACCTTTGTTTCTGTGGTTTCCCACAAATTAATTACGAGTCCAATATAAACAATAAAGCAAAGAAAATCAACGTCAGATACTTCTACTGTCGGGGCCAAACCACAGACATATTTACGCCGCTATAGATCACAAAAGCATTAATGTTTGCTCTGTTCTCACAGGACCATGAATAGAATCCAGCTATAGTTACTTTTATTATCTACATCGTTGTTTTTATGTGCTGAGATGAGAAAGGCTGAGCCGCCATGAATCATAGGACTGTCATGCAACAGTGAGGAGATCCTGACATACGGCGGAGTAAGTAATGTTCTCCGGTTCAGTCTGTCCGTCATCCGGCACCGAGCTCCAAAATGCTCCCGGCACTCGGCCACAGACGGTTAAACGTGTGAGAAGACGTGTCACCACCGCCACTGAGGATCAAATCCTTCATGGGACACTTGGTCTCTTCCTCTTCTTCAGGAGCTGCACCATAAGAACCGCTACTGGCACGAGGACTGTTTCCGCTGCGCCAAGTGCTACAAGCCGCTGGCCAGTGAGCCGTTCAGCGCTCGGGATGATGGCAAGATAATGTGCGGCAAGTGCGGCTCCCGGGAGGACGGAAACCGCTGCCAGGGCTGCTACAAGGTGGTGATGCCAGGTGGGGTTCATGTTTTACCTTCGAGACCCTGATGCCCTGAATTCGATAAGACATCATAAAGCTCCATAAGGTTATTCTTTTGGAGTCTTTCAATCTTAAGAGATCATGTGGCGCCGCATTATGCGTTAATGGTGCAATGTGTAATAAATGTTCAACTCATTATGTAATAATGCTGCATTTTGTAATAACTTGTTCAATGCAGCTTAAATGATTAAATGCACTCAGTGGCACTCACAATCTGGTTTTATTTCTTCAAGAAAAATAAATGAATTGGCTGGTTGGGAAATACTGTTTGGCTTGTAACTTTAAAAAATCCACAACGGCAGCGGACCTAAAAAGTAAAACCTGATCTAGAACCCGACATTCTACCATTTCTACAGTGGCAAAGAGTGACATGTAAGTCTTGTCCAACTGAATTTCAATTTTTTTCTCATTATTAAACATTATATTTACAACAATGTATGGATAAAGGCCAACATTTACTCCATAATGCACCAAATTATTACATTTTCTTGGAAAAAAAGAACATGGAACACCCACATTTTCTAATAACTGTTGCAATATGTAACAAGTTATTACAAAATGCAGTGTTATTACATATTGAGTTGAAAATGTATTACATTGTTATATGTTGCACCATTATTCCATAGTGCAGCGCTACAGATCATTTGGTCTCGGCGTGTGTTGCAGGATCCCAGAACGTGGAGTACAAGAACAAGGTGTGGCACGAGGAGTGCTTCACCTGCTTCGATTGCAAGCAGCCGATCCGCACGCAGAGCTTCATGTCCAAGGGCGACGACATCTACTGCACCGCCTGCCACGACAAGAAGTTCGCCAAGAAGTGCTTCCACTGCAAGCAGGTACAGGCCGTTCGCTCCACCTGGGGATGGGGGGGGGTTTGGGGTGGGGGGGTGCTCTGGCCTCGCTCTGTGTAATCACAAAGCGTCCCGTCTGCCCTCCCCAAGGCCATCACCTCTGGAGGGATCAGCTACCAGGACAACCCCTGGCACTCCGAGTGCTTCGTGTGCAAAACCTGCCGCAAGTCTCTGGCAGGGGCTCGCTTCACTTCTCATGAGAACGACGTTTACTGCGTCGACTGCTACAAGACCGACGTGGCCAAGAAGTGCCACGGCTGCAAGAACCCCATCACAGGTCAGGCCGGCGCTTTTGTTTTTTGGTTCTTTAATCGAAGCGAGACTGCGTGACATGCTGGGATCACAGGAAAACACTATTTTATGCACTTTGACGGATGAATCGATGTACCATGTTGCAACGAGGTGAGAAAAAAAAAACAAGAGGTATAAACACTTTCAGATATAAAGAGGCACTTTTAGAGCCTGAAGGCAGCAAGAAGTGGAAAAAAAAAAATCTAATTGAAAGGAAATGCACATTAGTACAGTATTGCAAACCCATTTATGAGAAGTGTTGTGGATTTAACAGAGTCGACAGTTGCTCATTAAGTAGTTTCACTATTTTCGGGGAGAGAAGTGAACCGTTTAGTCGGACTTTTTAAGAAACTGCCATCTGGATTGAAGAGAGAAACTAAATGTGGAGTTCCCTGCAGATTATATATAGCCACCGAAACCAAAGATCTCGGGGTGGTTGATGGGTTTTCGAGCTGCCTTCTAGTCTCCATGAAGAATGTTAAAAGTTTCTCAACTCATGATTAAACTCAACCTCGGTAAAATTAATTTCCAGACCATTTGTTTGTCGGGTTCAAGTCCTAAAACCATAATATTACGTCTCAAAACATCAGAATAATATTCCCGTGTTTAGAGAAGCACAGTCGATATTAATCTTCTTTTTACCTTTCTGTTCCTAAAGTCAGGATTGAACTGGGAAAATAAAGGCGTTCAGGTTTGAGGCTCAATCTGCTTGGAAAGAACGACAAATAATCCTGAAACTCAAAAAACTCCTTTCACTGGACTCTTTTCAAAAAGTTGCATCAATCTGCAGCTGTGTTGAACAATAGATTCATTTGAATTTGTTTTGTTTTGTAAATTTGCAATTTTTTTTAATGTATTGATATTTTCCTTATGTTTTATCTGAAACCTTAATGTACGGCTGCCTGTCTGGGCCCGGACACTCTTGAAAAAGAAGTTTTGACCTTTATTTTAAAAACCTTGTTGAGATTAAAAATACAATTTTTTTTTTAATAGAATCAGATGTTTATTTCAATCAGGCACAATTATCCTAATGTCATTTTAAATGGTTTAAAACTTGTGTTTTCATGCGAGTATAGAACTAGAAAAAAAAAAAAAAACTTTTTACTGATATTAAAATGTGTTGAGATGTTTCCCACGTTTGTAATCCCGACAAAAGAAAATTTAAACTTTATACTCGGGAGAGAATTAGGGGCCTAAAGCTTCCATTCATGAATATCAAGTCGAGTTTAATTTGATCATTTCTTCTAAAAATTGCACTTAAGAATTTAGGGGAAAAAAACCAATTCAGACCATGTCTAAGTGTCGGGTAGTTCGATATTTAATTTCTTGCGTGTCAATAACAAACGTGGTCTTCTCCTTGTGTGCAGGATTCGGCCACGGCACCAACGTGGTGAACTACGAAGGCTACGCCTGGCACGAGTACTGCTTCAACTGCAAGAAGTGCTCCCTGACGCTGGCCAACAAGCGCTTCGTGATCAACGGAGATCATGTCTACTGCCCCGACTGCGCCAAGAAGCTGTGAGACCACGCCGTCACGCGAGAGTCGCACCACGACTGACCTGCAAGAGACGAAACAATTCCTCCCTCCTCCCCCGAGGAGTTTTGGTATTGAAAAAGTTCAAATTTTGAAAAATCGGTCGGTTCAGGTGAGACTTTGTTTCATCTAAATATGTACAAGCGCTCATTCTCTTCATTTTCTTCCGTCGGATTGCGATGTGCACCATAAACCTAATCTAACCTAATCTAATCTAATCCAGGATTCTGGATTTGCTTTACTGGAATCTTTTTTCGAGAAGAAAACGCCTGCCGCTGCTCACACATACCAGCTTTCATCAATAATCTGTTAGATCTCCGAATGTTTGACCGGATTAGGAGGATTTCTGAAACGCTTGATGATTGAAATATATACTTGCTCGTGTATTCTGAATTTTGAGTGGATTTCAATGAAAATCAAGAATAAAAGGAAGCGATGAGGAAAATCAATGAAGGCGACTTGATGTTTTTTTTTTCTTTCTTTCTCAAGACTTTATTGTTTTAAACAGTCCATATCATCTCAGAAACACTTTAGATATATATATACAGTACAAATTTTTTTATTTGTGAACAGGGCGGGGGTTAGTAAATCTTCCAGAGAAATATTCATATTCACAGAGTTGCCCCGGTTGAGCGGGCTGATTGTCGAGGCCGAGGTAAGTACGAGCGTTCTTAGCCGACTGATGCAACAAACGTACTAAATTCTCAATCTAAGGCACCGTTCTAGTCTATTGTTATAGACGACACAGCAGGACCTGGGATACACATATTATCAGTTCAAGCAGCAACTACAACAAACCCCCCCCCCCACCCCACCCCCCCACAACCCCCCCAAACACACTCGCTACCTCCGAGTGGAACGAGGAGTCACAAAGCTTTGGGGGAACGTTTTGGGTTTGGAATGAATCTCCTACAGGATCCGAACGGCAAAGGATGTAAATATCACTCTGAACTCTGCCACCGGTCGGTACAGTAAAGCTTCTCCTCGGCAACCGTTCCTCAAACATTCGCAATTAGTTTGTGACCGTGCAAAGAGTGTCACGTTCCCTACATGAATAATGTATGAACGCTAAAAAGCCAGCAGCTCGGCGGGACACGGTGAATAATGCAGGGCGGTTGGCGGAGTCGGTTACATTCTTCGGGCTTATTAATCAAAGCGAGGATCCTAACAGCCCAGAGTCTTTATGTACAGAGATTTTCGTTAGCCAGCCAGAGAAACAAGGCAAAAACAAAAAAAACAAAACAGAAAACAAAAACAAGGTCCCCAAAAACCTTGTGCTTTGAAGATTCAAGCAAAAAGGAATTTTCTGGATTCCACACACTTTTAGTTCGGCGAGTGCGTTCTCCTTCCTCGTGCTACATGATCAATGGAAACCTGAGCTGACACGCCACCCATCAAAGACAAAAGTGTTTCTGACGACGGTACAAACACAGAGGCACCGCCACGACTCACGATGTGCGTCAGGCACGTCGACTGGAACGCCACTATCGGCCTTCCCAGAGTAAGCGTGCAATTTGGGGACATTTTTTTTTTTTTTTTTTTGATGGGGCTGAAATTCACAAACACAACTCGTAAGAACATATAAGCGAATCCCCACTCGGCCCCTTCATTTAAATATGGTAGTTAACTGAATCCGAACCAATGGAGCCTGAGCCACTTCACCCTAGACATGGCTTCATTTGCCTAATACTGATCATATAATATATAGTAACGCTTAAATATATTTATGTAGAAATGTATTTTCAGATATAAACACAAACAGCCCAATTCCATAAAAAATTGTTGAAATGCTTTTTTTTTTGTTTGTTTTTGTTGTCAGAAGTAGCAGCTGGTGTGAAGTGGAATTAAAAGAGGAAGTCACACCAGCAAACGAACGGTTGGATATTTTCGCGGAGCTCACGCCAAAAACAAAACAGTCTAACATTCAAGTTCAGTAACAAGCGCGTCGAGTGAGAGTATTAAGAGTTAAACTTTATGCGTTAGTTGAACAGCCGAGTGCTGCAGACGGTGAAGTCACCACTGTTTATGGGAATGAAACTCAACTCAAAGACTCGTGTAAATCACAATGTTAGTAAACACAAGTCCTATGTACATATGTAAAAAGAAAAGACTTAAAATTGACCAGGAGCCCAGAATCACCAACGAATGAGTGAATTCACGGCGGCTTCAACCTCCCAAGTGTTTCTGAGCCCTCTTGTGGCCAAAGGAGGAAACGCAGGACGAGGTGAAGTCAGTGAAAGGAGCAGAGAAACTCCCAGAGTAAAAGCGCACGACTGGAAGTTAAACTGTGCGTTTATGAGCCTCAGCACAACCAATTTAGAATATTTGCACTTGACGTTTAGAAGCTGGGAGAGAGGAAAATGGTAAGGCCATGTCATGCTGCGAAAAGCAGCTAGTCAAGTAATTTTACGTGAATTATGCAAAACGATGCTTTACCCACTGGAAAAAAAAAAAAATAAACAAAAAACACCCTGACAAAGCAGAATGTTTCCTCCGATGCTTCACAAGAGTTATAATTCACACATTCTAATGTGCACCTGTCCTGGGATATCCTCAACACAGGAGAAGGAAAAAATACTAAACGTATGATAATAATTACAATAACAAAGAAGCCAAAATTAATAAATTACAACAATGCACCCCTGACAACGACAAAACTCTTAAAAAACATCAAAACTCGACACAAAATAGGAAGAAGGAACTTAGCAGAAGAGGAAAGAGACCAGGAGCGAGCAAACGCACTGAAGGAATACGTAGAATTTCCCTGAAGTACTTTTTTTTTTTTTTAAATATATAGCTTTTAATATAGTCGTTTCCTCTTTGTGTGGTGCACACTCGGGGTGGTCTTTCCACTTCACCTTGTGAGAAGGGGGAGGAAGCTGTCTGGAACTGATAGAAGATTTAAGGAGCTCAGCTGGACAGGAACTTCAGGAGTGCAACAGTAGAAGGCTTCTCAGCGACGGCCGCGGCGTCACATCTCTGCAGCGGGAAACAGAAGAAATATTCAGCTCGGTTATCGCGGCGGTACAATGGTCCCAGCTGGCACGCTGTAAAACGTTTGCTCTGAGCACGTGCAGCTCCTGCCTCACCTGACATGGCTTCTAAAGGTTGATTAGAGGGATGCAGCGTGCCGATGGCGGATTCCTTGTCCTCGAAGGCTACTTTGGTCCCGTCGGAGTTTCCGTCACAGTTGATCAAGACTTGATTACAGTCCTCGGCCTCGATGAGGGGCCGAGCCTTAGAGTGGGCGTTGACGTCGATGAGCTCTTCGAAGCTCCACTGGTTGGACTTGCCGTTGAGGCTCGAGACCAAACCCACCTTGGAGGAATCGTGCTCGTTCATGAACTCCGATCCCTCCACAAGACGCTCTTTCGGAGTTGGACTGGAGACGAGGGAGAGAAACACCGAGAATGTTGTTACAGGGATTTTTGGAATCGGAGAACAATTTGTGTGAAAACATGACGCAGCTGCAGGGAGGGCAGGAGAAAGTCATTGCATAAAGATGGGGGTGGAAAAAAAACTTCACAAGGCAGATTTGAATTCTATTTCAAGGAACAATCAGCATATAAAAGGTCAAAACTAACCGTTTGTTCGCTTCTATTCTACAACCCAGGGCCGAAAATCACTCCGACCAGCGAAGAAAGCAGGAAAACATGCCGCAAATATATAATTTCATTTATTGACGATTCACTTCTGATCCTCGATGCATCGTTTTCTACACAAATTGGCCTTTTGGAAAATGACAAACCTAATGTTTATCTTCAGTTTGTGTTGTGTGGCTTGCCAGTGTAATTTTAAACACAAACCAACTGTCTGAGGGCGACAGTTTCCCTGCTGGTTTATATTCCGAGCTCCCGTCCCGTCAGCAGTGATCAGCAGGTCCTGCGTAGGTTTCTATACTCGTACCTTCCTGCCTGACTCTCATCTGGACTGGTGTCGTTGTTATTCTCCTTGTCGTCCGTCTCCGATTTCCCATTCACGCCGCCCAGAGACTCGTCCTCTGCCACTGGCTCACCAGAGGACAGGTCACATTCGTCTCTGTCCGCCACCATGTCGGCTTCATCAGAGTTGTCCATGGCGTCTATGGAAGAACAACCCAGTGAAACGGGCCACGGCAAATAAGCAAATTCAAACAAACAAGCTCCTCGCACACAAAGCGTATGTAAACAGCGAAGGCTGGAGCTCACTGACCTGCGCCGTCACAGTTTATCTGGTCGTCTCCGTCGTCCTCAATGTCCTGCTTGTCATCGTCTCTCTGCACAGAGAGAAAGACCAACATGAAGTCAACAAAACAAAAACAAGTTTCATCACAAACAAACTTTACGTTCTCACCTTTAAGTCGCCTTGATCCCCTTTTCTGGTTCTCTTCATTATCTCTTCAATTCTCTGAAGAGAGAAAAAAAACATTTGCAACGCCAATTCGTAACACAAAGAGTCAATCACATAAAAAAAAGCGAACGTGTTGACATGAACTTGGATTTCTGACTAAATCTGGATTTTGCCAAAAACAACTTCAACCTCCTTCCAAAAAGCTATTTCATCCAGACCGGGTGGGACAAACCTATTCAGTCGACATAACGCAGTTTTATCTCAGTGGGAAAGGAGAGAAGAAATACATGTTCTTAATAAAAGCTCTGATGAAGAACCTGAAACTTCTGTATCACTGTGAGCTTAAAAGTGTGGTTCTTCAGACTGACGTTGGTAAAGCTTCTCAGGTCTAAGGTGGCGTGATTTGTGCAGTGTGTTGATCAACTCTAGTATGGATTGGATATAATGTTGTTTTGCAACAAGGTAGTTCAGCCTTCACTGCATCTCAATTCAATTGCTTTTGTATTTCTGTTGGTTTTCAGGATTAAGTTAAGTCTACTAAACTTATTAAAACAGTGTGGACACATTTGAAATTGCATATTTTATAAAAAAGCAAATTTTTTTTAGAATATTTACACCGTATGAGACCGGACTACTTGGGGGGTCACATTTGGTTAGTCTAGGGAGAGAAGACGGGTCAAATGGGAAAATTTCATGAGGGCTCAAGAATGGTAGAAAAAGAGCGAAAGTGAGGGTTTTTGAATGTTGATCATTTTTTTTAAAAACTATTTAATCTTATAAATCTGCAAAATACAGAGTATGAGAGAAATGGGTAAAAAAAAAAAAAGGATCCAGCCAACCGTCATACCTTCTTTCTCTGCATCCGTTCCTCCTGGTTCTGCTGCATGATGCGATCTCTCTCCTGACGGACTCGCTCCGCCTCCTCCTGAGCCTTGGCCTCGGCCTCCTCCCGTTCCTTCTGGAGTTCGACTTGTTTTTGCGCTTCCACTTCTGCGAGTCTCACCTTCTCCTCCTCCGCTAAACGAGCGTCTTCCTCCTCTTTAATTTTCCTTTCCTCCGCAAGCTTCTCCTCCTCCTCCAGACGTTTCAGTCGAGCCTCCTCGGCCAAACGCTTCTCTTCTTCTTTCCTCAGCCTGAAATAAAGAGAAATCAGTGTAAGGAACTAAGAAAACCTGAGGAGTAATCAATTTATATATATATATATATATATATATATATATATATATATATATATATGTTTTAACGATCACACCAACATTCCCATTTTATAGTAGAATAAAATATTCTTATTGCATAAGTACGACAAAGAGAGCATTGTAATCTTAAAAGTGCACTGACGGCAAATAAAGCGAAAAACCCATTAAATTATAATTTTTTTTAATTACAAGAGCTCAAAAGAGCGCTGAATATTAACTACAATTTCACAACAAATGCAAGTGTTGACATCTTAAATCTTAAAATATGCAATGCATCACAAAACCCGAGACATTTGTACTTTGTCTTAGTCTTTATACACTTTTAGTTTTATTCATAAATCTGACTTGTTGCTTGTGTCAACCGTTATGGAAGATTCAGATTTACAGCAGGATTAGAGCAGCCTTCGTAGCAGGGAGCAATACTGATGCAGAAGTTGATCAATTTAAGAGTAATTAAGTGACGACAATGACGCCCGATCGTCACGTTACTGTCTCAAAGATATACATTCTTCCAAAATGAAAGTTATACATGGAGTAAATTTATATTATCTTATATCGAGTTCAGTCAGGTTAATAGTATTTCATTTAAGTTTCTAGGTCAAAACTGCAATACAAGTTGAATACTGACGATTCTTAATAATTAACCGCATGTATCTGCACTGACCAACAGTGTCACAAAGTGTGTGTGTGTGTGTGTGTGTGTGTGTGTGTGTGTGTGTGTGTGTGTGTGTGTGTGTGTGTGTGTGTGTGTGTGTGTGTGTGTCCATTACCAACAACACCCAAAATGTTTAAAATCCATTAAAAACTGTATCATGTGTCAAAAACACACTTTGTATATTTCTGAACGGGCACTTTAACTTCAGGAAATAAGTTGTAAAGGTATATAAATAAACAATGCGAGTACTTTTGCTAACTGACTCCACCAACAAGGGGAAAGATGTGCATTTGGAAGACAATTTTCATTTCAGTAGCAGTGAACTTACTTCTCCTCCTCCTCCTTCTGTACCCTCAGCTGCTCCTCTTTCTCCTTCTGCTCTCGCATCAGCCTTCGGTTTTCTGCCAGGATCTTGGCAGCCTCAGCAGCTGAGTTGGTGCCCGCCGTGGCCTTTGAGTCTGACATGCAGAAAGACAAAAAGAGAAGATAAGTCTAGCACTTTCGGATCCGTCTCACACATTTATCAAAACAGCGCTTGACCCGAGGGCTCGGCATCAGGCCCTTCGTAGGAAAGTCAAGCATGAGTAAAGTCGGAGGGGAGAGGCCGCGATTGGTGGAGGAGGATCGCCGAGACACAGGAAGACAAAAGCATAATAGAAAAGAAAGTGGGCTGATCCAGTGTTGTGTAACTTTCACATGACCGTGTCTTAGAGAAAACTCATCCGCACTACTCTCCTGGAGAATCCACATACAGTACAGTACTCGAGGCCCTAATGACAAATTACAATAAAATAGGCTTATCTATCATCAGCGCAATCAGCATATTGTCAATATAAATAGGATTAATCAATAGTTATACGGTGATTTCTAATTACAATCATATTAAAAGCCTCTTCTGCATGTTCAAAGACAATTTTATGGCTACTCTGATACTACCAATGTCTTGTGCACAGTGGACAACAGCCTTGTCGTATGTCATATGAATTAAATCCTAACTCTTGCAGAACACAAGTTTCTCCAGCAGGTGGCAGAAGCACCAAAACTCGATCTGTGACAGGATGCAAGACCAGCAGGGACTTCTTAATAGGTCTGCTGCACCACTGAGATATATTGCAGCCAAAGCTGCTGCCATGTCAGTTTACAACATTCAGACGAGCCACAGACAACAAACTGTTTGTTGTCTGGCTGTAAAAACTGATAACAAACCAAAACTGACTGCTCGCTAAAGCCGTGCTAAACCGTGATCACAAGGGAAGTATTTTGATATTACTCCAAGTAAAAAAAAAAAACATGATAAGCATCACTAATGACAGAGAGCCATAATGTATAGAAACTCATGATAAAAACTCATGTTGGGTGGTGTACAGAAATTAGAATGTTATAAAACAGCTATTTTTGGCAACATTAAACTCCGACTATAAATGAGAGTGATACCCATTCATAGCGGCCAAGATTAAAATCAAAATGGGAAAGTGTTAAGAGGATCAGTGACAATATGATTTGCTGAAAGTGGCTGCTGTCTAAATGCCCCAGTACAAATATTGGTACGTACCGTCAAGCTGATGATGGCTGTTGGGACACAATACAAAGTGAATTTGTGTTTATATGCTTTCTGCTCACCATCTTTGTCTTTGGTCTTGTTGGAATCGGAGGACTGTGGACTGGTAGCTTGGACAGGAAACATATCTTTAGACTTGGAGTCTCTCTTTCGTAACATCGGGGGCCCTGTTGGAGTGAGCGCCGGTTTCTGGATGGGTGGGGGCTTGCTTGATGTTGACTGAGGAGATGGGGGGCGTTGTTTACTTCCACCCGGTGAGGGTGGGCGCATCTTCGGACTCGACCTGCCAGACAAAAAATGTGAGCTTCGCTTATTTTTGATCAACTTAAATTGAAAGTCCGGCCTTCTAGTGTTTAATGCAAGTAGCGAGGCATCTTACTTGGCTGCTCCCGGCGAAGGGGTCCTCTTTGGAGCCGGATTGGGGGCTGGGGATGGTGAGCGGTTGCGTGCCGCCGTAGAGGACGGGGAAGCGGGGCGTTGCCCACCTGGTGATGTTAACCGTTTCTCTTTCTGTAGTACCGCACAGACAGAGAAATAACACAGAATAATCTTCAATTCAAAACTGTTGGCAAAACACTACAATAAGTATTTACTGTAACATGAGAATGACATATTAAACCGCTCTGAATAATGCAGCTAAGCTTGGCTGACTATGTTGGCTTATCACTAAACAAGAGCCACCGCCTCTGTGGAGCTTTCACAAACAGTAAAAAGGCTCCAACACATTTTCAATGAAGAGAGTGGAGAAAAAGTTTTCAGTACTTTAAAATAGATCAATAAAATATAATATTCTCTTGCATTCAAACTTGGTAAAGACCATAAATCAGAAAACACATGAGCAAATAAGTGCTAAATATTAAGAATAATGTCGCTTGAGTCAGATTTTTAGTATTACTAAAAAAACAAAAAAAAGAAAACATGATGATGGATGACAAAGGCTCTATGAATCCCAAAATATAGTAAAGTTATGTTAAGCATGCTAGATGAAATAAACTTGTAAAAGAAGGATAAAACTAAAATTGAATGTCCTCTAAATGCAGAGTACTGACAAGGCAATATGTAATTCTTCAAACGTACTTGGTGGACAACTATTCATGCACATGTGACCACATCATTTAACGCTCCACCCATTTTAAGAACAGGTATCCTTCAATAGCTTCCTGGGTAGAAACATAGAATTTCACTGGGTGCTCCGGCTTTATCTCTTTTGCACACAAACAGGAGTTTGTATGAATAAGCTCGCTGTCCCAAAGCTACAATACAACTAGTCTATTGCCAAACCCAAAGTAAAGTCAATAGCGTTCATTTCTATGTCTTCACAGGCATTGTTTAGTTTGAATGGCACATGACAGCGATAAAAGGTTTCAATTGATCTATTTCTAAGGCTTATGAGCTATGTTTAGTTCTGTAAACAGGACAGCGATCACACCAAGGTCAACAGTGTGATGCTCGGACACAAATATCCACAACGGTACAACTCAAAGTATTTTAGCAGATTACTGAGACAGAAAGAAAAAGGGTAAAACCTAAAATTTTAGATCAATGAATGAAACTTTTCAGGCTTTGCTTCTGGCAACATGAAGAGGTAGAAAAAAATTATAATTTTCCATTTACATCAGTGTATTATTTTGCAAAGAATATTGACAGTTATTTTATGGAGTGGAGCGTTGCAATGACACACGAGCAGCCATTTCTACAATGTGATGATGATGCATTTTCCACAGAATCGCTCAAGAGGGGAAAAAATGGGTGAAAACGAGTTCCTAAAACATTCAACTTTAACAAAATGAGACGGAATAATAAAGCTTGCCAACTCAGCAATCATTAAAGATGACTTTAACCTCCAGGCAACAAAACCTCTGAGTCATGAACATGAAGCTGTGACTTTCAATAATCTCTAAACCTGTGGAGGCATGTGGATGGGAAAAGACAATGACCGGTAAGAAAACACCAAAAGTTTTGATATCAGGCGTTTGAGCCTGGGTGGAGTCTGCTTTACATGGCCTGATCTGGGCAGAGTCGACCCACTCTGAATTTCTTTGTTTCATGCAATGACAATAAAGCCTTTCACAGCTACAGAGGAGGACAGTCGGGTTGTGAAAGAGAGTTTGGCTCTATATGCCACCGAATGAGAACAGAGAGAAGTTACTGATAACCAGGTGGAGGATAAAAGTACCGCGGACAAGATTTAATCATACTGAACCTGCAAAGGTCAAAAAACAGCTGCAGGAACAACATTTCCCTATGGTTACCATCTCGCAAAGATACTTTGACAGGCAAATGCAGCCGGATACTTGGGTATAAAGTATATAGTATCCATGTAGTAGAGGTTTCTCATGCACTTTCACATCTTGATTGTCTTCAACTCCATCATGTAAATCAGGACCCTCTCAAAAGTGTCAACCACCAAATACTATCATGTTTGCAAAACATAGAGCAATTTCCAAGTCAAAATTAAATAAAGAAACACCACTGCTGGCAAAGTAATTTTGCAAACACTGCCTTGCCATCCCAAATTTTACATTCTCAAGAATTGTCAATGAATTAAAATCATTTCACTCTGGCAAATGAGCAAACGGTACCATGGTCTCAGTCCTCCGTCCTCTCTTTATATTTTGGACACGGATACAATCAGATCTGCCATCACATCCAGGCTGCTCTTATCAGCCAGACCAACATGACTTACAGGAATGTAAATTAATCCAACATTCACTTAGAACCTACACCACAAATGATCATTTTCAGATTGAGATCAACAGTTCAAGTTACTTAAGCATACCTATTTTCATTGATGTCCATCTCAGTTTCCTTTTGTAGGCCTGGAGTTAGTCACAGCAATATGAAGAGGTAATCTCACCAGTGAAGGGTCGAGGGCTCCATCGGCCGACACAGATGTGGTCATGCCGCTCTTTTGTCGGTCGATGCTGCGGCTGCGCACTGGACCACGCGGTGGGTGCATGGGGCTGGCGGAGGCTGAGCGAGGACACAGGTGACACTCTGGTAAAGGACACGGTCATCGCAGGAGCAGGGGAGCATAACCAATGGGAGGAATGAGAAGCAAACAAGTTGGGCAGCAAAAGCAGCAAAGACCCAAAAGAGAGAATAACAAGTGGGGGTGAGAGATGGGGGGGGGCGGGGAGTGAAAGGGATGGCAGATGATTGTTGAAAGAGAGGAGAGTGGTTATGTAAGGGGACAAGAGCACAAAAAAAGCCATTTGTTAGACATAGCACTTTATGTCAGCAATAGCTTGACTTCTTAAGCTTTAGCTTGGCTGCAATCACTGCGCATATGACGAGCAAAGAAACAAACAAACACCACACAAATAAACTCAAAACACACCACAGGTACCAAGCTTCTGCACACAACAACACATCTGAACACTGAGCACCACGGCACACCATACATAAAAACTACCAACAACAACAGAAACACAGCACACACGGATTTATTAGTACACTCAACACAGTGAATGCTCATATTGTAATCTCTTGTGCTCAGTGATGATGAGTCATTATGGCCTTCATACTGTAGCAGCCAGATAAAACTGGAAAACTTAACTTTTCCAGATTTAGAGAATATAAACAGGAGAGACTACTTTAAAATGTTGATTCTGAAATCTAAAGTAACTGTAATGGAAGCACTGTCTTCAGCAGCGAGTTTAAATTTAGCCTGAAGAGGAAATAGAGCCCTTCCCTGGCTTGCTGTGTCAGATTGAGAGATTAACCATCATAATCCCAAGACATGGACAACTCTCCCTGTAACAGCCTGGCCACAAAAGTCGTCTGTAACTCATTCCGACTGCATTCTGAGCATCAGCAGCCACGATGAAATTCAACCAGTCATGAGCCATCACTGCGCCCACTAATGGGGATGAGTCATGTTTCTACTGGGGCTATACCGAGCAGGAGATCTATAGCTGCTAATGGGTTTGTAATGGCTGTTCAATAAGCAACATAACCTAAAACCAATACCGGGTATTCGGTTGCAGCTTGGAGGTGTCAGGTTTACTATATATATATATATATCCTTCTATTTAGTTACATGTACTGTAGGTTATGACACCACAGATGACCCTATAAAGAAACTATTCATATAACATGTAAAGCATTCAAGCGAACCAGAGACAAAAACATCCTCTTGTTTCAGAGTAGACTTTCACAAAAAAAGCCATCACAAAATTTGATTTGTGTGACTTTGAGTGGCTACGGAGTCCCCGAAACTCGCGTCCAGAACACACGGGATAACACAACAGTCTCATTCTGACGTAACAAGAACCAATAGGTAAGCAGCTTAAGAGTAAATCTCCCAGCATGGACTCCGAGGCTCCTCAGATACTGAAAAATGCTCCTGGCCAGGACTGCCCTGCTCAGCTCAGCTCAGCGCACAACAGCCAATTGTGTCAGCTGTGAGGGCGCATGTGAACTGAACCCGTGTGTGCATCAATATTTACTGAGTAACTGTGTTCTCTCACATGAGTGTACTTTGCAGAAAATCATTACTGTACATGCATAAAACAGCTGATCACGACAATGGAGGCTTTAAAATACGAGGAGCTGAGAACAGGCTTCAGCAAATCCGCCACCAAGACGCCACCATTGGTCTGAAAGGATTGCTCCACAAGCAAAGCAGTCTGCAGCATGGCACTGGGATTAACTCATCTAGTGACGAGACACCGAAGGTAACTGGGCAGACTATCTAGTACTAAAATCGCAGCGCTGTAAAATGCAGGAAGGGGGTCTGTGTTGAGCCATCCTTTCCTCCCTTGTCAGGGTCTCCTAAGCGGAGGTTACCTGGAGCAATTGTTCCTTCAGCGGACAGGGCGGCGGCGCTCTTGCTCCTAGCTAGTGAGGCCTGGGTGGGGGTGAGCAGGCGACTAAGGATCTCTCCTTCCACAGTACTGACCGGTGGCCTGCGAGCTACACGGCCGAAAAATCACCGGAGAACAGCAGAGGAGAACAAAAAGACCAAGAAGGAAAGAGGAGTGGATGAAAATGGGAAATGGAGGCAAAAGAAAGGTCACCATGTGATTTAACAGGACAGAATTTACATACTGAACCAAAGGTAATGTCTCCATAATCTTACATGGGTCCTTTTTAACGGTCATTACCCTTTTTACTTTAAACAGTATTCAATAAAACAAGGGTTACAATCAAAAAACATTAAGTCAAAGGCACCATGGAAAACTACTGAGACAGATTAATGACCCGATTGTCTGGGAATTGAAGATCAGGTAAAACAGATGTCCAAGTAGACAATAAGGTTTAATCAATGGTTCCTTGAATCAGGAAGGTGTGCTGACGGGGAAATAAACCATTAATGAATTTCAAGGACAGCAGAGAAATACTACTGGGGTGGAAAATGAGAAGTGAAACAGACTGGGGATTAAAATGAAGGGTCAAGTGATGGCGAGATGCAAGCTCATCAGCTTCTGCTGTGTAATGCTGCCTACAGCCAAGATTAAATACAGTTCGAACTTTACATGGTACAAATGAAGAGGCTGATGGAAGCTCTTCGTGTGAACCTGTTAGTCGGTGCTGACCAAATGCAATTTTCACAGCAGAAACAAAATACTGCTTGCTCCCAAGAAATGGAAGAATTGAAAATTCCCCATTTGGACTACAAAGGAGATATTATACCACAGGAGGGGTTGAAGAACTCATTGACTGATTCGGACACATGTCCCTCAACGCTCGCTCCTCAAAAGGACCTATATACCCATTCCCTTTAAAACCCCTCACTGAGAAGACATCTGTTGTCGACAGACTTTAACTGTTGAGTGCCAGCCTGCGGTGAAAGACAGTGCGTCTTGCTGCTGTGCATCTAGAAAGAAGTGTCAGTTTCTCTGATCTGTGGTTATGAAGTTAATTCTGTGTATATTAATTGGGGTTCAATGACTTGATTTTATAGACAAAATGTTCCTTTGTGAATGACAGAAGATGAGTTGTATTATTACAAAGGTTAACTGCACAAAACACACACGTTTACATGGGGGGGGGTTACAGTTGCTTCTGTACGATGTAGCTAAAAGACAAACAAAAGCATTTGTGGTTAATAGCAAAACAGAGAGGTGGTGGGGTTACACCCGTGCTCTGGGGCTGCGGTGGTAGGATGGCACTGACACACACCACGCTGAAGCACGAGTGACTTAAATCCAACTGTGACGTCATCTTTTGGGGAATAAACAATCAACACTTTGTGACAGGAAAACAATACACTGTGTTAATGCCGTCAGGCCACAGAACAAAACCTGTGTTGACATATAAGAAACAAAGCAAATAAGGTTAAAACAGAATCAGCAGTCAGTGAGAAACATGGCACAGCACAGTGTGTAGTAGGATCTGCAAGTTTCAGACAGCACAAAGGTTAAAGAGACGTGTTGCAGTAAATTACAAAGAAAAGAAGAAGAACTTTGCAGCTGAGGGGCTAATGGAACAAACGGAGGGAGAAACTCTTTGGAGTAGATTAATAAGAAAAGAGGGCAAATGCAGCAACATTAGATGGCCAGCTGGGAAACATCCTGAAGCTCCCCGACACTGAATTGAGGTGAAGATTTTAGGCCAAATATTTCTTTGCAGGACAGTGAAACAAGTAGATTGAGAATGAGTAAGCCATTTTTGAACATCAGCGCCACATGCTTGTTATTCGAAGAGGGAGGCCTGAGCAATGCATGCCGATTGTTCATGCTAGCCACCTTGATCATCCGATGTCCCTTTATCAGGCTTAGCAGGGGTCTGTCCTCTGCCCACACTTACTCGCGTGAGAGAGGAACTTCTCTTCTTGACGGAACTGCCTACAAATACGAAAGTGCAGTTATAGATCACCAGACAGGCACTGGGGGGGTGATGAAGTCATGTGCATTCCATTCGGCTTTATGCAAGTCACCAGGTTAGCGCTGAATGGACTCATCCCAGCTCCAAAGATGAGTTTGCAGAACAAGACAACAGTTTTAGTTGTCTCCTCTGCTCAAGCTACCCAATTGCCTCTAAATCATAGTTTATGTTCAGTGTTAACTTTAACAGAGAAAACAACAAGCAGCAGCATCTTGTTGTGTAGAAGCCTCTGCAGGGACAGAGATGAATGTATAATGTAGTGACAGATCATATACTGCACACCATCTTTGCTATGTAATCATCACATGCGATTGAGAGGGGATCTTTTGCACCTGTCGGTTGCTTTTTGCCGTCTTCCTTACTGGCCTGAGCAGCATTGCCATTGCTTGGCAACCGGTTACAAGAGGAACTCCTTGGCTTAACACCTGAGAGACAATGATGAAACACCCATTGACAATATCACATCACACTCTTGTACATGGATATTGGGATATATCTGTATATAATATTAATAATGGTAGCATAATGATGTCGTCAGAGTGGAATATTGGTATGGCAGTGCATAAAACCTGGAAAAGAAAACATGGGATACTATGCTGTGATACAGTCGGAGTATATCCACATTTGGTGCTTGAAGGCCCAAAAAGTTTTGAAAATTGAAAGTTATACACTGAATGCATTTAAGTGTGTCCTCTTGAACCAGAGACAGCATCGCAGTGGTCCTGTAAACAGGTGTTAAACCCTCAGAAATAACAGAGGTCAGCTTTCACTGTATGTTTAAAGATTTGTTTCAAGGTTTGTTTCGGGTCGTCTGGTGTTAGTCATCTGGAAAGCTTACATATACACATATTATCACATAAATACACTCACGTGGTTAATGAAGTAAAAATCTCATACATTATGTTGGGACAAACGGCACTAAAGTACAGGGAGGGGAGGGGGTGAGGAGGGGAGAAAGAGAGGGGTGGGGATTGAGGGAAGCAAGGAGGGGGAGGAGGGAAGGAGACTTACGTTTGTCAGGTGATTTGATGAGTGTGGCAGAGGAGGAGGAAAGGCGTTTGCTGATACTAGCCTCAGACGGCTGTTTCAGGTTCATGGTGGATGTGGAGCGCTTGTCCACTACGAGGGAGGAGGAGAGACAGACAAGGGAGGCGGGATTTACACAGGACGCTAGCCACTGAAGGAAGGAAAGTGGGTGCACACAAGGGAGTACAAGGTTCTGCTAAATCCTAACTCGAAGAGACAATAATCCATTTATGCATTATGTTCTTTACTCATGGTCCCAAAATTAACAATTGAGTGATAATCCAATACTAATTCACTTACTATAGTCACTGTACTTTTAAAGCCAGGCACTTTGGTTAGTAAACAACAGATGCCAATGATGTGGCTCTCCGGAGAGGAGAGCATCAACAACGTCACACTGTCCGTGCCAGATAAATACGAGTTTTCAACCGACTATCATTCAAGTGAGCTTCCATGCAGAGTCACCCATGTGCATGACGATAGGGCTGGGCAATATCCACTAAAACGTTTGATCAAAATCAAAAAGTAAATTTTTTTTTAATGGAAATTAGATAAACAATACAAACAGGTTTAAATTCCTCATTTAAATTGCATATTTTCATAGTTTTGAGGTTTTCCTATATCAGTGCTGGAGGCAAAATATATCTTAAAGGCTTCTACATTTCAACAGCATGTCATCACACTATTCTGACAATGTTTGCCTTAAATTAATTCCACGTCTTTTTTTCTGCAGGGTTGTGTAGTTACAGAACACCCAAAATAGCTTGATTTTTGTATAACGGCTCTTCCTAGTGTGCATCTCCACTTGTTTTTCCCAACACTGGGATGTTTTCCGCTGTCCTCGTGGTCTCTTGCAGATCATGTGCTGCTGGTGCGCATGTGAATATTAACAAAGGTTGTAAGCTCTCACTTATCTCTCACAATTCGTGGTTGTTTAAGATAGTGACTTATTATTTGTGAAATCTAAAAGCAAAATGTTGTCATTTCTACAGCATTAAGGGGAAGGTAGTCTATGTGAAAGTAATCTTTTGACAGAATATATCCACATGTGCAAAGGTTATGTTAAATCCATTGATTGGACTCCACTGCCCAGCCCTATACAACCCTGTGTGGTGAGAAAGCCTGATTCTAGATAATGACCCGAAGCACTTCAGAACCAAGGCTCCCATACAACAACGGTTAGTGAAACACTGCCAGTTAGGATGGTAGTTGGGAAGGTGGAAGATGCTGGGAGTGCCGACGGTGGTGAAGGAGGTAACCAGCTATCTGTAGTGCCAGTGCCAGTCCATGCTGCGTTGCTATATCGGTGAGCAAAATATCAACAGATGAAAAAAACCTTGTCGATTCCTTGGTGGCTTTTCTGGCGAGGCAGGAGAGATAACTATAGTTACTGGAGATGAAGCGCTGGCATCAGAATCTCCTGTGGGAACAGACAGCTCTCAGGGAGGAGCACTAAAACACAAGGAGGTGAGGGAGGTTTTGTCTTCATGCAAGGTAAGACGACACGGAGTGGTGAAACCTGGCTGAAAGCCATCATCCTCTGCTTGACACACACAGCCTAAAGTCAGAATACACTGCCTGACCAGTGAATATAATATTTCTGTCTGTATAACCATGACCTGGGTGTTAAGTATGTATTATAGTTTTCAAAAAAAGGTAGATGCTGAATGTACTAGATTTTAACTCCAACCATATAAAAGAAGATCATGTTGTGAACTTATCTACATACCTTCTTGAAAAGAAGCAAGAGATTTATGGTATAACCATAAAATAGCACCTTTTTTCCCCCCGTTATGACAAGCAGACTCTGAAAAGTTGAGAATGAAGCTTTTACCTCGTGTATCTGAATCTGGGGACTGTCCTCCCCAAGACCATCTTTTCTGCCTTTGCTCCACTCGCTGGCTCCGTTCCAAAGTCCGCCTCATCACTGCCTCATAGTGCTCCTGGAGGAAATGACAAGGGCAGATCAAGAGAGGTTATTTAGGATACTTCAACTGTATTACACAGTAAATAATTTATTGAAAGTTATTTCAAAACTGAAATGTAAACCTGTGGCTCTATGCCAATTATATACTTTTCCAAAAAAAATGAACCAATCACTCAGTCGTGCCTCCATCAATGTTGCAGCTACCTTTTCCTCTTCCTGTTTCAGCTTTCTCTTCTCCTCCACGGCCAGCCGTTTCTGCTCCTCCTTCTTTCGCTGTTCTTCAACCTTTTTCTGACGCTCCTCCAGCTGACGCTCCACCTGAAGCTTGGCCTTGCGCTCCCGCTCCATGATCTGAGACTCCCGCAACGCTAAATTAACGACGTGCAGAGAAAAAGAGAAGAAAAAGTTAGAACAACCTGTTTATATATGTGAAAATATTTGTTCAAGTGAAACCTACAAATACTAGAAAATCTAAATAAATAAATAGCAACAGGCTTTATCAATAATGAACTCGTGTGTTGTTTTCTTAAAAACTGAAAAAAGAACAAATAAATACATAAAAACATGATTTAGAAAATATAATTTATAATGTATAAAACTGACATGATTAAGACCAAGTTTCAAGATAGATGACTAAAACATTTATATCTATTACAAAAGCAAGAAATGTTTTGGCAATTGTCTTTACAAAACAGGCAATTACTCAATCACAATTTTCCACCAATTTATTCAAACTACATTAGCCAAAGTAGTTTGATGGACTTTTGGATCACCATCTCACCCTGTTGTTTGTCTGCTTCCTCTCGCCTCTCTTTTGCCACTCTCAGTCGGTCGTCTATTCTAAGCGAAGCTCCGTCAAGGACTGTAAGCATAAATATACATAATTCAAACGTGTGCAGCATGAACAGAGAACATGAAGGGCATTACAGGGCAGTGCAGTGTCACACAGGCTTTGCAGGAGGCAGGCAGATGTGTGCATGTGACTGCCAATAATGAGCTTTGTCATCTGTTACAGTGATAAGATGATGACCAGGGTTCGCTCGCAGTAAGCCACACTGAGCGGTTGGTGGAAGTGTATTGTATTGCATCTAATAGCTCAGATTATGGGACACAATGAGTAGGCTGACAGGGCAATATCTGTGAGAACCAAACCCTTTCTGAGTCAAGGTGCGGTGTCGTTTACCTGGCTTACACCCCTGAGGTTTAGCTGCTGCTGCGTTGGTTGTAGGTCCTGGACTGTTCCCCGACAGGCTGCGCCGCTCCTCTGCTTGTGCCTGTGCAGCGGCAGCTGTACGGAGGAGAAAACACAAGACACAGCTTACACACAGTGTCAAACACTGACTGTGTCATGTTTGTCGCAGCAGGAATGTCAAATAATATAAGCAAACTCAAAGTTTTTTTTCCCTGCGCTTTGCTCACGCTCCATAGGAATGCCAGCACTAGAGAGATCCAACGGATTTGAAGCTACTTAACAATCCAGCCATTCAGCTATCAGACATAGCCGCCCGCTCATGGTCAACCCTGTAGCCAGCCATACACTGCCCTTTGTGACAGGCTGGGAGGCCACTGACTGCAGCAAGAGACACTACATTCACACCACTGCAAGCCTCCTAGTATACAGCCAGTAGGAATGGAAAAATTCAATCAAACATAAAGGACCATTTTCCACTGCCCTGACTGGAGTGCATGCAGTTCATATAATCACATACTACTACTGATACAAATAATCTGTAATGATAGCAAGCAAATCATCTTTTTTTTTTTTCTCCATTCTACACAGACTACAGACACTTTCTTCAGTCACACATAAGCACATGAAAAATTGTGGTGAAGAGAGACAAGGTCAGGAAGGAAGGAAACATTGAGGAAATGATCAAGCTTTATTTGCCTTGAAACCAGTCCTTTCTCCAGTTTCTTTCCTTCTTGTTAGTGTCTATTCAGCATTACAGAACTGCTGACAGGGAGCAAAAGGATCGGCAGTCCTGTGATTGTCACACTATTGATAAATTCTTCTAAATGTGTCTCTCGCCCACTCTGCTGCAGCCTTTTGGAATATAAAACACAATTTTTATTTCTAAAAATGTTTGACCACATTTGCAATACAATATTTTTGTGCAGATTTAGTCACAGGTGACATTATGTGTTGAACCACGACTACATGCATCACAGCGGACGGTGCATAGCTGGGCTGAGATGTTTTGGTCCGGCATCGAGATATACCAAGTCAAAACCAGAGAGCCGAGTAGAACTGAAATGCTGTTGATTAAACACATGACACCAACAGGAGCTTTGTTTTTGAGGACCTTGTAGTATAACAGCTGCTAGTATTTCAGACGTTGCTGAAAACCAGTTATTATATCTTCATATTTGTGGTGCTCTTTAATATTGCTATCAGTCGCTGCCAAAACAAACCAAAACCTTTCACTGTTACTGTACAGGAAGTCAGTCATATTCAACAGGCACTGACCAAAGTTCCTACGGTGTCCTCGCTGTATGGAAATCAATGCTACACTACGATTACTACCGTGTCTGAAAACCAGAAAATGCAACGGGTTGTTATGTCACTGCCAGATCGAGTGGTAGGCTCTGTTTACTAGGCAGATTAGCAAGTACATTGTGGTCACATGTCTAAATCAAAGTAAAATGCACTTTATGACAGTTAAGAAGACACATAAAAGCCAACATAATGTTGACATATTGGGATTACCAGGGCCTGGACATACAGTAGCTGATGGGAGTAAATGGCCATGCACTGATTATCAGTCACATACAGCATCATCATTGCTCTACAGTCAAAGAAGCTTATAAAAGGTTCACTTCACTATTGCTGACATATTTCAGGTCCACTGTACAAATGTGACCCGGGTCCAAACAAATACATATTGTAAAAAAGACAATAACATGTTGAAACAGCCATTAGACACACCAGTAAATACATATTCCTCATTTTATATATATATATATATATATATATATATATATATGAATGATCAATTAATCAATCATCACCAAAACAACTCTAAAAACTCAACATGGAAACATGCATTAGCTCACTGGCATCACATGGTTTGTTGTGTTGTGTATAAAGTATGCTATGGTGCATGTATGCATGTATATCACATATTCACAACACAGTATAGAGAGAAATACATTTTGGTGTGCTGACATGACTTTGAACCTACTGACAACACATTATCATTTACTTCAGGGAATAGACAAGGAAAACAGACTCTGTTGCTAAGTGAACCACAGAGAGGCTCCAATGGATGAAGTGCTTCTGAACCACACTCATATAAAAAATAAAAATGGACTCGATAAAGGGATGACTCATCAATGAAGACGAAAGCAAGCTTTCTTATTTGTGAGAGTATAACTTCCCAGATAACTAATGGTGGGTGTATGCATATATAATATAAATCTGTCAGCAAAATTACAGTTTGGATTAAATGTGAAAAATATCTGTGTCCGAAGCCTCTTAAACTGCATTAATTACATGAAATAAGTATATTTTCAGTGAGAGCGACTGCTGTGACATTCTTCGGCTCAGGACAGGTTTTACACATCCTGCTCTCTGATGTTAGAAAACTGCATATTCTGGCTTTTGGTGGGGTGGACACCCAGGCAAGGAAAGCAAACAGGTTGAGTAGGTTGCAGCTGCCGGGCTTAACAATTCAGACTACTTATGCAAATCATCCCTCACTGAAGCATTTTGTTTAATATGCCTCACTATTGCCGTCAAGAGTTCAGTCAATTTCAGGGTTTCAAAACAACACGAAAATGTAATAAAACTGTTTTATAAAACGCACACTAATGTGTAGATTTAAGGTCTTTTGGAGCAATGGAAGACATGCCGTTTTCTCAAAAGACCTCAAGAGGGCCAGGTGTCCCCCTACAAATGAAAGAGCCAATCAGAGGAGCCGTTTCTCATCACTTCATCACTATGGAGATCTGCACACATTAACATTCATCACCACGGCCAAATGAATCCATTTGGGCACATCTTGAAGACATAAGAAGGACAAAACACCTGGTAATCATCTCAGTCTGCAATAAAACATCAGACTAATAATAATTTTTTTCTGTCAGGCAGAAATGTTGCGTTAGAGAAGGCAGCGGGGAAACCATTTCCCTGTAATCACCGTGTTCTTATCAATCTATCAGTCATATGAAAAGGAAACTGCAGCAAACCTGCATGAAAGGTGCTCTTCAAATAAAGCACAAGCGAAAACATTTTTACCTTTACCGAGTTTTAGGTTGTATTATATATTGGAAATATTGTGAGTCTGATGACAAACACAAACAGTACTGTTACTGCAACGTGTCTATGATTACAGCTCTGCATTATTAGACTGAATGATGAAAACAAAAGAAATAGAAGAACATCCTGAGTGTATCCGATATACTGATTGACTGAAAGTGGCTCAGCCTCGGGGCTCCAGGGTTATTATGGCTGCAGTAAAGACCACCGGGGGGGGGGGGGGGGGGGGGGGCTAGTGATGACCCAGCTGTGCAGGCCAGACCAAATACCAAACAGGAAGCAGACCAGTCTGGTTCACAACATAACGTTAGGCCCTAGCAAATGGCATTGCTCTATTAGACAAGAAAGATCAGATGGCATATGTTTGACAACATTTGCAACACATATAGTCAGCACTGAGGGCAATTTGTAAAAGGAGAGGAGTAAATCAGTGGGTCAGTATTCTGTCATATGGTTCACTCTTTAATGTGCCCTGCAGCATTGGTACGATTAAGCAGCTTGTTGCACAGGAAGTGTCTGCTCTGCTAAATATAAAGTGGACAACCATTGGCAATGACTGCCAAGACTATTCAAGGACTTTTACCTCCAACTAAACACCATCAAAAGGTGAACACATCTAGAAGAACTTCTAACTAGCCAACTGGTTCAAGTTCATAACCTGCAAGAATTTCATGAATAATATCATGAGCTGAGAGCATTGCTGATTCACACTCACAATACGTGTGCGCACATGCACAAACACACACACACACACTAAATCTTCTATGGGATTATCAAGACTTGCACATGCAAAGGTAAGCCTTGGCTATTTGTAGTGCTCACAGGATAACGATGACACATCCCAGTTTGTCAAGTTGTCTCTGTGTCGAGTTTGAACCAATTTCTTGAAAGAAATGAGGATCATTTCTCGTCCTTTATAATTTCTAGTTTCCATAAAATAATCTTTATTTTACACATCTTTTATTAATAGCTATGCTCACATATGTACAATCTTTGCTAGGAGTGTAAATCCAATCATCCTGTTGATATTGTGAGAGCCAGTGCATCACTTACATCATGTCTCGCATAATTAGTCATTGATGCTGTCTGCGGTTTGAATAATAAGCAAATTGACGGTCGAGGAAAACACACCTGACACCTGGATTAAATACGTATTTCTAACCGAACTATCACATAATTCCTGTCACAACTAATACAAGCATTTAGATCTGTAACTCCCAAATGTGGAACGACGTCAAATGAAAGAACAAAATAATTATGATACATAAGCACACAAAGATGTGAGTATTCTGTGTGGTTCCATCTCTCTGTTGAACTGGCGACTTGTCCAAGGTTTACCCCACCTTTGCCCCAAGTTAGCTGAGATTGGCTCCAGCGCTCCACAAACCCCAACTAGATAAAAGGTGGTGTATGAAATGCAAGGGCGAAATATGCATTTTTAGGGAGGGGGAAAAAAAAGTCACTCAGAAGACTTCACTCACTCTCTATGCAAATTAACACATTTTGCTAATCAAATTTTCCATGTAGACGTGCAGAAATGTACACACACTATCATCCAAATACGGGGAGCAAAGATAAGTTAACAGATGAAAGAAACTTCATAACTGTACTCTCTCTCTTTATGATCCTCCTGCTTTTAACTCTGCAGTTGTATTTGTTTAGCCAGAATCCGGATAGTGTTGTGGCACGACTTGCAGTAGTGTGATCTCCCCTCATAATAGCAGGGTTCATTTTCTCCTTCCGTACATTCTTGTGGAAATGAGTGTGCACTTGTGCAAAATTCCTGACATTATTTTATTATTGAGCTCCAACTGAAGGCTGAGCATACCCTGGACATCATTGTCACAGAGCCAGGGCTCCTACACGTTCCTCTGAACTTGGTGGATATTTTCATACAACCACAGAATTGGGTGGATGTAAATTCCAGATTGAAACTCCTGAATGGAAAAGTTCAGGGAAACAGGAAGAAGATCAGCACTAAATATGGTCCAGTTGTTGCCAGGAGTAAAAGATGCCTACACCCACACGGGGTATGCCGAGAACTCCCTCTTACCCTAAAACACTTCAAAAACAGCCCAACTGCTGCCGCAGCCATAACAAACCATTCATTCATTCATACCCACAGATGCAAACACAGTAAACATCCATGTCTAAGTCTAGAAGGGGCCAACTGAGCCGTGGATGAAAAGCGCTGATAGAAACTTTGCTGCTTCAGTTGGCCTGTATAGTACCATTTCCCAAAAAAAAAAAAAAAAAAAAGTCCCTTCAGCTTGACAAAACAGTTTGTAACACAGAAGCAAATCCTTGTTATCGCAGCATCTCGACGTTTCATGAAAGGCAACTATCAGGGCTCTGTGTCTGACAGAGTCTGACCCTCCAGCTTTATCACAAATTCAGGTCAGACATTGTTATAGTTGCCCTCCCCAGAGAATGCAGGGGGGGTAATGCCATATGTCAACAAATAAGCGTAACTGCCGACCAGCGTTGAACAGTGGAGGGAAGATCACATCACGCAAGACAAGTTTCATGAAAAAATAAAAAATGCAGTGAAGGGTGACAATACAAATCAGAATCAGAAAGTACTTTATTAATCCCTGGGGGAAATTCTTTTGACATAGCTCCACAGAGAATGAAGAGAATTGGTAAATAAAGATGAAATATGTAACATTAAGTTAAATGCATGCACTGGATTAAGTTGCAGAAATAGTAGGTAGCTTCTGTTTTATGTAATCACATTTGGTTGTGTTGTTATTGAGAGCAAGTGTGGTTGATAAGATAGTTCACCATTTCAGAATAATCCTGGTGATTTTTTTTTTTTAAACCAATCTCATGACCAAAAGATCAGAACAGTTTGGACTTTTAAAAGTTTATGTAATGCTTTATGAGTGAACCTTTTAAGTTACTAATAGTTTGGCCAAAGAAAAGCTCTTATTATTGTTCCCTTTTAAATGTTCTACCTCTTTATATATCAATATTGTGGCACATGCACGGACAGCACTTACAATTCTGTGGCTTTTAACAAAACAAGATAAAAAGTATTCGGATTCTCAAGGTCACCTAATGATATAAAACCATTCAGAAATTGGGCATATATTTACATTAGGTTCGTGTGATCAACTACATAGAAAATTACTTTCTACTGCAAAGTTACAGCCATTACATTATGTTTACTGTCATTATGGCCTAGATGCACATGGTTGATATATTTTATCATCTTAATCACTTAAGATTCTTAATCACCTTGTTGTATTGTGTTTGGTTAATTTCCTTGTTCCTTTGTGATAGTATAAAAAAAAACCACTTACATTGCCTACATATTCTGCCATGACATTAAAACATTAGGTCGTTGAAATGAAATATGTTGGTTCTAGAATGTAACAAGCAAATATAAAGGTGAAGACAATTTGTTATGTCACTAATGGTGTGTGGTATCTTGTTTACTCCAACCCAGAGTAAACAAGATGCTTGTTGGTGTCTGCTGTGAACTCCAAATCAGATCTCTGTCATCTTTAATTCAACAGACATGACAGCAGCTCCTTCCTGAACCTCCAGCCACAAAGCGGCTTCACCCAGCAAGCTCGCAGAGTCTACCTGGCCTGGTCTGGTACACGCACATTGTTCCACTTTGATAGGAAACGAGTGTAAATTGTGATAAAGGAGAGTAAAGTGTGTCGACAGCAGAGAGAGAGAGCAAGCAGCCTAAACCGAGCACGAAACAACTTCAGCTAAAGGCTAGCTCCTCTCTTTGAGTGCGCGCGAATTACAGTTTTGGCAAAAAGTTACCAGAGTGACTGAAAGTGTGACTTTATTGTGTGTGACGTTTTTTTAAAAAGTGTGAAGAAGTTGCAGCCTTTTTTTATTTTTTTTACCCCCACGTTGATTGTCAGTAGATAAGGGGACAGCGTGCTAACGCTACTTTAGCCGCTGGCCGCGGGGCGCTCGGCCCCGCCGGCTCGCGGCGGCAGCAGCCCGCACAACATCACCAAGTGACGCCGTCACACGCGAGTCAACTCACACAGAAAAAAAAAAAAAAGGCCGCCGAAGTTTCCCTTACCCATCTGGGCTCGCAAGCCTTTGAGAGTCGTCGCTCCCTCCGCCATTTGTGTGAAGTTTCTCTTCTGTTTTCTAGCGCAAGGGGCGCGTTAACACATCGCAGCCGGTAGGACTCGGACAGCGCGCGGACGTGGACAACAGAGACAGGCTGAAAGTGAGATGGTTCACTCCGACTGACTCCCCGCGGCACAACAACTGAACGCCGCGCGGCTTCTTCTGCGTTGACGGCTGTCAAAACTGTGGTTTGGTGCACTACCGCCACCCATTGGTGGAGAAGAGATTGCTGTCTGGATCAGAGGCGTCAATTCACGTCAAGGTTTGATTTGGTGAACTGCACCAGTAAAAAAAAAATATATAATAGCTCATTCTCAGAGTTTTGAGCTACCGGGCTCCTCTCATGTGGAACCAGCCCCCAGTTTCAGTCAGGGAGGATGAAACAGTCTCTACTTTTAAGATTCAGCTTAAGACTTTTCTATGTAAAAAAAAAATGTAGGACTGGTTCAGGTCACCTGGGACCATTTTATAGAGACACTGCTATAGGTTTAGAGTAAGGGTCTGCAACCTTCATGACCAAATGCGCCATTTTTGTAGTTTTCCTCCAAAGCAAATTTACCTGGAGCCGCAAAACACGTTGAAACTTGAGGCGAACGCGGCTTCTAAAGTTTCACATATACACTAGATATGAAACATGTACAAAAACTGCATCTTGCGTTACATTCATAATGGTTCAATTACAATTTAGGATGGTAAACATTTCATTAAGTTTTCAGACGTTTTCCAGCATTTTTCAGACAATTTTCTATTTTAGAATAGAAATATTTTGCTAACCCCAGAGGGAAATTCATTTAAGCTTTGCTCTGCACAGAATAAATAGAAAGAAAACTGAATATCAAATAAGACAGGATAGAAAACAAATAAACTTATTTAGACTATTTATATATACAAGGCTTATCACTGACTAATATAAGCACAGCAAACACTATTTACAGGGAGGAGATATTACGTCTGATTGCCAGAGGAAGGACATTTTATCCATTTTAATAATTTTACATCATCTGATGGAGCAAAATAAAACAATTCCTTCCATTTGAGGCTTGTAATTCTTTTTTCTAATATTCTGTTGCATTCAGAATTGCAACACATTACTTTCCAATTGAATGTCGCACAGTGTGATTCTTCCTCCCGCCTCCTACCGATAAGTATTAAATCCATGTAGTTTGCATGTTCTCTCTATGTGTGTGTGGGTTTTTTTTTTCCTGCATACTCTGGTTTCCTCCCACCATCCAAAAACATGCATATGAGGTTAATTGGTGACTCTAAATAAGTGTGAATGTGATTGTGTGTGGTTTTTTTCCCTGTGACGGACTGGCAACCGGTTCAGAGTGAAAGCTCTGAGAGTGACCTGAACACGACAAAGCAAGAGATCGAAGATGGATGAATGGAATGTCCATTGAGCTGAGGCCAGTGACTCTTTCATCAAGCATTCTTACACCTCCCCCCGCTATAAAACGTTGATACTATTGCTAAAATCATCTTTTCTAACAGATTATATACACTTTTAATTTGACCAAGGTCCATTCTATTCTATTTTACCTGGCAGTGACCCAGACCTGCTTTTGTTCACAAATAAGATGTGATTTTGTCACGCGTCTTTAAATCTATAAAATCAGAAATGTGAATTAAATTGCTCTGTACTTTTTGTTTTATTTACATACTTAAATTAACATAATATCCACCAGTTTTACAGCAGTTGAAACAGGATATGAGGCAGGAAGATATCAGTAGTAAGACAACCTCTGTCAGTCCAGGCGGAAAGGTTTAATCTGAATACTTTACACCCACTGATGAGGTAAATTGTTGACTTGAAATTGCCTGTAATAGTTTTTCACTGCGATGGAGCAGTGACCTGTCCAGGGAGCACACTGCATCCATCTGTAGTCATCTGGAATCAGCTATGGGAAATGCATGGATGCCTGTTTGAAATGGGAAATATTCACCACATGACATACAGCTTATCAACTAAAGGATCGGGGAACCTCAATAATGTCGGTAATCTATTGGCAGTTTGATTGAAATGACCTCCTTCAAAAAAAGTGAATGATTCTAATCTAAGTCTGTTGTGATGATCATGTTATAAGTGATCCTTCTGTGTGTGTGGAAACCATGAGAAACATCCGGAGTCACGGAGCTTATAGGCGCATCGAACAAGCTCAAGTAAGACAAAGACTGACATCTGAAAAGATCTAGTTCTGCCATCGTCTTCATTTTTACAAAATTAAACAGTTTTAAACTTTTTTTTAAAGGTTTCCTCCATATGCATTTTAACAGGCTCCCTTCCCACGCTCTAGTGTATTTTAAGTTACACATCCACATGTGTTGAACTCGTTTATTTCCAGTGTGAAAATGGAGGATTATTCCTCTGTTTTTTCCCTTAATTTTTCACCTTATTTTAAAAAGTTAAATATGTTTGCCACACCTCCATGCACCCATGAATCATTCCGTTTCCCGAGTAGTGGCTCGTCTGTTTAATAGACGATAGAGGCGTTAAAGGCAGTAGAAAACTATACATTGCATTTTCTTTGACTAAGATCAGCGCCCCCTAGTGTCTACAAGTTGTTTTCTGCATGTTAATAAAAGTAAAGCTTCTTGACTTCACATTATTGTCCAAAACAGTTCATTCAGTTTGGAGCCAGCACACCATGGTTCTATCAGAAATACAGAGTTTATATATAAAAATAAATTTGGATAAGTTCCTTATTTACTGAAAGTTATCAGTCAAATAAATTAAAAAAAAAAAAAACGAAGAAACCTGACATAGATTTTATATTACATTTACTTTTCTGATAGTTTGTATAGAAGGAAGATGAAGCTTACCAGATTGGATGTGCTGAGGTTTCTTCAGAGCAGGAGATAAAGGGAAATGATCAGCTGGCTCCCGATGAGAGAATAACACATTTTCTCAGGGCTCAAGGTTCCTTCTCTTACCATGAACACTGCATCCTCTGTCCGGGTGCGTCTCACATGCTTCAGCCACAGGGCCCGCTCATCTATTTTACATGGTAAACAGGAAATAACACCGCATGTAAGGTTCAGTTACAGTGACCTGGATATTGTATTATTTAACACTCAAAGCATGAATAATGACCTTTCACACCGTATTGTCACGTCACAAAATGCCTCGGACGTGTATTTATTCAAAAGATTAATCGGCAAGTGGGAAAATATACAAACAAATGTGAATTGCTGGCATTCTGGCATCACTAAATGCATTGTTTTACCTTATAATGTTGACACAAAATCATTTTGACATAAAACATTTGTATATAATATGTTCATGCAGCAGTTGAAATATCAGTGTGGTAGTTAGTGCTAAACATCACAGCAAGAAGATCTGGGCCTGAGTCCAGACCGTGACCTTCTAATGTACAGTTATTGGTGTCATCTTACAACAGTCAGACTATTCAAAACACTTTAATTTATTTCATCAAACACCATCTGGCGGAACATCCGGCTTCAGCATTCACTTGTTCACCACGGCTCTGTGTATTCTCGCCACAACTTCAGCATTGGGCAAGAGTGCAGCGGCCTGGGCCAGCTGGGGCAGCAGAGTGTAGGTGGAGGTGCGCAGGTAATGGAAGAGGTCCAGGAAGCCTCGGAGATGAGCGGCAACCTGAGGTGGTACACCCAAAGACTGCCCCAGCCTCCTCAAAACGCTGCTTCCAGCAGAGTCCAGCAGCAGTGACAAGTCCTGCACCGAGTCGTAGTCCAACATCTCGATGCTCTGACCTAAACGGAGCAAAATGAAGGAAACGATCCTTGATTTGCAGTTTGGAAATCGAAGGAATGCAGCCTATTGGAAGAATGGCGACGGTGGTTTCAAACCAACCCTGAGCGAGCTCCCAGATATCCTGCAGTTTTTTATCCATCTGTGACGAAAGAAGGAAAGAAAGAAAGAAAGAAAGAAAGAAAGAAAGAAAGAAAGAAAGAACATCGTTATGCTTAAGTGGCATGGATTTTCATATCATGAATACATTTTCCTTTTAATTTTGATTAAAAGAAAGAAAACCTCATCGACTTACAAATTTAACACCTAATGTGAAAATGAAGATTCATTTAAAATGTATAATTTGTGACAGTTCTCAGAACCTGCAATATAGATGATAAATTAGTAAATATATGATATTGGATTAATATATTTGGTAATATTGTGAAGAAAATTGAGAATATCAAGAAATATGACAGATTTTAAATTTGTTTTTACAGAGAATTATCATCTATTTTCAAAATAGTCCAATAGATTTATAGTAATCCAACAACTCCCGAATGGAAGTGATGATAACTATAGAAGTCTTATTGTATTTGTATTTTTCTTGTCATTGTTTGTGTTTGCCTGAATTTCTCTCAAACATCGAATTCGCTCCTGAATATTACGTTTTTTACGCAGTCGTGGTATTTTGAACATTTTTAGAATCAAACTTCGGCTCTTTATTTGCCGAGAAATCGGCTGATTTTCATTCACAACACAAACATAAAGACAAACCAGGCCAACACTCACGTTCACACATAGGAATTTTCACCAGTTCGACAGAAGGAACCAAAGCAGAAGTAAAAGAGGACACGTATACTCCACACAGAAAGCCTCTAAATTGACTCAAACCCAGATAAAACCCACCTTTTTTTTATATAGAAAGCGATAAAGTCCCAGTACAATTAGACATATGTTCCTATAGTGTAAGGTGTCATTTAGATTGTGGAGATTTCAAGACACTATACCTCGTCTGTATTGAAGCGTTGCTCTTCCTCCTGTATTTTGATGTCGTCGTGCTGACTGGGGTGCTTGATGTTGGTTGTCACATTTATCACAATCGAAGGAGAATGGACCTCATTTTCGGTACTCAATGAGTTCTGGCCTCTAAGTAGGAAGAAAATAGTAATATAGCGGATTATTTAGGAGGGAAAATAAAAAGCAAAGTGATAAAGATGCACTGGCATGTGATCTGCACCTTGCAGGACCTTCAGCAGAAACAGCCTGTGAAGCCGTTTCTGCTCTGTCTGCATTGCTGATCAGGGGTGAGCGCTGAAGGTCTGCTGCCTGTCCTCCAGGTTCAGGGTGGATCCCGGCACTCTGCTCTGTACATGTCAGCAAGTGTAAGTTATTCCAATTCGAATACCCAAACAGAACAGGCAAGAGTGATTTCAGAGATGTGGATTATCATTTGACTCACTGAATCTCTCAGCAGTCAGGAGGAAAAGCCAAAGCAGCAGAGCAACGAGGAAAATCAAAGAAGCCGTCGCAGAACCGATCAGAGTGGCTGGAAATGTTTCTGCTTTTGCTCCTTGAAAGAGCAGAGAGTTCGTCAACTCAAACACAAGTCTCACAAGAGAAAAAGTTGCTCATTCAGGCCCATGAAGTTACTCACTCCTCTCTTCAGGTTCTCTGACGCTTCCCAGAGGCAACGTGACGGCGTTGTCTGCCAGAGAGTTCAAACTTTACATCCATGATGCATATTCCTTTAAAATTTCTTGGCTGTGCATTTAACAGCCCATCTGTGGCTCTCACCTGGTGTCGAGGTCAAACACTCCTTATGAACTGTATCGTGGCTGTAACACGGCACACAGAGCAGCTCTGCTTCACCCGTCATGCTCCTGAGCTCATAGTACCTGAGCACACGGCCACGATCACAAGCGTTAACACAAAACCAATCGTGACCGGTGTTTACGCTGGCACCGTAGCTCACCGTGGGAGGCATCGTCCACAGAGGGCGTCACTGGTGGGTGAGCACACTCTCTCCACCCTGCGATTCAGCACGCCGCACTGTGTGCACCTCCTGCAGGGAGCCACACCGGCCTCCGTGCTGAATCGGCCCTCTTCACACTGGACACAGACGCCATCGCCTCCATCTCCGAAGCCACAGTCCTGCAAATGAGGGCAAAAAAACCCCAACCTGTCGTCAAAAGGCAGGGCTGGAGATCTGCAGCGACGCTGTAACAGGAGGAGAGTTACCTCAGAAAGCTGCTCCCCAGGCAGACACACGGGACAGGCGACACAAGTGTCATTAGGATGTAGAAACTCAGTGTGATCACAGCTGAGCTCAGGCTGGACCGGCACACACCAAACCTGAAGAAACCAACATGATTTGAAATTATAAGACGTATTAAGGGATTTTAGAAGAACAATGAGAACACATAAGTCCTGCATTTGAACAGATTTTTTTCCCTCCAGTTTATAATGTAATAAAAACCAGCAAAGTGGCTTATTGGAGGCAGTTTGACAACATATATGATCATATTTGGAGCATAATCATTCTCATTGCCAACAATACAAGTTCTGTAAACTAACTATATTTCAAAATGTTTTAATTTGCACAGTATTGTTTAAATGGCATTTAATTGGTTTAATTGATCCTGCTCAAATATTTCAGTTGAAAAATGTACAAATAAACTAAAAACATTACTTTTTTTGTTATTCAAAATTTATTTTCATCAGCATTGGAAAAATTGGTCACATTTCTTTTTACTTTAGTAGAAGCACATATATTTACTTAATTAAAATGTTAACTTTAGTAAAAGCAAGGAAGCACATGTTCTGAAATATATTCAATTACAAACGCAAAGAGAAATTAATCTTAATTTGTGTTTTTTTATCTACACATGCACACACATTCTCAATGTTGTTACTGTAACTGCTTGTCAGTAGCAAAACATTACAATAATACAACACAATAATATAACAATATGAACATATAAGCCACAATGACGGCGACGATTGAAACCAAAGTGAAAGTTACTTTTTCTATAAATATAAAATAACTCGTAGTTAAATTTAAATGTCCTTATTCTGTGTACATGATTGATACCGTGTCTATATTCTACTTTATTACATGTCTATATATAACAACCTTGATATATTATTTATCTGCAAACAATACAAGCCAGCCAGTGTTTTCAAAATGAGTAAAAGTAAAGTGATAAAAGGTCAGACTTACCCACAGCAGCACGGCACTGAGACAGACGTCCACTGGTAAAGTGTCCATGGTTTCTCTCTAAGATGGGATAAGATCCATCTTTCTCACGACAAAAAAGAGCAGAAATACATGAAAAGTACGCTCTTTTGAAAGCTATCGATTACAACGAATTAAAACACAACACTTCGAAAAAGAATGGGCTTAAACTCTTGACTTACTTGGCAAGTTTCAAGTGAGGTTTGCTTCTGCATCCGTTTGCCCTCAGCTGAGGCAGGCGGTGGTGGGAAAGGTCTTTGGGAATCCCCTCCTGCCTACATCACTTATGACGCAGGAGAGGTTCCCAACTAGAATACCAGCCATGGACCAATGAATACAAAACCCCCACCTGGGTGCCTCGCGTCACAGCTTCTCTTCTCACATTCCCTCTGGGGAGCCCACTCAGGCCTTGGCTCTGGCCTCTAAAAACGCCGAGCGAAGGGTGGGAGGAAAGGGAATTTATATTCTGAATGAGACCCTTGTTAACAAACCTGTTCGCAACAGAGACACTTTGTGTATGTGAACGTGCGTGCAGACCAGTAAAATCTTTAATAGTGCCAACATTATTACCCTGTTGGAGTTCAGCTTCATGTTGCAAATTGCAGTGACATTAGGCAGACTGCAGTGCACATTTTGACCATCTGGTGGTAGTACAGAGCAGAAAATGTGACAAATAAACAGCCTCGATCTAAACCGTTTTACCACCGTTGCGTTACAGGATATTAGGATCATAAAAATTCGAACACTGGACACACAGAGCTTGTTTGTATTGTTTAAGCTCACGGGAAGGCTGTATATTTGACTCGTTTTACCATCAGGTCAACGCAGCCATCAGAGTACATCACAGGAAGAGTCAATTAGTTTTGTTTGACAAAGATGGTTGTAAAAGATATCCACGATTTCAGGAACTCACAGCCCGGCGTATAGAGAGCAAACACATGCATGTACACACACGCTCTTTCCCGTTGTCTTGGGTAGAAATACATATAAGCAAGACATAGTCTGGTTGCACATTTCACAATGTAGGTGCAATTAAAAGCTATAGAGATTATGTTTTATGTTTATCCAGTTGACTGTGCTCCCTTTTGAATATGAGTGAAGGCAGTGTAAATCCTGAACAGGTCACAGACACAACGCATTTGCATTTGACATCCATGGGCAATTTAGCGTGTCCAATTAAGATCAAATGTATGTTGTTTTTTTGGACTGTAGGAATAAACTATACCTGGAGAAAACCCACCTATACCCAGGGAGAACATGCAAACTCTGCACAGAGTGGTCCCGAAGTTCAACGTAAATTGAAGATTATCTCACTATAAGACCAAAAAGAAAAAACTCACCTCACCCACTAAGTTTGAAATCCTCCCGGAATAAATGTGAAAAGAAATTCACCAGAAATGTAACATTCAAGGTCAGGTGGAATCATATTGAAAGTTAACAATTGTAATATGTGATTAAAATAGTTCTTGCTTGAGAAATGGTTTTGTGAAGACAACGGGTTAACGCTGTCATGTTTGTCAGTATTGTTTATGACGAGTGATTAATGAGTAACTCAGGGGGAACTAGGAGGGTGTGGAGGTCTTCTTATAGAGAACTAAATCGACGCCACGCAACATTATTCCATCTTCCGGTCTCTGCTGAACTGATATCGATCGCTGATATTCTTCAAGATCCATTTCTCTTCTGACCTGAACGTCTCAGCTGCAACTATGGTGAGTCTTTGCCACGTGTGAAGTAGTAGTTCACACAAATCTGGGTTAATCATTGCTGTGTTACGTCTTCAAGGTGAGCGTGTTTGATAAAAGAAAAAAAGTGTGTTTTGCCTTTCAGCTGATCAGCACTTGATTGGAGCTGAAAGTTCTTCGTTTCTGTTTGCTGTCATGACTTCAATCAGACTCCTGTGTTACCCAGCCGCCGTCTTACTCATCCTGTCAGCGTCTTCCCTATGTTCACGTAAGATTCAATAAATGATCATTAGCAGAACAGTGCTTTGATCGGATTTTCTATGAGGTTGAACTTTGTATTTATTTCCCTTGCATGCTTTCTTCAGCCTCAGGCACAAAAAGTTTGTGGGGACAGAGGCTGAAGTTTAAGGGGCCTCCGTGTCTGTGGCAGCTACGCCCGGAGGCTGTGATACCGGCCCTGGAGGAGCTCAGTATATGCATACTTGTGAAACGCCTTGTGCCAACAAAATGGACCGGATTTGTTTACAAAGCACCCGGTAACAGAGAGGCCGAGCTTGGACTTGGGGGTTCGGGTCAACACCTGACCGTGTGGCTGTTTGGGAAAGAGTGGAATTTCCAACTCCGTATGACACCGAGGGAGTGGTACTATTTCTGCATCACCTGGTCAGGCAAAGCTCAGCGGCTCAAGATCTACATCAACGGAAAGCCTCTGGACGAGGCGGTGGTGCTCCCCACCTTATCCCGGCATCTTGCTCCAAATGGGACTCTCTCTTTGGGGGTGTCTCACTTCTCAGTGAATGGCGAAGTAGTGCGAGAGAGTGGCACCGACCTGGTTGGTGAGATCAGTCTGTTCAGGGTGTGGGGCAGAGAGTATGGTGCGGACGAGCTGAAGAGGCTGAGCTGTGCGGACGGGGATGTGGTGAGCTGGGCCAGAGACCTCCAGCAGAGGAAATATGACTGCCCTTCCGAGCCTGACACCAACCTGCAGTGTGGTAAAAATATGTTTCCTCACAATGTTCCCTCACAGGTTAGTGGAGCAGATCCTCCAATACCAAGGTTTTATACTGAATCGCCCCATCTGGTACTGTTCATGTTTTAATCGAAAACTATAGAGTAAGTAAGTAAGTAAGTAAGTCAGGAAGGAAGGAAGGAAGGAAGTTTATTCAGTCAACAAGATACACAATGCATCAAAGCACAGAAAATAAACCAGACTCTGTCTCATAACTTGTGACCGAAGGGTTTAGGCTGAAGTTAAACGTATTTTGCCTAACCCTGAACATTTCACAAGTAAAGTTACTGCAATTGAAGTAACAAAAACAAAAACAGTTCTTTCTCAAAACTGACTACAGTATCAGCGATGTCAATTTCAGAGGCGACTTGCATTTCCTTTGCGATTCCTGAAAAAACAAAATTTTAAATGTCCTTTGAGGGAACACGGTTCATTTTAGTCTTGTCCTTCCTGAGGAAGCTATTTTTCAAAAATGGTGAGCTTAAACCGCCTTTTAAACGTCTTAAACGTATTTGATTGTTTTGAACCATCGACCAGGTTGTTAATCAAACAAACCCCTCTTCCAGATACGCGTCTACATTTCTAAAAATTGTTCTTCCCTTATTTCTAATGAAAAACCCAGTACGCTTGAGGCTATATTGACTCTCTCTATGTTCAAACACCTTCTGGATATAAGGTGGAAGGTTAGAATGAAGCGCCTTATACATCACAGCTAGTACATTAAGGTCGACAATATCCTGTATTTTCAAAGTCTTTAATATGACAAAAATAGGATTTGTTGGAGCATAAAAGTTGATTTATGATTCTAATGGCCTTTTTTTGAATCAAAGAAAACGGGATCAATGTTTGATTTCCCCATATTTCCACACAATAGCTCAGATAAGGAAGAATGAGTGAGTTATATAAGTGTTTCTTTGTTGGAATCAACATTATTGAGCTGCACATACTGCATGTCCCAATAAAAAAAGTCATGCCTTTCTTTATAATCCTTTTTTTTTTCTTCTTTTTTTATATATATATTTCTAGTATGGTCACACTACAAAATCGAAATGCAGACATCTATAGTTCAGTCAAACTACAGTTCAAATTGTCCCCGGTCACTGGAGAGAATCACAGACAGCTGGGTATGTACAACTTGCATAACTGTAACCAGTCAAATTAATGTATTGCTAAAATAAAAGTATTTTTCTTCTTCTTCTTCTTCTTCTTCTTCTTCTTCTTCTTCTTCTTCTTCTTCTTCTTCTTCTTCTTCTTCTTCTTCTTCTTCTTCTTCTTCTCCTTTTCCTTCTTCTTCTTCTTTCTTCTTCTTCTTTTTCTTTTATAAATTCAGCTGAAGCTCATATTTCCTGACAACATTTCTGTCCAGCACATCTCAGTGTCATCCCCAAGGTAACGCATCCTTTTTTGTCTGTCCAGTCTCAAACCTTTTTGTTTTTTTTAACTCTGAGGCTCTAGAGCTCACCTCTCTCAGTAATAAACAGTTAGAAGGCTGATACTAATGTGAAAGCAGCAAGACTGTGATGTAATGTGAAATGCTTGATTTCAGGTAGAAATACTCCATGTCATACAGTTTGGACAACCCAGTCTCATTCCAAATTATGTGGGAGCTATTTACTCAAATATATAATAATATACTAGAAAATGTACCTAATAGTGAAAATTTGACAAATATGTAAGATTCAGTATGTATAGAAAGGTAAAAAGGCAGTTGAGTCTTGAATAAATGTTGTTCGTGCCTTTCTTTGTGGCAGTTGACTAGTAAGTGTTGTCCCTCTGTGCCATAAACACAAACTTCTACCAATCACAACAGCTATTGTGGAATAAACTCCTGTAATGTTTGTTATCTGTGTTCCCGTGCAGCCATTCCTGCTATATGGTTAATAATTCTACTCCTCCACAAGCGCAGCAGCCTCAGGTACATCACTGTTTACTGTCTGTGGTTTGACTTGCCAATGAAATGAGCAGCAGTGTCCGCAAAGACTAACAAACTGTTCTAAAAACAAATGGCACATGTGAATCAGTGGCATATACAAGCATTGAGGTCAGCTCCGGGGCAATGTGGGTTTGAATGTGCAATTTAAGTTCCAGCTTTTAAATGTCAGCCGATACATTAGTGGAATCATAAAACTTTTCATAATGGAATGAAATTTTTTTTTTTTTTTATATTTTCAGGGCTTGGACGCACAATCAAACTCTTCCTGCGACAAGTGGTAAGGTCAAAACAAAACCCACAAAGTAGAGAATTAATGTTCGCTCTTATTTAGGATACCAAAATATTGAATATATACTTTAACATCAACCCTATTTAAAGTTGTTCTCGTGGTTTGTTCACAGTTTTAGCTGCGAAGTCTTTGTACATGTCCACCCTGCCGCTAAAGTAGACGTTGCTCAGGCACACATCACCGCATTGTTGAATGTGAACTTCCCGTCCAAGTTCCTCAACCTGATAGCTGACCCCGACACCATCGCCATACTTCCCGTGGGTGAGTTTGCTCTATGTAGGACACGCTCCGTACTGCACATGCTGCACTTTACACACTGTGTTAAGGGATCAGTCAAAGTTTAACCAATGATTGCGACG
Source organism: Lipophrys pholis (assembly GCF_963383615.2). Classification (NCBI taxonomy): domain Eukaryota; kingdom Metazoa; phylum Chordata; class Actinopteri; order Blenniiformes; family Blenniidae; genus Lipophrys; species Lipophrys pholis. The sequence continues at coordinate 29,573,926 of NC_137629.1, read as the reverse complement.
AGTGTTGCTGTCTTGAAAACTGACGCCTACGTCCCCCTTTTTATCTGGATAAGTGTGAATGTACAATAAATGATCTGTTTCTTTATTTCAATGGACCTAAGGACAAAGGAGGCAGCTGAAAGCTTTTCCTGCGCTTCTTGAGTGGTTACATTAAATGGCGTGGCTTCGTCGCACTAATGAAAACATGACAGAAAATAGCTCACACTCACCTGCAGAAGTCCATTAAGAGCTGAAGAGCGCGTTGCTGAATTTCTAAAATTAGAGAATAAATACTGTACGACTAATGATTTTAGAACTCCTGAAATTTCCATAATTTGATTTCCATTATGTTATTCATTAAAAATGTTCTATTTTGATGTTCCTACTCTAAAGCGTTTTCTAATTTCCTTTCAGGGCCATTAGCGACAGAGTTTCCGCCGACTGTCAGCACTGCTGCATCAGGTGAGTATTATAAAACAGAAGCAACATCATATAAAATTTCTGTGACTGTTTTGTGTCATTGCAGGCAACTAAATGTGCAAGATAAGCTTTGCTGTTATGTGTTTTGCTGTTAATCATGTCACTTTAATTGACAGGTGAACATCCGACTCCAGGCCTGCCACCTCGACCTACTAACATGCCAACAACCGGAGAGCCTTTAGATCCCAATGAAACTGCCGGTCAGTGATGTTTCTGCGTTTTCCTCGTCTGTTTTTTTTTTTTTTTTAATATCATCTGTAAAAAGAGATTATTTGGCACTGGCACCAGGAAATTTAAGATCACAAATTAACCTCAAACACACCGAAAACTGAAGTACACAAAGAAAACCAATGCATGCACATGTGCTCAGATGACAAAAGCTTTGGAAAAGAACAAAATTGTGTTTTGTAGACGTGTAGATCCAAAATACTACAATTTGAATGTCACCTTATTACTGTTTATTAAATGTGACAGCTTATGCTCCTTTCCTTTCATGATGTTCATTTTCTGTTTCTGATTTAAATAATTCACTGAATCACTTCCGTTTCAGTGAATTTAATAATGCGCCTGCCTTTGTCTCGACCTGACAGTCGTCAGACTATGATCCTGTGAAATACTTGAACTATCTACTTAAATTCATTTGCATAATTACAAATGCTGTATGATCTAAAGCAGTGGCTCTGTGTCATCTGTATGTTTACTCCTTCAGTCGAAGCAGATCATTTTTTTAAAGTTAATCTGACCGTGAATATGACCGACAGTCCCCCGAATGCAGAGGACACAATTGAAAATTGGGTAAGAGATTCAACACTTGAAGTCTGTCAATTTAAATAAAAAAAAAAACCCACTAATTTCTTTAGTGTTTTGTTTCTTGTTTTGCTGAAGTTGAAAAACCAGCTAGAACAGAATAACACCATGACTGTGATGAATCCCATCATAGAATACATTTCTGGAAAGTGAGTGATATGCGTTTTTTTTTTTAATATTTCTCTTTAGCATTTTGAATTTGATGTCTGTGACAACTCTCAAATGTTCATCTGTAATATTCTACAGGAACGTGAAGCAATATATGGGGTTGCTGGTAGGTCTGCACTTGTTTTTTTTGTAACTGATTTAATTGATATAAAAATTAAATGACTCAAAATTGCTATATTAAATTCACTAATTCACTTATATTTTCTTTTTTTTGGTAGGGGGGGATTTGGCACCGTAAACAAAAACAGTAGGTGGCCATGATTATGTAACGACCAACAATCCTCAAATCTGCCTGTATCTGTAACTAACTATGCACAAAAAGTAAGGACATTTGTATTTGATAACATGTTTATGCCACTAATTCAGCTACAGGACATAAATACACAACTCAGCAAATAGACTCTGATCACCATTGGTACCGAAATTAATTTCCCTTACTACATATGTGTATGCTTTTTTTTACAACAAAGAAATAATCCATCAAACACAAATCTATGTACTTTTTGTGCGCAGTTTAAACTTAAATGTTGTATATATGAATTATATTTTTTTATATCTAGTGACTTTCCCAAACGAACGTTATGTTAACTGCAGGCTGCATATTTTATCCACAGGTTTGAATGCACCTTTCACGTTCAGGTGTACAACACCATCAGCATTGACCAGGCGAGAAATTTCATCTCCACTTCCCTGACGTCTCCGTATGAAAATGGCTCCATCATAATTACAACTATGGCGTTGGACATCAGGCACATAAGTGAGTTTTTCCAAGAACAAGTAATACAATAAGTCAATAAAAATACAGTGTGTGCTTGTGTACACACACACACACACACACACACACACACACACACACACACACACACACACACACACACACACACACACACAGGCACTGGACTTATAAATGTTCTTTCGTTTTCCTTTCACAGTTCCTGGAAACTGCTTGGAAGAACAAACTAACTCAACATTTTATGGAGATTACATTTGGCCTGAAACGTTTCCACAAGTCGTGGAAGAGATGATCTGCTGGAAGCCCAGCACAGGGAGAGCTTACAGACTTTGGTAAGACATCGCCGCCTCTCATTTTACAGATAGTGTTTATAGATAGTCCGGAGAAAATGAGACTTTGATTCCCAAATTTCCAGATTAGTGCTGAAACATGACAATAATGAGTCATAACCCTTCTCTGTTCTCAAAGCTTATCATCCTGTGGCAACATATCTGACGTTGTAATATCTTGCACCATAAAACTGGATATTACGTTATATATTTCTATTAATAAAAAAGCATATATTAGTCTATGAATGAGACAAAGGATAGTAATATATGGACTTTATTACCTTAATCATCTAAGACAATATTTGAGTTGGAAATGAAATATTGAAAGTGAACATTTCTCTTTTTTTTTTCTCATGCCAAAAGTCAACAACACAACAAGATTCCCACGGCAAATTTATCCTGTTCACAATCCTCTCCGCCATGCATACAATCTGACCCAACATGTAATTCTGATGGATCACATCCAGTCAGCAGCTCCAGCAAAAACCAATTTCCGATGAGTGAATTATTAGTGTAATGAATAGCTTCAATCTTTTGTGCGCCCTCTCTGCCAAATGAGTTTTAAATATCGCTCAAGCAATGAGGGGGTAATATGGGTAATCAGTTTTACGGTCTCTTTGTAAAACGCTGGGTCAATGCTTATTAAGAGAATAAATGGTCAGGGGGATTTATATGAATTCTTATCACTCTTTGTCAGTAAAGCTGGTTCTACTCTTAATAGCTGTGATGAACATTGTGCTTTGATTCAAGTAGACAGATGAGAAATACACCCGAGAGCTTGTTGTCATAATCCTCTGCTTCGATCCTCAGTAAGTTAGACATTAAAACGGACATGAGCAGCTGGGCTGAACCTGACTTGACAGACTGCGAACTACTGGTGACGATAGCCGACCTGGACAATGTGACTGTGACTCCTGGTGAGAGGATCAAACACACACGCCGCAGAGTCAATCCCTGCTGCCTCAACGCATACCAGGAGTTGATTGCCTTTGTGTTCTCCAGGTAACGCGGACGAGGTGGTGGACGCCATTCAGGAACTTGTAAATGTTGCACTGGGCAACAGTGAGGAGCTCTCTCCCTCCAACCTGAATTCAGTGGTGGAGAAGCTCAGTGAAGTGGTTGAGATAAGCGTCATCGGGCCGGCTGTTGGAGTCGACATTGTCAATATTATTGCAGAGATCCTGAACTCCAAAACATATGTCACTCGAGTGGCTAAGACGTAAGGCTTTTTCTTTTTGTGCTCGAGTTTTTGACATATATTCACTCATGTTATTTAGTTGTATGTGTTTTCTGTTCATGGAAAAAGCATCCTTAATATGGCTGAGAAGATGGGGCACAATATGGATATTCAAGACGACTCTCTGAGCATAACGGCTCCCTCACTGGCGCTTTCTATGATCAACGCAGAGCCTGACCAGTTCAGTGGACTCACATTTGGTGTGTCCTCTGTTTCATCAACATTGAACCCGGAGGTGAGAGTTCACCGTTGATCAAATAACAGGCGTTGCAAACATTACTTGATCGTTTTGAAAATACCTCAACGTGGCACGTCACACTTTCACTTTTAACATCGTGTGACATTATGTCACTCTTCCTCCTTAGATTTTTCTCAATCAGAGTTTTGCGGGTGACCCTCTTCCTGAGACAGTGGCCACCATCTCTTTGCCCTCCGCTCTTAGCAACTTGTTCCAACCTGGAGAGAAGAACACAACTCGTGTTCAGTTTCAGTTCTATGCAACGCAGGAACTTTTTGAGGTACCTTGTTTCATCCCACTCATTTTCCCATTGCTTCTCATTTTCACTAATGCGAATATTTCTCCTTTTGCTTCGGTGTGTAAAAAAAGGTGATTTTTTTTTTAACGTCTCCTAAATCAGTCATGTGCGAAGTCACTAATTAATTTCAAATGCATTTAGAGAAATGTTTATTTGCGTCGTTGCTGGAACTGAGATGTGAAAGAATTCCCTCTTATAGCTTTAAAAGAATGGCGTTACAAAAAAGTCAAACTTCATCTATAGATTAAGACTGATTGCACAGAAACACAATATAATGACAGGTTGTCATAAGTTGGCTCGAAGGGGAAAAAACAGTATGAAGAATAGCACAGGTTCACTTTCACTTCCATCAAGTGTTTTATATTGTCAGCTGCATTCACTAATTTATGTGGCAGGGCTGCAATACGAGGTGATCTCTGTCCAGCTCTGGGTAAACTGTGAACAGATTTTACTTTTATAGCACATTTTTATCACGAGAGCAATGCCAATGCACTTCACATTATGAGTCATTTACACCAAAGTGCTCACACAATCATTCACGCGCACTCCGGCCGCCGCGAGGAAGAACTCTTCTATAACAGAGTTATTAAATGGATTTGATGTGAGTCCGTGAGCAAGCAGAGACGAGGATTCAATTATCTTCTTTTGAATTAGCGACGATCCACTCGAATACCCGAGAGACAGAAGCTGAATAAATGTAAAATTTGCTCTCATTAGGTAATTCACGCAGCAGGAAAAAATGGAAAACCGCTCATTTGTTTTTTTGTCCTCATGAAATAAAATCTACAATCTGCACTCCTTCATGTCCCATATTGCCATATTTTACACAATAACGTAATGGTAGAGGTTTCCTGTGGCCTCTGTACGAGACTATTTCTTGGCTTGGTTTGCATGTAATCATTTGCATGCCATTTTGTTTCCCTGTTTGTTGTGTTGTGTTGTGTTGTGTTTTGATTTAGAGGGTTTCTTGTGATATTGACGGTTAATTTATATGATATAGACTAAAAACCTAAATTTTTTTAAAAAGCGTTCTCTCAATAGTCTTTTATGTGTTCCTTTTGAACCCAATAATATCTGCAATTTTAACAGTTTTTTTAAACTTACTTCAATTTTTTTGATAGTAATAATAATAATAATAATAATTTCACCATTCCTCTGGCATCAGATGGAAGCTTTATATTGACTCTGGATCATCTATTGAGTCAAATATAAGCATGAAGGTCTCAAAACACAATTGCCAAATGTTATCTAATTAATTAATAATAATAATTCTTTTTAGATAATGGTCTGCAGCACATCTTTGCTCCCTTAATGAAACTTGACTCTCACAGCCGCCTTGCTGCGATTTGTAGTCCTTCTCGCTCATGAGACAAGCGTTTTATTCCTAACAGGATCCAGCCAGTAGCACAGACAGCCACTGGAGAGTGGCTTCCTACGTAGTATCTGCCAGTATCAATAGCAGTCGCGTCATCAACCTGCCGTTAGAGGATCGAGTGGTGGTGACGCTCACCCATCAACCCCTCCAACAGGTGACGAGAGTTTCACAGTGAGTCACGAAAAGCATCTGTAAGTGACTCTAATTGCACCATCTCTTCCCCGTTTTTACAGCCGGAACACCAAGTGCAGTGTATGTTTTGGGACGTCCAGATGACCGGTGAGTTAAATGTATGTGTACAATACATTTAAAGGGATTAACTGTAGCTGAGGACCACTGCAGTTTTATGGAAATGATGGTGCCAGACAATATTATTCAACAAAGGAAGTTACACGTCCACTGATACTTGAGACTGTGTGTGTGTGTGTGTGTGTGTGTGTGTGTGTGTGTGTGTGTGTGTGTGTGTGTGTGTGTGTGTGTCAGATGGGAGGAGCGGTTGGAACGGCAGCGGCTGTGAAACGAGGAGCATCTCTCCGTCTCAGACCAGCTGTCTCTGTGATCACCTCACACATTTCGCCCTGCTCCTGGTGAGTCACGCAAACTTCCACATCCACCAACACGCCGCGTGCAAATCGGGCAGTTCACAGCTGCTCGAGTGGTTTTCTTCTGAATAATGAGCTCCTCGCTGTGATTCTTCAATGCCAGTATGCCATGAGGCTCCATTTGGAGCAGCGTAATCCTGAGGTGTTGTTGAAGGACATGTCTATAGTTACAAAACTTAAAGTCAGTATTAAGGTGCACTATGATAATTGTACATTCAGATCCCAGATAAAGAGGTATAAAACACAAAATCTGCATTTTGCATTACTTCATTTGCCCTATTGTGTATATGCTTTAAAAAGGATAATACGTTTTCTGTATACAGTAAGGATGTTCGAGAGCAGTTTTCTGCTATTAGTAAATCAATAACACCATAACTGATTGATGTAGTAAGTCCAGACTGTGGTGTTCATGATATTATATAAGTAAAACTACATTTCTTTATTTCACCTACCATGATTTTAGTGCTTTTATGAATATTTTTTCATTCTGTCCTAATTTTAGCATTGGTATTTATATAGAGAGCACACACACACACACACACACACACACACCGGGGCAAGGTTACTGAGTTCGTTTTTATTGTATAAAGCACAATGTGTTACATATTATTGGTATAAAATTTTGCATTATAAATAAAGATTGTGAGTGGTGTGTAGGTGAATATGTGACTACTTCTCATGCTGAAGTCCAACTCTATGGGACGTTAAATGAACAACAAAGTAATTATTGTAAAGAAAAATGAAGTGTTATGATGTTGATAAACTGTTTTTCCAGGATGTATCCGGAGCCCCCATCAGTGAGACTGACAGTCAGATACTCACAATCATCTCATATCTGGGTTGTGGTATATCCTGCATCTTTCTTGGCGTCACTCTCCTCACCTACTTTCTTTTCGAGTGAGTAATATTTCCGTGTGGAGACTGAACACAGTGTACACGATACACACTGCACAAGCTGTCTTAGTGAGGAAATTCAAGTCTTTTGTATTGCAGTCTCATCCAACTATCATAGATTAATGTTAAAAAGCTTAAAGACACAAATCTTTCAGTCCATGCATGCTCAAATTGCCTTTTAATCTTTCAATAATTCTTTTTGCCACACTTCAGGAAGCTGCGCCGGGACTATCCATCCAAGATACTCATCAACCTGTCAGCTGCTTTGCTGGGGCTGGGCATGGTCTTTCTTGTCAATTCGTGGTTGTCGTCCTTCTCCAACTATGGCCTGTGCATCGCCACTGCTGCAACGCTCCACTATTTCCTGTTGGCGTCGTTCGCCTGGATGGGTTTGGAGGCCGTGCACATGTACCTGGCGCTGGTCAAGGTCTTCAACACCTACATCCCCTCATACATCCTGAAGTTCTGCGCTGTGGGATGGGGTAAGACTGAACCTCCTACCGTAGAAGTGAACCCGCCAAAGGTTGGCGACGAACTTTGTACACGTTGTGTTTCCACAGGTATCCCCTTGGTGATAGTCAGCTTGGTGCTGGCCATAGATAAAGATGTCTACGGCGGTATTGTGCCTGAAGATGCTGTAATAACGCTTCAGTCCACTGGTCCATTGTAAGCACTGCACACTGAGCTCCATTGAAACAAACACTGGATGGGAAAATTAGGAAATTATTGTCAAATCTACGACAGCTCCAGCCAAATATAAATAACTTGCACGTGTCATTGATGAGAAAATAATTCCTAAATGAAGCTCATATAACAAGATTACATTAATGATCTTGTCATGCGTATCCTAGTATAAATCATATGAAGAACAATCGTCTTCCTCCTTCTCTCCACAGCTGCTGGCTGAAAAATGATGCTTGCTTCTATGTGACAGTGATGGCTTTCATTCTTCTGATCCTGTTGGGCAACGTGTTTGTGTTCATCGTGGTTCTGATCCAGATCAGACGGACCAAGGCCAATAAGCCTTCAGATACCAGCCGCAGCGCTCTGCAGGATTTGAGGGCAGTGGCCAGCCTCACCGTCCTGCTGGGCTTGACCTGGTCAATGGGCCTGTTTTCATTTGGGCCTGGCAGAGTCGCAATGATGTACCTGTTTGTGATCTTCAATAGTTTTCAAGGTAAATAAAAGCTGCAGTTAGTTTTTTATCACATCAAGTAGATTACATGTTAAATTGCAGGATGTCGAGATAGTCATACGTTTTTATTGGTTTTAAAATGTTAAAGATAGAATTTGCTCAACTTATAAATGAAAACAGATTGCCAAATGTTCTTTATTAATAGTAGAAACACTTTTATGATGCAATAAAGCAAGAAAAAATAAATAAAGAACCATGTTTTTTTTGTACAATTCTGGATTCAATGGTAACCTTAATCTTAATCCACCCTAACAGTCAGGTTACTGCCTCAACTGTTCTCCACCTTAATTTATAAGTCATCTTTAAACCTAACCTATTACATCTAAAATGGCCAATATTACATTTACATTATCAGCCATTAATACATTAACTTAATCCCAAAACTCTTGACTTACCTTTTAACTCAGTGGAAGATGTATTAAGTTACATTTTTTGCATTATGTCATAAATTTAGATTCACTTAAAGATCGTATACTGTACATAAGAGTTGTATCATAATTTTAAATAAAGCCAGGAGTTGACAGAAAAATTGAAAAAAAATAATCCACAACAAAAAAACAACCCATTAAATTATTTGATGACGGATTAACATTCTGCTTTTGCTTTTGTTGCAGGGTTCTTTGTCTTTTTGTTCCACTGCTTGATGAAGGAGAACGTGAGGAAACAATGGAGAACCGATTTGTGCTGTGGACGCTTCAGATTCAACACTTTCTTTTCAGACAGGAGCCGTTCCGATACCAACGGTGGTCCCATCAAAAAGAACAATCTTAATAACTCTAATTCACTTTTTTCTGACAGCACTAATACCCTGGGGTCGTCTGCCGCTTTCTCGTCAAACAAACACTGCCACCAGGGGGCGTGAGTGTGCCTCTGGGTGGACCATTAAAAGTGGTTTTAGCTTTTTATATTCCATTAACCGTCCCAAAACCCGAAAGTCCTTTGTTATGAGCAGGGGAAAGATCAAATAACTCACATTTTTAGGGTAATACAAAGGCATTCATAGGCAACTTTTACGTTGAATATAATTTTAAAACTGCCACAGAAATTCACTGTTAAAATCTGCAGTTATGATATTCTGTGTTTGTGAAACATGACTGAATAAATTTGATGTTGTATTGTGTGTGAATTTGTTCATGGAAATGTAGCATCTGTGATCATTACTCATCGGTACAATATATTTAAGAAAAAATAATGAGTGAAATTGACCTATGTTGTCTGTATTGTCAGTCTTTCTTTAATTCCCAGTGTCTATTCTCCCCCTCTTTGAAACTCTGACTGATCGCTGTGTTTCCTTTTGAAACTTTCTTTTCATATCCAGTGAATTTGCATGGGTTTTGCCATGGTTTATATCATTACATATTATTTCATCATACAATATGGACCCAAAATGCACTGCTAATCACTATGTATGTGTATGTGAACAGCAAAAAAATAGTAAGTGTAAATCAGAAATTGTCATATATTGACTTCATATGTTTGCAATTTCCCTTTTGATCAGGACTTCTTTGTGTGTAGAGCCTTAGCCTGTGATGTGAATTAACAAGGCTGTAATTATGCTCCACGACTGAGGTTTCTGCAGACCACAGGGTCCAAGACAGTCAGAAAGGATTCCCACTATCTTGCACATAGAACAAACATCCACTGTGGTGAAGAAATTGTGACAGAAAGACAGTTTGGCTCACAAATACACAAGAGAGGAAAACGTATTAAAAAAACCAAAACACAAGAAAGTCAAGCTTTGCTCGGTGTTGTAATGTTAAAGATGAGCTTTTTAAAATGTGCCCATATTGTTCACTTCATCTTCAATTAATGACACCATAAAATACCATAAAATAGCAAAATTCTACATCGCCTTGACAGGAGTGTGTACAGTTCACAATGACCGATATCATTAATGGATGATCACCTCAAATAGAAATGAAAATCTAATATTTGACTTCCTTTTTTCTTCAGCAGAATTTAATGAGTAAATCAATCATTAGATTCATGCAAATAGTGCTGACAGCTCAGCTCATGCGTCACAGCAACACAATAAAACAGCTATGTGCACGTTATTAAGTCAGTACATACTTGTCGCTGGAATGCAAGACTCACCTCACCACAGAACTAGTTACTTTCTTTTCATGTGACATACTAGTGTTAATACCAAGAGTATAAATACAGTCACATTTCACAACCCAATATGACGAGATTAACTGTATCTAACCCCTCTAGAAAACACAACATATACAAATAAATAATGCATAATGAAGAGGAGGATCTATTGTAGACTGTAAAGATCAATAATGCCGCCATTGTTTTATCAGTGTATGAAGAGTTATAGTAGTTGTAGCTTTGGGGTGAAAACATTTTCGAAGTTTGTTTTTCACTGTGATGCGCCGGCATCACCTTCCTGAGACCACAAGGTCAACGAGGTGAAAACCAGGCTGTGGGCTGGTGTTTTGTGCTTTACTGAGGCGGTGGGAGTAGTAAAGGCCAATCAGGCAGCCAACAAGCCTCCTCTTATCTGCTTCAATGCAGCTCCTGTAACATACGACAATGCAGTGTGTCAGCGGGCTCTAAATAATATCCATAAATTACGAGAAAAGAAAAAAGTGTTGAATTAAGAGTGTATTTGAATTAGAATAAAAAAAATGAATGAAGCCCCAATTTTTGTTGTAATGTTATATTTCATGCTTTTCAACATTTTTCGGCTCAAATTCGAAGAACAGACAAGAGTTCAATCTGTTTTTACAAACATTTATGTGGTATAACAGATATTAAAAATGCGCGCGCGCACACACACACACACACACACACACACACACACACACACACACACACACACACACACACACACACACTGAAGCCTTGAGGCCTTTCCACTCACATAAATCACTCCCTGCAGTCAACAGCCAGTTTTTAGGTTTCACCAACAGAGAAACACAAGACCACCTCTCCACACTCTGGCTGTGCTTGTACTGAATCCACGGCCGTGTGGAAAAGAGGGACCTCAACTAACAAAGTGTTTTAATGCTGAATTTTGCAAACTGGAATCCAAACTGCTTGATTCACATCAGAGCTGCCGTTGAACCGAGTGTAACATGTTGACAGTCTGTCTGAAGAATGTTTTTGATGAGTTGTCATTCAGGTTTGAGAAACTTGCCGGATAACATTCTGTCCATAGTCGTCCGCGCTCACGAAGCATCGCACGCCCTCTTTGACTTCCACATTAAGAAACGTCTTCAGGCTCGGTGGCGGTGAGCAGGGTGTTTGTTTTTCTCAAGGGGAAAGGAAAATGACTTCACGCTGGATCCTAAAATCTAAATAATAACTCAGATGTGTTGAACTGAAGCTGGGGTTTGTTTGTTTTTGTTTTTTTAAATTTTTTTCTAACAATTTTGGAAACTGCTCCCTTTTGGTTGAGTCATCAGTCCATGCCAGGTTGGACTTTGTGGTCCCATTTGATCAATCATCAGATCCGGTAAGAAGAGCAAGTTAAGAATTGATGCATATTGAAAGGTTTGTTTAAATGATCCTCAATGCAACGAAATCCCAGTAATCCACCCTGAACTAAATCAGTTTCCTGAACTATGTTGATCTGAAATATCGTGCTTACCATTAACCATGTCAATACTCTTCCTAATTTAAGAGCTGTAACATTTGCTAGTATTAAAGCTGTGATCCAAACCCTTGCCTGTTTTTGTACCATATTTTTATTTTTGCATTTTATCAAAAACTGTGATTAACCTGCTTCAAATGCAGGTCAGCAGTCAGTGATCTTTTCATTCTGAGGCAAGAGATCAGAGTTGAAGAGGTAACTGAGTCCTCGGAGAGATTATTTTGCACAATCAAAACAAAATGAAAGAGGAAATAAAGAGAAGAGAGGCGAAGTGCTGGGAGAGGCAACAAATACCCCGGAGGCTTATTTGAAACCTCCACTTTATTATAGGTCACTTGAAGCTATTAAAAGTCAAAGGCACAGAAAAAGTACAAAAGAATTTCAAGAATAATAAAAGTAATAACAAACTGCTGTTGATCGTGTTTTATTACAACATCAGAAAACACCAATAACTGGCTAACAACAGTAGAAAGAGAGAGAGAGAGATTATATTATAGATGTGCATAACTTTCACTGCTAAAAATAGAGTTGTGAAAACGTTTGTTTCAATGATATGAAATGTATGAATTCAAAATCGTATTTACATTTATTTTACTTTAATAGAAAAAAAGAGACAAAGTATGACTCGTTATTTTACATCTAAATCACCACAAATCCTTCATCATGAAAGAAAGCATAAACATTCACTCATCACGATTGACTGATCTTTCCAAGTTCTGATGCGCCGGCTTTATGTTCACAGTCACAGCTGACCCATGGAGGAGAGAACTAACAGCCCCACGGCGGTTAAAGTGGAGGAGCACTCGCAGTACGTCGTCCTGACTTACTTCCACGGAGACGCCAACAGTATGGTGGATGCTCACTTCAGCCGCGCTCTCAGCAAAGTGTGCAAGGCCAAGGCGCCCGCATTGAAGGCGAAGAAACCCCGTAAACCCATTAAACTAGGTGAGCGTGCACCGTCCACGTTGTAAGATGCCACTGCAAGCAGAATCAGAGCCTATCTTTGCTTTTATTTAATTTGTGTTTTTAATTTAGATCGACTTAGGGGTGAATGTGAGTGTCTTTTTGTGATGGGCTGGTGTAATGTCCAGGGTGTACCGTGCCTTTGGTCATAGTTTGATGAGATTGGCTCCAGCATGCTCTGCCATCCTGGATGGGGTGATAGAAGATGAATGGTTGGATTGTGATTTTCTTATCTCCAGTTGTTTTATGTCATCGTAATTTGTGAACTGTATTTGTACCAACGTAAGGACTCACATGCATAGCTCTGAAAAACCGTAAAACAAACAGTTATCCAGTTCACCAGATGATAGGGCCAGCACAGCAAAAGCACAAAGTGATAACACAAGAAGGCTCAGGAGGAAAATATATATATGTACAACACAGCTAATAAGGCCCACTTGACACAATCAGGAGTTTAACAAAACATTCAAACTAAAATGTAAAAATGATGGGGTGCAGAGTGGACTGGCCAAATGGTCTTGGTTTCCATCCAAATAAATGGTTCTTCATAGACAAGGGGCTGACTTATGACAGGAGATGTGACTTGAAGCGCAGGAGACTGTGTTCAGGAAGAAAAGCTGACAAAAAGCCAAAAACAGGAAGCAAAAATACACTTCAAGCTCTTCATGGACAAAGTTGTTACAACTGTGGGAGGCAAGTGAGTTCTTGAATGATGGCACATGTGAAGTGGATGGAGACAGACAAGGGGCACTGGGGACGGAGGAAAACATTAGAAACAAGAGGAAGGAGACGGCTGATACCCAACAGTGACATATTTTTCCTCCTTTCCCTGCAGAAGACGCCAGCCCCTGTCAGAGCAGAGCCGCAGACTCGTACTCGGAGCCGCAGCCTCCCACTTTAGCCGGCCACCTCCTGACCTTCAACCCCGCAGAGAACTCCCCAAACTCCTGGCACTCCTTCACGGCCAGGACAGCGGAAAACCCGGGAGCGCCCTCTTTAACATACTCTCTGTCCCAAGAAGGGCTGAGCCTCACCGGACAGCAATACGCCTCGTCCCTGCTCAACCTGCTGCACAGCGACCGCGGCGAGATGGGACCCAGCATGGCCTCCTGCTCCAAGCCGGAGCTCCTCCCCAGCTGGACCGTACCCCCGGGGTTCAGAGAGTCGGTGGACCCCAATGTAAACTACGAACCAGGTAATCCGACGGTCTCCTTAAAACACCAGTGAGCCGGGAAACAAAGAAAACTAAAGGTGAAGAGACACTTTATTGAAGGAGTCAAACAGTGCTCAGTGTTGAGAAACATATAAAGATGATTAACAGCGTTTCACAGGCGACAAAAATCAATAGATCCCCAGAAAAAGAAAGAATTAGATGACAGATAAAAAGGATTTGTCTTTTTTTCGCACTGTACGAAACACAAATTGACAAACTAAGTCTTGGTGTTATTATCGGGTGTATTTTTCCCAGATGGAATCAGGTCGATTAGAGTCTCCAGTGTTTTCAATGAGGCGACAGTATTTTGGATTTAGTCACATCTTGGGAACTGTTAGTAAGGACATGTAGACCAGACTCGATCACAAGATCATTTGTGTCCTGATTTCAAACACAAAACTAGCACGCTGAATCACTAATTGGATTTTTTAACCAAATACGAAAAATAAGATGGAAAACAAAAACACAAGCAGGAACTTCCTCCACAAAAAGCATAAAGTTTTACTGCATAAGATTGGTTGTAAAACTAAACGACTTTAGAGATTAATAGAAAAAACTTTACTTTTTTTTTTCCTGAAATATGCTTCTCCAGACTGAAAGAAAATATACACCCTTACCAAACACTTTCAGTTTTCTAAACATGATCATGCTCTTTTAAACAAACCATCTTTTAAATAAAATCTGTTTATTGTTTTTCAGATCGCAGACTTGAGAAGAAGGACTTGTACTGGTACTGAAGGAAAGACAACGCAGCAGCTGAGAGAGAGGAAACAGCTTCAAAAACACACGTTAATTTGGAAAGCATTTTTATATTCACTCCACAAGTTCTTATTCTTATTTCGATCAAACAGGCTTCAGAGTCAGGAGAAACAGCCGTGCAACCCTTTGGCTCCTCACAGTGAAACGACCTCAACATGTCCGCATGTTCCAACTAGAACTACCTTTCTGAGCGCTCTCTGACAAACCGGTTCTTCCACTCTCTCATTCCTCTCGTGGCTCCATGAGCTCGCTATACTTATTGCTTGTTGTGCAGTGGCGAAAGACGAGGGACATTTTTTTCTGCATATGGCAAAACCTTCCGAGCAGGCCTACACTAGTAAATAGACCAGTATTACGTGTGAACATTGTGAGCATCGTAAATGTTTAAATATTTATGTATCATGTTTACAATTCAACTGGATAAGTTGTGAGGTTGTTTTATATATACTAACAAAAAAAAGAAATGAAGGATACTCATGGAATTTGACTTATTTTCTGTGATCTTGTGAATCTTGAAAAGGTGATAGGTTCTGTGCAAAATGAAAAAAAAAAAAAATGAATGAAAAAAAAAAAAAAAAGTGCAACCAAACACAAATAATAAAGAATAAAAATGTTTTTATGACTTGTCTTCTGTGATCAGTTTCATGCTTTAAGGAAAACTGATAGAGTCTTTGGTAAATGAGTTCATGTTGCATTTAGATCTTCCCCGAGATGTTCAAAATGTGAAATGTCTAAAAAGTTATAAACCAAAAAAACTAAATAAAATGATAATCAATTGTAAAAATGGACTCTGTATTTTTGTGAAGAAAAGACTAGTAGTTGTGGGCAGGAAAATATTGAAAAAAACACTGACACCTGATGTCTGGTTTTGTATAACACTGTGTGGGA